>NC_141687.1:1913269097-1913925840 GCF_964263255.1 Lissotriton vulgaris | reverse complement strand
CCAATTCGACAGCGAATTGAATTCAAGATTTGCTGTGTGATACATAAAAGTTTGCACGATGTAGGTCCTTCATACTTGGCCGAAAGATTTGTCCCCCATCTCCCCACACGTAATCTTCGATCAAGTAATCAGCTGTTGTTACAGATTCCCCGAGTCAAGAGGGCCAGACAAGGAGGACGTGCCCTCTCTGTAATGGGCCCTGTACTGTGGAACAATCTTCCATTCTCCCTTAGACAGTGCACCAATCACCTTACTTTTAGGAAAAGTCTAAAAACAGTGTTGTCTCAATATTAGTGCTTCTGTCTTCTGCTTAACATTTTTTTACAGCTGTCTGGCGTGGAGATACTCCTTCGGGTGTCATTCCAGCGCGTTATAAACCTACAAATAAATAAATAAATAAAGACCTCATTATGTTTAACTTTGCACAAAAGGTTAGCACGCGACCTCATCAAGCGGGTCACATATTAGACCCAATTTTCACTAATATAACAGATGTCGAAGTGGGCGCATCCTGGCCAGTTCCTTGGTCTGACCACCATATAATCCCTTTCCTCATTCCATCTCAGAGCCCCTCAGCCTACACAAACAGTTACCCATAGGAAATGGGTCAATTTTAATCCCTCTATGTTTACACAGGCACTGCTAAAAAATTAGCCCGATATGGATAAGGACATAAATAGGCAATGGACGAGTGGGAGCATGGATAACAGAAGCAGTGAATGAAGTAGCGCCATGGACCACAAAAAGTACCAACAGGGCGAAAGCATCAGCACCTTGGTTCAATGACACATTAATAAAAGCCAAACAAAAGTGTAAACGGTTGGAACGCAGATGGGGTAAGAACTACTGCACCAAAATTAAGGAGGCGTATAAATAAAACAGAACAAAAAATATGTGAAAAAAAACTTGCTGTGATTTCTATACCGGAAAGATAGAAAGGGCAAAAAACTCCTCAAAAGAAATGTTCACCATACTAAAATCCTTACAGTCAACTGAAAAATTAGAGCCACCTATTTTCACGGAGGAGTCCTGCAATAAAATTGCTGAATATTTTGCAGGAAAAGTGGCAAAGATTTACAATCCCTTCCCTATGGAAGCATGTCAGGGCAGAAGCAATGATTGCAGTTTGGACTCATTATTTAAGGGAGAAACCCTAGATGATTTTAAGGTGCAAGAGCCAGATGAGATGAGGAAGCTAACTAATAGAATTAAATCTGGATCCCAGAGGGACCCATGTCGCCCAGAATTGGTGATGCAGGGAGATAATTGCATTATGCCATTTATCTCGGAGCTAATCACTCTCTCCTTCCAATCGAGAGAAGTCCCGTATGAATGGAAGCAAGGTGTGGTCCGCCCAGTAAGGAAACAAGCATTTGCAAGGGAATAGGTCTAGCAAATAACTGATTTTGAGCTATTGGCATTGTAAATGGCAATGCCTTTTAAAATATTAAAAGACATTGTCATTTACAAAACCAATAGTTTAAACTTTTTCAAAAGCAATACCTATTGCAGGGCACAATGGGGCATATTATCAAGGGGGTTTATCTCCACTTTCTTGGCTTTTAAAGCCAAGAAAGCGGAGATAAAATTATCTCCCTAATACCTAGCTGTGGCTAACACCAGTTAGCGACAGCTAGTAGGAGATAGCGACCATCTTGGGCCCCACTTTGCATGTCAGTGATATTTATCACTAATGACATGCAAAGTGGGCGTGGCAAGATGTTAGCGACTGGAAACAGTCGCTAACATCGCTATCTCCTATTACCAACTATTGGAGATATTCGTGCTAAGCGCGAATATCTCCAAAAGCTAACACCTGCCCTGAGCAGTTCTTAGCCATGTTATCCAATGGGAGGTGGATAACATGGCTAAGAGCATTAGCTCGGTAATGCATGAATATCGCTGACTTTTCAGCGATATTCTTGCATTGCGGCCGATTTTTATCGCATTTGCGATAAACCTTGGTAATACCAAGGTTTATCTGCAATAAAAATCGCCGCAGCTCAGCGGTAAATTTTTGTCTCTAACCAAGCAATAGCGATAATTATCGCTATTGCTTGGTAAAATGCCCCAATGTATGTTAAGCGGGCACCACGCTCACTATTAAAGTAAATAACAAAAAAACGAGACAGAGACAGAACGCAGTGTCCCTGAAGTAGGTGCAGCACTCAGTGTTAAAGTAAAAAAAAAAACCAGAGCTCGTAGTCCCTGAAGCGGACGCCGCGCTGAATACGAAAGTTTAAAAATAAAATTTTAATTGGAGCGCGGTGTCCCTTAAGCGGGTGCCGCGCTCAGCAGCGCTGCAAATACAACAAGCATTTTCAATGCAATATGTCAGGCATTTTTTTGAGTTAGAGGTGTTGACCTTGTAAATGACTGTCTTTTACCTAAGCGTTTTTGTTTGCAGTGGAAATATGCAGCAGGATGTTTAGTTTAAAGGTAATAAGGGAATAACAGATACTGTGAGATACTACAATTGGCTAAACTAAAGAGAGAGCATAGAAGGAATTGGTATATAGATCTACCAAGTTTGGGCACTTTAGAGGTTGAGAGAATTCCTGGAAGTGAGACCGGCCGAAACATAAAAGGGTTACTAGGCTTGTGGAGATAGTAAGATTTTGAAAGTTGGGATGGAGAGAACATTTTGTTGCGGCGAGACGGATGATTTTGTGAGTGTTAGAGTGAAGAGAAAGAGATAAAGATGAGAGTGCATTAAACGTCTCCATAAACACAGAAGGAAAAGGTTTTTAAAATGAGAATGGGACAAGTGTGTCACGGAGCGCTTAGAGGTCATGACGTTTGAAATCATTCCGCTGAGCTATTTTAAAATCACTGCAAACATAAAGCAAATAACATTAATTTAGGGAGAGCGTTTGATGGTGCAGTTACACTGTGGGACCCACCACAAACAAAAATGCCATAGATTTTGGGAGAGTACCACTCCCTTACCGAGTATTATCTTCTATGTGTTGTGATGGCGCATTGAGAGCCTAGGGCGGGTGACAAGTGATCGCAACTGCCCTAATAAACTTAGAAATTACCTTAAGGTTGTGGAAGGTTATTGCTGTCATGGCTGAAACTCCACAAATAATTTGAAAGAAAGCACTCGATACTGCAAAGTAATTTTATCAACATTAAAAGTAACAAGCATTTACAATGCAATGGTTTTGCCTTTGTTAAAGTTAAAGCTATTGGCATTGCTCTTGACATTATTTTTATTTATGTTTTTTTTTAACATAAATAAATGGCATTGTCATTTACAATGCCACTAGCTTTATCTCTCGCAAATGACACACACAAACACACACAGAGCCCCCCCACACACACCCACACAGAGCCCCCCACACACACAGCCACACAGAGCCCCCCACACACACACAAAGCCCCCCACACACACAGCCACACAAAGCTCCCCACACACACAGCCACACAGAGCCCTCCACACACCCACACAGAGCCTTCCACACACACCCACACAGCACAAGCAGACAACAGGGGCACACGGAGGCACAAGCAGGCAACAGGGGCACACGGAGGCACAAGCAGGCAACAGGGGCACACGGAGGCACAAGCAGGCAACAGGGGCACACGGAGGCACAAGCAGGCAACAGGGGCACGAAAACTGAGGCACAAGCAGGCGACAGGGGCACGAAAACTGAGGCACAAGCAGGCGACAGGGGCACGAAAACGGAGGCACAAGCAGGCAACAGGGGCACACGGAGGCACAAGCAGGCAACAGGGTCACGAAAACAAGCCCAAGCAAGCAAAAGGGTCACAAGCAGGAATTGTAATTTAGACGGGGCTGAAGTGGAGAACGGTCAGTAGGGAAGTAGTGCGGCTGGTGCAGTGGTACCAGGCCGAAAGGTGAGAGGGGCTGTCTGCACCCCAGTTTGGACAGTTTCCACTACCCAACAGGGATTGGTGGGAGGGGGGCGTACTTCTTGCTTGCTTTAGGGCTGTTACTTCGGGGACGCAGTGCACGCTCTTGCCTGCTGCCGCCGGGACACGACAACAGGCAGGGAGAGGACAGGCTGGGAGAGGGCAGGGAGGGGACAGGCTGGGAGAGGGCAGGCTGGGAGAGGGCAGGGAGGGGACAGGCTGGGAGAGGGCAGGTTGGGAAAGGGCAGGCTGGAAGTGGACAAACTGGGAGAGGACAGGCTGGGAAAGGTCATGGATGGGACAGGCTGGGAGAGTGCAGGCTGGAAGTGGACAGGTTGGAAGAGGACAGGCTGGGAAAGGGCAGGGAGGGGACAGGCTGGGAGAGGGCAGGCTGGGAGTGGGCAGGCCGGGAGAGGACAGGCTGCGAGAGGGCAGGCTGGGAGTGGGCAGGCTGGGAGTGGGCAGGCTGGGAGTGGGCAGGCTGGGAGTGGGCAGGCTGGGAGTGGGCAGGTTGCGAGAGGACAGGCTGGGAGAGGACAGGCTGGGAGAGGGCAGGCTGCGGGAGGACAGGCTGTGAGAGGACAGGCTGCGAGAGGACAGGCTGCGAGAGGACAGGCTGCGAGAGGACAGGCTGCGAGAGGACAGGCTGGGAGAGGACAGGCTAGGAGAGGACAGGCTGGGAGAGGGCAGGCTGGGAGAGGGCAGGCTGGGTGACGACAGGCTGGGAGAGGACAGGCTGGGAAGCAGAGAGGGTCTTAACTGAGAAGTCTGCCAGCGCGGAGCTCTCCGGGGCGCAGAGCAGCAGCAGGGCCCAGCAGAGCAGGGCGGGGGGCGGCAGGGGCTCGCAGAGGTGTCTCCTGGGGCAGCCGCCCAGGTCCACCATGGTTTGGCTCAGAGCCCCAAGCTCACATGGTGCCAGCCCTCCTCCGGGGTAGGCGCTTCACACCTTTGTGACACTTCACACCCCTTCACTGGCCTCTTTTTAACAGAAGGCGATGGTTGTCAAGCTACGCTCCTTGCTAATAAACTAGCGGGTAAAAAAGGGACATTTGCACCTAAAGTATCGGAGAAACCGATACTGGAAACACACACAAGGGCTGAAGTAATGTGCTTAATTAATTGTATTCAACGCACTCCAATTTAACATATATGAGATATGATTACATTTACAGGAGCACATTATGCATTTTACGGACCTTCATTTGAAAACATGGACACATAAAAAGTAGACACAACCATGCATACTAAGGCCGAGGGAGGCAGCCTGGCATCTGATATATTGGGTATCACCGGTTCTTGTCCTTGTGTCTCGTCCATGCAACGAAAGTACTGACATTCTCGGATGGGTGTGCGCTTACCTATGAGCAGGGCATATAGGATCTGAATGAGGGGCTCGTGTTTCAGCCCCCTAAAGGCAGTGCTGGGGATCCGCTCCAGAATCTCCTCGTAGAAGATGCGCCGTGCCACCTCCTGGTCCGAGGGCTGAAATTCCCAAATGAAAACCCGGTCCTTGGTCCTGGCATCCTCCTCTTCAGCGGCGACAAACGACGAGGAGACCGGGGCAGCTGCTGGCATCAAGGGCCACATCTGGGAGGAGGACACGATCTGGGCATCTTTCTGTGTGCTCCCCGGTATGGAATTGTGATCTTCAGCCACTATTTTAGTCTCGCAAACCATTTTGGAAGACGAATAATTCATGCAAGTAGCCAGGGACCGCGATAGGGTGCGAGGAATGTGGCAGAGGTGCACTGCTGTGCCGGACCTG
Source organism: Lissotriton vulgaris (assembly GCF_964263255.1). Taxonomy (NCBI): domain Eukaryota; kingdom Metazoa; phylum Chordata; class Amphibia; order Caudata; family Salamandridae; genus Lissotriton; species Lissotriton vulgaris. Next base: position 1,913,920,196 of record NC_141687.1, on the reverse strand, counting down.
ATGGGATTGTACATGGAGGCGGTCAGGCAGAGGAGCTCCTCCGCATCTTGGGGATGTATTTATATTGCGCCAGAGCCGGTGCGGGTCTCGTCCTGGTGGGAGGGAAGGCGATCGAGGGCCAGGTGCTCGCCACATTGGCTGTCAAATTCCGTCATGTGACAAGAAACGCCTGCCCCCCTTTCTTCTCTCCTTCACTTCAGTGCTAATTACTACATCTTTTTCTGCTCTTTCACTTTGACCATGTATGTAATGCGGAACGGGGCCAGAGACACGGAGAGTGAGGCAGCGGTTTTATTGCCAGTTTGTGAACGGTGCTAATGAAAGGGCTTGAAGGCAGTACCGCGATTGGTTAGCAAAAAAAACATGATGGCCTGCACTGCAAATCACGAGTCTAACGTCTCAGGAGACCCGCCCAACTGCTTAGCTCTTGAGCGCGTAGAAAGAAATAGGTACTGCATGTACGGAATCAGTACCTGTGGTGACAAACTGACCCCAGGGAAGATCTGTGCTAGGCGGCGGCTGGGGCTGGAGGACTCTCGCTCCTCCCTCGAGACTGGCCAGAACTCCGGGGCTCCCCCTTCACTTGGGAGCCCAGGGAAGGACACGGCAGGCGGCTTCTTCTCCTTGCGCTGGAGCTCTTCTTCTCCGGCACTTCCGCTTGTCCCGGCCCCGGCCTGCCTGACTTCCGGGTCGCGGCCAATCGCAGCGCGGCCCTGGGGTCGGGAGGCCGGACAGCGCCTCCTAATCTCCCACCGGGCCGGCGGCGGTGTAAACACGGGGCAATGCCGGGTGGGCACCGGCTTCAATTAAAATATAAAGCGAGGTGGCACTCGCTCAAAGGCGGCAATGTCCCTGGCAGGGTGGGCACCTGCCAGGGGGCTCAAAAAAATCGACAAGGGACGGGGCAACTGTATTGAGGGCGGGTGCCGTCAATGCCGGAATAGACTCGGGGGCGTTCCCGAGAACTGGCTTTCGGCTGACGTCGCCAAAAGCCAAAAATTCTCGGGAACGCCACCGAATCTGGTCCTGAATTGACGGACAAACGTGTCTTCCAATGGCTAGCCTCCGTTTATGGAGCTAGCCAATGAAAGACGGGGGTGGATTCCCATCCCCCATACTATACTCATTAGTTTTTTCCTAGCACATGCGCACTTCGTACGCATTGGCTAGGCAAAACCTAAAAATCCATGATGGTGGAGTAAACTGCAAGTTTGCCCAGACGGCTGGTGAAGAAGCAGACGTGGCAGACTGCTACAAAGCACCTGAAATTGGACGGCAGAGCAGTAACCTACTGCGCTTGCCACATAAAATGCAGGGCAGTGATCTGTCTGGCACACGTTCTATGCAGCAGGCACATTAACCATCTGCGCTACTTCATGATGGGTGAAACTGCCACTAGAGAAAACCCTTATCTGGCTCCAGCAGGAACATTATTCACGAGAGGTATCTTGGCATTTAAATTCCTTCTGGAGGTTCCTGGATAGACAAGGAATTTAGCAGAAGGTCCTTTTATTCCAGGGTACAAAGCACCTCAGGGGACAGGGATTCCCACATTGCTGTAGTTTGAAGAGCTGATTCCCAAGCGGCCCGACTGCCAACAGAGACATTTATTGGCCCTGCCCCTGACACTCTTATCTGCTGTTTTCTTGCAGGGAGCAAACAAAGAGAAAGGAGAACATGAGCCCTAGCAATGTGCTTCTCACTCACAGATGGAGACAGAAAAACAAAAGTAAGCAGGCCCAGCACTGCAACCGCTGACAGTGCACAGAACACACAGGCCTCTCCACTGCCTGAAGTAAAGTAAAAGTACCCTGAAATACAGTCAGGAGAGGAAAACCTGGCTAACGCAATGTGCACCGGGTCCCTGCACTGTGCACCAGGTCCCTGAACCACAACAGCTGAAACAAACAATACTTTTTATATTTAAAGAAAAGCCAAACGATTCCTGCCTTAGCTGTGTAAGCAACACAAAACTATTGTGAAAAAGAGGTCCCTGCGCTTGTAGACGAGGGATGCCTGTAGCAACCTTCCCAGAAAGTGCAAAGTTCAACAACTCTGTGCTGATGCCTAGGCCTGCCCTGAAATGTCTGTGTGTTGAGGTTAGGGGGCACAGCCAAACTCGGCTGGCGGCAGCATTTACTGGGGGCTCAAGTCTGTTGGCAGGAAACTGAAAGCACATCCTGCTATCATAGCATGCGCAGACTCCGGACCCTGCCGCAACAGAGTCTGCCCACATGCACACTTAGACCTGATGGCGCTGATTCGAGAGAACAGTCAGCGTCCACTGTGATCCTCTGAAGATAATGCCGCCCTTGGCTGCGAAAAGGTGTCAATGGCACTAATGGGGATGGATGGTGTGGCGCCAGCTGCTGAAATACAGCAACACAGGGTAGGTACCACCCCTGGATGCATTTGGCTTGCTCTAAGCTCAGTGGTACGAGAAGGATGGCCATATGAAATGGTTATTGGTAGCACCTCTCGGGCAGCTGCAGTGGGTCTCAGTTGTGCAGACCGCTGCAGAAGACGGCACCCATGGTCAGATGAGGCTGCTAATGTATAAAGACACCTTTTCAACACAGACTGACTGAATGAGGCAGAACGATTCTTCTTCAGGTTCCATACACATGCAGAAGGATTAAGGGACGCACATCCTTCCCGGCCTTCTAGCCATGTACAGATGCACCCGCCATGGTTGAAACCGGCATCGTGCAAGCGCTGTGTGGGGCTGGAAAATGTGCTTGCTCTCCCGCGAGTCTTTGAAGCTGCTTAGAGCCAGAGGCGGTTCCTTTATAGCCAGCCTCTGGTGCCAGAGTGCTTAAAAGATGAGTATGACCCTTCTTTCCTCAGCATGGCGCTTGTTGAGCTTTATGAAACTGGAAGCATGGCGGCCGTGACACGGACGCTGTGCTAATACGTGCTTTACGTTCTGCTGCCCTGCTTGTGAAATACGGTGCTTAACTTACAGAAATCGTTACTGCTACACACTGATCAAAGGAGCGATCTGTCACATGAGGAGGACATCAGTGTTTACTTTTCTGCCTCATCACCCATAGTTTCACCTAACATACTAATTACTTGATGCCTCGCGAAGGCAGCGCATGCGCTGCCTTATGCAAGACCCAAAAACCGCAAATGGACCATTCAGTGATAAAGAACCTATGCCCCATCTCGCTTTCACCCTTTTTTGCACAAATTGCAGACAAAGTAGTAAATATACAGTTGACCAATGATATTGACAGAAACAACCTAATGCACCCTTTGCAATCAGGTTTCCAAGCTGCTCATTCTACTGAGACAGGTCTTCTTCTGGCTACGGAAACCCTAAGACAGGACGCAGATGAAGGACATACAGCTGCACTGATTATGTTGGATCTCAGTGCAGCTTTTTACACCATCTCCCACGGCCTCCTTCTGTAAATATTAGAGACGTGTGGTGTTAGTGGCTTGACCCCACACTGGTTGGTATCTTTCTTGTCCTCACGGGGTTTCCAGGTCATACAAGACAAACATACATCCAAGAGTTTTTCCCTTTTACACGGAGTTCCCAAGGCTCAATTCTAAGCCCCATGTTGTTCGATTTGTACATGGGGCCCATTTGCTGATATAGTGGAGGGTCATGAGGTGTCCATTGTATCCTACGCTGAAGATACTCAGTTAATTATCACACTGTCCCAAAACCCAGAACACACTGCCCATCAATGTTCCCAATGCATGGAGGAGGTAACAGCATGGATGTCCAATCATTGCCAGCAAAATGGAGGTGATGATACTGGGAAGAGCTCCATCTGTCTGGTCATCCGCATGATGGCCTGAGACGCTTGGCCAACTTCCAACTCCTAAAACAGAAGTAAAAAATATTGGAGTGTGGCTTGACTCCAAATTGACTTTTGAGAGTCCAATCCGGAAAGTTTTGGGACATTGAAGGTCCTGAGGAAGATCCTTGACCTATTAACTGTCAACTCCAGGAAAACTATAGTACATGCTGTGGTCACCTCTCAGATCGACTACGGAAATGTCCTATATTTAGGCTCATCTAAAAAAGGCTAATGAAGCTGCAATCAATACAAAATGCAGCAGCCCGCCCAGTGTTGAATCTTCCTAGGAGAAAATACATAACAAAAGCCCTAGCCAGACTGCACTGGCAACCGGTGGAGAAAATAATATTGTTGAAGACAATGTGCTACTGCCACCGTATCTTGGCTAAAAAAGGTGCACAGTACCTTCAAACATGATAACAGCCAACACACCCAGCAGAAACCTGAGTTCCAAAGGTAAAGCGCTAGCAAGTGTTCCACGAATAAGAAAGGCTAGGGTGGGTGGTCGGTCTTTTAGACACCTTGCGGCTAAGCACTGGAATACATTACCGGTTGATATAAGAACAGAGCCCTGTGAAACGACCTTTCTTAAAAAGCTGAAGACATGGCTTTTCCCACCAGTAAATTAGAATTCTCCCGAGACTTCCTGATAAATGCCTATGGGCCGAGTTTTATAATTGCTTTACTCTCAACTTTTGCTATCTGAAAGTCAGCTACTATCGTGGGGACACACTGGCGTTGTAACCATGCGCTCTATAAATGGATAAATAAATAAATAAATAAATGTTCCTGCACCTGGTAGTCAAGTATAGGAAGAATAACCCACTCATGATTGAGTGGAGAGTAACTCCACAAAGGCATTCCTTCTCCTCTGTTCAATTTGTAATCTTGGCCTATTACGGCTCTTATGATTACCGTAGCATGGTAAAATATAAACCCTTTCTCATAAGTTATCTGTTGTAGTTTAAGTGAGCTTGCATGCAAAACATGTTTTGATCAGGTGGCTAGATCATCATGTTTTGCATATTATGTGCAATGCATAACCCCACCAAAGAACAGTCAGTTTCAAAACCATTATTCAGCCAATCATGGTCATAAAAATAGAGATGATAAAAACATTTCATAATTAATGCAGCATTAAGTGGGTTCAAGACACATCAGGGGACTGGGGATAACATATAGTTACTTTCAAGGCAAACAGTACATAGGGTACCTAAAACATATATAAAAAGGCCTGATGGGTCTTAGACTAATAACTAAATGGTTAAAAACAGTTAATAAATGGGATCAGTTCCTAACATAAAAATATGACAATGGTTGAGTAGGTATGTTGAGCCTTATTTGTTTCTAACCCACAGTGAAAGGGGGACCACATTTCCAACTGCCAGGCAAATGTTTGCATTCTCTAGTTTTTGCAATCGCTCAAAGGCATTTTTATAGGAGTTTATATTAAAGGAGCGAACAAAAGGGCACAGAAATCGCTTCCTAGCATGAGCATACATAGTGCAAAATACAATAAAGTGCAATGTGCTTTGAGTGGCAGTGTTATTGCATGGACATCCAGGCAGTGGTTCACTCCAGACTATATTCATAGCAAAAGTAACTATCAGGTGCAATAGACTTAATTGTAGTCTTGTTAAATAAACCATGAGGTTCCCATTTGGAAACCAGGAGAGATAAGGCTTATACCCCTGTGTCAATTTGATTGGATTGTATATACAGCTTTCAGGCATATTATCAAAGGCCGCCTCAAGTGCTGTGGTTTGCCTGTAAGTAAATGCCTCCTTTACCCTGGAGATATCCCTGGGGTAAATGCTTGCTGGATTTTCAGTCTAATCCTGCGAGCCCAGCTCTAGGAATTCTTTTTTTATATACCCAACCCAGGGTACATGTTGAAGCATTGTCCAGAAAAAGACAATCCTCCAGTACTCTCTTTGAGAGTTGGGCATCAGGGTTCCCACAAATCCTCAGGCAAAAGAGAAGTGGTGCGAGCTTTATATTGTCATCTTCGGGTGTTAAGCCCAGCCCTGATAGGCACATAAAAACAGGACATGATTGTGAACTGATCAATAGCCTACGAACAAACTCATTTTCTACCTGCTGAATTGACCCGGGACCTTTGTAGCCCCAGACTCCTGCAGCATAAGTCACAGATACACATTTACTCCGATAAATCTCCATCAGTTCTTTGATTGGTTTGTGGTCAAGCTTTCTTACAAATGAGAACACTACCTCCACAGCTCTTTGGCAATGAGCAGCCCTGGATTGACATAAGCTCTGCCTGGTTTGAGTTTTGATCAAAAGAAAACCCCAGATAATTAAAACAGTTTACTCTGGGGGGGCGTGGCCAAGGCGGCGAACATGGCGGACGCAGCCTAAGAGTGCTCCGTCCCGCCGGCGAAATATCCGTCTTTTATCCTCATTCTCCCCAACCCTGAGACGTCTCGGCAGGGATACATTTGCATTGGAGGTGACGGGAAAGCCCCGACGGCGATTTGCGGAACCTCGGTCGCCTGCTCGGCGGCGGTCCGGGACCTGAGGTGGAGAGGCCTACCAGACCTGCGGAAGGCGGGACCTCGAGCCCGAGTGCATCCGGGCGGAAGTGAGGCACGGCCGGGTCCGGCGAGGAGCTGTAGACGGAATCCCACATCCGGCGAATGGAGGCCCACAGTGAGTAGACCGTGCAGCACTGAAGACACGGAGCACCCGCTGCCGCCGCTGCCGCATCCGAGAGTCGGAGGCTACGCAGACTGCGGGACCGGGGGAGTTCGAGGGGGGCTGGATTGGCTTAGTTCGGTGGTCTTGTCGGACCGCGGGGGAGTCAATTGAGCTGCGGATACTACGGGGTGATACCCTGTGTTTCCCCCCCCCCCCAGCAAGTCGAGAAAGACAGTGGCGGCGCTCACGGCGGCGGGGGCGGGTGTGAAATGCTGCGCCCGGCTGGAACCCTGACCTGGTCGCATGACACATGAGGCGGGCCGCAGCGGGCACCCCTCTCGGCGGCCAGAACGAGCCGTTGGGGTGACCTCCGAAGACGGTGTGCTGGGGAGCTGACACCTGGGACCTGGATGGACATGAGCTGGCGGTGACGCCTGGGGCCCGGTGACTGGGGCAGATGATCCGGCACAGTCCAGTGACTGCCTGCGTGCCTTGAGGCCTCGGGCTACTGTGGAGGGGGGATTGTACCCCCAGAGTTGCTCCTGGACAGAGCTGTGATGCATATGCCCCCCGTATTGGGTTTGGAATCATTGTCACTGGTGAGAATAGAAGGGGGCATCGCGGCATTGGAGCAGAGAGACGCGACACCACAAGCGGCAGCGCAGGCTGAGAAAGGCCTGGACACAGCCCTGTGACCAAAGAGATTGGCGTGACCGGCCTGCACCCCGTGGGGCTCTGAACCTTGTGCCCATATCGGGTGGCAGTCATGACGAGGGGTGGAAACAGTGGAGGCGCCTCGAAACAAGGCACGATCAATAAATTTACCGGGCCAACTGGAGGAGCCAAACAGTCCACCGCAACCTTGCGTGAGGTACTGTGCTTCATGCTCATTCAATGAGAGAAAACAGAAAGATTCTTTTTGAACCAAAGAAGACATAATTCCTACTCACAGCGCCACACGCTCGATTGCGGTGGGCTGTTCAGCCCTCAGAGTTATTATAAAATAACCAACTTTAAGCACAGTACCTCACGCAAGGTTGCGGTGGACTGATTGACTTCTGAATAGAGAAGACTTGTCACCTTGGAACAATAAACAATGCCTTGACAAGAGACCATCCTTGAGGCTTTCACTTAAGTGTGAGACACACAGTGGCGGCCACACTGCTATTAATAAAAGGTCGCACTCAAGCCCTCAATCAGTTCCCTGTGGAATCCATTTAATGCTGCCCTGATGAGAGCCCGGTGACTTTCTTAACAGGACTCGAAACGCGTCGGCTACGGCACTAGTTCGCATAAAATTCTTGTTAATACATTTAATATGAATGTTCAAGTTTAAAAGGAATGTTTAAACTTTGACTCATGTGGTTCTAAAAAGAAATAGTGCACCACATTGTGGAAACTGAATGCATATTTAATATTGGCAAACACTTTCTGTCCATGATTAACTGTTTTTTGATAATTTCCATGAAATGATATATGTTGATTTAATGTTTTTTGTATGTCACATGTACATTAGTCCATTATTGTTAAGGTCTATTGATGATTAATTCAATGTTTTTTGTATGTTATTTGTATATTAGTCTTTTGTGAAAATTCAGTCGCTAGAGGTTGCGTTGATAATGTTGATTCTCTTGCCTAAAAAATAATCATCTAAAAAACTGATTCTAAAGATACTGACAAAATAAATTGTCTTGGTAAAACTAATTCATTTAGCTTTATCTATTGTCTTACTGAGTGATTTAGTAATACATCCCGGAGGCATAGGTACAATCCCCTTGTTTTACACCATAGAGCTACAAGACACAATATTAGGCGCGCGCAGGTGGCGATGGAGGCGGCCCAGGCAGCAGGGATTCCTGCGGCTCTTCTACTGGCCTATATAGACAGGGCCTTCGAATCAGTAAGTTGGGTCTACCTCCGTGCACTTCTGTCCAGCCTAAATCTGGGGCCCCACTTTTTATCCTACCTACAACTATTATACACGGATCTCACGGCATCGGTGCGAGTGGCTGGGGCAGTGTCCGATTCCTTCTCCATAGGTCGGGGCAAAATGCAGGGATGCCCCCTATCACCATATCTATTTGCCCTGGCCATGAAACCATTGGCGGCATGGGTCCGAATGGATGCACAGATGCGGGTCAGATGATGTCCTATTTTTTCTCACGGACTTGAACAGATCTGGGCCGCGGGTCCTCGACATCATGCAAATTTTTGGGGAAGTTTCGGGCCTTCACCTGAATCTGCGTAAGTCAGTGCTGTGGGTTCTGGGGGAGCGTCTGGACTTGGGATCCTGGGCGGCGGCATTGCAAGAAGCGACGGGAGGCATTAAATATTTGGGGGTGTTCCTGGCGGACTTGCGTGGAGTCTCCTGGATGCGCAATATCGTGCCCGTATGGGAGCGTATCCTTTCGGACATGACTACGTGGTCCCGCATGCCCCTGAATGTGTACGGCCGCTCGGCCATATTCAAAATGGTGGCCCTCCCGCGTCTCATATACAAATTACAGAACCACCCGTACCCTATTTCACCGCAGTGGTTCAGGCAGGTCAATTCGGCGCTCGGTAACTTTCTCTGGGCTGGGGGAGTAGCGAGAGTGGCGCTCCGCACATGTGTTCTTTCCACGTATTGTAGTGGCTTAGCAACGTCGGACATCCTGTCCTATTATCAAGCTTCTCATCTATTGATACTGAATGAATGGTGGTATGGGGATCGTGGCGATCCTGCCTACGCCCTGGAGAGATACCTGATGGACCCTGACACGCTACACGTCATACTGTATTCGCTGTTAAGAGGAAGAGGCTTCCAGTGGTCACTCCAATAGTATTTCAAATATGGCGTGGAACCCTCCGCCGCATGGGGTGGTGGAATAGGCTGACGAGGGAAACCCCATTGTGGCAGAATGGGCAACTGCCGGCATTGCTGTCCCTACAGGGATTTCGTGGCTGGGACGCGATTGGCATCTCGGCCATAGGCCACGTCGTCAAAGGCACGACCCTCAAGTCGTTCCAAGAGCTACGAGAGGAATATGACATGCCCCGGACCCAGATCTTTAGATATATCATGCTATCACACCCACCCTGAGGGGCCTCGACTCTTTGCCCAAGTTTAGCCCCCTGGAAGCTAAGGTATTCATGGGGGAATTGGAAAGTAAAAAGATATCATCTATCTACCAAACACTAGTTACACATTGCTCAACTTCCCTAGACACACTGCGGGCTAAGTGGGAGAACGATCTGGGTGCATTTGAGGAGGAGGACTGGAGAGAGGCGCTTGAAGCTCCAAGAGGAGCGGCCATTGCGGTACGCCTGCGATTCATTCAGTTCAAATATTTACATAGGGCCTACTATACCAGGGAACGACTCTGGAAGGCAGGCATGATTGCGTCCCCTGCTTGTCTGAGATGTGGTAGAGAGAGACGGGCACCTTACTGCATACAGTTTGGGCGTGTGATGGACTTCAGAGGTTTTGGTCAGGAGTGTGGGACTGCTTATCGGAAGTGTTGGGCTGGGACCTCCCCCGCACGCCACAATTGGGCCTACTCCATATACTAGAACAAGTGGGGGGAAATATCTATAAACGCCACTTGCTGTTGTTGGGCCTCACGGTGGACAAGAGAAATGTGGCCCGAGCCTGGAAAGACCCCAGGGCCCCCCTGTTGGGTGTGTGGAAAAGGGGTCTAGACTTCTATATGGGACTGGAGCGCCCGATCTTCGAGGCCAGGGGCTGCCCCCGGAAACACTATAAGATTCGGATGAGGTGGGCAGATTATAGAGGATTGTGGCTGGAACCGCCAACTCATGGTGAACCTGAGACATTGAGCCCGGGTGATGAGGAGTACACACTAAATATATCTTGCTATGTATGCCCTTTTTATATACCAACTGTCTAGACACTGTGCAGGGGGGTGGGAGGGGGGAGTTTTTTTTGGGGTGAGGGGAGTGGGGGGGTGAGGGGAGGGGGGACATAGGGTAGTTACTTACATCTAAACGGCTGTTTGAATTGCCTGCAATGTGATTATAACTTTCATGCTCACAGCTCCTCTGGTCTCCGGGGCGCTGTGCATATTATGTAACTTTTCAACAGCACAATAAAATTTTGTTCTGAAAAAAAAACACTTCACTCTGGATTTCTGTCCGCCCCGTAAGGAAAGTCCTAGTTTTTACATTTCTAGGGCCTAAGCTCATTATGAAAGATATTTGTAAGTTTGTTTTAGGAGGCCATAACATGCATTAAATATTTCTTGCATACCCTTTCACTCTCTTTATCCCTTAGATACCTTCATAATCACTCACTATCATCCATGTATCGACAATCGATTTTTGTCAATCTCAATCCCACCATTCATATGGCAGTTCAGAAATGCCTGCACCACTCATATATTATGCAAACTCGATCTCATTGCATGTACTGGAGAGTAGTTTAATATATTGGCTACCTTTTCTGCTATGGCATTGGCTGATTTGTAGTGTATGTCCTCAGATTGCCCAATTGTCAAAGCATTGGGGAATACCTTTATCTTCCTTTTTTCAATCCTGTTACATGACAAAAGTGGGAACCCTTAAAAACTGGTATTCAGTATACCAGTGTTCAGTTCTCTAAACAGGTATTCAATTTGATTTTTTTTGCTCCGGTATGCAAGTTATTTGCTTTTCATATTGAACAAATGTCCTTTTAGAAGTCAAAGGGTGTGCATACATAGTTTGTGACCACGATTGTTGTTGGATGTCACTCATCGGCTACCAACCAACCACCAAGTTGGGGTGGTAACTGATTCACGAAAGGAAATCTGTCCCACTGGACAGTTTTTCTTTTATAAAACATGTCAGCAGCCTTGCAAGGTAGGGACGGCAGTGGTCCAGAAGACTACGGCTTGATAGCCCTAATGTCTTCACAAAAACATCTGCCCCTTTATTGACACAGGCTGCTTTCTGATAACACATTTACAGACGTAGTGAAAGATGCCTGTTGTCCCTTGCAGACCGCCATCCCTACATTTCCAGCCAATCACAGGGGTCTACTACAGGTTGTTTTGTGACCATTTACAAATGTACAATTTGCAGTGCAACATTTTAGTTCACAGCGTGCATTGCAAACTTCAATCCCATCCACAAACCAGTTTGTGAGCAGGCTGAATATCCCTGGTTTACAAATGAGGAAGGTACGTCTAACCCTAAGACCTTTTTATGTTTTATCACATGCTTTGCTGGAATAATCTCTTTTTTTTTGTTGTCCTCATTCGCCTTCATCCACCTTAAATCGACTGCCTGTTCAGAGCCTCACTTGACGACCTGGGCTGACTTAGGCATTTTAAGATGGAAACTCTCGATGCCTTCAGCCTGGAAGGGTATGTTATCAGATCGGAAAGTTGTTTCCCTGCAGAGAAAAAAGGTAGGATTCACTCCAACTAGATCCTTAAGAACCTGATGGACACTATCCATAACCTGAAAAGGCTTAAGATGGTCCAGGGAGTATCCAAAAGGCATAAACATAGGACCCCCTGCTGCTGCAAGCTCTAGACAGGTCCACCTCGGATACTTCATACATTGAGGTCAGCCACTCTGAATGTTTGGGGGGGCTGGATCTATCCCATGTTTGCAAATTTGCCTCCAGCCAATAATATTGAATAAAATAAAAGAGATCTAGCTGGACCTACGATGTGACTATTGAGGCCAAAAATTATCAAAGTCAGATCCTTATAGATTGGTACCTTTAAGATGCTCTCGAGTGTCTTCCACACTTCTTCCCAGAAAGGAGCGATGGAGGGGCAGTCCTTAAACATATGTATATCAGATGCTTCAGCCAGCCCACACCTATTGCATGTAAGTTGGGTCCCTTTCAAAAATTTAGATAGTCTTAGAGGAGATAGGTATGCCCTATGGGCAGTGAACAGTTTGATTCCGCTTCAGCCAAGCAGGTTTAAATTGGCTGAAGAGGGTTCTGAACAAGCCCTGCCATAGAAGATCACACTGTGCATTTGGAATCTGTTCACTCCATAACTCATCTGGAAGCCTGAATTCCCCATCCACTGCCTCTTCATTAGCCCAATACCATAGTGAAACCTCCCTCTTTCCTGGTGGCCTCTCGCCTAGCTGTTGTTCCAGGCTACTGCCCCTGCCGAATAATTTTTTCTGTCTTAACTGGGATTCTGTCCAGCTTGTAGTTGGATATACTTAAATCTTGAAAGACCAGAGCCTACCCTCTTTCTTAGATGTTCCCAAGAAACAAGTGCATTCTCAATAATCAGTTCTCCCCACACTTTTAATCCAGCTTCTCTTAATGGTGTCCCCAACCTATCCTGGAGGCAGTGTGGTGAACCTGGTGAGTCCCAAAGTGGCGCTAGGTTTGAAAAGTAATTAAGACCCACCATATTTCTTAATCTGACCAATGTTTTTGATATTGCCTGGAAGACCTTAAGTATAAGCTTTTTAAAAAATGTTCGGTCCCCGAATTTAAACATAAAGCCTTCTTCTGATAGACCAGCACCTCTTAACATTGCCCAGAACAAGTCTCCTCCCCCTGTGCTTGCCGGCGTTTTCAATAGCATACGAGAGTGTGAAAGCTGGAAGGCCCAGGCATAGTACTGCAGGTCAGGTAGCGCAAGTCCTCCTTTCTCTCTCCTTCTCCTCAATTTTTTCCAAGCTATCCTGGTTGATCAGTATCTCCAGATAAAGGACTTTACGTCCTGCTGAAATTTGTCTATCAGAAATGTATCAAAATGCAGGGTGATAGTGTTAAAGAGAAGCGTGATCTTCGGTAAAATTATCAATTTCACCAGATTGACCCTTCCCAAGATGGATAAGGGAAGATGGGCCCATGACTTCATCTAAGGACTCGCGCTAGATTTTTTTCTGCCATTTTCTCTACATCCTGCACAATTCTAACCCCCAAGTACCGCATGCCGAAACAAACTTGGAGTTGGGTTTCTCTAATGTTCCAGGTCATTATCTCTGTCTTCCCAGCATTAATTACGTACCCAGAAACCTGTATGAATTCCTCCGCCAATTTTATAACTGGCGGGAAAGCTGTATCCAAATCTGCCAACAGTATCAGAATGTCGTCCACATACAAGGCCACTCTCCTCTCCCAACCCCCCTACTTGAAGGAAATGATGTTAGGGTTATCTCGAAGTCTCTGTACAAAGGGCTCGATGCACATATCAAAGAGCAGGGGAGAGAGGGGGCAGCCCTGTCACGTTACCCTAGTAATCTTAAATGCCTCAGTCAGAGTGCCATTCACCAGCAGCCTAGCTGACGGTGCTTGGTATAACAGCTGAATAGTGCGGCAGAACTTATTGCCCAAGTTAAATCTCGCCAAGACTTCAAACAGGTAGCCCCAGTTCACCCTGTCAAAAGTCTGAGTGGTATCCGAAGTTAAAGCTGCCAGAGGAAGTGAGTAGGTGGAGGCACATCAATTGCACTGATCAGATCGTAAGTAAGGTCTGCTAGTTGTCGCCCCTTCACAAACCGCTTTTGGTCTGGGTGCAGGATGTCAATTGCCACCATCCCCAGCCTAGCTGCTGAAATAGAGGAAAAGATTTTATAATCTGTATTTAGGAGCGATATTGGTCAATGTGAGCCGCAGCTAATTGTACTTTTTTCCGTGTTTCAAAATCAGGACTACAGTGGCATCATCCCACGAACGAGGGCGGGCTGATTCCCTCTAGTAGTATCATATTATACAGTTGAGTTAATACTGGGATTATAACCTCCCCCAAGGATCAATATACTTCAGCTGGTAGCCCATCCGGCGCAGCCGCTTTCCCACTTTTACAGCCCGCCATTGCCTTCCTCACCTCCTCTTTTGTAATAGCACACTGCAGGTCTGTTGCTTGGAACTGATAGATGGTAATGCAGTCCCATCCAGCCAGAGCTTAACTTTTGCTCTATTTTCTATACCTCTTTATAAATTTCTTGAAAATAATCCAAGAAAGCCTCACCAATATCTTTATCTGAGGATAAGGAGGGTGCGTCATTGTTCACCTTCATTTCTTTTATGTGGTTTCGGGGCTCGTCTGTCTTGATTTTCAAAGCAAGTATTTCCCTGCCCCTTCACCATACTCAAAATGGGCAATCTTGCTTACCTCCCACCTACGCATGAGCCTCCTTTGAATAATACTCTCCAGCTCTTCTTTTAGTTGATTAAACTTATCCAGATCTTCCTTCTGGCCAATACCTGCCTGGCTGTTCATTTTTACCTCATCTGCTCTCATATTGGCTTTCAGAGCTAAAGTCACTCCCTGATTTTTTTTCTATAGCTAGATCTGTTAGTAATACTTCTCCTGAGGGAAGCTTTGAAGGTATCCCAGACTATTGTAATATGGGCTGTGCTTATGTTGCTCTCTAAGAATTGTTTGGTTTCATTAAAAAGGAAAGCTGTCTCTTCCTCTTCAAGCAATATTGTTCGATCAAATGGCCATGCTCTGGCATACTGTGACTGTATACAGTCAATGGTTAATAAAACTCCTGAGTGGTCCGAAAGATGTGAGGGTAGGTATTTTATGTCTTTGACTCTATCTCTTAGATTATAGCTGAGCAAAAAGTAGGCTATTATGTTAGTATTTAAAATTTCTAAACAATACTCCAAGTTACTCCCCTGATCTTTCCCTCCATATGTCACATAACCCCAATTGGGTAATCTTTGTCAAAAGAGACGTCCTAGATTTTGAGGGAGCTACTGCTCTACAGTTTGGGCTTTTATCCAGTTTGGGGTCCAGGACAATATTAAAATCTCCTGCACATATCACGGCTCTTGGAAGTACAGAAGGTGTGAGCCGATAGAGTTAAGGCTAGAGGGATCCTCCTGGTTAGGGCCATAGTATCCAACAAAAGTAAAAAGGATGCCCATTAAGGTGATCTTCAATATCAGACACCTACCACTTAGATCTTCCCCGAGTTGTAAAATCTGAGCTCTAGCTTGCTTTTTGAAGATAATACAGACCCCTCTAATATTAGCCGTCTGGCCAGTGCATATTAAAGCGTCCACCCTACTCTGAGTTTTTAGCAGTTTGTTTGTCTCTGCCTTGAGAAGGGGAGTCTCCTGGATGGCAATGACCTGCACTGGGGAATCTCTCAAATATTGTAGTATTCCAGCTCTTTGCGCCCTCATGCGCAGGCCTTTGACATTCCATGAGAGTATCTGAAGTTTGTCATACTATTCTGAGGTTAAATTAAGAGTTAGAATTATTGGTTTCAGCCTTAGCTGGCCAAAACCAAGGACAGGTACACCTTCCAGCTTTCTCAATCTTCCTGCTCTTTAAAATTTCAAAATCAGGCGGAATTAAGACAAATTTGTTTTTTTTTGTTTTTGCCCTGTGCTCGTCCTCCACGCACCTCCTACCTCCTCCACCTTAGGAAACCCTTCCCCCATTACTCTGGTCCGGTGTTGACTAAATATTGTGTTGTTCACCAACTCCACCCCCCCTATTTCTGTTGTGGCTGTGAGTTACCCTACTTATTTCCATTTTCTATGCACATTCCTTTTTTTTGTCCCTTTTTGATTTATGCCCTTTACCATCCCCCCCTTTTTTTCTTTTCAAAAGATACTATACTATGTTACCTTTTTTCCCTTTTTGTCCCTTATTTCTCTTCCCTAAACTTTGTTTAAACCAAATCTTGCCAAACCATTGACCAACAGGGAGTGGGGAGAGGGGATAGACAAGAAACAGAGGAAACTCAATTTACTCATACTCAGCTTATCTGACCTGACCAATTCTCAGAACCAAGAAGTAAAGATACCTATGACAGCTTATGGGACCTCCTTGCTAATTGTATCTAGCAAATCGTCTGCTTTGAGTTGTACTACAGCCTGACCTTCCTAAAGCTATCCATTCTTCTGCCGAGTTCCCACTGCCGTTCCAGAGAGGCTTTGGAAAGGTCTGAACAAACCTCAAAGGAAAAGTCCCTGCTTCTTAACAACTTTTCTTTCAGGTCCAGATTCAGAATTTTTTCTTTAATCGAATAAGTGAGAAAATGAATAAGGACCTTCCAGGGCTTTGCCCTATTAGTGTTAAGACGAAATGGGTCCATATGAATCCTTTGGATGTCTCTTTCTAAGATCGGGCTTCTTTGAGCAAAGCAATCATAAAGGTCTTAATGTCTGTCCCTTCTTTCCCTTCTGGAACATTCATAACCCACAGGTTGTTTCTGCGAGAGTTGTTTTCCAACGTCTCCATTCAATCAATCAATCAGAGTACTTGTAAAGCGCACTACTTACCCGTGAGGGTCTCAAGGTGCTGAGGGGAGGGGGTGCCGCTACTGCTCGAAGAGCCAGGTCTTGAGGAGTCTTCTGAAGGCAAGTAGGTCTTGGGTCTGCATTAGGTGGGTAGGGAGGGTGTTCCAGGTCTTGGCGGCGAGGTAGGCGAAGGATCTGCCTCCGGAGGTTGTTCATTGGATGCAGGGGACAGCGGCGAGGGCGAGGCTGGCGGAGCGGAGCTGGCGGGTGGGGGTGTAAAAGCTGAGCTTGCTGTTCAGATAGGCTGGTCTGGCATTGTGAAGTGCTTTGTGTGTGTGGTGAGGAGCTTGAAGGTGATCCTCTTGTCGACGGGGAGCTAGTGTAGGTCTCTCAGGTGGGGGTGATGTGGTGTGGCGTGGGACGTTGACGATCAGTCGGGCGGAGGCGTTTTGGATGCGTTGTAGTTGTCGTAGGTGTTTGGCTGGGATTCCTGCATAGAGTGCATTGCCGTAGTCCAGTCTCCTGCTGACGAGGGCCTGTGTCACCGTTCTTCTTGTTTCGGTCGGGATCCACTTGTAGATCCTGCAGAGCATGCGGAGGGTGTTGTAGCAGGAGGAGGAGACAGTATTGAAATGTTTAGACATGGAGAGGGAGGAGTCGAGGATGTATCCTAGGTTGTGTGCATGGTCGGTGGGTGTCAGTGCTGTTCCCAGTGTGGTCGGCCACCAGGAGTCGTCCCAGGCTGATGAGTTGGGTCCGAGGATGAGTACCTCCATCTTTTCCGAGTTCAGCTTCAGGCCGCTGTTCCTCATCCAGTCGGCCACGGCCTTCATTCTCTCGTGGCGGTTGGTTTTGGCGGTGTGCGTGTCCTTGGTGAGGGAGAGGATGAGCTGGGTGTCGTCAGCGTAGGAGATGATATTGAGGTCGTGTTGGTGGGCCACTTGTGCGAGGGAGGTCATGTAGATGTTGAACAGCGTCGGGTTGAGGGATGAGCCCTGGGGGACGCCGCAGATGATGTTGGTGGCCTTGGATCGGAAGGGCGGGAGGTGGACGCTCTGGGTTCTGCCGGAGAGGAAGGACGTGGTCCAGTCAAGGGCCTTCTCTTGGATTCCAGCTTCAAGGAGGCATGTTTTTTGAGTGCGATGGGAGACCGTGTCGAAGGCGGCTGACAGGTTCAGGAGGAGGAGGGATGTTGTTTCGGGGTTGCCTAGTTGGCGCCTGATGTCGTCTGTGGCGGCGATGAGGGCTGTCTCAGTGCTGTGGTTTCGTCTGAAACCGGACTGGGAGGGGTCCAAGATGTTGTTGTCTTCCAGGTGGTGGGCCACTTGCATGTTGACGATTTTCTCGATGACCTTCGCCAGGAATGGGAACAGGGACATGGGCAGGAACATGGGTAGGAAGTTCTTGAGGTCCTTGGGGTCCGCCTTGGGCTTCTTGAGGAAGGCGTTGATTTCGGCGTGTTTCCAGCTTTCCAGGAATGTCGCTGTTTCGAAGGAGATGTTAATGACGTTCCGTAGTTGGGGTGCGATGGCAGCGTCTACTTTGTTGAATACGTGGTGTGGGTCTGGCGGAGATCATGAGTGGATGGAGTTCATGACCTTGCGTGTCTCATCGTCATTGACGTTGGACCAGGAGGTCAGGCGGTTGGCGCTGGTGGTGTTCACAGGGAAGATGGGGTCTGGCGTAGTCGGGGCAGTCATGGTATTGAAGCTGTCATGGATGTCAGCGATCTTGCAGTGGAAAAAGATGGCCAGTGAGTTGCATAGTTCTTGTGATGGCGGTATGTCGTTGGTGTTGGCGCTGGGGTTGGAGAGTTCCTTTACGATGCTGAAAAGCTCTTTGCTGTTGTGTGCGTTGTTATCAAGGCGGTCTTTGAAGGAGGATCTTGTGGCTAATCTGATGAGGTGGTGATGTCTGCGGGTGGCGTCCTTGTGGGCTGCGTGGTTGTCCGGAGTGCGTTCGTGGAGCCATATCTTCTCCAGTTTCTGGCATGCACATTTGGAGGTCTGCAGCTCGTCGGTGAACCAGGTGCCTCTCTTGCTGGTGATTCTGTTGGAGGATTTCTTGAGTGGGGCGAGGGTGTTGGCGCAGTCGTCGATCCACTGTCTGAGGTTGCGGGCTGCGGTGTCTAGGTTAGCGGGGTCGGTGGGTGAGTTTTGGGTAGGGTGGTGATCAGCTGGTCTTCAGTGATTTTGCTCCAGCAGCGGCGAGGTAGCTGTTGGGTGCGGTGGTGCGTGGTTGGTTTATTGAAGGTGAAATGGATACAGCGGTGGTCGGTCCAGTGGAGTTCAATGGTGTGGTCGAAGGTGACGTGGGTGCCTGTGGAGAAGACGGGGTCCAGCGTGTGGCCAGCGGCGTGGGTGGGTGCGGTGACGAGTTGTCTGAGGCCAAGGTTGGCCAGGTTGTCGATCATGGTCGCGGAGTTGGTGTCGTTGTTGTTCTCGAGATGGAAATCCAGGTCCCCGAGGAGGATGTAGTCCGTGGAGGCGAGTGTGTGGGTGCTGGTGAGGTCGGCGATGAAGTCGCTGAATTGAGCTCGGGGTCGGGGGGTCTGTAGATGAGTGTTCCTCTGAGGGTGGTGTTGGGGTCGGTGTGGATCCGGAAGTGCAGGTGTTCGGGGGTGTTGAGGGTGTCGTCTGCGTAGGTGGCGACCTTGAGGGTGGACTTGTGGATGATGGCTATTCCTCCTCCGATTCCATTGGCGCGATCCCTGTGGGTGATCTTGTAGCCGTCCGGTATGGCTATGGCGATGTTGGGCGCCGAGGAGTTGTTCCACCAGTCTCTGTCAGGAAGGCCACGTCTGGGGTGGAGGTGTCGAGCAGATCCCAGAGCTCCACGGCGTGTTTGCGTGCGGAGCGGGTGTTGAGGAGTATGCAGCGGAGGTGGTTGAGTCCAGTCCTTGGAGGTTTGGTGGCTCTGTCGCAGGTGAAGCTGCAGGTGTGGCAGGAGAAAGGTCAGTGAGTCTGTTTTGGGGCAGCTTGGAAGTAGGTGTGGTTTCGGCCGGCGTTGAGTGCATAGAGGGCGCTGGCGTTGTAGCGAAGTATGGTTTTGTGGCGTTCGTGGGGTCAGGAGTTCTGGCGCTGGGCGTGGTACAGGCGCGGACGGGCGCAGATGGGTTTGCCTTTGGCACGCCAGCAGAGCGGCCACTGCACGACCGCCATAAGAGGGGAAGAGGGAGGGTGGAGCAGCTGGGAGGCAGGAGCGGGGTGGTCAATGGGGACTAGGGGGGCAAGGCTGCAGGGTCGCAGTGGCGGAAGGAGCGGGAAACGGCGGTAAAACAGGCGGGTGGCAGGGAGCAGGTACAAGGCAGCTGGCGGCCGTGTGTTGGCGTGGGGAGCGACCGTCCTGCGAGCAGGATCAGAGGTCGCTCTGACCCTGTCCCCCAAAGCAGCTTCACCTCTTTGTAAGCTTTGGATTTTTGTCTCTGCTGTCCCCAGATTACTCTTAAGTTCCTCAACAGAGCTCTCTAGGGACTCGGTCCTGGAACTTAGGAGGTCAACCTTCCTCTCTAGGGTTTCGCATCTGTTCCTTATCTCAATTTGATTGTCTGCACAGACTGCAAATCCCTGTTTTATGTCCTCTTTTAATGAGGTAAATAAGGCTTCAAACGAGGCCCCTGAGGAATGGTTGACAGCATCCCCTTGATTATGAGTGGCCAACTCTGCTCCCTCCCCTAACTGCGATTCCGGCAGTTTCTCAGAGACTGCAATATGTATAGTTATGGCTATCGGGTTCTGGCCAGGAGGTGTCCCCTTAGAATCCATATTAACTCGGGAGACCTCGACAACAGAGCTTGCGGAGTAAATTTCAGAGTTATCCCTGGAGTCCTCCCCCTGCTTTGTGACAATCAAGATCTCAGGTTGCCCTCTAAAGAAGGACCGAAGAGAGGGGGTAACTCTCACTTTATTATATGAAGAGACAGATTTGTTCCTCCTTCCTATTATACTCCTTCCCTTGACCTGATCGTTTGAAAGGCTGTACCTTTGTTAGGGGAGACTGTGTTCTTATCCCTTGTGTTCACTAAGCCCTGGCTCTCTTCTATTTGTGACTCTGGTATCCCACTGTCTTTTCCTTTTATGTTTGTTTCTTCTGGCCAAACTCACTTTGCCTGCGTTTTCCTCTTTTTTTCCCTCCGGGCTTCCTAGACTATGAGGGACCTCTTTGCCACCTAACTGCCACCTAACTGCCTATGCTTCCTGACTAAACCCTCCGAAGATGCCAAGGATTCCACTTCTTGCAAAGAGGATACCGCAACTCTTACCGGCAGAAACGCTGCTCGTAGCAGTAGCAATATGAAGAGAAAAAAACGTTCGGAACGTATGCAACCAAGACCTCCTCCGGGATAGATCCCACTCTCTCCCCAGCCCAGCCAGCCAGCCACAGCTGTCCCAAAGAACCGGCTGATGCTGGCGCTGCCACTGCTGACCCGAAGGAGACCGCGGGCTGCCGCTCTGCTACCACGCCTCAACTCCAGGCCGGGTCCGTACCAGCGCAGTAGGTGGAGCGGGCAGGATGATCGAGAGACACTGGGAGTCTGAATTGAGAGCTGGATACACATTCACCCGTCGTATGCTCTCTTCATATTCAAAGCGATACAAAAGGGGATGATGGTCGGAGCGTTTGAGCAAATCAAACACTCACCCCCAGTCAACTGATCTGGGTTTAATCCATCACCATTCTTTAGCTCACTCAGCCACCCCAGTTCAGACATGCCATATGCAAATCAGTCTGACCCTGTGCCTCATGGGAACAGTCCAGTCCGAACTACCCAGCCATGTCTTCCCTGGACCGGAAACAAGCATCCTGGTACCGGTTTCGGATTCATAATCCTCATCAGCCAGGCTATCTTGAATCCAGTGGCCAAGTTAGCAAGGGACTCACGTCTGAGCATACCCTGCCAACTTAGGGCGAACAAAGCGATACAAAAGGGGATGATGGACGGAGCGTTTGAGCCAATCAAACACTCACACCCAGTCAACTGATCTGGGTTTAATCCATCACCATTCTTTAGCTCACTCAGCCACCCCAGTTCAGACATGGCCATATGCAAATCAGTCTGACCCTGATCAGATGACTTGGGGTGAGTGTTTGATTGGGTCAAACGCTCCGTCCATCATCCCCTTTTGTATCGCTCTCTTCATATTCAAAGGCTGAAGCAAGTATTTCCACAGTAAACTGCGCCAAACTCAGTTTACTCCAGGGAGAGTTCTCCGGACATGCGCACCGCTCAGCTAGCGGGCGCCATGTTCCCCCGCTGGAAAAATCTCTTGATTATAAAAATGTTAAGGAACATCACACATTTTACTCCTGATAGATGTGGGCTTTACAATAAATACCATAATGTATTTATATTATCTATAGATGAACAGATTATAATTGAAAACGTTTTACACAACAACTTGAGTTTTAATAAGATGTACCCCTGAAATCCTCCCTAGACGTTTTGAGTTCAGCAAAGGGTCCCCTGTTTGTTTGAAATATTATCCAGAAAAATGGATAGCATTCTGCTTTAAATGTGCCCTAGGTCTGCCTGGTTTTACAGTATAGAAGAAATCCTCCATAGCACTTTATTTTCTTTAGGTATAGAGAATATATATAAAGACTTAAGAAAACATTATGTACTGTTTTAGCAACAAGTGTAAAATGTCAAAAGCAAATCATAACGTGCCTTTCTTTGCGTTCGTTAGCTACTCGCATTGAGTGCGCAACTTTTGCCAGAACACAGTCCAAAAACATCAGATGGCTCATCAAGTGCATATGATATATAATTGGAACATAATGTTTGGATTGTTCAGAAATACCAAACATTTAACAATAAAAGGATATTTCAAATTGGTAATGGTGTTCTTTAAGCGTGGAATTCATCGGCACTTCGGGAGCCTGTTAGGCATCTGCTATCCCGCTGAAATAATGGGAAACGCTCGCATGGCAGGTGCATAACCGCCATGCTAATGAATGCCGCTCCGAATTTTTATTGTTCAGTTTAGTGCAGATTTATATTCATTTTATAAATACTCTGCTATTTCAACCAAAAATGTAACTGAACCTATTAGTAGAAAGTGTTATAAAAACAACGCTGAATAAATTGCTGGAAACAACAGCAGGACTAACATTGTTTTTACATGGAATGCACGGTAAGAGGCAGTAATATTACACACCAAACAGAACAATGTTTTACTGATTTACATTAAGTATATATGTTATGGAAACACCCACCATAACTTTAAATTAAGCATTTTGCTAGAAAGCCTGACAATGTATATAAGTCTTCTTATGCAAACAATCTAAGGCCATTTTGGTTGTGAGAGGCCGAATGGCAAAAGAACCAATACATAGTTCTAATCAGTTAAAAATCATCTTTGACTCTTTCTGAGGACATAACATAGCAGCAGAAAACTGCCACAATGAGTCTCGCAGCCTAACTGACTATATAGAAGCGCTTGTAAGTCTGTGCCTCCATTCGTCTAACCACCATTGAATTTCCTCTTTTGTTTGTTGATCTAAATGGAGCATTTTTAGTTGTTTAAATGTACTGTCACAAAATGGATCTGGAAATATGACAATGTGTCTGAAAGATGCATGTGTTATTTGAAGATGTGAAAGTACTTCCTCCTCTGTAACAGTTATTCTTTGTCTATGGCAGTTGAAATAATAATGTCTCTGTGTCTATACGGAAATCCAGGAATTAATTTAGGGTGGAAAAAATGAGACACAAATGATTTCGGTTAATTAGGAAACTCAACTTACCTAAAAGTATAATCACTTCATGTGCCTATTCTATTAAAAGAAATGTTTTATGCTCGTCAAATAATAGCTAATCTAAGTTAACAAGTAACCAAGTACATATATAGGCAGTAGTAAAATAAAACGAAACGATCTAAGGTGGGGCAACTCATGTGTCCAAAGGTAGCTGAAAGATAAACCTCTTTGAATTACATGAGGAGTTGTGCTCAGGACATTGCCCCTTTTTTGTGTACAGGATCAGGTTTCTGGTCCATATCTAGGGACAAGAGTGGCTGTCCCTGTCCTTGGGAGCACACTGTATTGTTTGTTTAGACTTGATTTGGGATAATTTGAGTTACAATGTGCGCAGAAAAGCCTTGCCACTGTTCTTTGCTCTCTCTTACGATCTAAGGTGGGGCAACGCATGTGGCCAAAGGTAGCTGAAAGATAAATCTCTTTGAGATCCAAATGGATGTTCCAATCTCCTGGGTGTAAACAATCTTTGAGGCGGAGAATCTCTCCACTTTGAAGCTTTAGTAAAGGACAACACAAGATGAACTGGTGATGGTACATAACGTACATTGCTTGTCTCAAGTAAACTATTCCCACGGGAAGAATTTTCAGGGCTGCCATGCCTATTAGGAAAACAGGTGTGCAAATGATGCAGCAACGAGAGTGTCAACAAAAGCATGACTGATGCCCAGGACATCTTAGAAATGGCTTAGCTCTTACAGGTGACTCAGATTCATATTCATATTCAGATATGCTTAATTTGATTTTAACAGTAAATAAAAATCATAAAAGCGACAATATATATATACACACATCAATTCATGATCAATAAATAAATAGTTCCCAAATTTAAAAACATTAAAATAGTATGAAATTAGTACATTATCGATCTAAAGCATCTAGTTAGTAAGATTAAGAGATCATAGAATTCCGTTTCCTCAGGATACTTTTTAAAAAACCAATCATAATCAAAATGCATTTTCCATTTTCCAATTGCTGTAAACTTAAGTACGCTGGTTTACATTGCAGCCAGGAACCCTGTCTCAAATATTGTCTAATCCATCTTCTGCGTTTGTTCTCATAGTATTTACAGAATAGAGTTAGGTGGAATGTGGATTGTGGTGATGATTTGTCGCAGGGGCATGATTCCAAATACCTGGACCAGGTATTTTTTGTGGGGAAAGTTACCAGGTGATGAAATATATTAAATCTAAACCTAGTCAAAACAAAGCGTTCAAACTCAATGATACATAGAGATAAGTAAGGTTGAATAGTGTAACATACCAGAGACATCTGATGTTGAGTTACAGTTTTTTTGGTAAGTTCAACCAAACACCTTAACATTTCATAGTGATTCCTACACAACAACTTTAATTCTTTTCTAGACAGCCCACTTATCAGTTTAGGGTTATAGTATAGTTCTGGCCTTTGCAGATCAATTAACATTTTCCTAACGTACTCTAGCCATGGGATTTGTTTGACGTTATCCAATGCCATTACGTCCTTAATGATTTCTCTATTAAGGGACAACACTTCTGAGGTCCATACTCTCTGCCAGAGCAAAATTGGTTGCAGTTTTATGAGATCGGAGATAAAATCCATACCTAGTTCCGAGTGGCAGTTAAAAACTGCCGTACCCTGAGGAAGGGCTAGCAAATATCTTACAAAACAGTTTTCTGCTATTTGAATGGGTGCTGTGTTATGAAAGCCCCAAATTCCCGCCCCATAAAGTGCTATACTTCTGCATTTTGCCTTATATGTATTTAGAATGATCTCAGGGGGTATCTTCCCTAATTTTTTGGCAAAATTCATTAATGCTGCAATAGAACGTTTGAACAGTTAAGTTCTATTCTTCACGGCTACACTCCACGAGCCAGAACCATCTATTAGCACCCCCAAGTACGAGAAGCTTTTAGTATGTTCAATTGAGATGCCATCCACTTTGATGGCCTTACATTTAGCTCTTCCTTTCCCACACATGATCACATAGGATTTTTTGGCATTCATTTTTAAACCCCTTGAATCCATAAACTCAATATATTTAACGAGTGGGTTCTGGGCGCCTACCCTGGTTCTGGCCATTAGCACAGCGTCGTCCGCATAGAGAAGGGATGCTGCCTGTTTTTCCCACACCTAGGTGAATCCACTATGGTGGCCTCCAATTCCCCCTCCAAGGCGTTCGTATATATGGAGAAGAGGAATGGAGCCAAAACGCAGCCCTGTCTTACGCCCTTCTCTATGCGGAACGACCCAGTACATTCTCCCATCAACCCATGTCTCACCTTCGCGGTTGCACCTGTGTACAGCTGTCGAAGGAAGCGCACTATAGCAGGTTCCACCCTAATTTCCTCCAATATTTGCCACAGCTTTTCATGATCCACACAGTCGAAAGCGGCTGAGAGGTCAACAAATATAGCGTAGAGACTACCTTTTTTTGCTTGGGTATATTTCCCTTGGATCATCACAAAACTAAGGACCTGCTCTACCGTGCCCATCCGTTCCCTTAAGGTGTACTGGGCCGGGCTTCGAATGTTATTTTCATTTTCCCAAGTTTGTCATTTACTTAGGACCACCCTACCTGCGATCTTCATAAGGGAGTCCAAGAGAGATATGGGCCTATAGTTTGCTGGACACTCTCTATCCCCTTTTTTATAAATGGGTATAGATAACGATTCGGCCCAGGTTTTAATGAAACCTTCAGCACAGCAGGCCCTTAGGGCACGTGTACAGATTGGGGCCCAAAGATCGGTGGTCAACTGAAAAATGTCATTCGGGATCCCAACCGGGCCCGGGGCCTTGCTTCCTTTACTGTTATTTATTGCATTCAGGACTTCATCATATGTGATTTCAATAGCTATCGGGAAATGATTCCGTTCAGGTGCGTCCAACTCATTTGCCTCTACATGCCTCACCAGGACCCTTTCCTCCTTTTTATATACATTTAAAAAGAAGTCTATCAACGTGCTATGGCGACTTCAATTCTTGCAATATCCAGGTTAGTAAAAAAGGGAGCATTTACTGCCTGCCAGCTTTGAGGCTTTGAGTAAATTTTGCCATGCCGCTTCTTTTATTTATTTTTTCCTATTAGTCCGGGCTAAATTGTAGGTCTTTCTGCAGGCCCTAATAAGGCTGTAGTCCCTAGGTTTGGCACTAAGTGCACCTTTAACCCCTTCAGTGCTGCGCGAATTCCGCTGCGGTGCTGAAGGTTCTAAAGAACCAATAGAACCATGACGGAACGGTTCCGTCATAAGCACAGGCCAACCGACGCTCATGACGGAACCGTTCCGTCATGAGCATGGAAGGGGTTAAGATAGCTATAGGCTTTAGTGCATTTTGAGTCAAACCAGCCATTGGACTTATTACCTCTCTTAGCGTTTTGTTTAATCAAGGAATCTTGGATGACTGTAGTTACCTGCCCAAAGGCATGCAGGATTTCAGCAATTGTGGAGACCTCGTCTAGGCACACCAGGATCGGTGACAGAGCCTTTGTTATAATGTCAGCATTTAATTTGTTTGGGTCCATATTACCCCATTTTAATGCAAAACCATTTTTGCGTGCCAAAACTATTTCTTGCAACCACGCCAGGGACTCGATAGTGGCAGAGGTATTACAATCGGGAAGATTTAAGTAAAAGCTAAGGGGCAAGTGATCACTAAGGCCATTTGAATGAATCACAAAATTTTCCACCCAGTTTGAATATCTAGTGGGTAGGATAATAAAATCAATAACAGATTGCAAACCCCTTGCTATAAATGTCGGACTAAATTTAGTCTTCGGGGTGCTCATCATATTTGCGAAACCTAGATCATATGTGTCGATTATGTCATTTATTATTTCCCCTCTAGCTGTATGTATAAGATGATTCCTATCACCATTTCCTTCCCAACCATCTTCCCGTGATCTGCAAACATTCAGTTTACATACACTGATATTAAAATCTCCTCCCCATACCAATATTGCGTCTTTTCCTTTAGCTGTGTTTAGGTAGTTCAAGTCCTTCCGAAGTTTTCTCATCTCCTCTAGGAAGTCAGTACTTTTAATGTTGTTATAAAAGTTTGCCACCAGCAATTCTGTGCCCGGATGTAATATGATAGATACCATTTGGTAATAAGGTGAACACTTAATCATTTTAATTCTCTGGACCCTCAACAAGTTTGAAACGTATACACAGATTCCCCCCTTATTTCTGCCATGGACAGAGTATTCCGCTGGGATATGATAGGTTTTAAAGCCATCCAGGTGTTTTTCTTTCACAAGCCAGGTTTCCTGAAAGCATATTACATCAAAGTTCTGTATAAATTCCCTCCACACAGGGTTAGAAACTTTACTTTCCAGTCCACAAATATTCCATGATACCATTCTAAAGGGACCTCGAGGAGATGATGGTCCAACTGGCGGTGCAATCGCAACATCGCAACATGATTATAGAGCGCAGATTTAGAGCTGAGCTCGTCATGACCATCAAAGGTGATAACTGATAATAGTCTTGTCTAACTGCCTCAGTAAGCGGTGGGACGTTCCCTAATACCACCATCAATGGTGATGATTGGGGAGGTAAGTCGATAACCGGGTGGGTAACCACGTTTTTAATAGGTTCGGCCAGACTTTTTACCCCCACAAGCTGTATTGATTGAGGAGTTGGTAAAGGGGTATTCTGACTATCGGTTTTGTCCTTATCCCCCACGGCTGCCTTTCCCACCTGGCCACCCTTCATCATGACCTCCTTGCTTTCCAGTGATCTTGTTTCATCTGGTGCACCAGATGAGGTCAAGCGGGTTGTGGGAGGTGGTATTTCAGCCTCTTTACTTGAGGCTGAAGGGGTACCCCTATCTTCCAGACTGGGTGCTAAGTTAGTTAACACATGTGTGTTCTGTACAGTAGCCTTCTGGATCTTATCCATTTTACCATTTAATACTTTTAGTCTCTCAATGATTGGGAGTATGAATGACTTTAGCAGCTGCTCTTCCTGGGCTAAAGTACATGTTGCATCCCTAGCTACACCTATATTTTGAGCTAAAGGCTGGAGACCAATACTAGGTGAGGGGTTAATTGGAGTAGGCAAACACGTGGCGGGGTTTTAGATTATACATTAGGTTTAAACAACTAGGCTTTGTCAGATTTTTCATTATTTTCGGTACCTTGGGTTTCCTATCTAGTTGGCAAACCCCTCCCCTCTTTCTTTTGCCCTTGTGTGAAGAACATATGGGTGTGTTTTTAGGTATATCCACAGCTTGAGTATTCTTGCTGGTCAGCACAATAGGGTGAAAATCCTCCAAAGCTAGGCTATCACAGGATGTGATACTAGTTGAAGTATTAACAGAGATTGTGGGGTAACACCCCTCTACGCCTTTGCCTAGGGAGTTATTACTGATCGTGCCTAATCTTTTGGTGTCAGCATGCTCGGGAGTGACAGCATTTCTTATCTCTCCCAGGGAGGATCTCTTGGAGCCTGTCAGTTCCAGAGATAGGCGCTTCTCAGTGAGGGCTATCTCTCGCTCTAACACAACTGCTGCTCGCGTAATAAAGATATCCAGGGTACCAGTAATGCTACCCCTGTGATGCTGGATGCCGGCTTCCTGCCCTTCCCAGAATGATGGGCCATGGTAATCAGTGGTAAAAAATACTTTAAGTCTCTAGGCACCGTAAGGCACGCAATAAATAATAGTTCCAAAGTCCCTTATATAGTCTTACCAGGTTTGTTGATAAGTATTAGGGGGGTGGCCCAGCCCAGTCTTGCCCAGCCTTGGACGGCCGTAGACAGCCCTGCCTTTGCCGGGCTTAGCCCGGCTATTGCCCGCGCGCGTCCCGCGACGCGGGAAAGCTCTCAGGGTTTTGAGCGCCACCAGGCGCGTTGTGGGCGTGGTCCTGTTTGGCTTCCTGGTGCCGAGGGTGCTGGGAAATGTAGTTTTCCCCTTTACAGCAGCCGTGCACAGGTCCCAAGTGCAGCGGTAGCAAGGGGAAGGCACTGGCAACAGTAAGGCCAGTGGGCTTCCAACAGGTTCCAGGTGAGTCCTATCGTGTCACCGAACACTTCAAAACAGCTCAATATTACAACTGTGCATGATGTCTATGTGTCTATAATGGACTTCATATTTGCTTGCACCATCAGTCAAGGTAGCATATGGAGGAACCCCTGTTTGAGTAACAGGTTATATGTACCACAGGAATGGGCAGTATTATTCTAGCTGCTGATATCCCAACTTACCTTTGAAACCAGAAGGATCCTACCTATCTGGGGGTTAGTTTTTAATTGTAGTACTAGCAAAACGCCATACCTTCTCTCCAGGAGCACTTCATTTGTAATCTGCGTGGGAATTTAATATGGGCTGCTGTACTGTGCTTTAGATACTTTTATTCTGATGCACACATTAAGAGACTGATTGCATGTTAGTATAATGCATGTTAGAATGAGGGCGTGTTAGAAGAAGGGCATGTTAGAACGCAAAACTGAAAGTGGTGAAATATGGAGCTGGCTTTGAAGCAGGAAAAGGTCTAACACTTTGCAATGGATTGCGTCACTAAGGTGGTTTAAATCTGCTGCTTTGAAAAGTAGCCCTAAATTTGCATTGAAAAAACCTGGAATGTCTTGATTTGCATTGATAAGTAGCCGTAAAGTAAAACAGAGTGGTGCTCTACTATCCAGGCATCCTAAGGCACTTTGGAATTGGCTAGTATACTTGGGAGTTAGAATGACTGCTCTTCTTCTCTTCTCTTGGGACAAGCCATCAGCTTTTTTATGAAGATGGCCTTGATAAAATGTGATATGATAGTAAAATCAGGAAAATAATTAAGAACAGGAGACATGACGAGCATCAGTGAACTTCATCAATACCAAATAAAATAGGTTCTTATGATTTGTTAATAAATAATTTGTTAGCCCTGTGATCCTAAGGGTGATCTTTCACCAAACTTTATGCCTCCTTACCTCCAATTTTTGCTGTATCTTTTTGTTAGCCTTACGACTCTGAGCACTTTACCACTGTTAACCAGTGCTAAAGTGCATGTGCTTCTCCCTTAAACAAGGTGACCTTGGTGTATACATAACGGCTGAATTGAGAGTGAGAGCCAGTCCGGGTTTTCGTCCGCACCTGGCCCTGTGGATTGTGTGGATCAACCGAGCGCGGAGCACAGGAGCAGCGGGAGCTGCGGTGAGGCGGGGAAACGGTCCGGCGAGTTGGTAGCGGCAAGTTGGTAGCGGCAACGAGAGACCGAGAGACAAACAAAAGCAGGCGGGGAATATATCACAGTGCAAAGTCACGAAAATCAAGAATAGTCACAAAAGGCGAATACTAGCCAATTACAGACATTAGCTAGTACAACTGACACAATAGGAAGCAATGAACAAGCACCATCTGCAAATGGATTTGCAACTGTAAATGATTGCGCCACTTATAAAACCAGTGTCCCAACGCCAAATTATGGATCAGCAACTGTAGACAACGAAATTGTAGACAAAGAAAGAAATTATGATGATATCAATATCACGTCAGGTTTCAAAGAAATAAACTTGGATAAGAAAGCTAAAGAACAAGAAAAATTGGATACAGGAATGATATGGAATATACACTATCAATCATCAGTACTAACTCTTGAAGCACTAGCAGCGCAGTCAAACAAAATGGACATTCAATTAGACATACTGGGACTTATGGCCAATGCAGTTGCTGGGATCGAGAATAAATTAGCCGAACTAAATAATCTAATAATAAAAGCACAAAGAGAATCAGCGCCAACTTATATAGAGTGCACATGTGCTCCAATAATTAATAAACTTGTAACCATACCGGAGGTTGTGAAAACAACCTTGGAGGATAACAAAGAAACTGCCTGGAAAAGAAAAAAGGACAACAGTAAGGAGGATGGATATCAACCTAACTCAAGGGAATCTACATCAGTAGAAAAACAGGAACAATTAACAAAAATGGATACTGACGATGTTAATATATCAAACGTGATTAAACAAGCAAACACAAATCAAGAAACAAATAATACTAAAGCTAATAAGACATCATTGGACTCACCAAATGAACTGAATAAAGAAGGAGCAAAAGATGAGGACCCGGTAGCCTTTGAAACAACAAAAAGACAGAGAACAAAGCTGCAGAAAGCAAGAAATAAGGAAAAAAGGAAAGCATTGCGCATACTAATATTGAAACAGTCACATCTAACAAAGAAAGAGGAATAACAACAGACACCAAACTAGACACACTGCCCTACACAAATGAAGTAGGAAGAAAAAATACAAAGAAAAAATCAACAGATGGCAAAACCTATGGGATGAACCATACAAAAGTGAAAAATGCCAGTGAAGGACATGACAAATATTATGATATATTTTCTAAGCCAACTGTCTTGTGTTGTAAACAAAAATTGGTCAAAAGCAATATCAGTATTCTAACTGAAATTCCCAACCAATCCTCTAGTGCCCGTGAAGTCGAACAACAAAAAAAAGTCCAGGAAGAAGAAGTAAAATGTAAAATTAAGGGAAACGGTTACACAATAAAAGACCTTACTTCGTCTGACATCCGAAGCGACCAAACCAAAAGTATGACTAAAGAAAAGATGTCAAGGATTATACCGGAATCTGGAACACCGTTGACTAACGAGAATGGTTCACAAAATTATACATGTCCATCAATTCAGAAGCTAATAGAGCAAGACGAAAAAACCTCGCCTGGTCTCGTTAGGAACTGCAGCCAAAAAGACGATCTTACGGCAAGGAACAAAACGGGAATTGACACAACAAAGATATATTCTTGGAAAGAAAAAGAAACAACAGACGATTTGACATACGCAAAAACCCAAGGCAACCTAGTTATTGTAAGAAGAGGTCAGAACAGGCATATTACCTATGAGGAATATGGAAGGAATGAAGAAAAAAATAGTGAAACTAGGCCCCAAAAAAACAGGTCCACACAACTTGTCTTTAAACCACTTTATGAATCAAAAGGAACACATGATATCCTAAACAGAGGAAATATCCTTCGGCTAATGAAAACTATTACAACGCTTGAAAGGATAATATCAGAATCCATCGAATGTGTGGGCTTTCAGCCTAACCCCAATAGTGGACTCAATCCTAAAAGAGCACGGAACCTTTCTTCAATGGGGGATATTAATCAGTCAACCACCACCAAAGGTCTACACAACACCCTTCT
Source organism: Lissotriton vulgaris (assembly GCF_964263255.1). Classification (NCBI taxonomy): domain Eukaryota; kingdom Metazoa; phylum Chordata; class Amphibia; order Caudata; family Salamandridae; genus Lissotriton; species Lissotriton vulgaris. Next base: position 1,913,887,658 of record NC_141687.1, on the reverse strand, counting down.
TAAATATAGGAAGGCATACAAAAAAATAACGGCTTGAAAAAATCGACACTGTTTTCTCCATACTAAAAAATCCTCTTGGCAAAATAAACCCTGAAGATAAAAAATGGTCCAATAAACTAGAGAAAGAGGACAGAAATGATGTAAACGAAAAATGGATCATGACATCCTTACATAGTAATAAGGAGCATTGACAAACTTTACCACAAGCGCTATCAGAAGAAAAGAGTATGGCCACTTCTACAATAAAGATATGCTCATGGAACATAAATGGGATTTTTAGAAAATTAATGGACGCCACAATACAAGGAATCTCGAATCATAATCAAATAGTACTATTACAGGAAACATGGGCAATGGACCCATTTATGTTAAAACATTGCAAGGGATATTTCGAACCAGCAATTAAATATCAGAAATTTGGTCGCCCCTGTGGAGGTTTAGCAATATTCGCATCAAATGACTTAGACGCGAAACATGAGCAAATACACTCGAATAATCCAAATCTTCTCGTACTAAAATTACAATATAAATCTTGGAAAAGTAGGCCATATAAAGTTCTAATCCTAGTCAACATATATATACCTCCAAAACAGATCTCAGAGAAAGAGATGGCTTTTGCCATAGACAACTTACTATTGGAGCAAATCTTGGAAGAGCCACTGGCTGACTACATTGTAACAGGTGACTTTAATATAAACTTGTTGATATCCTTGGTGCGAGATGACTTCGTCCAATCCCAAAATCAACAATGGGAAATCCTGGATCCAATAATGGAACCTAGAACAGATAATAAACAAAATAGAATAGGGAGAAACTTGGTTAAGGACATGGAAGCGCTGGGTCTCAGGATACTAAATGGTAGATTCACAACGGACTCTGCACTTGCTTGTTCTTTTTACTCAAGTAACGGTAATTCACGTATTGATTACACATTAACATCATTGTGTACTTTCAACAAGGTGAAATCCTATCGCTTGAATAAAGTCTCGGACAGCAATCATAGCCAGCAAATTATCGAGATAAAGCTATCCTTTCCAAAATCTGAAAACTATTTGACAATCCCAGGTCAGATCTACACCATTAGCTACAAGAAACTTATATGGAAACCCGAAAAAATGCAGAAGAGATTACGGCAAAGGCAAACATTTAGCTAAAGAATGCTTGGACGAAAGAACGAAGACAACTGCCATTGACCAATGGGAAAAATTTGCACAGAAAGGAGTAAATTATAATACAAAAACAACTTTTTTACAAAGGAGCAAAATGGCCCAGAGTGAAACAAGGGAAACTAGAGAAACTAACATCTTTCTTCCACATACTTTAAAGAAAATCAGATGTACGTGAAACAGACTTAGGAGACAGCTAACCAAGTCCCCGCTCAATGAGGAAACAGTGGCATTTTTTAGAAATACAAATTATACTTTAAAGAAATTAATTTGGAATAAAAAAAATAAAGCCAGACAAGAGCTGTGGACAAAAATCTTCCACGCATGCACACTAACAAACTCGCAGGAGTTCTGGAGATTAATTAATGGTCTAGCCAGACCAAATAAAGCTGCTATAGGATCTAGTTTATCTGAAGAATAATGGGTGACGTTCCTTAAAAAACATCTAAATCCTGAACATACAGAATATAAACAATGCGTTACCACTATAAGCAACACAATAGTTGAGTTTGAAGGCAATTGTGAAATTTTAATAACCAAAACTCAAGTTGCCAGATTGATAAATAAACAAAAGGATGGGGCCCCTGGTTCCAATGGTATCCCTTTTGCATTATTCAAGGAAGCACCTGATTTTGGGTCTGCCTATCTTATAGTGTTTTTAGAGAAGTGTTCCAGAGTGGTCAAATCCGGAAGTCATGGAAAGGATCACTAATAACACCTATCGTTAAGAAAGGAAATTGGCAATTGCCGGAAAACTATCGCCTAATTACCTTGCAGGATACGGACGCAAAGCTGTTTGCTGGAATTCTATTGACAAATTTAACGGACTGGGCAAAGGAGAAACAGGTATTGCCCCAAACCAAACAGGCTTTATCAAAGGCCTTGGTACATCTACAAATATTTTAATATTATCAGTATTAATTGACAAAGCAATTTCAGCTAAACAACCGTTATACCTGTGTTTCGTAGATTTGAAATCTGCTTTTGACTGTGTTGACAGAGAAGTTCTGTGGGAAAAACTTAACAATCAAGGAATTCCGGATAATCTGTTAAAAATGATCAGACTTCTGCACTCCGAAACCTGGGTTAGGGTGAGGACGAGTGAGGGAAAAACACTAACCAATACAATTCCTACATCTAGTGGTCTTAAACAAGGATGCGTTTTGGTCCCCTCACTTTTTAATTTATTTTTCGCTGATCTTTCTATAGAGTTAAATGAAATCAATGCACATCCTCCAAGGTTAGCTCAAAAACAGGTATCCAACCTATTATATGCAGACAACATCATATTATTAAGTCATACCAAAATTAGAATGCAACGACTAATTGATGGCATTTTTAAGTATTCAAAGGAAAACGGCATGCACATTAACGAAGTTAAGACCAAAGTAATGGTTATCACAAAAAATGTGTGACTTAAATCTACACATAAATGGACTTTGTATGTCAAAAAATTGGAGCAAGTAGCTGACTACAAATACTTGGGCGTCACTTTTAACGATAATGGCAATTTCCAGACACAAAAACTGGATATTACAAGGAAAGCGAACACCCTTGTCGGGGGCATACAGAACTATTCAGAAAACCATAGGAGACCTGTCTTATCACCCTTTATTAAAAATAATTGCCGTAAAACTACTGCCTACCCTAACATACGGCAGTGAGGTACTCAATAGGAAAGTTACGGAGATTATCAATACCGCCATTGCCAAAACGTACAGAATCCTTCTTTTCTCTCCCAAAGAAAGCCTCACAAGCCCAGGTGAGGTTGGAGTTTGGGCTAAACAATCAATGGTATGTAAGGAAAGGGCATATATTGAATGTGTGGAATAGAATAAAAAACGATCAGGACAATGAAATGTCCCATTTACTGTGGCAAGAAGTAAAAAATAACAGAAACTTAAATGCCAGCTACTACTTAAATAGAGCAATTGAAGACATTGGTATAACACCCATTTGGAACACCACCATCGCACAGGAGAGCTTAAAAAAAACGGCAAATAAACTTACCACCATCTTTCCCTGATAAAGGATAAAGATATTTTTGTTAAACGAAATCAGGCATGACCGATTGTTAATGGATTCCATAAAAAAAAGGTCCAAAACTATCTGGAAAATTCATGGTCCAAGAAAAATAAACAAATCTTTATGAATGCTAAATTTGGCTGCTTTCCAGGTTTATGCCACCTTGCACTATGGAAAAGATTAAAAGATAACAAATTATACAGGCTATCTAAATTAGGACAAGAAAACATTCTACACTTACTGTGTCTTTTGTCCGGATTTGGAAATTGAAAGAAAAACAATACTTAAGAGACTGTTTAACATACGCGGTGTAAGGACATGTAGACAAGCCCTGATTGCAAGTTTAAATCCAGAAGATCTACCAATCAATTCAGCATTCGTCAAATTCCTTTGTGCTGTACAAAAAAAGTTGGAGGCTCTCGCTTGATTAACTTACGGACTGTGTGAACACATATTTTATAGAATTAAGTCTTCGAAACAACCACAAATTATTGATTATTATATTACCAAATGTGTATGGTAAATATTTAAGTTTTAGGAAACTAACTGAACATACGTATTGTTTTATAGTTTTAAAATTGCTGATGTTTTAGCTGCTTTTTATAAGATTTTAATTAATCAAACAAATAAATAAACTTGAAACTTTTATACATAATTGTCATCATATTCCACATCTTTGGGCTGGCAATAATACATCCTCCTTACTGGTAAAATTGGTTTTAACTTTACTATTTTATAAATGTCACTTTTAGAAAGTGGCCATTTCTCTGCTCTTACTACTCTGTGTTCCTCGCAGCCTGTCTCTAATAAACTTCTGGGTCAGGTTATAGCTACACTTTCTGCATTCCCTCTACACAGGAAGGGTAGTTGTTACAGAGAACTCATCTGCATTCATCTACATTCTGATAGCGCTTCCTGGGCAGGAAGAGGGAGGGGGAGTTGCCACAGCTGAATAGGCAGTGTCCTGTTCACACAAAAATGTCTGATTACCCCAACCCCACAGTTAGCCTAGCAGACAGGACTGGGATGAAAGGAGACCTGTGCATTACAAGGGCTTGCTTTGAAATCACTCCCACTTCAAAGGCAAATTTGGGTATAAGTACTTGGGCTCTGACCCTATCAAGACAGTACACTACTGGACCTGTGAAGAACTTTGTCAAGAGTCAAGAACGGTGTGCTAAAATGATTGCCACTTTGTCTGACTACTGCTCTGAAGGAACTGCTTTGCCAAACTGCCCTACTGTCTGCTGATCTCTGCCCTGGTGAGGGCTAGGACTGGATCAATCTCACTTGAACCCAGAGTGACTCCAAGGGTTTGCGAACTTGTCTCCCCATCTTGAAGTCTCAGAGCTATCAACAGCTTCTTTCAACTCTACAACTGCACCTGGGCTCATTCATCTGTGGGCACTGCCCTACCAAGTGGTCCCAATCTAGTCCTGGGTCCTTGGAAGGTGATTTCTGCTGTCCAGAACCATCAAAATGTACGCAGTGGCGTCTGTGCACTGATCAGAACTGACACATTGCCCTTCGATGCAGACACAGGAGCCAATATCACCTCCACAGACTGTGTGTCTTGACAATGATGGACAGCATGGCTTGATGATGACGCAGTGCCCGTATCCTAAAGGGGTACTTATTGCCTGCTTGGATCGGCGCAGCCACATCGAGACTTTGACATTGACAGTTTGCTCCATCCAAGGTACTTTCTCAATGGGAACTGCATGAGGCCTGCCCTCTATCCCAGTCATCCTGGAATTGGATTTGCCCCGGTCTTCAAGTAACCCCTAAGCACTCTTGACTTCTAAGCACTACTTTTTTTATGTATTCTTTGAAAAATCATAATTCCAGTTATACTTATTTTTTGTTTTGTTCTTGTTTCGCTCATACAATTATTATTTTTTCTAAAGATGTGTGGAGTATTTTTGTAGTTTTCATTGTGTTACTCTGAGTGTGTGTGTTGCACAAATACTTCACACAATGCTCCGTTAGATACGCCTTACTGCTCTGTGCCAAGCCACCAGAGGGTGAGCACAGGTTTTATTTTAGTATTTATCTACCTTACTGTAATGGCCGACTTTTTCGGCCCTCTTTGGAGGGAGGATGATGGAAGATGACTCCAGCCTATTACCCTTATAGTACAGGGATTAGGACTATAAACGGGACTTATCCATGAGGCACAGTAGTGCATTTTCGTACCCTTTTCTTTAGATCAGGGCTTATAGACTTAAGCTAGGGGATAGATATAATAGTATTAGTGATGATCCATCCTTTTGCAAGAGTGTTAGTATATTTTCTATAGAGTTATGCTTATTTCGGGCCTTGTAGGCCTCAAACGGGACAGACTCCATCTTGCCCTCTGCCTGGTAGCTTGAGAGGCTTTCTAGGTCAAGTGTAATGTTTTAGTTTCGAGGTGTTGTTCGCTTGGAGAGAACTGGCTCAGGCTGGCCCTTATCGAAAGACTGTATTTTTCTCCACTCCGAAGACACAACTCCAGGCCGGCCGGCTGGGAACGTGTCCTTGGTACGGGGAGGTACAAGAATTTGGGGGGCGGCAGGTTACTGGCCATAACTTTCCATGAAGGGACAGGCTTTGATATTAGCGGAAGTGTTAGGCAATGAGTCAGTCAGTCTGTAGGCGGCAGCTAGCCGTTAGCATCTATGTCATTAATTATTTCCAGGCGGACAGTCGCCATTTTGAAGTCCGAGAAAGCGGAGACTCTCTGAGAAAGATTGAAGGGGAAGGAGAAGTAGTGCAGAGCAATCAGAGACAGAGAGAGACAGCAGTTAATAACGAGAGAGGTTCCAGTGACTTGGAGGGAAGCAGAGGAGATCGAGCATAGCGGTGCAGACGTGTACCCGTGACTGCTAAGGTGTGATTCAGAGACGAGCCAAGACACAGACGAGAAGGGAACCTAGATGACTGCCGAACCCCGACTTCACGTTAACCAGGTGACCTCTGCCCTTTCCCTTCAAGAGCGCGCATTCTAACCTTTTACTTTTCTTTGCAGAATATATATCTATGCTATTGTGCAGAATTGTGTTTATAATTATTGTAATAAAAAATACCCCAGTTCTTACTGACCCGACATGTGCCTTGTATTCTTGTTCAATCAGGGTAACCTGGTCTTCTAGTCAGACATTGTTTGCATGAACGGATGCGACTCCCGATCAGGTAAGAAATGACTGAGCAATGAGGGAGAGAGGGAACGTTTGATGCCAAGAGCAGAAGGTACATATTTCAATTTGGAAAGCCATACTGATTTCTATTATCGTAGTTTTATCCTGAGTAGAAAATGAGAGATTTCTTCCATAAGTGTTCATAGGAAAGTGATCGTCGTTGGTACACAGCGTTAATGAGAGCACCGAAGATAGACGGTGTGGAGATCTGCCGGATTGTAGATCGTGTGTGAATGAGAGCACCGGAAGGACACGGTGCGGAGATCTGCCGGATTGTAGATCGTGTGAAAATGAGAGCACTGGGACTGCAGGCCCGTGTGTAGACATGCCGGATTGCGTGTCGAGTGAGCACTGAGGGAGATCAGTGTGTAAGAGTACATAATCAGACCTGCCCTGGGGTAGATTAGTCTGGGCCTAAGTGGCCGCGAGACCAGTTGGTATGAATAGGATATTGTAGAAAACCTACGCATGCTTATTGCTATTTTCCCCATCCTTAGGTACGAAATGTACATACATATATCTATATCCATTGTAAATACGTTCTAAGGAGGGAGGTGGTTACGTTTCGGCTGGGTTAGAGGGGCTCCTAGGAGCTGATTCCATCTGGTCCGAAAATCCGGTCGTTACATTTACCCTGACTAGAATTGTTGTCCCTACTTGGGCAGGGTGTATACCTCTGCCAACTACAAACCTAGGGCCTCATTTTTCGTCATCTTGCTGTGCTGCCCTATGCAAATGTAAAATGGCACAAATTAACCGTATTTATGAAATAGGAGAATTCTTGTCCTTCATCCCAGAACTTGCGCACAATTTGCTGCCTAGCGCCAATGCAGGCACCCTTGCACCATGGTGAAAGGGTGTCTTTGTTGTATAGAGAATTGTTTTTGTGCAAGAAAGGGCACCTTCTGAAAAAACAACAATCCTGAGAAGTGTTTTCCTCTTTCTATATGTGCTGAAAAATGGAGGCCATATGGAAAGAAGATAAAACAAGGAAACATAAAAAAAATTCTCCTCGTTACGCCTGCTCTGGGGAGGAGTAAGATGTTGGTGCGCCCCTGGTTTACATGATTACGTAAACCAGGGTAAGAGTCAAAATCCATGGAACTTGCATGGGGAAACCCACCTCTACGCCCATGGAACACCTCCCTGGCCCAGAGTAGGGAGAGGTAGCGATTTGCAATGCATCACTTTACACATGATTTATGAGGCCACTTAAACCCACACAGAGTGACTTTGCGTGGCTTCATAAATCTTTATGAGAGCCCTGCATCACGCATGTACCACTTTACCTGGTGCAATAGTGACGCAGGGCTATCATAAATAAGCCCCTCAATTTCTAACAGGGTTCTAGTGATCCGCTCCGTCTACATAAAGTGTGAAGACTTCTTTCATGGCTAACAATTCCCTTTTATAGATAGCATAATTTCATTTTGTGTTATTATATCTTATACTAGCAGCCCGTCCCGACGTTGTCCGGGAGCAATCAGGCTCTCAAACATCACTGCTCCTACCCGCACTCAGGCTCTCAAACATAATCGCTCCTCCCCACGCTCAGGCTCTCAAACATCACCGCTCCTCCCCGCACTCCTTCACGCTGCAACCCCACACTCACCTACCTCAGCCCACCGTGGGTGCCGCCGCTCCTCAATTCACTGCTCCTGTCCGCTCCAAGCTGCCAAATCGCCGCTCCTGTCCGCTCCACGCTGCAAAACTTCACTGCTCCTGTCCCCTCCACGCTGCAAGCCCACCGCGGGCACCGCCGCTCCTCAGCCTCCCCACACTCACCTACCTCAGCCCACCGCCGCTCCTCTATTCACCGCTCCTGTCCGCTCCAAGCTGCCAAATCACCGCTCCTGTCTGCTCCACGCTGCCAAACTTCACCGCTCCTGTCCGCTCCACGCTGCAAGCCCACTGCGGGCGTCGCCGCTCCTCAGCCTCTGCAAACTTTACCGCTCCTCCCCGCGCTGATGTCAGCACGCGCGTCGTTAGCGCACACGGCCGGCGCTACTTCCAAGGGACTACTTTTTTTATCGTCAATTTTTTAAATAACGTTGTTTTTTTAAATTTATATAGCCTATGTCCATCTGCAGACCCTCACGATTCCAATGATGTATCGGGTGTGTGGATTGGCGCTGTGGTTCCCGAGTTTACCCACCTCAAAGGTTCAAAGTTCTTGCTTTATTATAGTAGTATAGATATTGCTTTGGGATAATGTCTTTAGGATAATATAATTGCTATTGACAGTGAAAAGGCATCTATTTCTGATATGAATGGTAACTGGATGCCTAGATGTCAGTCAACGGGAACCTATGTAAAAGTTTTACTTATGGTGGATAAGCTGCTTCTTGTACTTCAACACAAAAATAAAGTTCCTTTTATTTAGTCAAGTTGATGAGTTGAATGATAATGGTACAATCTCAAATAAAGTGTCAATAAAACTTACCAAAGTCCAAAAGGTTTCTTAAATAACAGGGTGAGGCCAATGTAAAAATGCTTGTAGTGTTTAGAGGTGTTGTGTTATTTCTAAGGTTTGTCATTTTCCTAATATTGCATGAAATTGTACACAAAATTGCTCGTAATTTAAAAACCATGGACTCTTATTAATAATCTAAGTAGTAGCCAGTCCATTGCGTTTTTGGTGAGATAAGACGAAAAAAGGTGACTATTGTGGGAATCATTGGGAAATATTGAGGTCTTGAGGGAAAATGGAAATGACACTGACCAAACAATGATTGAAAGTAAAAGAGATCCCTTGGGTATTTCTCGTGTGGAGCTCGAGGGGATGAGAGTATAACACACCCTACTGTTTCGTGAGTTCAAGCTGACAAACTACGTTTCTCAGAATTTTTACTCGTTTCAGGAATGGAATTTATTGCTAAAGATGAACTTCCAGAGGATATGAGTTATGTTGTAATTTGGTAGTTACAGTTCAACAAGAATGACCTTTCTTGGTAGCAGTCACAGAGTCCACCTGGATTCTACTAATAGCTCAAGCTACTATCAGGAGTCAATTTTCAGCTGGATCAAGGTCTAAATGAACGGCCTGGCAAACTGTCAAGCTTCAGTCGATGATACAGACCATTGAGCATCCCAGTTATCCCCGATCTCTTTGTATGTGTTGAGAACTTGATTACATCACGAGAGAAATAAGAGGAAAACATACGAAAGAGGATAGAAATACATGGGCATTTATTTTGAAGATGTGTCATTTGAAAGGCTTGGAATTGGCTTGTGCTGCTGTTGGGCTGTTCCGCTGAATGTTTTCCAGTGGATCGTGGGTAGGTTCTAGATCAGCAGTTGTAACTACTCAAAGTGACTCTTTAGATACAAGATGATAAGTGTGTAGAAAAGAGTTGTGACACACAGGTGTGTGTGGCTTACCACAATCCATAGCAGAGTAGATGATCATCATCAGATGTATTGACCAGGATACCAGCACTTAGTGCTAGGGTACTAAGGAGCATGCGACTGTCTAAACAGCAGCAGACAAAAGGTTCGAAAAATAGCAACCAAACAAACAAGTACAAAGATCCAAGATGTTAGAAATTGAGTCTTTAGTTGATAAAGGTATGCACCCAGTCCAAGTAGGGACCACAATCCTAGTCAGAGTAAGTCAGATACACACCTTAAATGAACCTGTGCTCATTGTCTGTGTAGCTTGTCACAGAGCAGTCAGGCTTAACTTAAGAGTCAATGTGCAAATATTTGTGCAACACGTAAAACAGTGAAACTGTGAAAAGACCACATTAAAATAATCCCCACCTGGTTAGAAAAATATAGATTAATTTATTGAACAAAACAAGCCCAAAGCAACTAGCAGAATCAGAGTTAAGCATTTTAAAGAATATCTGTAAAAATAGTGCTTAAAAGAAAAGCTTAAAGCGCCAACCAAGGTTATCCGGAAGAGGTCTAATCTGAAAATTCAGGCTGACCGTGATGGAGCATTGGTTTAATATAGGGACCAATACTGTCCCACTGAAAAAGTAGCTTGGGTGGAGGATGCATCGACATTGAAGACCCAATGTGGGGAGAAGAGGAGGCAATGCGTTGATCTTTTCGGATGTAGGTGATGCGTTGGTGCCAGTCTGAGCAGTCAGCATCATCGGTGAACCCTTTACGAAGTGGTCAGCTCATCATCTTCAAGCCGCACAGCCAGTGATGCAATGTCCTCGAACAGTGATGTATCTGCATTGAAGGAGGTACATAGATTTTTCAAGTACTGCTCAGAAAAACTCACTTCCAAGGGCCAAGTACTGGATTAGCACCAATTGGCAGGGTAAGACTCCCAGTTGGCAGTGTTCAGGTGCTGTTGGAGAGTTGACTGAAATCTTTGATGTCCCTCAGACGTCAGAACATGAGGCAAGCCCTTGAAGTCAATTTGGTTTTGGGGTGTAGAGATGCAGGTCCAGTCCTTCTCACTCCCAGGCAAAGAAGGCAGAAGGCAGCACGGCAGACACAGCAAAGCAGGAGTTTGGCAAAGTCCAGCAGAATGACAGTCCTTTTTGCTGACAGTGTATCCTCAGGTCCAGAAGTTCACAGAAGTGGTGGTATCTGAGGTCCAGCACGTATACCCAGATGTGCCTTTGAAGTGGGGAAGACTTCAAAGAGAAGCCTTTGTAGTGCACAGGGTACCTTCCCTTCCTGCCCTTGCTCAAGTTGCTCTACAGGGGGCATATAGCCCTTTGTGTGGGGACAGGCACAGCCTAGTCAGGTGTTAGTGTCAGTTTCTTTCTTCCATCCTGCCCAGGATGGCCCATCAAGATATTGAAAGCCCATCAAGATATTGATGGCCCAAGTAAGCTCTATTTGTGGGTGGCTGTCTGGAGTGAATGCACAAGGTCCAGTTGTGTAAATTCTTCCATAATGCGTTCCAATGTTTATTTGTTTAAAAAGGAAAGTGCATGTTGTATTGTTCTGCTATTTTATATTTTGAGAATTCTATGTAAATACTCTGAGCCAGCTGTTAATACTTCTGTTGTCACCCATCCCAGACTTGTATTTAGGAACAGGCAGGAAGCACAGAATAGGTCAAATAAGAAACTGCCATTTTTAGACTAGCAACTTAATATCCAACTTTACCATATGTTTTTCCCAATTGGAAATTACTCTTATAAAATGTAATAAGTTAATCCCAATGTTAACCTCCTGGAGAGAAAGGCCTTGCAGTAGTGAAAAATGAATTTAGGAGTTTGTCACTACCTGGACTTGTATAATTGAAAAGTTCATGTCCAACATTTTAAATACACTGCACCCTGACCTTGACATTGTCCAGAGCGCCCACCTTAGGGGTGGCCTATATCTATTAGAAAGGAAGGATTGGGTCTGGTAAGAGGGTTAACTTTCCAGGTCGATATGATAGTTTATAATTACACTCAGGCACTGCAGTGGCAGCCCTGAGACATGTTTAAAGGGCTGCTTGTGTGAGTGGCACAATTAGTGCTGCTGGTCCTCTAGTAGCATTTAATTTACAGGTCCGGGGAACATGTAGTGCACTTTACTAGGGATGTATAGGTAAATTAAATGTGCTGATTGTGGATAAGTCAATATTACCATGTTGTAGAGAGAGAGCACCTGCACTTTAGCACTCCTTAACAGTGGTAAAGAGTCCAGAGTCCTAAAGCCAACAAGTCAGAAAAAGGGGGAAGAGTGAGGCACAATGTTTGTGGGTTGGCCCTGCAGAAAGGGCCATGTCCAACAGAAACAAACATAAGTGGAGAAAGGAGCATGGGAAAAACAAGAAATTTATTGGAACACAATTTTGAGTGAATAAAAACGCAAGTGGGATCAAGAGCTGATACGACTACAAATCTTTGCCAGGCAAGACAACATTTGTGCAGTTCAGTTATGTACGTGCTCTACCACTGTCAATTCAGAAAGGGATTTCTTAACAAGACATTTTCCACCCACACAGCGATTAGAGGTTTAGTCTTTTCCTTATTCCATTTCTCAGTCTTCCCGAGTTTTCAGTCCCTTAAGTGTATGAATCAAATAGCCCTACACTTCAGAGTACAAACAGACTTCCATTGAGCCTGTGTCTCTCTGTGCCTTTCCCGATTACTCTTGGACAGGATTACTGACACTATGATGCATATAGTAGCCAATGGAAATGTAACCACACTTTTGATTCAGAAAATGGAACTCATTAAGGCTGTCTATTATTTCCAATTCAATTTGTTCTAGGTTTAGTGGATCTACTTGGCATTTGAGAGACATTTCTGCTTTACAAAGCATATCTCTGGACACAGTTCACATTACAACCCTAGCCTTTACAGAAGATGTGTTGCTTCTTCTTTCGAATCATATTATTGCCTTGACTCTTTGTGTTGCCTGTTGAACTCCGCCCATTTTACCTCTGATAAACAGTGATGAAGTGATGTACACCCCTTTAAACATGATGAAATTGACATATCCCTGATTGGCACATTTAACCTACCAACAAGTCCCTGGTGTATGTTACTAACGAGTGTGTGTAAATTAAATGTCGCAAGCAGAGTTCAGTTTTAAACTAGGGCTGGGTAGAGTGTAGCAAAACTCCACAAAGTGACCAAAAACTATTCTGCACTACACGGGGTTCCACAAGTGGAGAGTGAGTTAGGTTGCAACGTTCGCACTGATTTTTAGTGCCAGGCGTTAGTCCAGTGCCAGAAAATCAACTCGAATGGCACCATTTGCAGTACAAGAGGGTGCAGCTTCTTTCTGCTGGTCAAGTAGATGTTCTACTTGACCGGCAAGTTCCTCAACATGAAGGGAAGGCTAATCAATGTGAGCAGTCGTAGTCTTCTGCGACCGTCCATGTTGAAAAATCTCTCTGGCAGATGGTCTGGAGTAAGATTTTCCTCACTTGCGCTCATCAACATGAACGGGGAAACAACTCCACACCACAGAGTTTTTTACAACTCCGCGAGCTACGCGTAGAGGGGAAAAACTCTGCAAACTCCGTGAGCCGAGCAGGATTTCACTCCCAGGCCTTGTTTCAAATGCAGATTCAACTTGTCAAAACAACATCTTTTGACAGGAAGAAAACATTGGGATTCATAAATGTTATCTTTGCCTAGGACACATCTACAAATTTAATTTCTTTGGCTTCTTTAAATATGTATTACATGCCCAATTCACTGGTGTAGTTGGATTTAGAATACATTTTTTGGAAAGATGACTTTTAAAAAGTTACATTTGCCCTGCCTGATGTCCCTAGAAACTAAATCTGCATTTTGTTCTCCCTCTTGTGCCAGCCAGTGATTAGCATTTCGATAGATGTAAATGAGGTGTGAACTTGTTCGATAGCCAGGGACAAAATCCCTTGGGTGTGAGGGGGTGTTGTTGTTTCCTTGACAGGATGGCCTGTGGGCTTGGTCCAAGGACTGTATTAAATTCAAAGATGTCTAGCCTGTCACAAGCAGATGTAGACACCCAGGTGTGCACCCTTCTTTAGCCCCCCCCTCAGCCAGACAGTACTCCATCTCAATTGGCCTCTTGTTGAAGTCACTGTGACAGATTTTGCTGGAGTGTCAAGACCTGCTTGACAGGTTTCCTGGGTTAACATATAACATTTGGGTTGCACTTCAAAGGAGGAAAACAGAATGCCAAAGCAATTTGTGTATATTTACTGTATGGCTGCTGAAGGTTCCGCTTTGCTCTACCATATGTCTGTCTTTAAGTTTGTTGGGGGTACAGGGGCTGCATACAACTGGATTTCAGTGTTAGATTTAGGAGGACACTAAAATTATGATAGTACAGTCCCGACACACATACATACACTCACACACAGTCCTAGGAGCAGTCGAAGATTTTAGCTATCTTGAAAATGCCCAAAGTGGGTAGGGTTAGCCCTAGGAACCTTTAGGCCATTGGTTAAGATGTCTCTGGGGGTAATTCCCACCAATTACCTTGTAGCAAGCATTAGTGTGAAATCTACAGGCAACGTCCTCAGAAGACCTGTGGATGATCAAAAGAGGACTGGACCTGCTCTTCGTTTTGTACCCAGGACACAGAATTTGACCTCTACTTAAAGCCATGTGGACACAACAAGCTGCGAGAGGCCTTGGACTTCAATTGCCCAGCTGACAAATGACAACTGGACCTGGACTGGAACCTTCTGTTGATCTCTGCTTGCTATCCTGTCTGTTGAGCAGTGCCTCCATTGAGATCTTGGGGGCTTTAAAAGTGTACCCCTGTGTGGATTGGAAGTTAAAGGTCTAAAGTCTAAAGTAAAATCTTTGACCAAGACCAACTTGGTTAGTGATCCTGACCAGTGGTGGATTTAAAGGCAGTTTGGTTAACCTGGGCATGCAATGTACCATTTTTCCTTATCACTACTTTCCATCTCCAATCAATTTCTTTCGTGCCCTTTACAACCATACTTTCAGTTATATTCTGTGACTATAATATACCTATAGGGGGCAGTTTGGTTGAATGATAACATGAATGCTTTATCAATACAGGTTACAAAATGGCATCACATGAACGAATAGTTGCCCCAAAACCTCTATCGCACCAAGAAAATAACTTCAGTGATAAGTGCTCCCTGGGGGCAGAGATAGGCATTCATGATAATGGCAGCTTGCCCTTAGTTATCCCGCAATAGCGAGGGGATGCAAGCTTTTTTCACCTCATAAGGGGGTGTGCTACTCTGTGGAAACTCCAGGGAATGCTCCTATAGCTCCAGGAGATGATCCCTTGCCATTAGTTCACCCATGCACTCTTCTCCTACAGACAGGAATGAAGCTCTGCTCTTCCTCCACTTTTAATGTACTCTTGCCCTACTGAGTAGCCGTTGAGTCACGCCGCTTTCCTTCCTCTCATGCTGCAGTGCTGCTCTCTCTTTCCCTTCCCCAGAGCCCCGCCAGTCACTGAAATAGCAGACAGGCAGGGAAAATAGAGCCCACCTGCCTCCGTGGTCACCGCTCCAAAGTAAGGCCACCAACAACCTATGCCACATGCACTTACTCTGCATAAGGCATAGGAGTGAATGAGGTTGGAGTGGTATTAGGATGGGATAGCTGGTGGATGGCTGACGGTGACAGGCCCCTGGCACCAGCTCCGTGAGTACAGATATCAGGTGCATTCTAGAAAGAGCACTGGTTTATTGGTTGCCATGTTGGATTGGGCTCAGTTGCCTTAATCAGAATGACTCATCAAACCTTTTTACCTGCCCAATGCTCAACCAAATGGGAGGACTACCAAAGCTCAGTTCGGTCTAGTGTCACATCGGAAAACTTGTCCTTGGAGAGCGCTGTGCAGTCTCCGCTTATTCGCCATCTAAGGTGCCTGTGTGCTGATCCCTTCATCTGGCAAATGTGGTGCCTTCTGAAAGCAGTCCTCTCGAATGCTATAGATCCCGCCATCTCAAGCTTCATGATGATTATGAGGAGACTCTTAAGATGCTTCCTTAAATCTTGACACTTAGGGCCTGATTATGACTTTAGTGGTGTAGGAGGGGGCTGCCAGCCTGTCCCCGCGACTCCAAAGCTCAACACTGGCTGCCTGTAAGATTGGAAGTATTTTTTAAGTCTGGTGGGTGGTCCCCTTTGTTTCCTCCCTGCCTCACTTTTTACAGCGGGTTCACTGCCTTGTATAGTGGGGGGGAAGAAACCCGTAATATGCTTGGCGGTACTGCTGTCACACTGCCAAGCATAGTGCTGCTTCATGAACGCTGCACCACTGCTGTGGATCAGGGGTCCCTGGCTGTAGCAGCGGTCCTCACACAGTCTGACTGCCACACTCGTAATGCAGCGGTTTGAGCCACCGCACCTCCACCAAGGGTTTGACAGTACCATGGACCACTGAACTCATTATCAGTCCTTTGGTGTTGCCCTCCACAAAGTGAGGACAACCCTTTTGAGCCCCTACACTCTCAAACTGGAAAATTTAAGGAGCCCACAGTAATGCATCTTGTCATTGACCACAGTTGATAGTGGTTTCCTCATAGGTGCTGCAGACCAGTCCCGCATTTCTTCATTATACACCCCCTCTGCCAACTGAGCCACATTTTCTTTATAGTTGCTGTGCCCTGAATCTCTGCAAATGGGGTGGACCGCTCAAATCCCCCCTTCTCAATCCTGCTTATAGTGGCACCATGTTACTACTCTATCTTTGATGGACTTTTGCCTTACTCCATCATATGCCAAAGTCAAAATACACATGCCAGCTTCTGTTTACTAAAGCCATGGCAAATATTCAACACACAGACAAAAGCTGTGACCTGATGTGCTACTCATTCGGGATATTCTGAGCATGGCCTTATCAGCTCTCATGAAGGAAAAGGAAGAGATCAAAGGATTCATAGCCATAATTAACCTGACATTGGACTAAACTAAATCAGATGTGCACACTTTAAGGGGAGGCATTACCAAATTCCAGACACAATTGAGAACCATGGGTGGCCATATTTCAGAGATAGGAATATTTCGAGACACCACCCTGGACTGAGATCAGGATATGTGGCATCTGCGCAAGATGGTTATTGACTTAGAGTACCGCCGTTGCAGAGACAATGCATCGATCATAGGCCTTCCAGAACAACTTGAGACAAACAATATGCTCACCCTCTAGGGCATGAAGATTCCAACCCTCATGAACCTTACTTTCAAGCCATATCTTGAATTTCATTGGGTGCACAGAGTCCACTCTCATAGAACACCTCGACATCCCCAGCCATGACACGTCCTAGCATGCCGCCTGAGACACTAACTTGCTTGGGTGATTCTCCTGGAAGCCAAGAAACACAGTTTGCACTTGTACGAAAACTCTTAGATTATCTTCACAGCAGAGTCGTCGATATCTACAAGTAGTAAGCCAAAACAGTTAATTGCCGTACACCCGAGAAGGAGTACATTAAATATGGCCAGCTTGAACTGACAACCATGATCATAAATTTCCAAACCCACACAAGGGAATAACACAACCCAGGAGACCTAAAAGGTTTACTGAACACCCTGGAAGACAGCCCCATGAACTTTACCGAATGGCCGAAATGACTCGGGACCACCTGCAACATGACACCAGGACTCTAGCCACACCGCCACATCGCACTAGCAAGAAGTGTGGAGACGAGACTGTGTCACTAAGAGATGGTCCCAGAACAGCAAGCCATGTGCTTGGAAACCTGCCCCAGCCAAATTAAGGTCAGTTTGTCTGGGCACTCCTCACCAAGGCCTTCCTCCTCCAGTAACTTGGGATGAATTAGTAGATGGGGTCCATTCCTCCTTCCTGGAGGACTCCTACTTTCTATCCAATTTAGGTAGGTTATACAGTTTGAATTATAAGTGTGCCCACCCTCCACATCCCTCTAGCTTCCAGCATCCCCCACTTGAGGTCTATCACTCTTGAGTCTCAATGGGCCTGGCCCTATTGGCACTGCTGCGTTCTCTCCAACCCAGGCCAAAAGTGCTCCAACACACAATAGAAACACTCATATCGCTGACAATGTGGGTCCTTTTCTCCCTGGCTGACTCCTCCACCCCCACTACAGGTGAACCCTGTCTCCCTTTCCCACACCCTTGCACCATTGCTGCTCTACTCACTTGCCCACCCACAGTCCACTAGGAGCTCCAAACATCTCAGCAAGCATCCATTTCCCCTTGTCTACACTCATCCTTACCACCACCACCTGACCTCGCCGACCTGTCAACTTGCACTAGAAAGACGCATTTTGAACACGTCAGGACATCTCGTTATATACTACACCTTGCAACCTCAATCTCCTTCCTCTCCAATCCCGTCATATACACCTCTCAAAGTGCATGGTAGCAGACTCACAAATTGCTAAACATTTCTAGCCGCATGACTCAAAAGCACAACTGTGGCATAACAAAAACATTACAATAGGGCGTGAAGAGATCAGTTATTCAATCGGGAAAATTCAAGAAAACCTGACATGTCAACAACAGTATTTCTCATGACTCTCTGAAACTTTTTCACACTTTGCAACATGTTTGGCATCCTGTCGTCCCAACAATAGAGGCACATCCACCTATCCCAATTCCTCCTAACAATGAAGGTACACCCAACTATCCCAAGTCTTGGTAGCTAAGTGTGGGAAGTTCTGGTCAGTTCTGTACTGCTCCCCCACAGCTTGCTACATTCATACTTGGAAGCATTTTGGTGAGGTTATATCCGGGATCTACGCTACACTGATTAATCACTGCTTCTCTGTAGACATCATCTCCATATTGCACACTTGGTAGGAAATATGGCACTACACAATTCCTGGAGGATGACCAGGAAGTACATTTGGTGTACTATAACAATTGTCTATAGAAATTGTGGCTAAAGTTGAATTTTTATAAAATCCTCCATCGCTGACGTTAGTCAGCTGTCAAATTACACAAAGCCATCTTCAGGACCCTGTTGGGGTGCTGGAGATATGGGGAGCCAGATTGTGACATTGTTCCTATGTTGTGGGAGTGCATGTTCCTGAACTGATACCATCTGAAGACGAGTCGCAGGTGACAGCCCCATTAACAGCACACTTGGCCTTATTGTATGACATCTTGGATCTCTCCACCCTGACGGTACATGCCAACAGATTCCTTTCCACTGCCCATGTTGTCGCCAATTTGTGCATTCTGTGCCTTTGTAAAACACACCCTCTCTAGTCGTTCCAGTCATTGCTGGAAACCATATACGATAGTATGAGAGACTGATTTATAAACTCAATGACAAATTGCCGATCTTTGAAGACACCTGGGGATCCTTACTTAGGGGGTTGATATCACCACTAAACAGTTAATTGCAAAAGTGTTGTTTGCTTGTTACCTTGAATTCAGACACTGCCCAATTCTCTACGCGCTCCTCCGATACTATACTTGCAAAAACATTTCCATTAAGCGTGGGATGTGGCTATCTAAACTCCTAAATTACGCTTGGATCTTAAACATTGTTTAGGACACTACTTTTATCCTGTATTTATTACATTGTTCGTCAAACCTAAAAATGATTAATAACAAAAATATAAGTACTCATAATTCAACATGAATTACTTCTCAAATATCAGTTTGAAATATATCATGAAAACACACTAATGGTGCCTCCATACATCAGATTCACACTTTCCTAAACAACATATATATCTTTAGCAAAAAAATGGGAGATTGGTTAGGGAGAAAGTGAATCCGACCGAAGAAATATATCTCAGAATTGTGTCAGGTGACATATACAGTTTCAACCGTAGTAGCTATGTCACAGAGCAGACAGACTAATCTTCGAAAAATGTACAAAGTATTTACACTAAAACAGTCAAGAACTGGAAATACCATTCAATATAAACCCCACAAACAATTTCTAAAAAATAAGAAAAATTAAGTAAGAATAATTACACCAAAATGACAAAAATCAAATAGTGTAAACTGGTTTTAAGGAAAAAGTGCCAAGAAAATGTATGCAGTTGAAGTCCACCAGTGGGGCAGGTTTGCAGGCTGTATTCGCCAAAGTCCTCTTGTTGCCGAATTGCTACTGTACGGGGGCCCACTCAAGTGAATGGTTTACTTGAAGGGAAGCTCCAACGGAATAAATTAAAATGTGCGTGGCTGCCAAATTCCTTGCGTTGGACAGAAAATGTTTGTGCCTTAGAACTTCAATTCTTCACTAAGACCCATAATTTCATACAGTATCTTATTGCAAAACTTGACTTTCTCTATAAAGTAGCTTCGCCGATGATACCCTCTTGATTTCAAAAAGCCCAATGGGACTACAAAAACTATTAGACCGGTTCAGTCAGTTTTGCGATTCCAGGGGCCTATGTTTTAATACATCTAAAACTAAGCTAATGACACTGGCACCATCTAAACGGTTTGGGAACACCATAAAGTTGAATGACTCCCCATTAGAAATAGTCGAAGCTTTCGACTATTTGGGCATACGGGTCAACAACTCGATGAAGTGGAATTCCCATTTGTCAAAAATGTTGCTCAACCACTAATGGGTCTCGGGGGCAGACATCAGCGACTTTCCCTTAGTAGACCAGTAGCCCCGGCCATCAAGGTGTATGAGAGCAAAGCCTTGCCATCAACCCTCTACGGGGCGGAACTTTGGGGATTCGAGAACGTCATGGACTTAGTGAGATCAGAGAACAAGTTCTACAGAGATCTGGTCTCACTTCCTCCATCGACCCCACTAGTTCCGCTCCGTTATGATTATGGGAAACATCCAATTAACGAAATAGCAAGGCTACGCCCCCTACTATTCTGGGTTGCGCCTGAGAAGTTTTCCAGAATTGCTCAATTATGCTACCGCCTTCAGCGAGTTAGTCCGACTTGACACGGGCTACAAGATTAAATGGATATCCAAACTGAAACAGTTTGTTGGGGATATCGGACTGGCAGAGGCTTGGGAAAGCCAGACCCCGCCGCCAAAACAAGCAGTAAAGAAAGCTTATTGGGAGTGGGTCCTTGCAGAAGCTACACTGAATTCCAAACGGGGCACCTTGACGGAGCAGTTCCTAGACCATAAGCCCACTTCTAAATTGGAACTTTTTCTCGACTTTATCCAATCTCCGAGAGAAAGGTCATTATACCTGAAGTTGAGGTTTGGAACACTCCCACTTAATGACTTCACTGTAGGGTGGAAATCAAACACTGTGAAAGGTAGTATGTGCCCCGGCTGCGCCTCTCCCACTGAATTCATCCCTCACATTCTTTTTGCTTGTCCAGCGTATAGACATGCAGGAAGAAAATGGCTGAAACCCATTTGCATCAACCTGGGAGCTAAGAACTATAGGGAGGTGTTGCGCATTTTAAAAACCTACACATCCTCCCTTAGTACAATCTGTGGGACAGCCAAATGTTTGGGTTGTGCCTGGATAACCAGAAGCAAGTTACTGAGGGATATCAATATTAAGAACTATGAACATAAGTGAGGTCCCCCTCCTACTCTGCGGTTTTCATTGTATATGAATTGTTTTTATCCCTGCATTGATTTTATGGAATATTTATACTTTTTATAACTATACTTTTAAACAAGATGATTGTTGCTTTTGTACGGGTTGTATGTCAATGAGATACTGTTCTGTTTTTATTTAATATTGGTTTGTCCTAAAGTGATGACATTGGGTTTTTCATACTTTTACGATATTTTATATCGAATAAAGTCACACAACAACTAGAAAGTAGCCTTATTCAGTCTCCTCTGAGCCACAGCAGTACCATATAATTCTCCTTCCTAGCACAGCGTAATTCATTATTGTGAGGCATATTATCAAGAGGGGGTGATAATTATCGCTAAGCGCACTTAGCGCTAAGTAACTATCGCCACTCAACTCTGACTTTTATCGCTGAGATAGCGTGCTATCAGCAACATTTATCTCCACAGCGATAAAATTCGGAGTGCAAGCTGCCTAACTGTGTGATTATCACTGGAAATCCAGCGATAATCACACATCTTTTGGCGATAGCTTGCTGATAGGGCCTCACACACTTTGCCATGATATCCACCTTCCATAGGATATCATGACTGTCAGTTTCAAAGCAGGCGTAAGGAAAGTAGCGATAACAGAGGTCTACTTTTATTGTCGCTATGCTGATTTGCGTGAGGCTTGATAATAGGAGAAATGTTGCTTAGCGACATTTCTCCCGTTATCCTGGGGAGGGCCGCCCAATCTGCATCTCATTAGAGATGCAAAGCTGGGCATTGAGGGAAAGGATGAAGGAGCATGGATTCACGCGTTAGCATGTCTTTGCTAATAGGGCGTTTACTTTCGGCCAAAAACCGCCGCAAAAGCAGCGATAAATTTTTAACCCCCCCTTGTTGATATGCTCCTTTAAACCTTACTCCTCCGCCATATTGTCAGGATGCAGGGCTGGAGCTGCTGCTTGCAGTCATGTTGGATTCATGTGCTAGAGTACAGGTCCTGTAACCAACCCCCTACACATTGCTGATGATCTGGAGTTCAGGGCCTGCGGGCAACCCACTGCACACAGTCATGAGCAACAGACTTGGCTGCCCATGGTATGTTGAGTGCAGTTCGCTACATATGACTAAAGGTCATGCACTGCAGGTGTTGTGCAGCCCCGGGCCCTGTGGCAACCCTACACTGTGCATGGACAAAGGTCATGGGCAGCAGAGGTTGGCCACGCACAAGACTAGGGTGCAAGGCCTGACCAGATGCCCATTCTTATGTACTATGCATCTGGCCACCCACAGAGAGTCGTGGGTATGAACCTGGTTGAAAGACCTGTCCTGAATGCAACCCCCACTGTACGCTAGCGCCTGTGTACAGCTGCGGATGGTCAGCCGCAGAGGGTTCATATACAACTCTTAGATTTTGTGCACGACCAAAACTACATAAATTCACTGAATAAAATAAAGGTTAAAGTGAAGTTATGGGTAACGTTGATTATAACACCTAAATGTATGTTGAAAAATCGGAGATATTCATCTAAAACCCACCTTTAAAATGTTGTTATGTTTATGAATTAAAACTTAAAATGTCTGAAATTTGCAAGCTATGTGTAGGTGCATAATCTATAACTCGTACAAGAGCCATGCAAATCATAACTGTCCCATTAAATGCATTGCTTATGGCCTCATAATATGTACATGTAGCTGGGTCTCAACTGGGGTAGCGAAGTGAGCTAAAGAAAGATGATGGATTCAACCCAGATGAGTGACTGGGGATGAGTGTCTGAAAAGTTTCAGCACTCTGCCCATTATCTCCTTGTGTTCAAAATATTTATATCAATAAATAACAAAATCTATAATCAAAATGTAATCAAACAATCACACATAATTAAACCAAATATTGATACTACATTCATGGTTCTCTCTGCCAAAATGGTATAAGTAATGTGATGTGTAATCTAATCTGTGAAATGGTTTATAATTTCATCAGTATCAGTAATGGTGAGGTCATTAGTGTGACAATAGGGCCAAAATAAAAGACAGGATACCGGATATACACACACAGTTGGGCAATCAGAGGAGGGACATGTGTATATTACACAGGAGCCCATCCATGTACCAACATTCTTCCTCTCCCAATACTCGTCTATTACAGCTCACAAGCTATCAGCAACGTTCTGGTCTGACTTGTTAAAACATTTTCAGGTCCCGCTGATCAAAACCATCTCTCTTCATATCATCTACCATCAACCCAGAATATAATTTACTTGCATTTGTATTGTGCAAAAGTACCAGTTGCGTGTTCTTAACACCAGGAGGGAAGGGCTTAATGCTACAACTAGGTAAACTATGCAAACCTTTTCTGGAGAATATCTAGGTCTTAAGTTGTTTTTGAAAAGTCGAATGTGAGACCTGGGCACATATCACAAACATGAAGGAATTATGTTAATTAGCCACTAGAAATGAAAATGAGTCACTTGAACAAGAAAGAAAAAAAAGATGCAGAATGCTCTGATCAGGCATAAAGACATTTTGAAAATCATAAAAGTCAAATCCAAATTTCAATCTGAACCACATCCAATGGATTTTAATTCCAACTGCACAGATCAAATTTTTCATCAATGACATATGATTACTGGTGTAATCCATCACTACAAGCATTCAATTGCCTTGCCACATTTCTCTTGTAATTCCTGGTGTAAATGCACTTTTATCTGAAGAGCACTTTAAACAAGATTATGGGCCAAATGCTTGACAGTTTTTTGTGGTCGCAAAGGGGATTTCAGCCCCTTTGCCACAGCAAAAATAGGTCAGCCCAATGTACCAACACTATTTGGCAACTCGCTAATCAATTAGAGACTCACAAAATTTAGGTAGTCAGGAAGGGGGTGCCCCTTCCTAATAGCGACTCCAAAACCCATGTATGAAGGTTTTGCAACCGCAATTGCTGTCGCAAAACAATTGCAGTTTGCCACCCTTATGAGAAGGGTTTGCGAGTAAACCGCTCGCAAACGGGAAAGGGTTCCCAGGGGACCCCTTTATGAATGTAAAGCAGCCTATTTTCCGTAAAAGAAAATCAGATGCTTGACAAATAGTAAAATGAACAGTTGTCTTTTATTTTTTTAAGAGTAGGCAGTGGTCCGTGGTACCACTGTCTGCCCTTAAAAATGCTTTTATAAACATTCACAATGGGACCCCTTCCCATTTGCAAATGGGTTACCAGCTACTTGAAGTAGGTGGTAAAATGCAAATGTTTTGTGACTGCATTTTGGTCACAACACATTCATACATTCCAAGGGATTCAGTATTAGAAAGGGACACCCTTAACACACCCCTTCCCAATACCGAACTGCAAAACCCAATTTGCGATTCAGGAACAGGTTACCGAACCGCAATTTGCATTTGATGCATGTAAAAAGCCTTTTTTGTGTTCGCAAATGGGCCGATTCTGTGCATTGGCCTGTTTGTAAACTCAAAAAGGCTTGATACATATGGCCTTCAATTATTTAAAAGAATAAGTTCAAGACCAGATACTTATGGTAAATGTGATCAATAAGTTGGATCATTAGGATTAACCACGGTGCAAATAAATGGTCATCCATTGGAGATTTTGGTGGATACTTGATCTCAAATTGCTATTATCTCAAAAAGTGAGTGTGGCCAAATTCAAGACAAGACATTACAACCAAGTAAATTACACCTGGGGCATATGGAGGGCACAAATTCCAACCAGATTGAGTATTTTAGGCTGAAGGATGAATAACCAGAACAAATGCATATGTGGTGAATGAAGGTTGGTCTGAACAGAAACAGTTCGGTATGATTATAAATCCGTGTAAAGCACAATATGGATTAGCCCTAACTGACAAACATCCTGAGGAAGATATGCAGGAATTTAAATCTGTGTTCAAGGAGTAAATAGGATTTCTGAAAGGATTTCAACACATGATCAAACAAAGCCAATGCTATCCTTGTAATGCAAAAATGTTCTAAAATTCCATTTTCTGTTAGAAGGAAGTTAAATAATTACAAATTAATGTCAAAACAAGAAACTAGTTGAACCTGTGCATGCATCATCCTGGTTGTCTCCAATCGTCATTACCAAAACAAAATATGGCAACATTAGATTGTTCATTGATTTAAGGCAGTTGAATCATATAGCAAGTAGTTGTGGAAACACAACCATTATCAAACATTCACAGATTAATGACAACTCTTGGTGATGCTAAAGTATTCTCCAAATTAGACTTCACCAAGGCATACCATCAGGTATTATTACATCCACATTCTTGTGATCTTACTTCATTTATAAGACTTATGAAATCATTTAGGTTTTGTTGTATGCCTTTCAATTTGTGCTCAGCATCTTTTGCTCTTCAAAAGATAATGAATAAATTGTTTAATGGCATGAGGCGGAGTAAAACATTACAAGAGGATATGTTCATTTCCTCAAAGGATGATACGAGCCACTTGGAAATTCTACAATAGGTGCTCAAACACATTCAATCAAGTGGTCTAACTCTTTGTAAAGACAAGTGAAAATTCTTCAAAATTGATGTAACTTATTTGGACCACATTTTAAGTGCTGAAGGTGTCAAACCAAAACCAAGTCTTGTTGCATCAAATGTATGGAACGAAAATTGTGAAAAGTGTATGTGCAGGTTAAAAGAAGAAATTCAAAAAGCACCACCTGTAAAATCATTTGATGAATCTCTACGCTTAGAAGTAACTGTAGATGCAAGTCAAGTTGAACTTGGAGCTGTTTTGATCCAACAAAAACAAAATAGAATTCAGCTAAATACTTTTGCATCATGGAAATTGAAAGAACCGGAAATGAAATACTCATTAATTGAGAAAGATCTAGTGGCTTTTGTGTGGGTGGTGGCAAAATCTGAGGGTCTTTTGTGGGGTAAACATTTTCTCATTTGCACTGACTACAACCCATTAGTACGTACACTGAGCAAATACAGTACTGACAAAGTGTCACCATGTAATACAAAACTAGCATGTAAATTACATGAGTATTTTTTGATATTGAATATTTGTCAGGAAACTCAAATGCTACAGCAGACTATTTGTCTCATATGCCCTGCGGCGATGATGATGAAGATGGCATGGATGATATGAATGATTATTTAACTGTTGCATAACTGTCAGATGAATTTGAAAGAATTAGTGTTGTGAGGAAACAGCAGAGGCTCGAGGCTATTTGCAATGATGTTGAATATCATTGCATGTCAGAATACATTGTTAAAGGATGGCCAAAAGAAAAGCAGTTGGAAGATGCTTTAAAATCATATTGGAAAGTTAGTGATGAATCAACAATAATAGGAACCATCATCATGAGAAATTTTAAATCAGTATCGCCATCAAGGTTCAAAGACAAACTTCTCAGATTGGCCCATTAGGGACATATAGGAATGACAAAGAAAAAATTATGCTCTGATTATTGGTGACCTTACATGGACGGTGATGTTGGGCGATTAGTTCAGAATTGTTATGTATGTCAAGATGCCAACAAAACTATTTGTACACAAGCATGTCCCTTAACACACAGTACCTTTACCTGATGGACCAAGTCAAAAAGAGGGCATAGCTTTTATTGGTCCAATGTACAAATTACCTTATGAAGTGTAGTTTGTTAAAGTTTGCAAATGGCTTTAATTACAGTTTATGGATAGTCCCACTACAACAATGTGATAAAGTTTCTAAGCACTATTTTTGCCAGGGAAGGGGTTCCACATGATATTGTGAGTGATAATGGATCCCAGTTTTGTCAATGGAATGAATGCATTTTTGAAAGCTACAGGGGTCGACCTTTGTAAGTCATTCATAGCATCCCCAAGGAAATGGTCAAGTTGTGCGTGCAAATCTCCTTATTAAAGAAACTTCAATTAGGCCTTGAAAATTAACAGACCAGGGAGAGAATCATTTAGGGATCGTCAATAGGCTTATCATATAACTTCTCACCATATTACTAGAGTCATTCCTTTTGAATTATTGAGAAGAACACCCGTAATTAAGTTGAACACTCTTTGGGGCCGATTATGATCGCGGACGGACTTGCGTCCGTCCGCGATCACTGAGGAGGAGGGGACGTTCGCATGGGCTGCGGAGTCCCCTCCTGTGCGTTTAGGATGTGACCGCCACCCTGGCGGTCACATCCTCTATTTTTAACATTGTGGCGGGTGCGGCTTCAAACTACACCCGCGGCAATGTTAAAAATGCAGTCATTGCATTTGCATGCAGAAAGAGGCAGGCACCTCGCGGTGCCTGCCGCTTTCTGCATACAAATGCAGGGGGGTACCATAAGTACCCCCCATGTGCACCCCCCACCCCCCCTTCACCTAGGGGGCCCGCAACGGGCCCCCACAGTGAAGTTACACATGCTTTTCCACGGCGGAAAAGCCGCCGCGGAAAAGCATGTTTTACATCCCATCCTAATCTGCCTGACGGTGTCTGAGAGACACCGTCACCACATTAGAGCTTTTCCGCCGCGGTTGTAAGCCAGCCGCGGCGGAAAAGCTGCGGATGGAAACCAGGACCCACCAGCCATCCTAATGTGGCGGTGGGTCTTTGGTCAGTCCGCTGCGGTTTTTCCGCATCCTCTGGGCCGGCGGTGGCTTCCGCCGGCCCCGAGGATGCGGAAAAACCGCAATCCTAATGAGCCCCATAATGTGGTCAAACTAGATGCCTTGTATCGAAAATGTTCAGACTAAAAAAGATACTGTATATGAAGCGGTGGTTAAAAAACAGAATGAAATGAAACGTTATTAGGATCAAAGAAAGGCTGTGGCTAAGACAAAGATAAGTGTAGGTGACTTTGTAAAGATCAGGTGTCCCAGAAATAAAGCACATATAACTAAATTTGGAGAGCCCCTTCGAGTAATTAAAACATCAGAATCTGCATTTAGGTTGGAGAATAGGGGATGTTGGAACATGTCACGTACTACTGATGTATCTCCAAATGTTATAGAAAATGCAAAACATGGTGCCATGAGAACCCTACGAAAAATCATAGATCTACTACCCTCTAAAGCCAGGAAAACCATAGTACACGCAGTAATCACCTCACAATTAGACTATGGTAATGTGTGCATCTAGGCGCTTCCAAAAAAGGCCTCGCTAAACTACAAAGCGTGCAAAATGCTGCGGCACGCCTGGCTCTCAGCCTTCTAAGGAGAGCTAATACTAAGAAAGCCCTGACCACCTTTCACTGGCTGCCAGTGGAGAAGAGAACCATGTTTAAGGCACTGTGCTATTGCCACCGCATACTCTCAAAAAAAGCCTTAGATACCTGCAACCATTGCTGACTAAATATACCCCAGGAGATCCAGGGACATGGCTTTAGTAAGCATCCCAAGAATATTCAAAGCCCGTATGGGGGCTCGTTCTTTTAGGTATTTAGCAGCTAAAAGCTGGAACACCCTGCCAATCACCATAAGAACAGAGCCTAGTAAAGTTTCATTCCACAGACAGCTGAAGACATGACTGTTCTCAAAAACCGAGGACAGTACAACATAAGTACCACGGAAAATTACAGTCATTCGCATCTAGATATGTCTCAGCGCGGGGACACACCGTTGGTGTAACCATGCGCTATACAAGTGAAATAAATAAATAAATAAATGGATCTAATTTCAATTAAGCCTGGCTATGGAAATTGCACAAAGGCAGCTTAACCTGTATACTCACCTTTTACTCATGTCTTTTGGATTGATCGGTACACAGACAAAATATTGAGTTTTAAATTTAGATATACAATTATATCGAAGTTTAAATATCGAAGGGACATAATATAGAAGGTAAGTAATATCGACACTTTTAATATCGATATTAGTAATATCGAAGTTTTAAATATCGATGTCAGTAATATCGAAGTAAATAATTTTGATGTTACTAATATCGATTTTTAAATAAATTTAGTGTATATTATATAGTATTTATTATGTTTTATCATGTATTTTTAATGTAATTTAATTAAAAGTTGTGTTTTAGTACTGTAGCGGGTTGTGGGTTTATAGGGGAATAGGGTGGGAAGTAATTTAATTATGTTAAATAATTATTAATTAGTAGGAATTAATAATTAAATAATTGAGAATAATTTTTAATTAATTTTAATTAATTGATTAATTGATAAATATGTTCTGTAGCAGGTTATGGGTTTAATAATAATAATAATAATAGGGGCATTTGTAAAGCGCTGAGTTACGCACACCGGCGTGTCCCGGCGCTATGGTGAAGGGGCGGAAGCAGGGATTTTAACTGAGGGGCGGGTAGTCTACCTGACATATAGGTATGTTTTTAATTTAGCACGGAACCTGGTTTCTGCCGGTTCTAGTCGTAACTCCACCGGAAGTTTGTTCCAATGATTTGCCGCTAAAAACCTGAACGATCTACCTCCCATGCGGGCTTTCTTTACCTTGGGGATTTTTAACAGTCCCCCACCCGCAGATCTTAGTGCTCGAGCTGGTTCGTAGGGCTCAATCAGGCTCTCCAATGGCCGAGGTGCCCTGCCATTCAAAATACGATGGCAGGTGCAAAGGGCCTTGTACTCTACTCTGCTCCTCACAGGGAGCCAGTGTAGCCTCTGCAAGGCCTCCCTCGAGGGCGCCCTTTTGGGCAGCCTGAGGATCAGGCGTGCTGCCGCGTTCTGCAGCACTTGCAGGCGACCAAGACTTTTCCCAGGTGCCCCCAGGTACAGCAGGTTCACATAATCCCGCCTTGCGGTCACCAGTTTATAGGGGAATAGGGTGGGAAGTAATTTAATTATGTTAAATTAATTATTAATTAGTATGAAATATTAATTAATTAATTGAGAATAATTTTTGAATATTTTAATTAATTGATTAATTGATAAATATGTTCTGTGGCGTGTTATGGGTTCATAGGGGAATAGAGTGGGAAGTAATTTAATTATTTTAAATTAATTATTAAATAGTAGGAATTATTAATTAATTAATTGAGAATAATTTTTAATTAATTTTAATTCATTGATTAATTGATAAATATGTTCTGATGCGGGTTATGGTTTTATAGGGGAATAGTGTGGGAAGTAATTTAATTATGTTAAAATAATTAATAATTAGTAGGATTTAATAATTAATTAATTGAGATTTTTTTATTTAATTTTAATTAATTGAATAATTGATAAATATGTTCTGTAGCAGGTTATGGGTGTACTGTTGCATTCTTTGGAGTTGGAATAGTAATTGTTACCCTTACGCTATCCAACACTTTCCTTACTGTTGCACTCTCTGGAGTGGGAATTGTAATTTTTACCCCTACGCTATCCAACACTTTCCCTACTGTTGCACTCTCTGGAGTTGGAATAGTAATTGTTACCCCTACACTATCCAACACTTTCCCTACTGTTGCACTCTCTGGAGTGGGAATAGTAATTTTTACCCCTACGCTATCCAACACTTTCCCTACTGTTGCACTCTTTGGAGTGGGAATAGTAATTGTTACCCCAACGCTATCCAACACTTTCCCTACTGTTGCACTCCCTGGAGTGGGAATAGTAATTGTTACCCCTATGCTATCCAACACTTTCCCTACTGTTGCACTCTCTGGAGTGGGAATAGTAATTGTTATCCCTATGCTATCCAACACTTTCCCTACTGTTGCACTCTCTGGAGTGGGAATAGTAATTTTTACCCCTACGCTATCCAACACTTTCCCTACTGTTGCACTCTCTGGAGTTGGAATAGTAATTTTTAACCCTACGCTATCCAACACTTTCCCTACCGTTGCATTCTCTGGAGTGGGAATAGTAATTGTTACCCCTACGCTATCCAACACTTTCCCTACTGTTGCACTCTCTGGAGTGGGAATAGTAATTGTTACCCCTACGCTATCCAACACTTTCCCTACTGTTGCACTCTCTGGAGTTGGAATAGTAATTTTTAACCCTACGCTATCCAACACTTTCCCTACTGTTGCACTCTATGGAGTGGGAATAGTAATTGTTACCCCTACGCTATCCAACACTTTCCCTACTGTTGCACTCTCTGGAGTGGGAATAGTAATTGTTACCCCTACGCTATCCAACACTTTCCCTACTGTTGCACTCTCTGGAGTTGGAATAGTAATTGTTACCTCTACGCTATCCAACACATTCCCTACTGTTGCACTCTCTGGAGTGGGAATAGTAATTAATTATATTATTATTTCTTTATAAGTTATGAAAATACTTAATTTAGAGTTAATAATAATGAAAAAAATATTATGTATTATATATTTATTAATATTAATTTGTATTAAATTATGTATTAATTTTAACTATTATACTACATTTTTAAATATGTTTGTTACATTTATAAGTATATTTTTGTTAATATTACATAATTATTTTATATTAAAAAAACGATATTTTACAAAAAACGATATTTTTGTCATTCTATATATTTTTTTCGATATATTTGTACTTACCTTGTTAGGGATAGGATTCCAATATTTTTGGCATCGATAATTTGGTTCCGATATTTTTGTATATCGATAATTGTGACTTCGATATTTTGTCAGACATTCGGATTGATCTACTCCTATTATCATACATTGAACACATAGCAGAGTGGTCAGAATGGGCTTCCAATTTATTATACGTTTAAACCTCTGGTACAACCAATTAACTTTTGCCTAGGAGTAAAATTGCTTGTCATGTCATGTACTCTTTTAAGAATGCCACCTTTCCAATATAAATTCATAAATCCACCCATCCACCCTGACACCCCTCACAGCATTGTTACATTCAGCAGCAAGGAGCAAACAAATTTGACTATATCATTCCTGTAGTAAGAGGGCTTCCCTTAGAAGCCACCATTTGATTTAAATGGTTAAATGGTTTGAGCACAGATGTATACAGACTGCAAGGGTGATCTGACCTGGTGGCAAATCAGTCACCCTTAAGTATGGGCTCTGCTTTTGGAAACTCTTTAAATGAGGCCCTCTAATTTCTAGAACAGTTTAGTAAATGTCAGAAAAAATATATAAACTCACATGTTCAGAGTTTTAATAACCCTGTACTTCTTTTTTTGTCATATTCATCAAGGATCTTCCTCTTTACCCACTTGTCTCATTTAATCAGTTTCTCCAACATTTCTTTTTTGCACTTTCTCTGCATTGATAACAACTTTGCTTCAAGCTTACCTGTCCCTGTCTTTTCTTTTTGTTGCACAATTGCGTTGCTCCTATTCTCCTCTTCCGTGCTCCTTTACTTTGTCTAAAATGTTGCTATACTTGTATAACTATATTTGTGTTATAAGTTATGATAGTCCATAATGCAATATCTGTTGGTTTTTTTTCGTGTACGGTAATGTGATGATTGCTCTGCACTCTAAATTGATGTATATATGGAACTTGCTTAAGCTGTAGCTGAGGTATATAAAAATCTAAAATAAGTCTGTACATATCCCAGAGCTATATAAAAATCACAAATACATGAGAAAATCTTGTCTGTAATGTCATTGGCAGTGATGTAGGGTGAACAAAAAGTGCATACCTACCCAGTATGTGTATTTGTGGGGATAGTTAATTCTTGCAACTTTAAAAATTTCGTTTCTATTTGATGGTCTATTAACTAAGGGTTACTATTCTGAAAGGGAGTGAACCCCAATGCGTCCAGTTGACAGCCACGCCATTGTAATCACTGGTACTTATATATATATATATATATGAGAAAGCTCCAAAGTTGTCCGTCGACAAGGCTGCACTCTCCATCAACTCATTTACAGCATTTCTTTGGGTAAGATTACACATGGCATCTCAATGCGGTTTCAGTTTTCGTGTCGGAAGTTATCTGCCTGATGCGTTTCTGGGCCCCTGCCCTCATCAGAGGCATGACTTGAGATTGGTGCACTCGGGACATGCCCATATTTATTCAATTTGCCGCCCGCAGATGGGCCACTCAGATGAGACAGTGAAAATTGTGCAACCCATACAGGGGGAATTGCGGGACACGGACCACAAAGAACATCAGCAGTGATCTGAGTGGCCTTACGAGTGTGTGTCTGCAGCGTGAACTCGGAGTAACAAGTTCAGTAAAACCTCCTCTCCTTGCTGGACAGAGTACCTCCACCAATCCTAAGTGAGGCTCTCTATATAATTTAATGGACATTGAGCATTAGAACTAAGAAGGCATCTGAGGAAAGCATTTAACGCTGCAACACGTCATGCCGCTCACCTCTGTTGAATTCAAATAAAGATGCTACGTTCCCAGTGATACGGTGTTACTCTGTTCTTTTCTTTTGAGAAGAATATATATATATATATATTCACTTTAAAAAACCACAGGTTTCAGGTTATCGGTAGGAATTAGTATTTAATAAACCTTAGAAATTCACTGAAAAAACTACAGGTTTCAAGGACTTTATAGTTAGGCTGACATTTCACTCATACAAAAACAAAGAAGTTTAGCTGTTACAGTTAGCTGAGCTAACTATAGTTTGCGCCCCCGCAATGCACTGCTGATGATACCACATATTACATCACTCATGACATCGTCAGTGACATCACTGCTGACATATAACAGAATTTTGAATAGAAAAAGAACACTTGTATATAATTCTTTAGGATATTTTTTACTCTTTTTTGCTAAATTATATTTTGTATGATTGCTTTTAATAGAATGAAAGATGTTTTCTTCTCTTATTGTGATATATATCTTCTTCATATATATACATATTTTTTAATGTACAAAAAAGGGTTGCGCACTGTACGTGGATCTACGCGGTAGGTGCGCGGATCTGCTATACGAATATCAGTCTGAAATACATATTTAGAACAAATTAATATATATTTTCTCCAAACAGGTTTATTACTGAGTACATGAAAATAGTAATATAGAAGTTATAAATTAGTTTTAAAAATGTTTTAACAGATTTCTCCGGACGTGATGGTATCGCACACCGGTCGCAGATCTACGCGTTTGGATGCGCGAACCCGTTACACGGCTGTAAGTCTAAAATACATACTTACACAGAAATAATATATTTTTTAAACAAAGAGGTTTATTATTGAATCCAAGAAATTAGTATTAGTGTTCTTGTAAAATATTTTTAAGATGTTAAAAACACATTTTTTCGCATAAGGGTCGTGAACCCTGCCGGCTGGAATTCCGAGAAGGGTCGCGACTCCGGCATAAATTTTAAAAGTATGAAATATGAATGTTTCAAGTTTAAATATCTGTTTTGTACAAAGACTTTCAATTGAAATACTTTAAAACACAATATCCTAATAGCAATTTACACTTTTATATTAAATTTAGTACATTTTACGGGTGCGTGGTGCATATGCGATGGGTGCACAACCCCTATGCGACATCATGTGACATAGAAAGAAAGTTTGTCATTGGTTGAAGAGCTTTCCCTTCTCTTGGAGGGTGGAACTAACACCTGTTCCAGTCCTTTCATTTTTGCTTTGTCTGCTTTGAAAACTTTTTTGGAGGCTATGCTAATTCTTTATTTTCTCTGCGGTTACTCGTTTTTGACTTTGGAAAATGGCATCAGCTTTTCTTGAAGAGGAGCAGCAGGAAGAGATAGAAGAGATGGAGGAGCCAGTGAACAAGTAGAAGGAGACTATTGTGTGGGCTTTTTTACTGTGCAGGATGGAGAGAAGAAAGTGAATACGTGCAATGTGACCTGCAGCATCTGCCACAAATTCCTCTGCAGAGGATCGGAGAAGAAGTACTTGTGTGGCAGTTCTTTGATGAAGAAGTACCTTGAAACTATCCATATCACTAGATAATGGAGCGCCAGAAGAGGGA
Organism: Lissotriton vulgaris; assembly: GCF_964263255.1. Lineage (NCBI taxonomy): Eukaryota > Metazoa > Chordata > Amphibia > Caudata > Salamandridae > Lissotriton > Lissotriton vulgaris. Next base: position 1,913,852,691 of record NC_141687.1, on the reverse strand, counting down.
GCAAGCTGATGGTGATGATGGTAATCAACCAGCCACTTCTGCAGGGGTTGTATTGACCACTCCACAACCGTTGATTGTTCCTGAATTGGCAGATTCAGTCATTCATTGTCGTAAGCGTTTGACCACTCTTTGTGTTAGAGAGTTCTCCATTGAAGCCATCATAAATCTCCTCAAAGCACATGAGTGCAAATTTTTTTTTTTTTTTAGTTTTCTTCCTTGTGTTTCTTCGTTGTAATCAAACACCACAGTTGGGCTGTTTATCTTTTATTTTTTCCTTCAAAAATTTTTAAAACAATTAAAAAAATACCAACAAAATAGTTTTTTTTAAAAAACGGTTCTCACAGAACCATGAATGGATGAGCGCATGCATATTACGTAAGTGAATGAATGAGTGAAATAGGAGTGCTTGGATGATTTAATATGTGCATGAGTACTGCCAGAGTGACTGGATGACTGCATGCATAATGCCTGAGTGAATGGTTGAGTTTAAGAGTAGTGTTAGAATGATTGCATGAGTGCATTGGTAGTGCCTGGATCATTGCATGAGTGAATGTGTAGGGTCTGGGTGATTGCATGAATGCATGAGTACTGCTTGAGTAAAAGGATTGGTGCAAAAGAGTACTGCCTGAGTGCTTGTATGAATGCAACAGTACTGACTGAGTGGATGGATAGTGCCTGGGTGATTGTATGAGGGCAGATGTAGTGCCTGGGTGATTGGATGATTGCATGGGTACTGCCTGAGTGAAATGATGAGTGCAAGAGTTGCGCCTGAGTGTTTGTATGAGTGCGGGTGGCTTGAAATTAAACACCACAAAAACGTACATAATGACATGTGGGAAAGGAAGACTTAAATGCAGGAGTCTGTCCATAGGGGGTAGCATGGTAGAATCTACCAAGACATTTTCATATTTAGGTATTTTATTAAATTCTAATGGGTCCTGACATCAGGCTGTTAAAAGTAGGAGTTTACTTTTTATGAAATCGACGGCAGCGTTGGCCAACTTTGCAAAGAAATTCGGTAGAAGGCCACAAGCCCTGCTTCTGCAGATCTATCAAGCTAAAAGTGTGAGTGTAGCTACCTATGGAGCGGGCCTGTGGGGGTTCCAAGATTCCCAACCTATTAAGAGAGTCAAAAATGCATTTTTAAAGTTTCTCCTGGCGGTTCCAGCCAGTACCTCAGTTTAAATTGTCATAGTGAATTAGGCATTCATAACATTGTGGACATTATTAATGCTCAGCATGCTTTACTATGGCACAGGTTCTGAACATCTACCAGAACTGGTCTTAACCAAGATATTATTAAATACAGCATGAAGCTGGACCAGGCTACTAAGATCGCCTGGTTAAAATACGTAAAAAACTTCATGCATCACCTTGGGTACCCTGATTACTATAATTCCCCTGAATCCATTAACTCTGTCTCCAGGAAGCAGTTCAGCAGAATCTGCATGATCCACCTGGAGGCAAACAGATTTATTTTAGAAGCAAATAAACCAACAGTACAACAGCATCAATTGATTCTAACTATCCATACTGTACAGCCTTATATACAGTATAATTTAAGTGGGTATGATAGATATGTTTTGACCCGATTTAGATTTGGGAAGTTTTACCGTTTGATAAGTATTCCCGAAATAAATAATTGGTCAAAAGAGCTATGCTGTTGTCCATGTGATAATCAGTCTTTGTAATCATCGATGCACGTGGTTTTATTTTGCCAATTTTACATAAAGGAAAGAAGGAGGTGTATTCAGCCAATTTTAAGATTGGGGGGTGGACCCAATGCCGACTAGCATTTTTATTTGTGCAACTTTAAGACAATGAATGTTTTGCCAATGCAATTGCCTGTTTTTTAAACTACGTTGAGAATCAGATAGACCATTTCATTTTAAATGCCACATGGAGATGTGCTTTAGATATTCTTTGATGGAACTACTTCGTGGGGCATTGATTTAATTCAGATTTCTCTTCCATTTATTTGCCTAAGTTGTATCTCTACTAATAAGCTTTTTTGCAAGACGATGTGTTTTTAATGGTTGTGTCTGCTTTTGCGATTTTACATGCATAAAATCGAATAAAGCTTGTTCTGATTCTGATTCTGAGGGCAGGTGTACTGCCTGGATGAGTGCACACATAGTTTCTGCCAGAATGGATGAGTGCAAAGGTAATGCCTGGGTCATTGGCTAAGTGCATGGGTGTTGACAAAGTGAAAACATCAGTACATTGATAGTACCTCAGTGAATGGTTGAGTGAAAGAGTTTTACCTGAGTGATTTCAATAATGGATGGGGAAGTGCCTGGGTGATTGCATGAATGCATGGGTACTGCCTGGGTGATTGGATGACTGCACGTGTAGTACCTGAGTGATTTCATGAGTGCAAGAGTAATGCCTAGATGCTTAGATGAGTGCATGGGTAGTGCATGAGTGAAAGGATCATTGCAAGGGTAGTGCCTGGGTCATTGTATGAGTGCCTGGATGAATTACTTTGTGAGTGCAAGGGTAATACCTGGGTACTTAGATGAGTGCATGGGTACTGTGTGACTGAATGGATCAGTGCAAATGAAGTGTCTGGGTCAATGGATGAGTGCATTTGTAGTCCTGAGAGAATAGATGAGTGCCTGGGTTATGTCTGTGGGAATGGTTGAGTACAAGACTAGTGCCTGGGTGATTGCATGTATGCGGAGGTACTGCCTAGGTGATTGAATGAGTGATTGGATAGCGCTTGACTGAAAAGATAAGTGCAAGGGTAATGCTTGGGTAATTGCATTAGTAAAAGAGTTGTGCCTGAGGAATGTATGACTGCATGGGTAGTGCCAGAGTGAATGGTTGAGTCCAAGAATAATGACAGAATTATTGCATGAGTGCATGGGTGTTCATCGGGTGATTGCATGAGTGCAAGTGTAGAGCCTGGCTGTTTGGATGAGTGGTGTCTGTGTGAAAGGATGAGTGCAAGGGTAATGGCTGGGCCATGGGATGAGTGCATGGGTAGTTCCTAAGAGAACACATGAGTGCATGGGTAGTGCCTGAGTGAATGGTTGAGTGGAAGCATAGTGCTTCAGTGATTGAATGAGTGCACATCTAGTCCCTGGGTGATTGCATGTGTGCAAGTGTAGAGCTTTGGCTGAGTGGATGAGTGCATAAGTATGCCTGCATGAAAGGATGAGTGCAAGGGTAATGGCTGGGTCGTTGGATGAGTGCATGGGTAGTTCCTAAGATAAAAACATGAGTGCATGGGTAGTGCCTGAGTGAATGGTTGAGTAGAAGAGCAATGCTTCAGCGATTGCATGGGTAGTGCCTAGGTGATTGCAAAAGTGCAAGTTTACTGCCTGGGTAATTGGATGACTGCAGGTGTAGTACTTGAGTGACTTTATGAGTGCAAGGGTAATGCCTGGATAGATAGATGAGTGCATGGGTACTGCATGAGTGAATGGATCAGTGCAAAGGAAGTGCCTAGGTAATTGGATGAGTCCATGGGGAGTTTCTGAGAGAATGGATGAGTACATGGTAAATGCCTGTGTGAATGGCTTAGTACAGGAATAGTGCTTGAATGAGTGCATGAGTGCAGAGGTACTGCCTAGGTGATTGGGTAAGTGCATGGATAGTGCTTGATTAAACAGATAAGTGCAAGGGTAATGCCTGTGTTATTACAATAGTGTATGAGTTGGGCCTGAGAGAATGATTGAGTGCATGGATAGTGCCTGACTGAATGGATTAGTCCAGGAATAGTGCCAGAGTGATTTCATGAGCTCATGGGTAGTGCCTAGGTGGTTTTATGAGTGGAAGTGTAGAGCCTGGCTGATTGGATATGTGCATGAGTAGTGCCTGCGTGAAAGGATGAGTGCAAGGGTAATGGCTGGATAATTGGATGAGTGCATAGATAGTTCCAAAGAGAAAACATGAGTGCATGGGTAGTCCCTGAGTGAATGGTTGAGTGCAACAGTAGTGCTTCAGTGATTGCATGAATGTGTGGGTGGTGCCTGGGTTACTGTATGAGTGCAGCAGTAAAGGCAGTTGATTGGATGACTGCATGTTTAGTACCTGAGTGACTTTATGAGTGCAAGGGTAATGCCTGGGTACTTAGATGAGTGCATAGGTACTGTGTGAGGGAATGGATCAGCGCAAAGGAAGTACCTGGGTCATTGGATGAGTGCATGGGTAGTTCCTGAGAGAATAGATGAGTGCATGGGAAATGCTGTGTGAATGGTTAAGTACAAGAATAGTGCCTGAGTGATTGCATGAGAGCAGATGTACTGCCTGGGTGATTGGATGAGTGCATTGGTAGTGCCTGTGTGAAAGGAAGAATGCAAGGGCAATGCCTGGGTTATCCTAGTAGTGCATGAGCTGTGCCTGAGAGAATGGATCCGTGCATGGGTAGTGCCTATGTGAAAGGATGAGTGCCTGGCTGATTGGATGAGTAAATAGATGAGTGGATGGTTAGTGGCTAGATTAATAGCTGAGTGCAACAACACTGTCTGGCTGATTCAATGAATGCATATATAGTAATGAATGAGTGTACACATAGTCCCTATGTGATTGTATCAGTGAATTTTTACTATCTGTTTCATTCAAGGAGTGAATGGGTAGTCATTGGATAATTCTATAAAAGTGCATATCTTTTCCATGTATGTATCTTAGAAGTTATTGGATAGGGATTTCATTACACATCTGTCCTATTTAATGAGGAGTAAATAACTTGCAATTAAAGCACTTTTATTGCTCTATGCAGTTGTGTAAAAAGTAAATGTGATACTGCTCCTCAAAAATATGATGATAGCTTTTGAATAGTTTAAAGGATCCACATTATTTATATTAGAAACAAATAAATGTAATTATATTTTAAACGTTTTTCCATGGTTATTATGTGTATTATATTATGTATTCTTACATTTCAAGTAATTTAGATACATTACTCAGAAGAACTTTTTTAGAGCAGTGTTGTCCTAAACAGCATTAAAACAGTTTTTAAACATCAACAGTAGCTACTACATAGAAAAATAAAGAAACACTTTTATTTAATGATAATATATTATAGAAATTATTTTATGATATTTTCAAGAACACAACATACATTTAGAATTATGTAACATTTTCAGTTTCCCTTTTTGCTGTTCTCAGTATCCACTTCACTTCACCATACACAGTGCTTTCAATGTAGTGTCATCATTGAACAGCAGGGAAAAAAACAAGCAAATTGATTGTTCAATCCAATTCATTGGATTGGATTGGAATTGATTGTAGAGAAAGCTTAGAGCATCATGTTCAATATGTGTAGCTTTGCATTTTCCTATCTTCACTTTGTAATTACTTCCTTCATCTACATTAACTCTATTATTTATCACAAACAAATTTGCCAAAATGTTGACTCTCCTTTACATCTGGTACAATGTAGACAACAATTATATAAACTATTTGCTTTTTAACACATTTTTCCAAATGTAATATCAAGTAGTGCAAATAATAATCCAAACACTAATTATAAATACTAATAGTTTGAAGTGCTGTCTTCTTTCTGTTTACATCTTCCCAATAGGCCGAATGATATACTCAAATCTTTGGCTGCAGAAATAGCAAATATGAATTTGGTAATTCATAAGGCAATCTAGGTTTGAATTCCAAGTGGGAATCATTGCAAAGCGTCCATCCTTTGTTACACTTTAAATAAACAGTATAGTGTCCAGATGTTGCAGTAAGTCCTTCATGAAAAATAATAGCTGTTGTTTTATAAGTTCTTCCTGAAATAGATATTTGACTTGCTTTAAAATTTGTAATTTTTGTTTCAAAATTTCTTCCATTTGCTCTGCATCATTGTAACATTAAAATGAGATATTTTCTAACTATTTCTATTTGTAATGTAGACACCATCTCTGATCTACAATGTGGGCATCTCATATCCTGACTTGCTGTTTTTATCAATTTGTTAAAAGGTGCTGATTCGCAGTCTGGTATTGTCAATTATAGGAATTGTTCTCTTTGTATTTCAGTGATAGAAGTAAATGAACACTCTTCACACTTTTGGTTCCACTTGTAACTTAGTCCAAATACGTTTTAAATGTGTATTCCTTCATGTTCTAGTACTCCAAGCATAAGCATTAAAAATTATTGTGCATCTTGTTATATGTTGAGAGTAAATGTCAATGAACCAGTACATATATGTAAGAGATGCTGAATGCCAGAAACAGTATGCATTTTAGTTCTGGTACTTATCAACTATTAAAATACATGATGTAATAAAAACAAAGTTTTTTTTCACGATTTTCCATGATTTCATAATGAAGATGTGGTAAATGAAACACAACCTTCAGTATCACATTAGCATAACGTTTGATGCGTGAACGGTTTCTAACTGGTATCCTACAATATCATGTTTGGCATATTTCCTATTTGGACACACTATATGTTTTTCATATATGGGATATTCACCAAAATTAGGAGCATAAAGTCTTTGTTAAATGATTGTACTCTCTTACACAATTTTCTTCAGAACTAACCTATTTCTTATCAAAATCTATCAAATACAAACCAGACAATGTTCTTACTCGAGACAAAGCAATTTATGCCGTTTCCTCTTTGAACACCGTTCTTCCAATATTTACAAAAGCTCTAGTTCTACCTAAACCTTGTGAATTATGAATAGTTGCTGCATATACTAAAGACAGAGGAAACTGTTGTCTGCGAACATACAAATCTTTTACAAGCAAAAAACGTACAATACAATGCCTAATCTGTCTTACCTCTTTAATCTGATAAAATTTTATCATCAAAAATTCTATTCCATCTCTAGTCTGAAAATTTACAAAATCAACTTTTCCCATGTCTCCATTTTCTAAACCTTCTTCTACATTTAAATTACATCTCAAAATTACCCGACAGTTTACATATACATGTAAAGTCTTTTCTAAGCCTGCAGTTTTAGATACAGACGTTTCTAAAGAATGCAATTTAGCCTGTAGTTTCTCTGTAAGTAGAATAGTCACTCCCTAGTGTTCAATTTCATCAATAGCTTCAATTTCTACATTTTGTTGTTTTCCTGTATCAAAGTTGTTGATTAAATGTAGAACGCTCTTGCAGTGTAGGCATTAGGCAAACTTTAGACTTCTTTTCTCCAAGAATATTGTAAATTACTTTAGGTGCTGTGTTTCCAGTTGTAAACAAGTTCCTTAGTAGCCGGCTTTCTAAGGTTTGTTTACCATGTTCCGTCAATGCACCAATTCTTATGTCTTGAAGAATATTTCCATAATCTTCATTACATGCTTGTCGCATATTCTTAACAAGTCCTTTATATTCAAAATGTAACCAAATGTTCGCATTTCCAATACTTCCCAAAGTTTCCTTGTGTCTTCATGGACAAGTGTTTTAAAAATCGATTGTCCATTTACAGGGGTAAGTTGTAGTAGGTCTCCGAATACAATTGAACGTTTTCCTCCAAACAGAACATCGTAATCTGTTTTTAAAACCTGTTGGATACTTAAATGTATGAAGGCAAGCATTTAGTTTGAGACCATGCTCACCTCATCAATGATTAAAAGTTCATGTTCTTCAGTACTCGTGAGACTTTATAACAAGCTTCTTCAAATAGCTTTTGCTATTCCTATTTGTTATCATGTACAACAGGTAGCATAAGTAATCGATGTAAAGTAATCCCTTTAATGTTGTATGCTGCTAATCCAGTTGGAGCTGTTACAGCATGAGATAAATGTGATTTTGTGTAGATAACTGGTATCCTACAATATCATATTTGCCATATTTCTAACCAAGAAACTTTTTCTTGTTCCAGCTTGACCACTGATGTACAATAGAATAGGTTTAAATGATGAACATTGGCATTATTTTCTTTCTTTGTGCAGCAAACCATGTTGTATCTGTTGTTTGACTTGTAGATATATTTCTTTTTGTTCAATATTTATTTGTTCTTCGAACTATTCCAACTGAATAATATCCTGTTGTGCTTGTTGAATTGCAGTTTCTCTCTCATTCATGGCTATTGCTGCTTCATGGTCGATAATTGGTTGTCCCAGTGGATCTTCACTTCTGGGGACCAGACCTTTGACTGCCTTGTAAATGTTCTCTAGCTATTTCAGCTGCAATAGTACTTTCTTGTTCAATCTCATCACTTAATATTTGTAGATACGTTGGGAAGATCACGCACTGAATGCTATCTTTAGTTGCAATAAAAGAATCTTCATAGCAGCCAAAATTTCCAAGTAATTCTGTTTCACTTTCAAGGCTGGAAGAGTTGGAGAAGTGCGAAATAGAAAAATTCACTCTTATCTGGACTTTCACAACTGAGTTTTCTGTGGTTAATAAGATTTCCTTTGGCATGTTTTTCTAAACATCCATCACATCCAATTACTGCATATTTTTCTTCTTTTATATTTTCTTTAACTTTTCTTTTAAAGCTGTTAAGTTGAAGCATTTCACACAGACATAGGTTTTCAAGATGTGGACTCCTTTTGGGATAGTATGTATCCAACATGTTAGTTTTAACAATATCTGGTCTTTCTGGATCATTCTGTGCTAAGAATTTGATTTCTTGTAAATATTTCAATACTCTATTTCAGGTGGAGGGGAGACCAACACTTACCTAAATGATTCCTCTTGACTTTGAAAATAAACTGGCAGAGCTAAAGCAATCTGAACATTCATAGGAACCAATCTCTTGAATGTAAAACATGTTCACGCTAAAGCTGTACAATTTCTTGCTAAGACTCTTCTCCTGTGAAATTTCTTTGCACATTTCCTTCATCTCTGTCTTTTTAGATTTGGTTATTTATGATGTAACATAGCGAGCAACAGCAATTTAATTATCTGTAACATATTGAATATCCATGTTTGCTTTTCCACATTTTCATAATAACTGGATTATAGTCATTAATATTTTTTGAAACATCTGTTCTTTGTTATGTTATGTTATGTTAATAACATTTATTAGGCGCTACAGCTGCCCCAGCAAAGGGGAGTCCTGGCGCCAGATCATGTGCACAACACAACAGATCAAAACTGAAAAGAAGAGAAATCAGATAACAGGGGAAAACAAATGGGTTTTGATGGCGCGTCTAAAAAGAGTCAGGCTATTAAGGGCGCGAATCTGAACAGGAAGGGAATTCCATAAATCCGCCGCCAGAACACGGAAGGAACGTCCTCCCATCCTGCTCAGCCTGAACCTAGGCTTACTCGCCAGATGGAGTGATTCAGATCTGAGGGACCGCGTGGGGACGTACGAAGAAATGAGGCCCACCAAGGCAGGGGGAGAAGAAAGCTTCAGAATCTTGAATGTCAGACAGAGAGCCTTAAATTTGATTCTCTGTCTGACCGGAAGCCAGTGAAGAGAGGTCAGGACAGTCGAGACCGAACAACGTCTCGGAAGGCCAACAATGGCTCGTGCAGCAGCGTTCTGCACCCTCTGAAGCCTAGTGGCCTCAGCCTGGTTGACTCCAAGCAGCAAGGCACTCCCGTAGTCAATCCGGGAAAGGATAGAGGCCTGAACCACCAGTTGCCGAGTGGGAGGGTCAAAGAATTTGAGGACTGGTCTCAGTCCTCGCAGAATACCATAACAGGTAGCTGCTGTCTTCTTCGTGTGGCTGGTGAAAGATAGATTGGAATCCAGCCAAACCCCCAGATTTTTAACTTCGGCCGCTGGGATGGGGGACGCCCCTAGTTCGGAAGGCCACCACTGATCTCCCCAGAGATCCGCCTGCTTCCCTACGATCAGGACCTCGGTTTTCTTGGCATTAAGCTGTAGACAGTTATTACGCATCCAGCTAGCCACAGCTATAAGTCCTGCCCAGAATCTGGGCGCAGTCACCTCAGGGTCCCCACTGAGTGTCACCCCCAGCTGCGTGTCGTCGGCATACGATGTCATGGTAAGGCCATATTGCCTGACGACAGCAGCCAGCGGCTTCACATACAAGTTGAATAAAGTGGGGCTAAGGGCAGAGCCCTGAGGGACTCCCAGTTCCAGAGGGTGGAACGAGGACTGGCCAGGTGGAATGGCTACTTTGAAAAACCGGTCCGAGAGGAAGGAGCGGAACCACTGAAGAGCCTTCCCCGCAATACCCACTTCCTCCAATCGCCGCATCAGAATGTCATGAGACATTGTGTCAAACGCGGCGCTCAGGTCTAGCAGTAGGAGCGCCGCAGTCTGCCCCGCATCCAGCACCGACCGCAAATGCTCGATCATAAAGAGCAGAGCAGTTTCAGTGCTGTGTTGAGCGCGAAACCCATTTTGGCTCTCGTCGAGAATGTTATTACGAGAGAGGTGGGCAGACAAGATGGAATTCACGTGCGCCTCAGTGACCTTGGCGGTCCAAGGTAAGAGGGAGATGGGTCGATAGTTCTCCGGGAGCAAGGGGTCAGAGTTGGGTTTCTTCAGAATAGGACTGACCACAGCTTGCTTCCAGGAAGGCGGAACCACGCCCTCACTGAGGGAGAGATTGATCAAATCCAGAATGGGCTCACGACAGAGAGGCGGGAGACAGGTGAAAAGCTCCGGCTTCAGTGGGTCTAAGGGGGAGCCAGATTTAATTTTGAGGCTCAGAGTGTCGAATACCCCGTTAGACATGGCCGGCAAGGTGGACAAAGTTTCGGACGCCGAGACCTTCACATCACTCGGAGTATCCCCGGGAGCAGATGGAATAAAACCTCGGTAGATTTTCTGCACCTTCTCCACGAAAAAGGATGCCAGGCTTTCACAGTGCGAGTCCGTGCAGATTTCTTGCGAGGTGGCCCGTTTCCCCATCAGGTCTTTAAGTACCTTAAAGATTAACTTAGAGGGGTTAGGGCTGTTGGAGAACTCAACTGCATAATATGCGGCCCGGGTTTGACATATAGCTCTGTGGTAGGTCTTAAGCTGGGCAAAGTACAGTGATTTTAACGTGGGATCAAAAGATTTTCTCCAGGCCCTCTCAGCTTGCCGGCAGGTTCTCTTGAGCTCGGCAAGAGTCTCATTATACCAAGGGCTACGATTTTTAGCATGACATTTTGCCCAACGCAAAGGTATAAGAGAGTCGAGGGCAGTAAGGACCCAGTTGCAGAACTGTTCATATCCCAGTTCTGCATTCTGCAGTTTGCCTAGTGGTTGCGCCTCCAAAATCCTGACAAACTCCTCCAGCTTGAGTTTGCGCCAATTGCGCTTTAGGATCTGTTTGTCAACAAGTTTAAGTTGAGGATTGTCAAGGGGACATATCACTTTAACCAACAGATGGTCAGTCCAGCCCACCACCATCGGGTCAGCTGATCTAGCCCGAACTAAGGTGGTAAAAAAGGGGTCAAGTATATGTCCTCCTATATGGGTGGGGGAGGAGACTAGTTGGTTCAGCTGCATCGCTTCCAAGTCCGCCAACAAGGAGCTGATGGAAGGAGATGACGTCTGGTCAAGATGTATATTTAAGTCGCCTACTATGTTGAAGTTAGCACATGTGGGAGCAAGCGAGCTAACCACGTCCGCAAGGGCGGCTTTGAAAGCAGTGTCATTCCCAGGTGGGCGATAGATAAGCACGCCGCTGAGGGTGAATTGATGACTAACCTTTACCTTAAACGAGGCGCTTTCACACCTTGGCAGATCCAGAGCCTTCCACTCAGCCGGGAAACAAGATTTAATCGCCATGGCTATACCACCTCCCCTAGTCGAGCGGTTCAGAACAAACACCGTATAGGTGGAGGGGAAAGCCATATTTATAATGGCAACCTGTAACCAAGTTTCGGTCAGGAAGATGATATCAGGAAGGTCCGTATCAATCATGTCCCGTAGTGACTGATGGTGCTTGACCAAGGATCTAACATTCAAACTCCATATGTTAAGTGCTTGCCCGGTACCACCCGTATGAGTACTATGGACAGTCCTATCACGTTGTATGTATTCTTTAGATATTTCTGAGTTATTGTATGCCTTACTGCTGACAAAAAACTATTTATTCTTACTTTAGAAAGTATAGGACATGGGAATCCAAAACAACATTTTGTATAAAATTTCCCTTTACATTTGTGTTATCGTTGGCAGTATTTCCCACATCTACGACTTTGAAACCGTTAAACTTGTTGTCTCAAGCACTTTTCTCCTCCATCTCTTGGAATGGCACATGTAACATACTGTTCAATGAAGACACAACAGTTTCATCTGCATCAGTTCCAAATTTTGGAGCACTCTTTATCTATAATAGCATGTGTATATAAGGAGCACCTCTGGCTTGGTACTCTTTTCACCAAAAGAAATCAGTAACTTCTCCAAGAGGAGGAATATTTTTATTGCAGATAAATGACATAATACTTTCAAACTAAAGATTAAAATACCTTCAGATCTTTACAGAATCCAAGAAACAGGGTTTTACAGGTGTCTTCAATTCAATGTTTTAACATTTGAATTTCCTTCTCTTTGAAATACAAGTAAATCTTCCGATGCATATGGAGCACAGCTAAGTGTTACAAACCATGCAGGTGTACCTACGTTTTTTAACATACATTTAAGTTCACCATGATGACAAAACCAATATTCATTGGTACCACGTTGACACGCCATCAAATTATTAACCGGGATTTTACATTTTCATCTCTTTGTTGAAGTTTGTCCATGAATTCTTTTGCAGAAACATGTTGAAGATGAACTCCCGTTTTTAATATGTGGTTCAGTGCATTTGAAAGTACAGATAAATTCCTTTCAAACAGAAGATTAAATATACATGGAATCCACTGTTGAAATCTTGGATCTTCAGAGTATAATCTTGTTGACTGGTATTCTGAAGGGGAAATTCATACAGCTTGCTCATCAAATCTTCAACCTTCTCCAGCTGGGAATAGTTGTGCAAAACAACAAGCTTCTAAAAAATTTTCCTATACACTCATTGTAGTTCCTTTTGATTCATTTATTTGAAATAATTCAATACTGTTTCCTATCATTTCTTTCGAATGCAGAGGATTTGTAGTGTAATGTTCATAAATCTCTTCAGTCCTAGCAACTTGACATTACTGATTCATCTTCTTAGCATATTACTTCTTCATCAACATTTTAAAAATATTATTTTGTATCAGGTACAATTTAGCCTTGTGAAGTTTAGTAACATCTACAAACTCTTGCCAGATTGTTCGACTCTTTGTTGGTACACCATTTACTAGAATAATTACTGGCTCATTTTCCTCCCTGTCTACACCAACAATTCCAATGTTTTTCTTAAAATATAAAAGTAAATACACAACTATTCTTTTCAGACCTCTTTGTAAATTGCTTTGTAGCAGCTTACCGGTTTTAGGCTCCATGCAAACTATGGTCTGAAATGGGTGTACTGATTGAACACGAATAGACTCATATGCATTCAAATCTGCCAGTTCCTTAGGAATACGTACCAACTCTAAGTTGTCATGTACTGCTCTAGCTTTCATTTAGTTTTCTTCTAATTTATTGTAACAATATTTACAAATACCTTGATCAATAGTCAACTCAAACTGACCTTCTACCAACAAATAAGCACCAAATTGCTGCTACTTATCATTGTTTTCCCTTTCACTTTTTAAGTATAAATCAACACAGTTCGGTTTTTCAAATGAAACTGTCTTAAACTTTGTAATTTCTTCTGCAAACTCATCAATACTAATCTCTTTCCTGTGTACTTCAAGCCCTACACTAATCAAACTCACACTTTCTCTACACTCCTCTTGTGAACCAAAAAAACAAAACTGTATATTTTCACAAACTTTTTGTACATCTGATACTGAACTGTGCATAGGAGATGTGTTCATTACACTCAAGCATAATACAGGAGTTTTAGAGTATCCTTCCACATTTCAGAGTGGTGTCCTGCTATTCTTAAATGATAAAATGTATTTTGGCACACTTTTCTAGAAAGAAAAGCCAGAGAATGAGCCTGCAAATTAGTATATTTTCAGATTTTACATGGATCCTGTCCTTGTTGTAAAGAAATGCGTAACGTGTCAATAGATTCCTGTTGAATTCTACAAATATTGTTACAATCCTGCTTATATATAGGATCTTGTGGACGTCTCCCTTGAACTTCTTCAGCTATTACTTCTTCCACATTCCTAACAACCATTTTTTGATGGGGAACGGACAACCATTTATCATCTCATAGCATCGACCACTAGTGTCAACTGCAAGTACTAATGTGGTCTCTTGAAAATAGCTTTCTTCTTTGAAGAAAGGCTCAGTACCAGAAGTGTGCTTCCGTTCACCAGTAAATGTTTAACAAAAGTTACTTCTGTGAACAAGTTTTTTTCTTTTTCTTTTCTCTTTCATAAACACAATTGTTTTATCCAATGTTCTCACTCCCTCCAATATTATTATAAATCATTTTTGTTTCAATTCAAAAGCAGTGAACGACCAAACTGGCAGGGAATAATAGAGACATGTACCAACAGAGACAAATAGAGACACTGTACTAATACCCTTGATAAAAAAACATGTGTACAGAAAGTGATCTGGAATTTAATACATTTATGCTAAAATACTGTGACCTACAATGTTTGTTTTGAAATTTATTAATAAAGAGTTTTTTTTTAAAAAGCAGTGTCTACTACACTTTCAATGTGTTGCTTCTTCTTATACACTGCTGATCTTCTTTTATACGTTTACAATATTTTAATACATTTTGAATTACTCTACTTCTAAACATTCCTATACGTATCTCTTTAAATAGCTTTGCTTTCTTATAATAGGAGTTGCTTTTCCAAAACCAAATGTTTTTTTTTACCATTACAGTTCTTATTTTCCTGTTGTGAAACTGGTCATTTTCTGTTCATGAATATTGACTTTCTTTAATCGCTCTACAACTGCTTTAAGAAACTGTTTAGTGCTCTTACCAGAAGATATTTTATCATGAGTAAGAATATGTTCTTTTTCTAATGCACTCTTTTTAATTTTCTTTAAGTAATATTGTTTTCTTTGTTCTCTTCTCTTTTAATTTTGTCATGCCATCTACAATTTGTGATCCAAATAAAATACATTTCTAAAAAACAAAGAACAGTTTCAATAGCTTGTTCCATCAATTAACAGTTTTAAATTAATTACATGACAATATTCATAATAACTACACAGCAATTACTTACAACTACATTGCTATTCTCTTCATAACCAAAAAATAAAGAAAGAAACAAGCAAGAGAACTGCCGAAAGAGGAAGAAAGGTGCTGAAAGAGAAAGAAAGGGACAGAAAGAAAAACAAAGGTTCAGATAGAGCCAATAAAAAATGCACAAAGTAGCAACAAAGCTACTGAAAAATGTGAGAAGGCCAGAAAGAGGCAACAGAGGTGCAGAAAAACACAATAGGGGTACACAAAGAATCAATAGATGTGCGCAAACATGTAAGAGAAGTTCACATAGAGGCAAGAGAGTTGCAGTAAGAAGTAAGAGAGGTGTAAAAGAGAAAAGACGGGTGCAGAAAAAGGCAAGAGAGGTTCAGAAAGAAGCTGGAAAGGTACAGAAAAAAGCAAGATAAGTGCATAAGGAAGCAACTGATGTTCAAAAACAAGCAAGAGAAGTGCAGAAAGAGGCAAGAGAACCGCATAAAGAGGAAGAAATGTGCAGAAAGAGGCAAGAGAGATGCAGAAAGAGGAAAGAGATGGGCAGAAAGAGGCAAAAGAATTGCAAAAACAAGGAAGAAAAGAGAAGAAAGAGGCAAGAAGAGTACAGAAAGAAGCAACAGAGATACAAAAAAGGAACAGAGGAGCAGAAAGAGGGAAAGAGGTACAGAAAGAGGCAAGAGAACCGCAGAAAGAGGAAGAAATGTGCAGAAAGAGGCAAGAGAGATGCAGAAAGAGGCAAAAGATGTGCAGAAAGAGGCAAAAGATTTGCAAAAAGAAGGAATAAAAGAGAAGAAAGAGGCAAGAAGAGTGCAGAAAGAAGCAACAGAGATACAAAAAAGGAACAGAAGAGCAGAAAGAGGGAAAGAGGTACAGAAAAAGGCAAGAGAAGTTCAGAAAGGGACAAGAGATGTGCATAAATAAGCAAGAAAGGTGCAGAAATTGGCAAGAGAGGTTCAGAAACAGGTTAGGGAGGTGCAGAAAGATGCAAGAGGCATGCATAAAGAAGCAACAGAGGTGCAAAAATGACAAGAGATGTGACAAAAGGGAGAAGAGACAAAGAGAAAGCAGGACGAGAGGTACAGAAAAGGACATGCGAGATATGGAAAGAGGTAATGAAGTATTGAAAGAAGCAAGAGACGTACAGAAAGAAGCAAGTGAGCTCCAGAAACAAGCAAATGAGGTGTGGATAGAACTAAAAGAGGTGCAGAAAGAGTCAAAAGAGGTAAAGGAAGGAGCAAGAGAAGTACAGAAAGAAGCAAGAAAATTACAGAAAGAGGCAAGATAAGTGCAGAAAGAGACAAGAGAGGTGCAGAAAGAAGCACAACAACAGCAGAAAGAGGCACGAGATCTAGAGAAATAGGAAAGAGGGATGCAGAAAGAGGCAAGAGGGGCACACAAAAAAGAAAGCCAAGTACAGAAAGAAGCAAAAGCGGTGCAGAAAGAACAAAAAGAGGTGCAAAAACAACAAGGAAAGTACATAAATAGGCAGGAAAAGTGCACAAAGAGGCAACAGAGGTACAGAAAGAGGGAAGAAGAGTGGAGAAATAGGCAAGTGAGCTGCAGAAAGAAGAAAGTGATGTGCAAAAAGAACTAACCGAGGTGCAGGAATAGGCAAGAGAGATACAGAAAGAAGCAAGAGTACTGTAGAAAGAGACAAGAAAAGTGCAGAAAGAGGCCAAAAAACAGCAGAAAGTAGCTTGAGAGATGCACAAAGAGGCAAGAGTGGTACAGAAAAATCCAATAGAGGTGCATAAACAGGCACCAGTGGATCAGAAACAGGCAAGAAGAGTGCAGAAAGAGGCAAGAGGAGTGCAGAAAGAAGGAACAGAGGTTCAGAAAAAGACAAGACATATAAAAAGTAGTAAGAGAGGTGTAGAAATTGGCAAAATAGGTGCAGAAAGAGGTGATGTAGGTACAGAAAGAGGCAACAGAGGTCCATAAAAGGCAATAGAGGTTCAGAAACAGACCAGAGATGTACAGAAAGAAGCAAGAGATGTACAGAAGTTGGCAAGAGGGGTACAGGAAGAGATAAGGGAGGTGCACAAACAGGCAAAAGACGTGTACATAGAAGCAAAAGAACTACAGAAAGAATCAAGTAAACTGCAGAATCAAGCAAATCAGGTGCAGAAAGAACCAAGAAAGGTGCAAAAAGAGGCAAAAGAGGTACAAAAAGAAGCAAGAGAAGTACAGGAGAGGCAACAAAAAGGGAATAAAGAGGCAAGAGAAGTTCTGAAAGTGGCAAAAGAGGTGCATAGATAGGCAACTGGGATGCACAAAGAGGCAAGAGAGATGTACAAACAGGCAACAGAGATGCAGAGAGAGTAAAGAAAGGTGCAGAAAGAGGCAAGAGGAGTGCAAAAAGAAACAACAGAGGTGCAGAAAAAGGCAAGAGAGGTGCAGAGAGAGGCAAAGCAGTACAAAAAAGGTAAGAGAGGTGCACAAAGAAACAAGAGATGTACAGAAAGAAGCAATGGAGTTCAGACAGAGGCACAGGGAGAACAGACAGACAGAGGCATGAGAGGTGCAAAAACAGGCAACAGAGGTGGAGAAAGAGGAAAGAACGGTGCAAAAAGAAGCACAGAAATGAAAAAAGAGGCAAATAAACTGCACAAAAAAGCAATGGAGGTGCACAAAGAGGCAAGACAATTACAGAAAGAACCAAGATAATTCCAGAAATTTAAACACCAATCCTTCCCATAACACTGTTGTAAGTCTCACCATATTCCTGAAAGCATGTATGCATTTGTCTATGCCTTTTGCTAGTGGCATCATACATAAAAGAAACATACAAATAGTTGTATACCTGTGTTTCAGACATCTAAATCTTTAGATGCATAACACATGTGAGAACACATGTAGAAGTAGACACATACCTCAGTCACAAGACCACACAGACGTGTAAACTTGGCATTCTACACTTCCCATTTCAAGCAGACACCTACATTTATACCGCCTACTTCAAGTGTACCTTTCCAGAGATTCATAAAAAGTACCCTTAGTTTAATCACTAATTCCTCTGCCAACATATCTTAAACCTCACTTTTCTGCTAAATCTTAATTTTTCACTGTTCAGAATGTTAGACCTACCAAATGAAAAACAACAATGCTTCCCATTAGTCTGTTGTAAGTATCACCATGTTCCTGAAAGCATGCATGCATGTTTCTACGCCATTTGCTAGTGGCCTCATACATAAATAAAGATAGAAATTATTTTATACCTGTGTTTCAGACATCTAGCATCCTTGGATGCATAACATGTTGAGACTACATGCACAAGTCGAGATCTTCCACAGTCACAAGACCACACAGACCTTAAAACTTAACAGACTGCTTTTTCCATTTCAAGCAGACACCAAAGTTTATATGGAATACTTCAAGTGTACCTTTCCAGAGACTAATACAAAGTACTCTGCCACCATATCTTAAACCTCAGTTTTCTGCTACATCTACTGTTCACAATGCTAGACGTACTTAATTTAAAACAATCCTTCCCATGTCATTGTTATAAGTCTAACCATATTTCTGAACATATGCATACGTGTGTCTGTCTTTCCCATGTCACTACTATAAGTCTAACCTTATTTCGGAACATATGCATATGTATGTCTGTGTCTTTCCGATTTCACTGTTATAAGTCTCACCAGATTCCTGGAAGCATGCAGGAATCCATGTGTGTGTGCCCTTTCCAAGTGAAGTTATACATAAAAAGAAACCTGTGTTTCAAACATCTACCATATTCAGATGCATAACACATTTGAGAATACATGTACAAATAGACACATACCTCAGTCACAAGAGCACACAGACCTTTAAACTTGACTGAGTGCACTTCAAACAGAGATCTACAGTTATACACCCTACTTCAAGTATACCTTTCCACAGATTCATACAAACAACGGGAATCACTAATCTCTTTGCCAAAATGTCTTGAATCTCACTTTTCTTTTGCACCTTCATTATTTAGCGACTATTCAGAATGTTAGAGCTACCATATTTAAAAAAGAAATCCTTCCCAACCTAATGTTGTAAGTCTTACCATGTTCCTGAAAGCATGCATGCATGTGTCTGTGCCTTTTGCTACTACCATCATATATAAAAGAAACATGGAAATAGTTGTATACCTGTGTTTCATAAGTCTATCATCTTCAGATGCACAACATGTGTGAGAATACATGATTAAGTAGAGACATACCTCACTCACAAGACCATGCACACCTTAAAACTTGACAGACTGCACTTCCCAATTCAAGCAGACAACTATATTTGCACGGTGCACTTCAAGTGTACCTTTCCAGAGACTCATACAAAGTACACTAATCACTAAAACCTCTGCCAACATGTCTTAAAGCTCACTTCTGCTGAACCTTCATTTTTACCCAACTGCTCAGATTGTTAGACTGACCAAATTTAAAATAGCAATCCTTCCCATGTTACTGTTGTAAGTTTTACCATGTTCCTGAAAGCATGCATTCATGTGTATGCACCTTTTACTAATAGCATCATACATAAAAGAAACATACAAATAGTTGTATACCTCTGTTTTACACGTCTAGCATCTTGAATGAATGAATGAAAATGGATTTTTAAAGCGCATGGCTACCCAGGTGCGTTTGTGACTCACCTCTCAAATAGTATTGCAGAATATGAAATATCAGAAACTCATGAAAAGGTTTTATTTTTCACACAATAAGTTTGATGCACCACTCTCCACATGGTAAAACCAGTAATGGCAAACCTTTCCTCTCTTTCTGCACACAAATAAATGTAACTAACAAATCGAAAAAGTGTTCTTCATTTTTTCACATTCTGAAACCCATTTCTATTGGTCAGACATATTAACCCTTTACTAGTCTCTTCTAAAAGTCCCCAAACTGATTCTGTGATTTACTGAAGTCGCAACTCATTCGCAGTGCCGCAGTGTAGCGTCGCGACGGAACCTATTTCCAATAATACAAGTATTATTTTTAAACATCACACTACTTCTAAACATGCTTCTGATTTAGGAAACCTTACTTTGTAGCATATCACGTATATAAAAGTTAGCATTTCATATTTTAAAACCACAGTTAAGTTTCAATCCTTCCCCCATTCTGCTTAATCTTAGTTTCCATAGTAACAGTTTCTGCAACATTCAAATGTACTCGCAGGTCACAAGTTCAGATATATTTTCAAGTTCAGCACACTAGCTTACAAATGCAAATAGCAGGTGTGATTGAGTATTTCAAATACTAACTTATCCTGTCAACTGTACCTTACAACGTTTTTTCTATGTCCAATTAGAAAGATGCTTTTTTAGAAAGAAGATGCGTCCTATTTTTGAGTGCACAATGTTTATGAACAACCAATCACTTATCTGCTTTTTCAAAAGCAGCATCTTAACCACCAGTTGTGCCAACTGACTTTTTCAGCTACAGGTGTTTTTGATGCCTTCCACTCATCCTTTCAAAATGCTAACAGTATGGGTTGTAGGACAGAGCTCTGTTTTCTGGGGCAAAAGTTATACTGCACACAGATGTATTGACAAAGACCTAGGTTTGCAAAATGTGGATATTAAATGGTTTGCACAGAGAGGATTAAGGTGGCACCAATTGCTGCCTTTGTTTAAAACATGTTTCCATCTCCAACCCCTTAACCTTATGATTGTGCACTGTGGTGGAAATGACCTAGGCACATTGACTGGGGTAGGATTGCAAATGATAATGAAGGATACCTTTGCACAACTGATGTTGATTTCCCTAACACTGTCTTTGTATACTTTAATATATGCCAAAGACAGAAATGGAAGTGGTCAAATCAATTCTGTCCACAGATTGAGAAGGCTATGAAGCATGTTATTAAAGCTGTTTCTGCTTACCTCAGAGACCATAGGATGGGCTCCATCTATTACAACAATCTACGTTTTGATACGTATGACATCTACAGAAGTAATGGAGTTCGCATCACAGATGAAGGGAACAGAGTGTTTCTCAACAACCTTAAGCTGTGCATCTGGACTTGCACGTAGCTGCAACAAAGTCATAATGATCACAACAACTCTTGCTAGAGCCACCCTATAATACAACATTGAAAGTTATATATTTTTTAACAAATATACTATTTTTAAATGTTTTTCGGATTTGAAAACCCATCACGAATTCACAAAACAAAAGCACAAATTCAATGTACTCCAACGCATTAAACTTTTCAAGTTTATTTTTTTTTCAAATATTATTTCTAACTCTATCAATTTTAGTATGATTATTAAGTTCAATATCACTTGCTCTATAAAAAAGTTTACAAATGCAACACTAATTTCCGAATTATATACTATTTAATTATTTATTTCATGTGGATCCGTGAATCCACCGCAACATTATAATGGGGGTTGTGCTGAGATCCATGATAGGGTCACGAGAGAAAAAAAAATTGCCTTGCAGTCCAATTGCACCATATCAGCCCCAGGAACATCATCTCCCGGGGCCTGGCCATTTTTTTAAAAAAGGGAGAGAGAGCCACTTGGCCCCCCTCCGGGGCCATTTTTGGCCACTGGAACCCATCCACCGAGGCTTGGACAGTCCTTTATTTATTTATTTATTTTAAATGGATATGTGGGCCTGTGCTGCCCCCCTATCAGGCTACTGCGGGCCCCAGGGACTGAATACTCTGGGGCTTGCCCTTAAGTTGTGGACTGCCGGGGGAGCCCCAATGCCCCGCGGTTCCTGCCATCTCCCCACCTCCTGCGGGAGCCGGCATTGCTTTTGGGCAGAAGAACTGCTAACATGCAGCTCCCTTTGCTCAAAAGCAGTTCTGCTTCGCTTCAAGAAAGCGAGAGCAGTTTTCCTGCTGTTGTTTCCATGAAGCAAAGCAGAGGTTTGCAAACTGCAATGTCCTGGGCGTGAGCACCCCAGGACATTGCTGGATCCGGCCATGGGGGCTTTAGTCCCCAGGGCCATAGAGGGCTCCACGAGGGGGGCTGTGTGGCCCACCTTGTGAGTAGCCCAGGAGAGGTGGTGGTCATCGGGGTCCGCAACGGACCACTGCATTTAAGTAAAGGTTGCCTCGGAAGGTGGCGGTACCTGGGGTTATATGGAGGTGCTTGAACACCCCCCACACTAGATTAAAAAAATAGCCCCGGGGAGGTGGCGGTCCCAGGGGCTGCTGGGGAGCCATGTGGCCACCCCACCCTTAATAATTAAAGCCGTGGGGATGTGGTGGTTCCTGGGGCTTAGTGAGGGGGCAGGAGCGTGGCCCCCACATATCATTAACATAACCCTGGGGTGGTGGAGGTCCATGAGTGGCGGGCCCCCATGGGATCCCACATCATAATTAAGCCTTGCCCCGAGACCTAGCCCACCTGGGGGCTTAAAGAAAACGAAGCGTGGGAGACCAGGCTTTCTTTTCCTTTTAAATGTCGACAGGATTCGCGGACCCTATGCTACTCCAGATGATTTGTTTTCCAAATAAATGGTTGTTGAGCCCTCTGGGTCCCTCTGGAAACCCCTGAGCAGGCCTAGGGGGTCAGTGTTTCTACCCTGCCCCCTTTTCTTGCTTTTAATCTTTTTTTACCTTTTGTCTTGTGACTCGTTCAGCCGAGTCACAAGATGGCTACCAACACTTCTTTGTTGCAACTGTTGGCATCTAATCAGATTGCACAGCTCGAGATCGGGAGGGTTTGCGGACCCTTCGCGTCCATATATAGATATCTGTAAATATTTAATTTTCTCAAAAACTACAGAATGAAATAACACCATTTAACACAAAAAGTGTGCACTCTAGACCAAGAGCTAACTTTCTACCAAATTTGCTGTAATTTCGTTCAGAAGTTGGGGCTGGAGCTGCGTCAATTATTTCCTATGGAAATTAGCACGGAGAAAATGTGTTTTGGGCCCCCCATTTTTTCTTGGCCCGCGCTTGATGAATCACCCCGGAACTTTCATGACAGGAGCTGACCTGAGTGGGCCATTAGTTGCGAAAATTTCATGAAGATTCGTTGAATGGTACTACAGATATTGGCAAAAGAAAAAAAACGCTTTTTGAACAGAAACAAGGTCCTAACATTAACTGCCTACTGGCGACTGCCAGTAGGTAATATATAGATATAGATATATATATATATATATATATATTCTACCTAGTGGTGGCTACCACTAGGTAGTTATAGTTAGATCTGCTTTACCATGGACTCAGCGTTTTTTTGATTTGCTAATAACTTTGGATCCCTTCCTATACCTCAGATCCCTCCTGGAAAGTATCGTAGTGATCAGTGAAGGAGGGACTGAGAAAAAAAGGGGTCCCCAAACATAAAATCCTCATGCATTTTCAATAGACTTCTTTAAGATGGACCACAGCAAAAACTGGTGTAAATTCATTCAGTAGTTTCTGAGATATTAAGAATAAACTGTATTTTTATGTTTTGACAGTTAGGCTTGTGAGAGTCTCACCAGTGTCCAGCAAGAGCACAAAAAAATGGAGGTCTATGTTTGGTCGAGAAGCCCATTCATCCCCATTAGGTGTCCCGCTCTCACATGAGTGAGAGGCTCCAGTAAGTCCTGCGACCTCTCTGATTGGCTGGCTGTTGGAATTTTAGAAATGAAAAGGCTGCTATTACTGTGAAAAATTGGCGGTGTTGTGGAAATTAACTAAAAATTCTATATAAGAGGACAGTAGAAAGGTATGCTGTCCCTCTAGATTTAGAGAGGAGGTTTATAAGGGATACCTATGATAAGGCCAGTCTCTCCCCATCAGCCGCGGCCCGTGGAGGGAGTTCCGTGGGACAGAAAGGCGGGGCAGGGGAGGGGCAGGGTGGGGAGTGCTAAACACCGGAATATGGATAATGTGAGGTAAGTAAACATTTTAATAAATAAAACAAATTTCGTAGCGCACCGTGCATCTCAAAATGCAATGCAGGGCATGCTACAAAATCTGTTTTATTTATTAAATTGTTTACTTACCTCACATTATCCATATTCCGGTATTTCGACCCCACACCCTACCCCTCCCCCGCCCTGCCTTTCTGCCCCACGGAACTCCCTCCACGGGCCGCGGCTGCCCCCCATACACTCTACTAAGCTCAACTTTCATCTGAGAGAGAGACGGTTCTCAAAGGAGAGGCCAGTCCATCCCCAAACCCTTCTACGCAGACCTGTGATTTGAGAGAGGTGTGAAAGGAGAGGCCAGTCTTTCCCTGCTCCCATCTATGCACACATGGTATTTGAAAGAGTGTTTAAAGAAGATGCCAGTCCATCCACTCATTCTACTATCTGCACTCGTTATCTGAAAGAGAGGTCTGAAAGGAGAGGCTGGTCGTTCCTCATTCACCCAAAATATGTACACCTGTCATCTGAGAGAGAGGTCTCAAAGGAGACGCCAGCCCATCCACAAGCTACTATGCACACTTGCCATGCAAGACAGAGGTCTCAAAGGAGAGACCAGTAACTTCCCACTCACTCCTATGCACACCCGTCATCTGAGAGAGAGATCTGAGTGGAGAGGTAAGTCCCTTGCCACACTCTATATGCACACCTATCAATCAAGAGAGGGGTCTCAGCAGAAAAGCCAGTTCCTCCATACACAGACATCAGAGCGAGAGGTTTGAATGGTGAGGGTAGTACCTCATATTCTAGTATGCATACCTGTTATGCAAGAGTGGGTTGTCATTGGAAAGGCCAGCTTTTTCCATATACTACTATTTCCCCAGAGTACTGTTGTGATCTCAAGAGAACACTGCAAGAGTAGAACACAAGCTTCCAGGAGTGAAGCTTGCTTTATGAGGCTTATTTGATCCCGCAAGACTCTCTGTGTGGAAAATTACTGGGCCTTCCACAATATGTCTTAAGATTCTACGAGATTCCCACAAGATTGTATAGGGGGAATAGAAATGAAAAGGCCAAGGTGAGCCAATAGTTAACATACGTACTACATGGATGAAGAAATGCTGTGATGTGATTGGCTTCAGCGCCAGAGAGAGCTCAGATTGTCCTTGGTGCTTTGGAGGAGAAGGAAGTCTATTTGAATAGTGCTCAGAAGATGTGACTTAACATGGAACTAAAAGAGACTGGTGTTTTCAGCGGTAAAATACCGTCACTCCGCATTTTTTACTCCGCATTCGTTTACTCTTCATTCCATGATAACGCAGGAACCTTTACTCCGCATTTTTTTTACAACGCATGCCTTTATATATTATATGCTTTTATCACGCATGCTTTTACAACGAAAATCGTTGTAAAAGCATGATTGGTAAAAGTGTATGTTTTAAGGTAAGTTGTAAGGTAAGTATATGGTTTTTGTTTGGGGTTTTGGAGTACATGTTTTTTGGGTTCAGGGGTATTTTAAGGGTGGGTTTGGGTTATGGGGTGCAGGGGTATTTAAGGGTTAAGGGGTACAGGGGTATTTTTAGGGTTCAGGGGTAGGTTTGCATTTTGGGGTACAGGGGTATTTTTAGGGTTCAGGGGTTGTTTTGGGTTTTGGGGTACAGGGGTATTTTTAGGGTTCAGGGGTTGTTTTGGGTTTTGGGGTACAGGGGTATTTTTAGGGTTCAGGGCTGGGTTTGGGTTTTGGGGTACAGGGGTATTTTTAGGGTTCAGGGGTTGTTTTAGGTTTTGGGGTACAGGGGTATTTTTAGGGTTCAGGGGTTGTTTTGGGTTTTGGGGTACAGGGGTATTTTTAGGGTTCAGGGGTAGGTTTGGGTTTTGGGGTACAGGGGTATTTTTAGGGATCAGGGGTAGGTTTGGGTTTTGGGGTACAGGGGTATTTTCAGGGTTCAGGGGTATGTTTGGGCTTTGGGGTACAGGGGTATTTTTAGGGTTCAGGGGTATGTTTGTGTTTTGGGGTACAGGGGTATTTTTAGGGTTTAGGTTTTTTTGGGGTTTTGGGGTACAGGGGTATTTTTAGGGTTCAGGGGTTGTTTTGGGTTTTGGGGTACAGGGTTATTTTTAGGGTTCAGGGCTGGGTTTGGGTTTTGGGGTACAGGGGTATTTTTAGGGTTCAGGGGTTGTTTTGGGTTTTGGGGTACAGGGGTATTTTTAGGGTTCAGGGGTTGTTTTGGGTTTTGGGGTACAGGGGTATTTTTAGGGTTCAGGGGTTGTTTTGGGTTTTGGGGTACATGGGTATTTTTAGGGATCAGGGGTAGGTTTGGGTTTTGGGGTACAGGGGTATTTTTAGGGTTCAGGGGTATGTTTGGGTTTTGGGGTACAGGGGTATTTTTAGGGTCAGGATGGGTTAGTGTTTAAGGGTGCTGGGGTATTTAAAGGGACTAGGGTGAGATTCGTTTTTACGCTCCCAAACGCCATCTCCGATCAGCCAGGCACGCCCTCGCCGCCGTCCCCCGCATCTGAAGAACGACAACAGGAGGAAGGTCCTTCTCCTACCTGGCCGCCAAGACCTGGAACTCCCTCCCGACCGACCTGCGCCTGACCCAAGACCACCTCTCCTTCAGGAAGAAGCTCAAGACCTGGCTCTTCGAGCAGTAGCCACACCCCCCCCCCCCCCCCCAAGCGCCTTAAGACCCTTTGGGTAAGTAGTGCGCTCTATAAATACCTTTGATTGATTGATTGAGGGTGTATAGGGTAATTATTAATTTAAAAAAATTAAATATATCTATATTTTTTAATATATATATATATATATATATATATATATATATATATATATATATATATATATATATATATATATATATATCCAGGTGAGCTCCTTCAAAGAAAGAGGTGAGGCCACAAGAGGGGAAACCATGAGGGCAGCTTTATTTCGTCACTGAACACGGCGAATGCATTTCGGCACCATTTGCCTTCCTCAGCGCCAGCAGTGTTTGAGATGTGTGCAGGTCATCGACTTAAAAATATTTCACAGTCTCCGCCCCCAACAGCAGTAAGTACTGGAGCTCACCTGTTGCAAGTCACATGGTCTGTGTGAACTGCAACTCCCAAAGTCCATTTCGACAATCAGGTAGGTGTAGCGTGGGGAAAGGAAAGTTCCAAATTTTGCGGGATGTGTTTAAAAGCACGATGAAAAATGAAGCACCAAACCTGTTTATTGCCAGTGTCCGATTTCCAGCACCCCCTCGGGTCCCCAACCGCATCAACCCAAAGTTCAGAGTCTTGTCCGTGGGGGCTGAAATTAGCAATCCAATAACGCCCAATTGCGAGGTCAATGACCCCTGCACCACTTTCTCTCCTCCAAAACGAATGGGTGGGTTCTGGCAGTTCCAATACCTTGGAGCAAAGTTTTGTTTCCGCCGCAGCAGACACCAGCAGAGCCAGACCAACTTAAAGATGCGGGGACCTCACAGCGCGTTCCTGGTCGCCGCGCAATGTATCCAGGTGAGCTCCTTCAAAGAAAGAGGTGAGGCCACAAGAGGGGAAACCATGAGGGCAGCTTTATTTCGTCACTGAACACGGCGAATGCATTTCGGCACCATTTGCCTTCCTCAGCGCCAGCAGTGTTTGAGATGTGTGCAGGTCATCGACTTAAAAATATTTCACAGTCTCCGCCCCCAACAGCAGTAAGTACTGGAGCTCACCTGTTGCAAGTCACATGGTCTGTGTGAACTGCAACTCCCAAAGTCCATTTCGACAATCAGGTAGGTGTAGCGTGGGGAAAGGAAAGTTCCAAATTTTGCGGGATGTGTTTAAAAGCACGATGAAAAATGAAGCACCAAACCTGTTTATTGCCAGTGTCCGATTTCCAGCACCCCCTCGGGTCCCCAACCGCATCAACCCAAAGTTCAGAGTCTTGTCCGTGGGGGCTGAAATTAGCAATCCAATAACGCCCAATTGCGAGGTCAATGACCCCTGCACCACTTTCTCTCCTCCAAAACGAATGGGTGGGTTCTGGCAGTTCCAATACCTTGGAGCAAAGTTTTGTTTCCGCCGCAGCAGACACCAGCAGAGCCAGACCAACTTAAAGATGCGGGGACCTCACAGCGCGTTCCTGGTCGCCGCGCAATGTATCCAGGTGAGCTCCTTCAAAGAAAGAGGTGAGGCCACAAGAGGGGAAACCATGAGGGCAGCTTTATTTCGTCACTGAACACGGCGAATGCATTTCGGCACCATTTGCCTTCCTCAGCGCCAGCAGTGTTTGAGATGTGTGCAGGTCATCGACTTAAAAATATTTCACAGTCTCCGCCCCCAACAGCAGTAAGTACTGGAGCTCACCTGTTGCAAGTCACATGGTCTGTGTGAACTGCAACTCCCAAAGTCCATTTCGACAATCAGGTAGGTGTAGCGTGGGGAAAGGAAAGTTCCAAATTTTGCGGGATGTGTTTAAAAGCACGATGAAAAATGAAGCACCAAACCTGTTTATTGCCAGTGTCCGATTTCCAGCACCCCCTCGGGTCCCCAACCGCATCAACCCAAAGTTTAGAGTCTTGTCCGTGGGGGCTGAAATTAGCAATCCAATAACGCCCAATTGCGAGGTCAATGACCCCTGCACCACTTTCTCTCCTCCAAAACGAATGGGTGGGTTCTGGCAGTTCCAATACCTTGGAGCAAAGTTTTGTTTCCGCCGCAGCAGACACCAGCAGAGCCAGACCAACTTAAAGATGCGGGGACCTCACAGCGCGTTCCTGGTCGCCGCGCAATGTATCCAGGTGAGCTCCTTCAAAGAAAGAGGTGAGGCCACAAGAGGGGAAACCATGAGGGCAGCTTTATTTCGTCACTGAACACGGCGAATGCATTTCGGCACCATTTGCCTTCCTCAGCGCCAGCAGTGTTTGAGATGTGTGCAGGTCATCGACTTAAATATTTCACAGTCTCCGCCCCCAACAGCAGTAAGTACTGGAGCTCACCTGTTGCAAGTCACATGGTCTGTGTGAACTGCAACTCCCAAAGTCCATTTCGACAATCAGGTAGGTGTAGCGTGGGGAAAGGAAAGTTCCAAATTTTGCGGGATGTGTTTAAAAGCACGATGAAAAATGAAGCACCAAACCTGTTTATTGCCAGTGTCCGATTTCCAGCACCCCCTCGGGTCCCCAACCGCATCAACCCAAAGTTCAGAGTCTTGTCCGTGGGGGCTGAAATTAGCAATCCAATAACGCCCAATTGCGAGGTCAATGACCCCTGCACCACTTTCTCTCCTCCAAAACGAATGGGTGGGTTCTGGCAGTTCCAATACCTTGGAGCAAAGTTTTGTTTCCGCCGCAGCAGACACCAGCAGAGCCAGACCAACTTAAAGATGCGGGGACCTCACAGCGCGTTCCTGGTCGCCGCGCAATGTATCCAGGTGAGCTCCTTCAAAGAAAGAGGTGAGGCCACAAGAGGGGAAACCATGAGGGCAGCTTTATTTCGTCACTGAACACGGCGAATGCATTTCGGCACCATTTGCCTTCCTCAGCGCCAGCAGTGTTTGAGATGTGTGCAGGTCATCGACTTAAAAATATTTCACAGTCTCCGCCCCCAACAGCAGTAAGTACTGGAGCTCACCTGTTGCAAGTCACATGGTCTGTGTGAACTGCAACTCCCAAAGTCCATTTCGACAATCAGGTAGGTGTAGCGTGGGGAAAGGAAAGTTCCAAATTTTGCGGGATGTGTTTAAAAGCACGATGAAAAATGAAGCACCAAACCTGTTTATTGCCAGTGTCCGATTTCCAGCACCCCCTCGGGTCCCCAACCGCATCAACCCAAAGTTCAGAGTCTTGTCCGTGGGGGCTGAAATTAGCAATCCAATAACGCCCAATTGCGAGGTCAATGACCCCTGCACCACTTTCTCTCCTCCAAAACGAATGGGTGGGTTCTGGCAGTTCCAATACCTTGGAGCAAAGTTTTGTTTCCGCCGCAGCAGACACCAGCAGAGCCAGACCAACTTAAAGATGCAGGGACCTCACAGCGCGTTCCTGGTCGCCGCGCAATGTATCCAGGTGAGCTCCTTCAAAGAAAGAGGTGAGGCCACAAGAGGGGAAACCATGAGGGCAGCTTTATTTCGTCACTGAACACGGCGAATGCATTTCGGCACCATTTGCCTTCCTCAGCGCCAGCAGTGTTTGAGATGTGTGCAGGTCATCGACTTAAAAATATTTCACAGTCTCCGCCCCCAACAGCAGTAAGTACTGGAGCTCACCTGTTGCAAGTCACATGGTCTGTGTGAACTGCAACTCCCAAAGTCCATTTCGACAATCAGGTAGGTGTAGCGTGGGGAAAGGAAAGTTCCAAATTTTGCGGGATGTGTTTAAAAGCACGATGAAAAATGAAGCACCAAACCTGTTTATTGCCAGTGTCCGATTTCCAGCACCCCCTCGGGTCCCCAACCGCATCAACCCAAAGTTTAGAGTCTTGTCCGTGGGGGCTGAAATTAGCAATCCAATAACGCCCAATTGCGAGGTCAATGACCCCTGCACCACTTTCTCTCCTCCAAAACGAATGGGTGGGTTCTGGCAGTTCCAATACCTTGGAGCAAAGTTTTGTTTCCGCCGCAGCAGACACCAGCAGAGCCAGACCAACTTAAAGATGCGGGGACCTCACAGCGCGTTCCTGGTCGCCGCGCAATGTATCCAGGTGAGCTCCTTCAAAGAAAGAGGTGAGGCCACAAGAGGGGAAACCATGAGGGCAGCTTTATTTCGTCACTGAACACGGCGAATGCATTTCGGCACCATTTGCCTTCCTCAGCGCCAGCAGTGTTTGAGATGTGTGCAGGTCATCGACTTAAAAATATTTCACAGTCTCCGCCCCCAACAGCAGTAAGTACTGGAGCTCACCTGTTGCAAGTCACATGGTCTGTGTGAACTGCAACTCCCAAAGTCCATTTCGACAATCAGGTAGGTGTAGCGTGGGGAAAGGAAAGTTCCAAATTTTGCGGGATGTGTTTAAAAGCACGATGAAAAATGAAGCACCAAACCTGTTTATTGCCAGTGTCCGATTTCCAGCACCCCCTCGGGTCCCCAACCGCATCAACCCAAAGTTCAGAGTCTTGTCCGTGGGGGCTGAAATTAGCAATCCAATAACGCCCAATTGCGAGGTCAATGACCCCTGCACCACTTTCTCTCCTCCAAAACGAATGGGTGGGTTCTGGCAGTTCCAATACCTTGGAGCAAAGTTTTGTTTCCGCCGCAGCAGACACCAGCAGAGCCAGACCAACTTAAAGATGCGGGGACCTCACAGCGCGTTCCTGGTCGCCGCGCAATGTATCCAGGTGAGCTCCTTCAAAGAAAGAGGTGAGGCCACAAGAGGGGAAACCATGAGGGCAGCTTTATTTCGTCACTGAACACGGCGAATGCATTTCGGCACCATTTGCCTTCCTCAGCGCCAGCAGTGTTTGAGATGTGTGCAGGTCATCGACTTAAAAATATTTCACAGTCTCCGCCCCCAACAGCAGTAAGTACTGGAGCTCACCTGTTGCAAGTCACATGGTCTGTGTGAACTGCAACTCCCAAAGTCCATTTCGACAATCAGGTAGGTGTAGCGTGGGGAAAGGAAAGTTCCAAATTTTGCGGGATGTGTTTAAAAGCACGATGAAAAATGAAGCACCAAACCTGTTTATTGCCAGTGTCCGATTTCCAGCACCCCCTCGGGTCCCCAACCGCATCAACCCAAAGTTCAGAGTCTTGTCCGTGGGGGCTGAAATTAGCAATCCAATAACGCCCAATTGCGAGGTCAATGACCCCTGCACCACTTTCTCTCCTCCAAAACGAATGGGTGGGTTCTGGCAGTTCCAATACCTTGGAGCAAAGTTTTGTTTCCGCCGCAGCAGACACCAGCAGAGCCAGACCAACTTAAAGATGCGGGGACCTCACAGCGCGTTCCTGGTCGCCGCGCAATGTATCCAGGTGAGCTCCTTCAAAGAAAGAGGTGAGGCCACAAGAGGGGAAACCATGAGGGCAGCTTTATTTCGTCACTGAACACGGCGAATGCATTTCGGCACCATTTGCCTTCCTCAGCGCCAGCAGTGTTTGAGATGTGTGCAGGTCATCGACTTAAAAATATTTCACAGTCTCCGCCCCCAACAGCAGTAAGTACTGGAGCTCACCTGTTGCAAGTCACATGGTCTGTGTGAACTGCAACTCCCAAAGTCCATTTCGACAATCAGGTAGGTGTAGCGTGGGGAAAGGAAAGTTCCAAATTTTGCGGGATGTGTTTAAAAGCACGATGAAAAATGAAGCACCAAACCTGTTTATTGCCAGTGTCCGATTTCCAGCACCCCCTCGGGTCCCCAACCGCATCAACCCAAAGTTTAGAGTCTTGTCCGTGGGGGCTGAAATTAGCAATCCAATAACGCCCAATTGCGAGGTCAATGACCCCTGCACCACTTTCTCTCCTCCAAAACGAATGGGTGGGTTCTGGCAGTTCCAATACCTTGGAGCAAAGTTTTGTTTCCGCCGCAGCAGACACCAGCAGAGCCAGACCAACTTAAAGATGCGGGGACCTCACAGCGCGTTCCTGGTCGCCGCGCAATGTATCCAGGTGAGCTCCTTCAAAGAAAGAGGTGAGGCCACAAGAGGGGAAACCATGAGGGCAGCTTTATTTCGTCACTGAACACGGCGAATGCATTTCGGCACCATTTGCCTTCCTCAGCGCCAGCAGTGTTTGAGATGTGTGCAGGTCATCGACTTAAAAATATTTCACAGTCTCCGCCCCCAACAGCAGTAAGTACTGGAGCTCACCTGTTGCAAGTCACATGGTCTGTGTGAACTGCAACTCCCAAAGTCCATTTCGACAATCAGGTAGGTGTAGCGTGGGGAAAGGAAAGTTCCAAATTTTGCGGGATGTGTTTAAAAGCACGATGAAAAATGAAGCACCAAACCTGTTTATTGCCAGTGTCCGATTTCCAGCACCCCCTCGGGTCCCCAACCGCATCAACCCAAAGTTCAGAGTCTTGTCCGTGGGGGCTGAAATTAGCAATCCAATAACGCCCAATTGCGAGGTCAATGACCCCTGCACCACTTTCTCTCCTCCAAAACGAATGGGTGGGTTCTGGCAGTTCCAATACCTTGGAGCAAAGTTTTGTTTCCGCCGCAGCAGACACCAGCAGAGCCAGACCAACTTAAAGATGCGGGGACCTCACAGCGCGTTCCTGGTCGCCGCGCAATGTATCCAGGTGAGCTCCTTCAAAGAAAGAGGTGAGGCCACAAGAGGGGAAACCATGAGGGCAGCTTTATTTCGTCACTGAACACGGCGAATGCATTTCGGCACCATTTGCCTTCCTCAGCGCCAGCAGTGTTTGAGATGTGTGCAGGTCATCGACTTAAAAATATTTCACAGTCTCCGCCCCCAACAGCAGTAAGTACTGGAGCTCACCTGTTGCAAGTCACATGGTCTGTGTGAACTGCAACTCCCAAAGTCCATTTCGACAATCAGGTAGGTGTAGCGTGGGGAAAGGAAAGTTCCAAATTTTGCAGGATGTGTTTAAAAGCACGATGAAAAATGAAGCACCAAACCTGTTTATTGCCAGTGTCCGATTTCCAGCACCCCCTCGGGTCCCCAACCGCATCAACCCAAAGTTCAGAGTCTTGTCCGTGGGGGCTGAAATTAGCAATCCAATAACGCCCAATTGCGAGGTCAATGACCCCTGCACCACTTTCTCTCCTCCAAAACGAATGGGTAGGTTCTGGCAGTTCCAATACCTTGGAGCAAAGTTTTGTTTCCGCCGCAGCAGACACCAGCAGAGCCAGACCAACTTAAAGATGCGGGGACCTCACAGCGCGTTCCTGGTCGCCGCGCAATGTATCCAGGTGAGCTCCTTCAAAGAAAGAGGTGAGGCCACAAGAGGGGAAACCATGAGGGCAGCTTTATTTCGTCACTGAACACGGCGAATGCATTTCGGCACCATTTGCCTTCCTCAGCGCCAGCAGTGTTTGAGATGTGTGCAGGTCATCGACTTAAAAATATTTCACAGTCTCCGCCCCCAACAGCAGTAAGTACTGGAGCTCACCTGTTGCAAGTCACATGGTCTGTGTGAACTGCAACTCCCAAAGTCCATTTCGACAATCAGGTAGGTGTAGCGTGGGGAAAGGAAAGTTCCAAATTTTGCGGGATGTGTTTAAAAGCACGATGAAAAATGAAGCACCAAACCTGTTTATTGCCAGTGTCCGATTTCCAGCACCCCCTCGGGTCCCCAACCGCATCAACCCAAAGTTCAGAGTCTTGTCCGTGGGGGCTGAAATTAGCAATCCAATAACGCCCAATTGCGAGGTCAATGACCCCTGCACCACTTTCTCTCCTCCAAAACGAATGGGTGGGTTCTGGCAGTTCCAATACCTTGGAGCAAAGTTTTGTTTCCGCCGCAGCAGACACCAGCAGAGCCAGACCAACTTAAAGATGCGGGGACCTCACAGCGCGTTCCTGGTCGCCGCGCAATGTATCCAGGTGAGCTCCTTCAAAGAAAGAGGTGAGGCCACAAGAGGGGAAACCATGAGGGCAGCTTTATTTCGTCACTGAACACGGCGAATGCATTTCGGCACCATTTGCCTTCCTCAGCGCCAGCAGTGTTTGAGATGTGTGCAGGTCATCGACTTAAAAATATTTCACAGTCTCCGCCCCCAACAGCAGTAAGTACTGGAGCTCACCTGTTGCAAGTCACATGGTCTGTGTGAACTGCAACTCCCAAAGTCCATTTCGACAATCAGGTAGGTGTAGCGTGGGGAAAGGAAAGTTCCAAATTTTGCGGGATGTGTTTAAAAGCACGATGAAAAATGAAGCACCAAACCTGTTTATTGCCAGTGTCCGATTTCCAGCACCCCCTCGGGTCCCCAACCGCATCAACCCAAAGTTCAGAGTCTTGTCCGTGGGGGCTGAAATTAGCAATCCAATAACGCCCAATTGCGAGGTCAATGACCCCTGCACCACTTTCTCTCCTCCAAAACGAATGGGTGGGTTCTGGCAGTTCCAATACCTTGGAGCAAAGTTTTGTTTCCGCCGCAGCAGACACCAGCAGAGCCAGACCAACTTAAAGATGCGGGGACCTCACAGCGCGTTCCTGGTCGCCGCGCAATGTATCCAGGTGAGCTCCTTCAAAGAAAGAGGTGAGGCCACAAGAGGGGAAACCATGAGGGCAGCTTTATTTCGTCACTGAACACGGCGAATGCATTTCGGCACCATTTGCCTTCCTCAGCGCCAGCAGTGTTTGAGATGTGTGCAGGTCATCGACTTAAAAATATTTCACAGTCTCCGCCCCCAACAGCAGTAAGTACTGGAGCTCACCTGTTGCAAGTCACATGGTCTGTGTGAACTGCAACTCCCAAAGTCCATTTCGACAATCAGGTAGGTGTAGCGTGGGGAAAGGAAAGTTCCAAATTTTGCGGGATGTGTTTAAAAGCACGATGAAAAATGAAGCACCAAACCTGTTTATTGCCAGTGTCCGATTTCCAGCACCCCCTCGGGTCCCCAACCGCATCAACCCAAAGTTCAGAGTCTTGTCCGTGGGGGCTGAAATTAGCAATCCAATAACGCCCAATTGCGAGGTCAATGACCCCTGCACCACTTTCTCTCCTCCAAAACGAATGGGTGGGTTCTGGCAGTTCCAATACCTTGGAGCAAAGTTTTGTTTCCGCCGCAGCAGACACCAGCAGAGCCAGACCAACTTAAAGATGCGGGGACCTCACAGCGCGTTCCAGGTCGCCGCGCAATGTATCCAGGTGAGCTCCTTCAAAGAAAGAGGTGAGGCCACAAGAGGGGAAACCATGAGGGCAGCTTTATTTCGTCACTGAACACGGCGAATGCATTTCGGCACCATTTGCCTTCCTCAGCGCCAGCAGTGTTTGAGATGTGTGCAGGTCATTGACTTAAAAATATTTCACAGTCTCCGCCCCCAACAGCAGTAAGTACTGGAGCTCACCTGTTGCAAGTCACATGGTCTGTGTGAACTGCAACTCCCAAAGTCCATTTCGACAATCAGGTAGGTGTAGCGTGGGGAAAGGAAAGTTCCAAATTTTGCGGGATGTGTTTAAAAGCACGATGAAAAATGAAGCACCAAACCTGTTTATTGCCAGTGTCCGATTTCCAGCACCCCCTCGGGTCCCCAACCGCATCAACCCAAAGTTCAGAGTCTTGTCCGTGGGGGCTGAAATTAGCAATCCAATAATGCCCAATTGCGAGGTCAATGACCCCTGCACCACTTTCTCTCCTCCAAAACGAATGGGTGGGTTCTGGCAGTTCCAATACCTTGGAGCAAAGTTTTGTTTCCGCCGCAGCAGACACCAGCAGAGCCAGACCAACTTAAAGATGCGGGGACCTCACAGCGCGTTCCTGGTCGCCGCGCAATGTATCCAGGTGAGCTCCTTCAAAGAAAGAGGTGAGGCCACAAGAGGGGAAACCATGAGGGCAGCTTTATTTCGTCACTGAACACGGCGAATGCATTTCGGCACCATTTGCCTTCCTCAGCGCCAGCAGTGTTTGAGATGTGTGCAGGTCATCGACTTAAAAATATTTCACAGTCTCCGCCCCCAACAGCAGTAAGTACTGGAGCTCACCTGTTGCAAGTCACATGGTCTGTGTGAACTGCAACTCCCAAAGTCCATTTCGACAATCAGGTAGGTGTAGCGTGGGGAAAGGAATATATATGTGTGTAATATTAATATAGTTCCGAATATAATGTAATTTTAAAGAAATAATGTTTCATTTTAATTAAAAATATATATATGTGTATATATATATATATATATATATATATAATATATATATATTTATATATAAATACTTATATATATATATTTTTAAAAATAAAGTACTTTTACAAAGTATATGACTTCACCACACATGCATTTTCGTTATAATTGCACGCGTAGTAAAGTCATATGCGTTGTAAAAATTTGCGGAATTATGGCTTGAGGAGTAATGGTTTTTGCGGACTAAAAAATGCGGAGTGATGGTATGCGGGATTTTTGTTTGCGGAATGGAAAGATATATTCGTTTTCAGCTGCTTTCAAAAAACGGCTCTGAGTTCGGGTATTTAATAATATATTTTATGAACTTTGTGGAGTCGTGTAAAATTGTTGGTACACTTAGTATGCGTAAGGTTCACTGAGTAAAAAAAGCTATTTGTAGAGGTGTGGATTTATAAATATAGCTTTTCAGAAGTAGAGGTTAGAATGTAGAGAGATATCAGCAAGTATTGCATGTTGTGTTAAAAAATGAACTATTCAATCTGTAAGTAGTTGAAAGTAAAATGGGCAGTGTTTCTTAAATTATAAAACAAACAATCTGTAATCTGTTAATATAAACCCTAGCGTGTTATGAAACTTACTGTGCAGATATTTTACCCGATGAGATGTTTGAGCGGAGATATTGCTATTTCTAGAGTAAACCACGATGCTCACTGTTAGGAAAGGTGTGCCAAGATGAATATGTTACTTTATAAACATTTATGGAACCAGTGTTGATGACATGTTATAATTTTGAAAAGAAATGTACGTTAAGGATGTGAAATCTTTCAAGAGAAAGGAATGACAAGTTAGTGTTACACTAGATATAAATATGTGATTGTGGGTGTAAGATATAGAAAAGTTTAGAAAATATAGGGCCTGATTATGATGGTGGTGGGACGGCCACCGCCATTCTGACCTAGGAGGACTGCCCCCACATTACACTGGCGGGCAGATGGTTGGCGGTCAGAGAGACCGTCCGCCACTGATCTGATGCGCTCAAGGAGCCCGTCGGACCATTGAATGGAATGCAATGCCTTCAATGGAGGTGGTGCCTGCTCAGGCACCACCATAGTCATTACAATGTCAGTTTCCCCTGGCCATTTCATGGTGGCTTACCCTCCATGAAAAGGCAGGCAGACAGGGACATTGGGGGTCGGTAGCGGGCCCACCTTCCCCCCTGGCCCTCCCACATGGGCTCTGGGGGGCACCTAAGGTGCCTACCCTACGTATCCCTGCACCATGTGTCAGGCCCCGCATGGTGCATGGATATGAGAAATGTGCATTTTTTGTACTGGGGCATGCATGTGCTTGTAGCCTACAGCACATGCACCAATACAAAACATACACGTTGTGATGGTCCTTAAGGCCGTTGCATCGTAATCCCTATGGCAGGCCGCCAACAGCTAGTTGGGAAGTCCCTTTCCCGATAGGAGGGCGGTCGGACGAAAGTCCCACTACCATCACAATCCGGTCCATAGTGATGAATTACTGTTCTGAATTATTAACAAGTACATACGTTTTCATTTCATTTTCTAGTCAATTTTTTAGGAGGAAAATGTAAACCATAATG
Source organism: Lissotriton vulgaris (assembly GCF_964263255.1). NCBI lineage: Eukaryota > Metazoa > Chordata > Amphibia > Caudata > Salamandridae > Lissotriton > Lissotriton vulgaris. The sequence goes on along the minus strand of NC_141687.1, from coordinate 1,913,814,554 downwards.
TTGTCTTATAAGAAATGAATATTGTAGGTTTTAAAGGAATACTATTGTGCTGGTGTTAATTAAAGTTTTTCTGTGCTCTCTGTGGGTATTTTACTGTGTTAATTGCTGTTGGAATTCCAGATGTTTTACAAGATTTTGTGTCATATGTAAGTTAAGAGTGCTCCCTACTGAACCGTAGCTGATTCTATCTGTAATTTGTTGTTGAGTTTATGAATGGCTATTGAGGTCTTTGATTCTCAACTAACTATAATGGCCGAATTTTCCTGGTTTTGTATGAGTGACATGTCCAACTAACTATACCTTCCATGACACCTGTGTTTTTGTTCAGTAAATATATATATATATATATATATATATATATATATATATATATATATATATATATATATATATATATATATATATATATATATATATATATATATATATATATATATATATATATATATATATATATATCCAAAGCTCCAATTTCGCTCTGGACCCCTGCCCCTTGCAGCGGAGGGCCCCGACGGGATAGCGAGTCCCGAATAGATCAAAGCTTTTTCACAACTTGATTTAAAGAAGGAATGTCCGGGCCAGCTTGTGCAATTTAACGAGCTTTTAATGATAGCTCCACTCTTGGGGACCAGCATCAGAACATGTCCTGATGATGGTCCCCATGACTTAAAAGTGGGACCGAAACGCCGTCGACCAGTTGTGCACCTTATACAAAAAACGTATGATTTATATGTTGTGTATATGTAATGGTGCCCTTGTGATTTTTCTGTACATTGAATTATTACAGAAAACCTTTGCTTTTGCCTTAAAAGACCTGTTGTTGTTCTTTGTCACCTTCTGTATTTGATCCGACTGTGTCTGGGTACAGGCTTGTGCTCCACACTGGTGATTTGTTGAAGGTAATCCTTCTGTATATGAAAAACTTTCAATTGAGTAAAAAATTGAAGATCTCTGTCCGGCTGGACATGTCGCTCTAAATATAGTACTGATCTCGTCTATATTCATTGTCTCATATTGAATTACTTGCATGGGACCGCTGTTGTTTCATTAAGTATGCTCCCCGAGGTCCTATGCTGACTTATTTGGGGCCCCTTGTTGTTCCTAAACATAACTTTGCGCAATCAGTTGATTGCAAGGGCTTTGCTTGCCTTCCACTTCTCCTAAGTGGGTACACACCTCCCTACCCTTATGTCTATTGGGTCTATACACACCTGCACACTTGGCAACACACTATAATGTCTGACCCAGCCCCCTTATACTCAGTCGAATATATCCAAAAGATTTGTGAAGGTCCCTCCTTGTTTACAGACCAAGAAGAGCATACCACAACTGGAAGCTCTAGTTTATCTGATGATTTAGAAAAACAAAAGAAAAAATATGTCCGACTAGAACTGATGACTCTCATGCTCACCCAATATCTCAAATCAAATACTATCCCATTAGGGTTACAGGTCAGAAATATCCCGGGTGTATTCACGGATAACCCCAAATACATATCGGGATTCAGTAGCATAGGAACCACTTGCTCCAGGCACTGGTTAGTCCTAGGAATAGAAACTGCAAATGAAGAGCTTAAAAAACTGGTCGACATCATTAAAGACCTTGACAAACAAATAACTGACAACAATATAATACCAGATGGTAAAAAACGTTTGGAAAAAGCAGAGAAAACGGTGCAGGAATTCCACCGGATCGAACAAAATAAGAAATCAAATAAAGTAAAGAAAGACAATAAGTCTTTATATCTACAGAAAGACTTCTATACCAATCGTAACTTTAACCCATATCAGCAAAACCCTAGACCTTGGGGACGTTTCAATAAAAGAAATACTGTGGTGATTTTCACCGACTCCTCAGCTGAATCTTCTGACAGCTCTGATCCAGGTGAGGGACCTAGTGGGCCTACACGCAATCCGAATCATTTTTTAGCCAGAGGTAACTCCGAACCTCCCAAGAGAGGATGAGTGAAACAGCAACCGAGATGGCACAATCCGCCAGGAGAAAGACAAACCAGACAGAAGTTCTACAAATGGTAACCGAAAGTGTTAATGCAGAAACCATCCCTGTGTTTAATATATCCAACCACACTCTGTCTAGCCAAGAAATCTCCATTCTCAGTAAAGGCTTGTCGTTTGTCCCTACCACTTATCCTAACTTCCTTAATCTCCAGTCTGAATTGATGGGCTTTTTCCATAAAATCAGACTACGGGCATTTTTTGAATTGAACCCCTCTGAGCCCAAAACAATGGTCACACCATTCAGACCACCTTCTACCTTTTCCCCTACCTCCAACAAGATCCCCAAAGAGATCCTTACTTTTGAAAAGGTCATCCTAAAGAAACCTCAGAACTTGCTAAATCACATTTATTTATACCATACAATATTTCCCTGGAAGAAAAGTTTGCTATCTCTACCCTAAAAAACAACACCGCCCTTATTATGAAACCTGCGGACAAGGGGGGCGGCATAGTGCTACAGGATATTGATAACTATAAAGAAGAGATATTACGCCAAGTCACAAACACAGATCACTACTGTAGACTCCCCTGTAACCCGACTAAAGGTATATAGACATTAATTAAACAACTCAAGACTGATGCCATGGAGACTGGTTTCCTAAGCAAACATGAGTTTAACTTTCTAAATATAACCAACCCTAGATCTCCAGTCATTTATACCCTCCCCAAGATCCATAAGAGACTGGACAATCCCCCAGGTAGACCCATTGTGTCTGGATGCCGATCTGTCCTAGAAACCCTGGGACATTATGTGAACTTTTTTCTAAAAGACTTTGTACCTGAAACCAAGTGCTTAATCTGTGATAGCATGCATATGATTAACTTAATAGAGAATCATCCCTTCAATCATGATAATGAGACTCTATGTACTCTTGACGTGGAGTCTCCTTATACTAACATACCACAGAGAGACTCACTTCTAGTTATGGAAACCATACTCAACAGCAGACCCCGCCCACATGTAGTACCTACTATATTTATAATACAGCTTCTGGAGATCTGCCTCACCCAGAACTTTTTCATGTTTGACACCCAATACTACCAGCAAGTCCGTGGTACTTCCATGGGTGCTATTTTTGCCCCTACCCTAGCCATTCTATACATGGATTAGGTAGAATGCAACACCATCCTCGCAGATAGCAATCCATTCCATTGGGGGTTGCTTACATGGAAACGTTACATTGATGATATTTTCCTCATCTGGGGTGGCCCTGTAGATGCTCTCCCGGGTCTTCTACACTGGCTAAACAATAACTGCAATGGCCTCACGTTTACCCTGACTTATAGCAAGACTCATATTCCCTTCTTAGACTTAACCATTCAACATCAGGATAGGATACTCTACACATCCCTTTTTCGTAAACCTACAGAAAGAAATACGCTACTAGCTACAGTAGCTGTCATCCCAGGGCCCTGAGAGACAGCTTACCTTACTCACAATTCTTAAGGCTTAGACGTAATTGTTTAAAAAAAGAGGACTACTTTACTGAGGCCAACACTCTTTCTGTTAAACTTAGAAACAGAGGCTACCCACGGCGCCTAGTAAAGAACTCAATGAAGAGGGCGTGGTACTGCCCCCGTGAGACTCTATTGGAGCCCAAACCCAAACAAACTACTGACAAATTGGTCTGTGTCACGACCTTTTCAACTGTCTCCAATCGTGTAAAACAAAGTATTAAAAAAAACTGGCACATACTTAACTCTGGACAGCTGGAGTGGGAATCCCCCTTATTTGCCTTCAAAAAAGCAAAAACCTTAAGGACCAGTTGGTCAGGGCAGCCCTCCCATCCACAACCATCGTAAATACCACACTCAATGATCATTGGTCTTTACTACCTCTCCGAGGCCATTCTAAGTGTGGGTCATGTGTTGTTTGTGACTTTTCCATTGATTGCAAGGAATTTGTATTTAAAGATGTTAAAAATGAACTGAAGAAATTCACAAACTGCAACAGTTGTAATATCATTTATGCAATCTTTTGTCTGTGCGACCTTATCTACGTGGGCCAGACAAAACAGAAAATCAAGCTAGGAGTGCACAAGGTTTCACAATGTATATAAAAACACTAATTAAGGTTCCCTAAGTCACCCGTTTAACATGCAATTTCTATGTATATGTCCTAAAATATATGTATGTTTCTTCCCCCCTTTGCTAGGCATTAGAGGCTTAAAACATAAGGCATTAATTAATGTCCTGATGATGGTCCCCATGACTTAAAAGTGGGACCGAACGCCGTCGACCTGTTGTACACCTTATACAAAAAACTTATGATTTATATGTTGTGTATATGTAATGGTGCCCTTGTGATTTTTGTGTACATTGAATTCTTACAGAAAACCTTTGCTTTTGCCTTAAAAGCCCTGTTGTTGTTCTTTGTCACCTTCTGTATTTGATCCGACTGTGTCTGGGTACAGGCTTGTGCCCCACACTGGTGATTTTTTGAAGGTAATCCTTCTGTATATGAAAAACTTTCAATTGAGTAAAAAATTGAAGACCTCTGTCCGGCTGGACATGTCGCTCTAAATATAGTACTGATCTCGTCTATATTCATTGTCTCGTATTGAATTACTTGCATGGGACCGCTGTTGTTTCATTAAGTATGCTCCCCGAGGTCCTATGCTGACTTATTTGGGGCCCCTTGTTGTTCCTAAACAAAGCTAAAACCAAGGCAGGAGTACTTTACTCTGTTACAGGTGGCCCAATGCAGGCCAAGCAAGTCCCCTGGACTGCCCCCTCCTCTATTCTGTGGGGTTTGTGAGGGTGGCTGTGGGGGAGAATGGCTTGGCTCGAGGCCCAGGCACCATCAGCTTGACACAAAAGACAAAACAAGACCCTTCCCTTGTGCCAGGATTTATTGGATCAGTGCTCTTAACCCTTTCCTCACCGCTGTTCCTGTCCTGCTGCACCAGGCACGGCCTCAACTCTCACCTGTGTCTCCTGTTGGCTGCTCTAATGGACTTAATTTGCAGGACTGGCAAGACGGCCAAAGTTGTGAGGAAGAAGAGCTGCAGGGAATGCTGTGCATGGGAAATGGATGCTCCAAAAGGCTCAGGGACAAAGAGGTCAGCATACCGATAGATGCTGGGGCCTAGCTGCTGCGAACACAGGAGCAGCTGGTTTCAATCTCTGCTCTCAGCCTCAGTTCTCCATGGCAGGATGAACTTTTAACACTGCAAGAGGATGAGCTAAAAAGTTAAACTACGCAATCACTCAAATAACACTTACAGCCCGCAACATTTGCTTCACAAACCAATTTACCAGAAAGAAAACCTGGTGAATCCAGGGGGCATTAACAAAAACAAAGCACAGGAGCCCCACGCTTGTTTGAAAAATAAAAAGTTAGCAGGGATCCACGAATTTGTGTGATTTTTACTACAAAAATGTTTTAAAAGTGCTAGTTTGCCTTTGCGGGGGCCCTCGGAGACCACTACACTAGGCCTAGATCGCCAGAGTATACCTACCCTGTACCCGTCTCTTTTTTTAATCTTTTGTTTGGGACACAACTGAGTCTGAATCTTAAAATGACTGACAACACTTCCTGGTTGAAGTGTTGGCAGTCAATCAGATCCCTGAACAAGATCTGCTGAATTCGCAAAAAGTTCGCACCTGTGGATATAAAATTTGTTTTTCTTTTAATATCTTGAAAACTACTGAAGGATTAACACCAAATCACAAAATAAATACCTTACTACCTTACTGCCAAAAGTGGTGTAATTTCGTTTAGCGGTTCAGGCTGTAGACATGTCTAAAACCGCTATGGGAAATTACATGGGGAAAACTTGTTTTGGGATACTCCTTTTTCTGGGCCCCCACTTGACAAATCACTCCGAAACTGAGAATCATACTAATTTTGAAAACTTCCCAAAGATTCGTCAAACAGTGCCAAAGTTATTGGCAAAACTAAAAATGCTATTCCTATGAAAACTAGGTCTTGAAAACTAGGTCTTAACTGTAATTACTGATGACAGCCAGTATGTTATATATTTATACACACACATTCACCCATACATACACACACACACACCCACACACACACAAACTCTGCGGGTCTAATAAAATTTATAAAGAAGAGACAAAAATTATAATTTGATGATCAGTCCAGTTTTAGTGAAGAAATGTCTGGATATCCCCTTACCGTATAATTTCATTAATATTTTAATGTGGAACAATATAGTGGTTTGAAGTGGGAAATCCTCTGCACGTTTTGTGATTCATAAAAACCAAGATTCAGCATCCTCAGTAAGCCCCTGTGCCCGAGGGCTTTTTTTATTTCAAGAGCTCATTTCCATGGCAACAGTTCTGTGTGTAGCCAGATAAGTGGATTTAGAGATGACTACTCAAAATTTGTTCAAGATATACTGTCGATTAATGAACATTTTGAATCCCAGTGAAAAATAGGCGTTACAATTATAAGAGATACACACATTTTTGAAGTAGCTGAAGGGCACATTGAAGCCCCGATATGCACTGACCCCTCAGGGCTACAGTAGGTTAAAGCTGGTGTTTTATTTCGCTCGGAAATAAGAACAGTAGCTGTGTTAGCGTTTGACAGCAAACTCTTCACTTGTTGTAGGCAGGATATAGCACCATGTAGTGACTGATTCTCAGTGACACTCCAGTGTTTGGTGATCTCCACAAGTGCTTGATAATCACTTGTATTGGTTTACACAATAGAAAGCAGATTTGGGTTGTCGTTTTTCATTTGTTGATGCATTTGCTTTGTCGTTTTTCATTTGTTGATGCATTTTCAGGGACATGCTAACTGACATTAACGCAGATTGCAGTGTCTGTCATTGTCTAAACAAGGAGCTATATGTCTATTCCTTGATTTTTTTGTAATGCAGGGTACTGACACTCTTCGCTATTTAAAAATTAAATCACTCCAGTCTACTTGGAGGCTGGGGATTAGGGGGCATATTATCAAGGGATTTATCTCCGCTTTTTTGGCTTTAAAAGCCAAGAAAGCGGAGATAAAATTATCTCCCTATTACCTAGCTGTCGCTAACACCAGTTAGCGACAGCTAGTTGGAGATAGCGACCATCTTGAGCCCCGCTTTGCATGTCAGAAAAATGTATCACTAATGACATGCAAAGTGGGCGTGCCAAGATGTCAGCAACTGTAAACAGTTACTAACATTGCTATCTCCTATTACCAACTTTTGGAGATATTCGCGTTAAGCGTGAATATCTCCAAAAGCTAACACCTGCCCAGGAGCAGTTCTTAGCCATGTTATCCAATGGGAGGTGTATAACATGGCTAAAAGCATTAGCTCGGTAATGCCTGAAAATCGCTGATTTTTCAGTGATATTCATGCATTATTGCCGATTTTTATTATCGCATTTGCGATAAACCTTGGTAATACCAAGGTTTATCTGCGATAAAATCTCTGCGATAATTTTTTATCGCTAACCAAGCAATAGCGATAATTATCGCTAATGCTTGGTAATATGCCCCTAGATTCGAACCAGCAAATCTATTCTTTGTCCACTAAGCCTTTCAAAATATATTAGCCAAATCTTTACTTCTGGGTAACATATTTTATAAACATTATTTTATTATGCACAAGCTATTGCCAAACGCAGGTTGTGGACATTCCAGTGTTTATATATTTTAGTAAGTTTAGGTAGAGACGGAAAGAATTACTGCATTTCAGGTTTTTTCTTCGAAATGTTGCCACAAAAGAATTATGGTAGCACAACATAACACTGTGTTTATTCGTTGTAGATAAGGAACATATATTCATTTTAAACAGGGAGGGCGAGACCGCCACCACTTTTTGTCAGATTTCCCTTTGCTAATTAAGCCCCATAGTAGGATATTATAATTTTCTCTTCTCATTACCTTATTATTAGGCAGCTGGAAAGAGTAATGACCCTTCAAACTAGACCTAACTGGTACGGTCCACTTAAGGCAGATAATGTCCTTAACATAGACAACATTACATTAATTCGACATGTTGTAGAGTAGTAAATACAAACCTGAAGAGAAAGAAGCGATTTATGTTGAGTTCCTTACATCATATATGAAGGCGGTATAAAATATGTTAGCCTCAAATTATTCTTGCAGTATCAATAAACACTGATAATCTTCAATATGCTAAATGTACTCTTACTTGTCCCATTTCTTATCTTTATCAAAGTAAACCAACAAACATCCAGTTGTGGCAATAGTAAAAAGATGCCAATACCCTTCTGCAGATGCAACACCTATGCTGCTTACTCTTCAGTTTCAACTCCTAATCCAGTAAAGAGTTTGTCCCATACCTGATGCAGACTGGGTCACCTACTCAAATGAGTGATTTACCACAACCACTCATCAGAATGCCCCTTTATTACAAGTGTTTCATATCCTCTAGGACTTTCTATAAGGTAGACAGGATATCTGTGATGGTTGTGACTGCGTACTTGTACACCAAACTCTAAATTAGGCCCTACGTCCCTTGTCCAACAATTTCTAAATATACTTGAAGAAATCCTATTTATTGCAAATAGAACTCAGCCAATTCCATGGGAACAGAATAGGTGAACGGCTTCAGCACTATATCTGAAAATTCACAGAAATAGGTTAAGATATGTACCAATAGTCCCATGTCCTCCAGTTTACATGTGGATGTCATTGCCATAGGACCTTGTAATTGAGGATCTCTATGTCATAGCTGTCCAAGTGTGTGAAACAGATGCTCATATACTTCAGCGCCACATTTCCTTGGAAGAATGAGTGCAACAAGACCAACATTTCTGTTGGGTCCGACCCTCTGGGCTGAGTTGCCCACAAATATGATGCCTTTATGCTGAATATGTTTTTGTTGGCTTTAGGGCTCTGTGCACATTACCACTGATAACCAGTTTAAAATGCATATGCTCCCTCCCTAAACATGGTTAATTTGCCTTATACCCAATTAGCATATTTAATTTACTTATAAGTCCCTTGTAGAGTAGTATACCATATGCTTATGGCATGTAAATTAAATGCTACCAGTGGGCCTACAGCACTTATTGTGCCACCCACTGAAGTAGCATCATAAAACCTGTCCTAAGCTTGCCATTCCAGCCTGAATTCAGTGTTGCATTGCAATGTCCATTTGGAATTTAAACCCCCTGCCAAACCTTAAACACCCCATTTATTACATATATGTGACTCACCAAGGTAGGCCCTATGTAGCCAATAGAGCATGGTCCGGGCAGCTTGGGATTTAAATTTCCTTTTCACATGGAGCAGAGAGAATAGGGTCAGGATTGTAACAAGCAGGTCGACATTTCGACCAAAAAGAGTGTGAGAATTGCTCTTAGTCACGGCGGGTCTTCCTCAGGACGAAAGCAACACAAGGGCAACCCGAATAGAGGTAATGAAAAACGCGAAAGTCTTTAGCAGTGCTGGGAGAGCAGCTTTCCAACTGTGCCGCCCTTTTGATGTGATTCATCACAATCTAGGACCTCGCATCAGTCAATCCTTCTATGAATCCTTCCTATGGTGGACCATTCCTTGAAGACTTTTGCGTTTTCCATTACCTCTTTTCGGGCTGTCCTTGTGCTCCGTGTGAAAAGGAAATTGAAATCCCAAGCAGCCCGGCGATTCATGTAGCTGGCAACGGATGACCTTTGAATGACCATTTTTAACCATCTATGCAGGACTGTATATACCTTGCTCACAATTACCACTTTTTTGCACCTTTGCCACTATATCACTTGCGCCGTTCTGAATAACTGTATTGTTTAATAATCATGACAGCCTTTCAGTGTCATCTCTACACCATAAAATGTAAAAGAAAAATAGTGATTAATACATTTTTTGATTTATTCATGCTTGGTGTGTTCCTTTGTTCTTCTTTTCTCGATTTACTGTTATTACGCAAATGTTTGAGTAATTGTTTCCTTCACAATTGTTTATTATTTAGTAACAAAAGAAAGTAATTCTGTCACTATACGCTCGTCTGAGGTACAGTTGCATGCTTTCTTTATCATTTTTCATGTACCTTTCTTCTAATGGAGAGTTCCAAAGGCACCCACTGGAACATAGGATGCACAATAGCATACCACTGGGACATGCCATAAACAACATCATGAGACGCACCTGGGCCTAGCACCTGTGAGCTGGTCTCTCCCAAAACCTTCAGTATTGTAGTCTTTGCTGACAGAGGTTGGACACCCACTCCTCTATTACCCCCTCCCTCTTAGCACCCCTCCCCACCTACCCTGCCAAAATTGGTCCTACCCCCCAGACACCTTGCTAGCATGCGCCAGCGTGCTACCATGAATCCCCCACTGGAACACTGATACATACAATCTCACAAAAAATTACTGGTCAAACGCACTTCATAAAAAGAAAAAGATATTTGCCTGCTTGAGATCTCGAAAACCCTACAAAGCGCTACTCTAGGAGACACACTTGACGGTTACTGAACATGAGAAACTTAAAAGAGACTGGGTGGGGACCGTGATTTTTTTTTTTATACAATAAAAGATTCCACTGTTCTCCCTGAAGTTGCAGTCTTGCTTCACAAGTCATTTACTGCCTGTGTTCTCTGCACCTGGAGGGATGATAAGGGCTGCATAATTCTCATCAAATTCAAAATTCAGTCTGAGATGCTGATTGTCTGCTCCATCATACTCATCCTAAAAAGAACGTCTTAGCTACTTTATCCAGATGGCTCCCCTTGGAAAATCCAAGGTGCTCCTGGGGAGGTGACTGGAACCCTCCCTTGATCCCATGATTGGAAGATCAGTGATTCTGAGGACCACCAACATCAAGACAGATTAATTTAGCAGGATATCATGGCAGACCATGCTCTGGTACACTGATGGTGCTTTACCCATCTTACTGGACAGGACTATCCACTTACTTCCTGCATCCATGCCCCTTGGATTCGGATACATTACTTCTTTTGCAATGTGATATCAAAACGCCACTTAGTGCTGTCCTCCATTTCCCCCAACAGCACCTCCGATAACGATTTTTTCATAGTTGACTTGTACATGGCAGCACCTAAACCCCTACTACTCCATTGGTGGATAAATATTGCCAGATACTGTACCCCATTTGCTAAGGAATGGTTATGTTCCTACTTGAAACAGTAAATACATGACAATGAAGGTACAGTTTCCTCCACTCATCTTCTGTGGGCTGCTAATTAAGCTTGCTTCTGGGGAAACATAATGAAGGACTCTTCTGACTATAAACATCAGAAAGATGCAGATATGCATGCTTTGGAGAACAGAGTGAGATTCTTACCCATAACAATAATACCTGACCATCTCCAACCTTACTTAAGGGCTTGTTTTCTACTAAATACTCCCTTAACAGGATTCATACATCACAGGCAGAAACAGCCCTCTTCTGTCTTAAGCAATGCCACAATGAACATGGGGAAACACCGGGTAGGCTTCTGGAAGTTCAACTAGAGAATGTGGAATCTGGCTGGACTATTCCAGCTATTCATATGGCACCCTTTTGATAAATCCCTAGGACATCTTAGACGAGTTTACGTATTACTATGAAACACTATAATCCTCTAAACTGCTACTTAATCAGCTGGTGATGCAAATGTTTCTCGTTCACGTCCGACATTGAACACTTTAACCTGTACGCTCAACAGTATGGGGTGAGGACATCTCTGTAGATAAATCAGCACAGGCCATTGATAGGATAGCAATACTTAAAGCACCTAGGAAAATGGGTTCCCGATATAATTTTACAAAATCATGAAAGCCTAGAAATTCCACATCCTGAAAAATCTTTTTAAAGAGATCACTGATCCTCAGAATTTAATTCCAGATTATCACAAGGCCTGTATTTGTCCGATACCTAAGCCCTACAAAGACCTCCTTTTATGGAGCGGCTATAGGCCCATCTATTTAATAATACGGACATTAAGATTTTAGTGAAAAAACTGGCTGACAGGCTGAAGTTATACATCCCTGCGCATGTTGACCCCTCTCAAATGGGCTTTGTGCATGGACAATCGTCTAAAAATCATCTCAAGACTCTGTCTCACTTGCTGGGCAAATTAGAGATGACGTTGATGAAATGTTACTGTTCTCCTAAAATGCTGAAAAGATTTTTGGTCAGGTGGAATGGAATTATTTGTACCACGTGATGAAGCTGATGGGATTGGGTGCTCCCTTTCTAGCCAAAGTACAGTGGCTTTACCAGCCACCCACGGCTTCGATATCCTGAGTTGGTTTTACCTCCCCTAGCCCTGCTGTCATGCAAATCATGAGGCAGGGCTGCCCCCTCTTTCCGCTGCTGTTTCTATTGGCCCTAGAGTCACTGGCAGCAACCATTCAAATGACTGCAGCAGTCCATGGCATTTGCACCGCTGTGGGGGAAAATACAGCTATGTACTATGCCAACGATATCGTGGATTCCTATTTCAGGTCCATCAGCATTGATACTGGCGCTGATGGAAGTAATCGACTCCTTTGTGGAGTTCTCCAGTAATAAAATAAACTGGTCCAAATTCGAAGGAATGCCAATGACAAGATCTACCACCAAGGCCTCTTCAGCTGAATCACCCTTACAGTGGCTGACTTCCTTCCAATTTCGAAGTATCCTCCTTAACCCCGCTTTATCCAACAATATAACCCCGATAGTGGACAAAGTTAAAACCAAACTTGCTATCATGTTAAAACTGCATTTATCCTTTTGGGGGAGAATCCAGATTATAAAAATGACCATCATTCCTTGTTTCCTATGTGCCTTTTGAATGCTACCTATAAAAATACCGACCTCCACACTTGAGGAGATTGACTGTCACAATCAGCACTATTTGTTTATTTATTTTATTTATTTCAAAGGTTTTATATAGCGCTACTGGACCCAAGAGTATCAGAGCGCTTTACAAGGAAGGTGAACATAATGAGATAAAATTGGCATTATGCGAAAAAAAATTACAAAATGATAGTGCATTCAGCAGAGCTAAGGGGGCAAAGAAACAGAGAGAAAAAATTAAGGGGAAAATTAATATTGAAAGTTAGGAGAGAGAAGGGGGTATAGAGAGGGGAGTGAGAATATGAAGGGATTGAGAAGGGGTGGGGAGCGGAGTGGGCAAGAGAAGAGCAAATAGTGAACATGTTCAGAGTCAGTAACATTAGATACCCCAATATTTGTTGAGAAGTACTTTGAGTTCTTTTTTGAAGAGAGGGTAAGAGGGGTTGCAGCGAAGATCCTTGGGCAGAGAATTCAAAATTGTAGGAGCGTTACCAGAGAATGCACGGGACTGGGTCTTTTGACATTTGAGTCTGGGAGGGATCAGGACAAGGGAGTTTGTGTTCCTCAGGGACCTGGAGCATCCTGCTTTGTGTAGTTTGGTTGCAAGGTAATAAGGGGTGTTTTGGTGAAGAGCTTTGTGAGTAATGCAGGCAATCTTGTAGGTGGATCTTCCTTCTATTGGGAGCCAATTGAGATTTTTGAGGACGGGGGAGATGTGGTCAAATTTTTTACAGTCAGAGATAAGTCTTGCAGCTAGGTTGAGGACAGATTTAATCGGTGCCAGATGGACTTTAGGGGTGCCAACCAAAGTGGCGTTACCATAGTCAATCCTGGACAGGACAAGCGATTGGACAACAAGTTTGAAATCGTCTTCTGGAATAAATGGTTTAATTTTCTTGAGGTGGAGAAGGGTGAAAAGAGCACTTTTGGCTGCATATTTAATGTGGGGGATGAGATTTAGATTCTGGTCGATACTGATGCCTAGGGATTTAACGGAATTAGAGGTGGAGAGTGAGCAATTAAGAGCTTTGATGTCATTGATACAGAGTTGAATGGGAAGGGAATTGTTTTTGGGGGAGAAAAGGATGATTTCAGGTTTTTTTGGGTTCAGTTTGAGATGGTTCCGATGGAACCAGGTTTGAACTTTAGTCAAGGTATCATTGAGGTGAAGAATGTCTTCGTGGGATTTGATCTTGTAGTATAATTGGGTGTCATAAGCATAGAGGTGGTAACTAATATTAGCTTATTTGAGGATGAGGGTGAGTGGTTCCATGAACAGATTGAATAGGGTTGGGGAGAGGATGGATCCTTGAGGGACACCGGGTGAGACAGGTTGAGGGTTAGAGAGGAAGTGGCTGAGCTTGATTTGCTGTGATCTATTTTGATGGAATGAGGAGAACCATTTGAATACATTGCCTTCCAAGTCAAACCGATCTTTGAGAGTGTTGAGAAGGGTGGGGTGGTGGACAGTATTAAATGCAGCTGAGAGGTCAAGGAGGATTAGTAATGAGGATTCCCCTTTGTCTAGGGAGCGATGAATGTCATCTGTGATATTTAGCATAGCAGTTTCTGTACCTCATCCCTTTCTAAGGCCGGATTGGAAAACATCAAGGAGATTGAAGGAGACAATATGATTCTCTAATTGCAATAGGACACATTTTTCGAGGGCTTTAGAGAGGAATGGAAGGTTAGAGATAGGGCGAAGGTTGTTAAGGCCATTGGGGTCGGCAGTGGTGTTTTTAAGAATGGGTGAGATTTGAACAAGCTGACTCGAGGCAGAGACACAGCCAGTGGAAAGGGAGTAGTTGATGATATTGGTCCATATAGGGGCAATGATAAATTTGAGTTCTTGAACCAAATGGGCGGGATGAGGATCTCTGGATTGGGAGGAAGGTTTGAGTTTGGCAATGATATTAGTGATCGTAGATTCTGATACTGGACTAAAATCACTCCATGAGGCATTGATTTTAGCAGGGGGGCTTATTTTTGGAAAGGGGTCTGGTTGGGGGAGAGCAGGGAGGGGTTGAGAAGGATAGAGAGGTGAGGAAAAAGTGGATGAAGGTGAGTTAGGGGTGTTGGGGAGGGAGTGTAGGATGGGGGAGGTTGGAGTGAGAGTAGGAGGGAAGAGAAGGATAGTTCGATCTTGTTGACTTTGTTCGTAAAGTAGCTGGCAATTTCTTCGCATCTGTCAATAGAGGCTAATATTTTAGGAGGGCCAGTGGAGGTTTGTTTTTTAACAATGTTAAAGAGTTCTCTAGGGCGGTTTCTAGCCTGATCAAGTTGTGACCGGAGAAAGGAGGCTTTTTCGTTGAAGATATGTTTTTTGTACTGGGCTCTAGCAGTTCTAAGGAGAGCCAGATTGTCAACGGTTGGAAGATTCCTCCAAACCCGTTCAGAATGTCTAAGGGTCAGTCTTTCCTTATTAAGTTCGGAATTGAACCAAGACTTAGGAGGGTTGCTTTTTTTTTGTTTGAGTTTGATTGGAGCAATTTGGTCGAGGGCTTCAAGAATGGAATTTTTATAATGGTTAGTTAGGTCGGTGGTGCTGTCAGAGAGAGGGGGGAGAAGTAAGCGGGCCTTAATTGTGGATTTTAATTCGCCAAGAGGAATAAGGTGAAGGTTGCGTGTGAGTTTCTTAGGTAAAATGCTGATGGGGGCGGGGCGAGTAATGGATCTATTCATGGTAAAAAGGATAAGGTAGTGGTCAGACCAGTCTACCGGAAGTATATTAGAGAGGGAGGCCAGATCGTTGCTAGTCATAATAGTATAGAGGGTGGCACCTTTGTTATGGGTGGGAGAATGGCAGAACTGCAACAGGGGGCCTCAGCCTTCCCCACAAAAAGTCATACTGGTTGACATCCTAAGTAATGCACACCACCTAACTCTTCAAGGTAGGGTGATACTTCTGTGGAAAAAGCTGGAGAATCCCTTTCTGGGTTTGGCTTCTAATGTGATGCTCTTATACACTGACCTCTCTCATACCCGCATTGCACGACATTCAGTTCTAATTGCCACATAACATGCATGGCACAGGGCACACTCATTAATGGCCCAATCAGACTGGATACACTCAGGACCCCTATATGGAGGAACACGTGGACACAGATGGGAGACACCAAAATAGTGTGGTTTTAATGACTAACTCAGGGAATCAAGTACCTGGATGATTTCTTACAAGGCAGAACATTGCTCCCCTACCTGACTCTGCCTAAAAACTACAGGTTGCCCCACTCCCATTGCTGGCGCTTTATGCAACTGACCTGTAGCTAGGGGGTAAGAACCCTACATTCTTGACACTGACTACATCTCAAAGTACCTTGTGCAGTGGAAAGATGACAAGGGGATTCTCTCTGGTCTTTATGCTGACCAAAACCCTTTTATCAAAACCAACGACACTCTCCTTACGCTGATGGTCCTTGGCAAGTTTGGGAATGGAATTTGAGGTCAGGACTGGCTTAACATCATTGAGACTCATGACAAACCCCACCATGAATCCTGTCTTAAACTAAACAACTATAACATTCTACACCATTGGCATTTGTCTCCGGCAAAACATATTAGAGCACACATGAAAAGAGACACTTCTTGCTGGAGATGTGGCAATCTATACAGTGACATTATTCACTTGATTTGTGATTTCTCTCAGCTACAACCCTACTAAAGGGAGGTCTGGAGCCTAATCATTGGCGAACTTAGGTCTCAGAGTCTCTCTGACAAGCAGGATTGTCCTCTTACACACCACCTCCTCCTTGCCCTCGATGCCCCACCACATTATTAAGTTGTTGGCAACAGCCCTGTTTGTGGCCAAAGTGGGTATATTATGTCACTGGAAGTCAAATATTGTCCCACTTCAACATTACTGGCTAGCTGACATACACGCTGTAACTTCCTATGAGAAATCTTTTTATACACAGGATGATCGTCCCCAACAGTTTGAAGACGCATGGGGCCCATTGCTAACATAGTCCTGCTTTCTCCACTTCCTATGTGAACCGGGCTAATGCTGCTAGGAATCTAGACTTGCACCGGAAAGTGTCTCCCACCGCTTATACATCACTTATGAGTCCTGGAAGGTGAATCTTGGCCCATTCAATTTCCGGGATCCTAAGTGTTGGCATATGATATGTATATATATATATATCAACAGTTGTAAAAGTTGAATAGCAGTTCACCCTGTTGTATGAGAATATGGTTCTAATCATCATGCTGGTGCTCTGCCCCACACAGCTTTCCATCCCCCTACTCCTCCCTTCCCTTCATTTTGATCTTGGCTAACCGCATCGAAAGAGGCTCCTACCACAACAAGGAACTCTTCAACATCATGAGAGAGTTCTCCAGCCCCTCAGTCACCGAAAACATCATCACTCCTTCCCAGGAACTCTGTGACTCCCTGGCGTACTTCTTCCATGACAAGATCTCCACCATCTACAGAAACTTGGAACCCCAATCCACCGACACCCTCAGCCATTTCACCCCAATGAATGAGGAACACAACCACCTGTTCACCACCAGGGACCAGTTCACCACACAAGACACCACCGCTATCATGAACTCTATCCCCTCAGGAGCACCCAAGGACCCCTGCCCCCACCACAGCTTCAGCTTCTGAAGTAAGGCACTCAGCAGCAAGCTCACTGTCATCGTCAATGCACCCATCACCACAACCACCTTTCCTGAAGAATGGAAACACGCAGAAATCAAGCCCCTGCTCAAGAAACTATCTGTTGACAGAAACAAACTCAAGAACTACCACCCCATCTCTCTGCTGCTCATTCCTGCAAAAGTCCGCTAGAAGGCCATCAAATGCCAACTCACAGAATACCTAAAGAACAACTATCTTCTAGAAACTTCCCAATTTGGATTCTGCACCAACCACAGCACCAAAACTACCCCTATTGCAGCCACAGATGTCATCAGATCACTACTTAGCCAAAGAAAAATAGTGGCCCTGATCCTCCTTGACCTCTCAGCAGTGTTTGATATAGTATAACACGAAGACAGCCTGAACAAAAAGCTTCACAACATAGGAAACCAAGGAAATGCCCTCAAGTGCATTGCCTCCTTCCTCATCGATGAACGCAGAGAATCTGCCTTCCTCCTTCACCTCAGAACTTCAGCACACCATCTGCGGCATCCCTCAAGGTTTATCCCTCTGCCCTACCCTATATGACTCCCTTGGCCAACGTCATCAGATCGCATGGACTGAACATCATATCTGTACACGACAATAACCGGCTTATCCTCACGCTGTCAGAAAACCCTCCACCACACTGACCAACCTCCGTGGGTGCATGAAGTGCATTGTCGACTGCATGAGACACAACTGCCTAAAACTCAACACAGACAAGACAGAAGTACTAATCTTTGGGAACAACACCTCCCCATGGAACAACGCCTAGTGACCTCCCGAACTAGGACCCTTACCCACTCCTACCCACCATGCCCGCAACCTTGGCATCATCCAGGACAGTAAGCCCATCATGAAAAGACAGATCAACTCAGCCTTGTCCACCTGCTTTCTCACCCTTTGCATGCTCCGCAAGATCTTCACACTGCTCCCCATTAACACTAGACTGATCATCACACAAGCTATTGTCACAGGATGACTAGACTATGACAACACAATTTACACAGGAATCAGCTCTCACTTCCTCAAGAGACGGCAAGCAATACAGAATTCAGTTGCCAGACTAATCCTAGACCTCACTAGATGGACCCACATCATCCTCACCTCAAGAAGCTCTACTGGATGTTTATTCAGAAGAAGTGCTATTTCAAAATTTGATCCACACCTTCAAAGCCCTCCACAACCAGAGACCAGCTTACATCTTCCACCTTCCCTCCAGACACCTGTGCTCCAATTCCCTCTGCCTCAGTCACCCCCCCCCGCATTAACTCCAGCAACAGGGGAGGGCGGTGCTTCTCCTACGTCACTGCAAAGTCCTGGAACAACATTCCACTTCACCTAGAAACCTCACCCTCTCTGCTGAATTCCAGAAAAGGACTCAAATCCTGACTGTTCAACAGAGCGCCCCTACAGCAGCACTCTCTGCCTGGATACCTTCATGAGTGATTAGCCATACTATGCAAATTGATGTTGTGGAAAGCACATTTTAATTGTAGGGGTGCATTTTAATCAAACAAGTAGATCGCACCCGCATATAATCCTTTGTCATGTTAACATGAATTGTTAGGATCTTGAAATGTAATATTATGAAACATGATGTGACTATACCATTGAATAGTAACATGGACAATTAACATAGACTCGAATGTAACTAACAGAAAACATTAACATTAAGAACTCGTTTTATGCAACTGACAATCATTCAATTATTAAATGTTAGCTGAATTTGTAGGCCTGAAATGCAATTTCTCTGGAATCTCTCGCATTAGAATTAATAGTTTCAATTTCATGTGTGCTGTGGAATTTGTTCTTTCTCTGGTTTTGTGTTGCAGGTGAAAGAAGCGCTCTTGTTAGCTCAAATGATGTCTTTATTTTACTAGTCAAGCATGGAGAGAAAACGTTACATTGTTCGGTCTGAATCGATAAGGGAAGGCTGTTGTCTTTTGCATAGTAGAGAGCTTGGGAACTAAGGACAGAAATACTGAGAAGAAGAACTTTGCGGTTTCATGATACATTTACCTTTGTGATTGTGTTCTGAGTAGATGGTGTGGCCTGAAAGGACCCTTGGGAAGGTTACCTGCAATATTGGGAAGTTGAAAGTATAGAAAGTGCCCACTTCTTCTTTTGTCTTTGGAGAGAGAGCATCTTAGAACGAGCTCTGTCTCGATAGCTTTATGCTATTGGACCCATCAATGGTGAAGAGACTTAGGAAGCCGCCCTGTGCTGACACCTTTTTATTGCATTTCCCGAGAATGTTTAAGTAGAGATGTCATCTTAGCGCTAGTGTAGGGATATATTGATCCTATATTTCCATCAACCCCTAATGCAGGGACATTTGGACTTATGCTCTTTGATCCTCTGCATCCTATTTCTTTAGTTAATTGTTTTGTTTATTCTACGCCATCTCAACTTTATTCACATATTTGGCTTTATGCTGATTCCGATGTATTTTTACATTTTAGTTTTGAGGTGTCTTTATGTCCAGTTATTTTTGGCTTTTTAATAAACTAACTAATCATACGTGGTTATCTGTGGTTATTATGCGTCCAGAGAAATTCCTGTTTAATTGATTGGCCTTAATGGTGACTTTCTCCCCTCTACGCTTTCAATCTGCTAAAAAACATTGGATTGCGATTCTAGAGTAGGTCCAGAACTTATGGGCCAGCCCTTTCAAAATTCTGTCTGATTGGTTGATTGACTAGTTCCCCGCACTTTGCTTCTGTGTATAACCGCCGACCGTATACGTGGTTGATATTGTTTTTATTACTATAATAATATTCGAAGCATTTATCAATTTATTCTTGCACCTGTTCCCTACTCTAATCCAATTTAAACAAATACCTGTCTAAACCTGCCCCCTTAATCCAATTCGTAAAAACCTTCCCTGTCTAATTGTGTGCCCTTTCTCTCCCTTCACCCTAATTTTTAAATTTCATGAAATAGTTTATAACAATATTGATGTTTAAAATTTAAGCTATAATTTCTTCACTATAATAACGTGTATGAACTGCTTCAGTGTTTTTTTGTTGTTATTTTAATTTATAGTTCTTAGCTGTGTAACAGCACTATGGAAGCATGCTTACAGCCAAAATGACATCAGTCCTGCATTCAGAAACCGTCTCCGGGCAGGTCCCTAGTTTCTTTACTGTTGAGGAAGTAGTGACAGTCAATGCCCTATGTCTGCCAAGAGCCAAGCCCACACTTTCCAGGGGTCCTGCCAGTCATTTTAAGGATGCCCCGTTAAAATTGGCACATCACGTCCTACACGGGCTGACCTCACGGCAAAACCACCAAAATTGCTACATGCCAGTGCAAAAGCAAAACGTCATACAAATGAAAGACAGTCATAATCAACCAATGGCTGATGAATGTGGGCTGATCTACATGTGAATGATGCTTACAGCAGCAAATCGCTGGGATGACTGACCTTTTACTCCTCTTTCTATTCAAAGATCATGTGCTCTGAGAGACAAGTTGTAAGAGAAGCTGTCACTAGCCAGACTAAAATAAGGTCTAAAAGGGAGGTAAAAGGCAACATAAACTTTGACCTTGTTACACACACATTTATAGGTATAAAGATGTGTGCAAATATAAAAAGAATTAACATATCGACAACGACGTCCTGCTAATGAAATATTAAGAGTCGGAAAAAATAGGCATACGGAAAAAAAGAGAAAGCCAGTGTGTTAACGAGATGAAAGGCAGCGAACATTAAAATGCGGAACTAATAGGCTCGTCAAATGTAATTCATGCAGATGAATAGCAAAGTATGAGTCATGTCTATTTTGGGACACAAAAGCTAAAGATAGACTAGGAAGCAGAAATAAAGAAGGAGCAACATCTTAAGACATGCTCCCAGCGGACAAGCTGATATTCAAAGCAGGCAGTGTGGCAGCTTCCAACGGCTTCACTCAGTGCAGCTGCCCAGGCAGATATGTTTCAAACAGTGGTGATGGGACAAGGTTATTTTCCTTCTCACACCCTCGAGTTTTACTCTTTAAATCCACGTGTCCAGTAGTCCAGGTAGTGGCATTGTCATTGGATGACTGCCCACCGGGGTCTACATGACTCCCTGGGAGTATTTGTAATACAGTTGTACTAATGTTACTTCCAACTCACTTGGAGAAGGAGCAAAGGTACTTGGAAGGCAAAATAAATTACGACATAAATGAATAATATATTTAAACCTGGAGTCTTTTAATCACAATAGTTTGCGCATTTGACTTTATTCAAATAGACTGCATGTACAGATGTGCTCTCTTACTCTTTTCTTAAATCATTATCAGTGTTATCATTTGGGTTACAAACGCAGCGTTAAGTGAGGATGCATCCCATACTGTTACTATCAACTCAAATCAATAATACTTAAATGTCGCTATTAGGAATGACCATCCTTAATATGGTCTCCCCCCAGAGTTTTGCCTTCTGTAGCTGAACCCATTATTGTTGGCATTAGGACTCTGTGAACTTTACTTCTGCTAAGCATGGGTAAGGTGCTTAAGCTCTCCATTCCAAATAGGTTAACGTTGGCATACTCTTTATTGATACATTTAATTTATTTACAGAGTCCCTAGCATATGGTGCTACATGTACCCAGGGCCCGTAAGTTAAATACTACTAGTGGGCCTGCGGCACTCATTGTGCAAGCCACTAAAGGAGCACAGCAAAACATGTCTCAGACCAGCTACTTCAGCCTGTAGTGAAGATTCAAGCTGTCATCTTGATCTGGCAAAAGAAAGCTTTTTTCATGACTAAACCTTCCTTTTTAAAACCTGTAAGTCACCTCTAAAGTAGAACCTAAACATCCCAAATGGCAGGGTGCATTGTATTTGAATAGTAGTACAATGGTTTTTAAGTTTTACATGTCCTGGTAACTTTGACATTTGTTTTTCACCACTGTAAGGCTTATCTCTCCCATTGGATAACATCATCTCACCTTATTAAATGTATTAAGTACTATTTGTTTTAATAGGGAACAGATAGGGATGGCAAGTTTTGATCCAAACTAATTTACATTTTAACTCCTCTTTATGTTAACCCCTTCCATGCTCATGACGGAGCGGTTCCGTCATGAGTGTCGGTTGAGCTGTGCTCATGACGGAACCGTTCCGTCATGAGCCGATAGGCTCATTAGAACCTTCAGCACAGCGCGAAAATTCGCGCCGCGCTGAAGGGGTTAAAGTCAGATTTCATGTCTCAATTTTTAAAATGGCACTTTTAGAATGGACATATTTACGGGGAGATAATCATAAGATACACCTATTCGCAGGTGACATCCTGCTCTCACTGACCCAGCCATTCTCCGGATTACGGAGCTGCTGACGAGATCTATGGAAATAGCTCACGTTTCAAAGTAAACTTTAGATAATCTAAAATGTTTGATATAGGCCTACCAGAGGTACATAGTGACTCAACATAACAGAAAAAACACTTTTTTGTTGATCCATTAATAAACTCAAATACCTGGGAGTGTACATCACTCCAAAACTGCAACAACTGTACAAATAAAACTTAGCAGACTTCTTAGCAACCTCATTCAGGACCTCCATAGATGGTGCACCCTCTATCTATCGTGGTTGTGGAGAGTGGTGGTGATCAAGCAGTGTTGGAACTGGCCCTTCTTGCAGGGTCATCCACAAACTTTTTGCCTCTTCCTCCCTTATTTTTCCTGACCCGTGGCTGTTGGCAATAAGACTCTGCGCACTTTACCACTGCTGATCAGTGCTAAAGTGCATATGCTCTCGGTGTAAATTGTTATTGTGATTGATTATACATGATTGGCATATTTGTATCACCAAGAAGTAAAGTGCACTGGGTGTGCCAGGGCTGGTGATGACAAATGCTACTAGTGGGCCTGCAGCACTGATTGTGCCACCCACAGGAGTAGCCCCAAAATGGTGTCTCAGGCCTGCCAGCGCAGTGCCTTTGTGCAGTCTGTCAACTGCCATGTCCTCCTGGTCAGTGTCCCCACTGACCAGGCCTAACCCATCCCTTTTTGTGCACATTGGTCACCCCTATGGAAGGCTCAAGGTACCCCGCTGGGCAGGGTGCAGTGTATGTGAAAGGTAGTGCATGTACTGGTGCAGGTGACATGCTCTGGTAGTGAATTACAGCCATTTTCGTTTTTCACTATTGTAAGGCTATGTTGCCCCTTTGCTTGACATGGGGGATGCCGGCTACAGTGGCTACCAGCATTTCTTCCCATAGGAACAAGATAGGACATAAGAGTCTAGTATCTCTGAACTCAGAATTTAATAACACATCTTTTAGGAAAGGTTGTTTTTAAATCCTGTGTTTGAGAACAGCACTTTTAGAAAGGTGCTGTTCTCTTGTCTGACCCTTCTGTGTGCCTTGGCCTGTTTGTGTATTGACTGTCTAGTTTGAGAGTGACAGGGGCTGGGGATTCCCCGGGAGGCTGGCTGAGTCAGCCCTAGGCTGAATGACTGCATTTGCAACCTGAGTGGTGGGAGGAGTTAGCACCTGGGCCTGAATAGGGCTGTGCCTGCCTGCCACAATGCTAGCTCCACCACCTGCTGGGCGGCTGACGACCCTGCCCCTCACTCTGAAAGGAAAGGAGAAGCCAGGCAAACAAAGTGCTCAAGCAACACCCAGAACTGGTTCAGACCGGGCTTAGGGCCCACTTGCACAAAGAGAACAATGACTTTTAGGAGTATAAGTACAGGACCCCTGACAACAGAAAATTAGATCATCCTGGAATCAAGAAGGAACCTCTGCCAAGGAGAAAGTTGAATCTGAAGAAGGAAGACTGTCCTGCTGTTGGTCTGCTGGACTGACCTGTGCTTTGCTGCCAAGGAGAGGGGAAGGACTTTGCTGTTGTGCTGTGTCCCCTGTCTTGAAGGAATCTCCAAGGGCCTGAGAAGAGCTGGCTCCCTGTTCTGAAGTCCCAGGAACAAAAGGACTTCACCCCCAACTTCCCTGAACTCTGCTGAGAGAGGTCTGTCCTTCCTAGAGTGCTTGATCCAATTGTGGGGCCTCTGGAAGTTGTACCTGTGCTGGGAAGCTTGAAACTAAGCTTGAGAGACTTTTTGCAATTGAAAAGTTATCGCATTGCTCGCTGCGGAGCGCACCCCCGACAGTGTGAGAAGTTTCTCGCCGCTACGAAGGTCGAGATCGTCGCAGCGCCTGTTGCCGCTGTCAGAGCCGTCGCATTCTTCGTTTGCGGGACGCATCCGATCGGTGCGGGAAGCCTAACATCGCTGCGAGTGTCGTCGCAGAGCCTGACGGCGTTGGGTGAGATCGCCGCACCGCCTGTTTGTGGACCGCATCACGTCGCTGCGAGAGTCATCGCTGAATCCAACGCATCGAGGAGCTGCAAGAGAGAAGATCACCGCTGGTCCGTGCATCATCGCCCCGGAGATCATCGCACCTCCAAAGACCATCGCATCGTGCCTTTGCGAGAACAAACGTCCTATGGAACTTACGCACCAGAATCCATACAAGTGGCCTTCCTCCCCATACCGACCGGATTCATCGCAACACGCCCGCTGCTGCAGCGGGGCTGTCGCATCGCATCCCCAGGGTCTCAGGAGCAACGCATCGCTTGTTTTCCACCGCACCAGCTTCTGTTTTTGGAACTTTGTCGCAACTAAAGGTACTGTATCTGAAACGTGACGCAACTGTGAAGTTTTCACGCAACTGTGGATTATTTTATCGCAACCTAAAGAACTTTTATTACAACCTTAAGAACTCTTTTGAAACCATATTTTTGAACTGTGTATGTTGGATTTTTGTCGTTTTGGTCTTGTGTAGTTTAGATTAAATACCTGTATTTTTCTAAACTGTTGTAGGGTCAGTTTGTGGTGTTTTCACTGTGTTACTGTGAGTGTTGGTACAAATACTTTACACATTGCCTCCTGAATAGCCTTGAATGTTTGTGCCAAGCTACCTAGAGGGTGAGCAGGGGTTAACTCAGAGGGTTACCTCCTTACCCTGACTAGAATCAAGGGTCCCTATTTGGACAGTGGTACATACCTCTGCCAACTAGAGACCCCCAGTTCTAACATTGTTGGTCAGCGGTGGGGATTTGAACTTGTATTTGTACTAGACCCACAGTGATTGGTGTACATCACTAGTGAGTGCAGACCACTACGCCACCACATACTGTTTGTTTTTTCCGGTGTCCTCCTGGAAGTATTTTTTGGATATTGAGACTCTGGCTAGTGTTGCACCTGTAAAATCCTGCCAAAATGGAAGTCAACTTTTTTCACCTGTGCATCTGCACAGAAGAGGAGATAAAAGCCTTTTGCAAGAAGAGGGGGCTGCCCATGGAGAAAGGTTCCACAAGGAGGGATCTTGAGGCATGCCTGTATTCCCATGAGGCCAGAATTTGGGAAGCAACATTAGCAGATGATTCTGAGGAGGAGGACTTCTCTGATAGTGAGGAAGAGAAAGATGAGTGGCTCCTTGCTGCATAGCAAAGGTGTAGAGAATTAGACCGGCTAAGCAAGGAAGGTATAATCCGGTGGGCCTTAGCCCAGAAAAAAAATGGGACGCTCAAGGAAGGAGCTTTGCTGAGTTGGAGGTGGAGTCCAACTCAGATGGTGGCAGAATGATTATGATATCTATTGCAGAGAGAGAGGTACAAACACCCAGAGATGTGGCGCCTAACTTGAGGGAGGGGGTCAACATACACCAGGGGGTTCAGGTTTATGATGTAGTTCCAGTGGAGTGCAGTGTCCCAGAAGTAGATTGGGGGACTGGCAGAGGGGACCATATTCCTAGTGGTGGGAGGGACACTCTACTGACTCTAGATTAGAGGTACAGGGAGAGGGGTTCCCCCATGGTAGAAACCTTGGTGTGTGTGTGTGAAGACCAGCCAGAAGAGTGTGGGTTGTGTGACAGAGGCAGGCAGATTCTGTCTTGCCAGTCTCAGAAGAGTGGTGCGGGGTACTTGTGTGAGGCACTCAAGGGTGAGGCAAAGGGTAGCTTGGTTAACAACTGTGGGGGGCTGTGTGATTCATTTGTTGGAAAGCATATTTTAAGTCCCTGTTTTCCAGAGCTATGCCAACACCCGGTGGAGTGTGAGTTCTCTGATCCCAGAGACCTTGCGTTGGAGGCAGACCTCTTGGTGGATTCCAGAGAGTCTGAGGAGGCATTGGGGAGTGATCCCAAAAGGAGTGGCTCAGATATCTTCCAGACCTGTGAGGTGGAAGAGGTTCAGTGTAGCCCAGTTAGGTCCCAGTGTAGTGGGAGGGGTGTAGGGGCTAATGTCCGGTCTCAGTGGGGAAGGAGTAAGTGTGGGACGGTGTGTCTCACGGGGCCCGAAACCCAGTCTCAGGGCCTGGAGGGTTTCTTAAGGGAATACCAGGATGGGGACCTAGAATGTACTTGTAGGCCATTTGAGGAGGATCTCCTAGTGCCTGGTGAACGGAGAGTGCCTGTAACCAGGCCTCCATCAGTTCTGGTGTCTGGCAGTGCCACTCCAGTTGGGAAGGTGCAGAAGTCCAGACTGAGGGGTGAGAGGGGGAAAGAGTCCCCAGTGGGAGAACCAGTGGGTCAGGGACCAGTCAGAAGGGCTGAGTCTCCCAGGAGTGACCATGGTGACACCACTTCTGTCCTGGGGGATCTTTATGCACTGTCAGGTGGACAGGGGTTGGGAGATCTGCGCCAGGCAGACTGTCACAGGACACATGAGTCATGTGTTGCCCTCAAGGGGGTACTATCTGAGTCCCCAGAAGTCCTGGCATGCCAGGCAAATGCACAAACGCAGGTTTTGGTCCCTGGGTTGGGAGACCAGGTTCAGGATCTGCCTGACCTGGAAGGAAGGACATCTGTGATCAGTGTCCCGACCAATATGGTTTCCAGGGGTACACCTCCAGTAGGGAGGGCGCAGCGCTCTGCAAGGGGGTGCAGAGGGAGGGAGTCCTCGCCTCGGACCCCGGTACAACCTGAGGGGTTAAACCCTAGGTTGGGAGACCAGTTGGTGGAGGGAGGTCCTGAACTGGTAGAAAAGTTGTGTTCTTGGTTGTCTTGGTGGACAGAGTTGCCCCTGGAAGTAGGGCAGGAGTCTCACCCTGAGGGTGGACTAGGCCACACCCTTGTGTTGGCCATGTGGGTACTGTCTACCAGTGTGGGCACATCAGTGAGTGAAGTCCTGGTGCGCCAGGCAAGTGTTCAACCGCAGGGGTTGGTCCCTGGGTGGGGAAGCCAGGTTCAGGTGTTGTCTGACCTGGAGGCTTTGGAGCCTAGGTTTGAGGGCCAGGTCCGGGGTGTCCCCCTTGACCTGGAATACCAGTTGCAGGATAGAACCCCTGAACTGGTGGGTGAATGGTGCAAGACGCCTGCCACAGCTGCCCTGACTATTCTAGAAGGGGGTACCGCTCCAGGTTGGAGGGTACAGAGCCCCAAGAAGAGAATGACCAGGTGTGGAGAAGCCCACCTCAGCCTCCTGTCCAACCGCCGGATACAGGTCCGGGGCTAGTGGGTCAGTGCCAGAGTGTCAGACCTGACCTGACAAGAGAGGGAGTGGACAAAGCGTGACAAGCACCTGGGGATACTGCCCCCCACCCTCTGACGCCACAGGGGTTTGAGAGCCAAGAGAGATATGAGGCCTGGGTCTCATCCCTGATCACTGTTGGTGGTCACTGTGGCTTGCTGTCGGTCTGTTGGGATACACCTGTGAGGAAATTAAAGTTAGGTGCTTCACAGGTGGTGTCCACCGGTGAGGAGAAGGGTTCCACATGGATTGGCATGGTGGACCCTGAGAGTAGGGATAGAGTGATACAACTGGGGTTAGGACGGCGTAGAACAGGACTGCCCTGCTGTTTGGGCCAGTTTCCGTGTTCTATCGCCTTAAGCAGGGAATCCCATCGCGGTATCGTTTGGTCTACCCTGGCTTTAGGCTGAAAGGGGGTTATGTTGGAACTGGCTCCTTCTTGCAGGCTCATCCACAAACTTTTTGCTTCTTCCTCCCTTATTATTCCTGACCCGTGGCTGTTGGCAATAGGACTCTGCACACTTTACCACTGCTGATCAGTGCTAAAGTGCATATGCTCTCAGTGTAAATAGTTATTGTGATTGATTATACATTATTTGCATATTTGTATCACCAAGAAGTCCCTAGTAAAGTGCACTGGGTGTGCCAGGGCTGGTGATGACAAATGCTACTAGTGGGCCTGCAGCACTGATTGTGCCACCCACAGGAGTAGCCCCAAAATGGTGTCTCAGGCCTGCCACAGCAGTGCCTGTGTGCAGTCTGTCAACTGCCATGTCCTCCTGGTCAGTGTCCCCACTCACCAGGCCTAACCCTTCCATTTTTGTGCACATTGGTCACCCCTATGGAAGGCCCAAGGTACCCCCCTTGGCAGGGTTTAGTGTATGTGAAAGGTAGAGCATGTACTGGTGCAGTTGACATGCTCTGGTAGTGAATTACAGCCATTTTAGTTTTTCACTATTGTAAGGCTATCTTGCTCCATAGGTTAACCTGGGGGATGCCGGCTACAGTGGCCACCAGCATTTCTTCCCATAGGAACACAATAGGGCATAAGAGTCTAGTATCCCTGAACTCAGAATTTAATAACACATCTTTTAGGAAAGGTTGTTTTTAAATCCTGTGTTTGAGAACAGCACTTTTAGAAAGTTGCTGTTCTCTTGTCTGACCCTTCTGTGTGCCTTGGCCTGTTTGTGTATTGACAGTCTGGTTTGAGAGTGACAGGGGCTGGGGATTCCCCAGGAGGTTGGCTGAGTCAGCCCGAGGCTGAATGACTGCATTTGAAACCTGAGTGGTGGGAGGAGTTAGCACCTGGGCCTGAATAGGGCTGTGCCTGCCTGCCACTGTTGTGAATGTATCTAGGACCCTAATTAAATATTCCTGATTCATGCCTTCATGCGGTTATGATAAATCATGTCCTAATGAAGACATACGAATCTTGCGCATATTTAGTAATAGCCCACGCAGCCCAAATATGGCAAGGCTACTTCCTTAGATTCCTAGAGAGCACAACGAGTTCTTTCGACACACCAAACCTTCGGCAACCTGGGAATTCCCAATGTCTTTGTTTTGATTTGTCATTGAACTCCTGCGAGCACTAAAGGAACAGTCAGTTCTTAGTGACATCTTTTATTGACGTCTTATGTCCAACCTTACGTCAAACACGGCACCTTCCAGGTATAAATATACCAACACTTGCCTTAAGCAAACACACGGTGGTGTGGAGCAGAGCGACTATCTACTTATCCGAAGCCCAGCTGATGCGAGAGCTAAAGGAAGCCGCCCCTCCCCTTTAACACACTGGAGAAGCTGCCTTTTTTCACGCTGAGAAATCCAGCTCCGGTGTTTTTCAGTCACCCGCCCCTTCTTACAAGATAGGGATTTATAGAGTGGGCTGAGGGGCACTTGCAAAGAGGGTGGGGCAAAGCAATATGTAAAATGATCATTGGGAGGCCTGTAGCTGCTTTCTAATTTCCATCATAAATTTGAGACCCCGACAGGTCAGGATCGGAGATGAACCTCCTTCATTCTATAACCAAGGTACGGAGCTGATTCAAACCTTTGAGAGAATTCTTGATTCAGATTCTTGGCAAAAACCTAACTTAACTTAAAACTGCAACTTACTTACTCCTTCCCACGTATTAGGCTTAGGTCAGGTACACTGGGGTAGGCGTATCTTAGAAGCACCAGTTGAGTTCGTTAGTCAATGTTTTTATGTATGTAAATATTTTATCCGTTTTAAAGTATCTTATGGCTAAGAAACCATATCAATGCTTTTACAGTATTATTTCATAATACTCCTTTTACTGTACGCACTTTACTTCATAATAAGTATTGCAATTGTGGCAATTCATTTCTCTTGCATGAGAAA
Organism: Lissotriton vulgaris; assembly: GCF_964263255.1. NCBI lineage: Eukaryota > Metazoa > Chordata > Amphibia > Caudata > Salamandridae > Lissotriton > Lissotriton vulgaris. The sequence goes on along the minus strand of NC_141687.1, from coordinate 1,913,784,380 downwards.
GAAGACTGCTCAATAAAATAACACCTTTTATTGAAAACGCCCGTCTTTCTATTTCTCTGCACCTTGGTGAAATTAAGCATGCACGATTGACTGAGTGAAATAGCTGTCTATTGTTTTCACACGACTCTGGAGATATACTCCTTATTCTGGGGGAGCAAAGTTGTCATGTTATATGGTTGTCAGTAGCTAATCCCTTCTTGTCTAAATCAGGGAAGTTAACTCCTCCCTATTCATTCGAGAAAGTTTCTAGTGACCTCTGAGCTAGCTGGCAAAAACTAATTAAGTCTAACATAGTCAGTAGAGACCTAGATGACCTCAGTCCTACGTCTACACTGCTGTTTATGTTATTCCAATGTGCAGAGCCTATTGGGAATATAGGAACTACACTACATGGCGCCCAACGTTTGGTAAGGCGATAATCTAACGCAAGATACTAGAATAACTCAGTCGTGCTTTTCACACAGACTCCTTTCTCTCGTAAAAAATCCAATAGACGTCTGGAGTGGGTGAAAGGTTAATATCCGCCGAAACTTAGTAGGATGAGAATCCTATGTATTAGTTTACGGTATAGTCAACGTTGAAGGATACAGTGTTCCAAAATATTGTGCACCTAATCTTTGTTTCCTCAAAAACTTGCTCTGCAAGAAACTTTCATTAAACAATGTCAAATCACAGCGACAATACCGACACCGATGAAGCCGCAGTAAATGCGAATCAACCGGGTGTAGACCTTACAGGGTTTAATGAAGATAACGACCCGGATGCAACACTCATCCCGGCCAATCTAAGAAAAACCATAACTATAAAACTTATAGAAAATGGGGTATCACCAAGAGGTGGTACAGTTGTATTTGTGGTAGGGGCACATGAGTATCGGCAGACAGAGGTATTCTATTCCTGGATAACTTTTCCAGCAGCACATACTGTGACACAGGAGTTCCACTACTATAAAGTAGCGGAATCTCCAGCGGAATACTCTCCTTTCAAGGAAATTGAAATTCCACTAACATACCAATAGCACCTGCTCTTATTTAATGGCGCCCTAAAACATCAAAATCACATTACCAGGCTCGGTCCACTAGGTAGACCAGGAGCCACGTGGCCGGTTCTAACCAGCTACACACCACACCCAGACATTGAAACAATGTCAAGCGAAGAACTCTTAGTTAAAATAAAAGAAATAACAAGAGCATATAGAGATTTAGTTCAAATCACTCTAGACAGTACAAACTGTAGATTAGAACAACTAATTGAAAATCCTGAAAAAACCTTTATTAAAAACAATCTCAATTCTCAAAAGAAGAAATGGGAGGGTAATAAACAAACTACTCCCAGAGAAAAACAATTTCAGTCCAGAGGAAGGTCTCCCCAAAGGAGAAATAAATCTCCAGGAGGAGGGGACAAGTCTCCCCAAAGGGAGCCCTCTGGAAAAAAGATATAACCTTAGAGATAGGGATAAATTAAGAAAACCTGACAAATATCAAGATATTAATACACGTCAATCTCGATCTTTTCAGACTTCCTCACAGAAATCGGAAAGAAGAGGACGGTCAGAACAGAAGGAAGAGCACGTCAAGTCCAAAGACAAAGATCCTGCTCATCAAAGTAAAAAAATCACAATTTCCCAGAAAGAAGGTAGCAAGTATTAAAATTAAACATGCCGAGAATCCTAAGGACACAAATGAAAAACGGAGAGTGGGCTCAGACAATGCTAGACAGCACAGCAGAAGTGACCATAGCTCGCAAGATCCTGATGAATCTTCTGGAGACAGTGGACACAAATGAATACATTCAGGTTGAAACTGCATACACACGAGTTAGCGTGCCCCATAAACTATATGAAATAACATTACATATAGAAGGAGATAAAACTAGGAAAATAAAAGGTCTCTTTTGGGAGAATCTTTCTAAAGGCTATGACATCCTGTTAGCTGAAAAAGACTGGCCACCAGAGTTTGTCAGGGAGTGCCCTCATGGCGAAGAAATGATTATGCCTGCCTTTGCAAATCAATCATATCCCGATTCATAAAAAATACACATTTGCAAGAAAATGGGCAGTGGCCCAAGCCCCTGCTTTATATAAAAATCATGTATAATGCGATGAGGACTCTCCTCCCCTCAAAATCTAGGTAAAAAATCAACCCACTGCACAAAGGCAGTACCCAGTTAAACAAGAAGCTAAAAAGCAAGTCAGGGAGATCTTAGATCAACTTGAATATCAAGGGGTGATTGAAACATGCACCTCACAAATAAACAATTCTTTGTTTCCTGTCTCCAAGCCAGATGATTCATATTGTCTAGTTTTGGACTACAGGCATTTAAACTCCTGCTGCAAAACGTTTGCAGTCCAAAACTCACACAGTGCAGCACTAATGAATAACATTGTGCGCAAAAAATATAAAACGACATTAGATATCTCTAATGGATTCTTCTGTCAAAACATTGCTCCTGAAAGCAGGTATTTGACCGCTTTCTCAATAATGGGGTCGCAAAAACAATTTTGCCGACTCCCACAGGGATTCAAGAATAGCCCAGGATTATTCTCAGCAAGGGTACCAGAATTACTACAAATGTATGATGATGAGGCATTATCCTATGTCGATGACATCTATCTAACAGACGATGACCTGGAGACTCACTTGAAAAGGGTGAACACCATAATACTTGGGATCGCATCCGAAGGTTACAAATTCAACTTTAAAAAGTCCAGAATAGCCCATCTAACTGTCCTATTTTTACGATATGAACTATCAAGTGAAGGCAAAAGCATTGCAGACAATTTCTTAGAGAAATGTGCAGTACTCCAAGCACCTAAAACGCTGAAGAATTTACAATTAATACTAGGTTTCCTGAATTTTGGAAGAACATACATTCTAAATTATGCAAAAAGGGTTAAACCTCTCTACGAATTAATAAAATCTGATTTCAAACCAAATAATTGGACTCAAAAACATACATAAATTTTGAGATCATCACAGACAGACATGTTAACTAAAACAAAACTGCAAACATGCACAAACGAACGCAATCTGGTAATCCGAGTCATCCCAGGAAGATGCGGATTCACATACCTGACCTCTAATGAGGGAGAAACGGTACCTATATCTTACAAATCACATTTGTACACTCAAGCTGAAATGAAATTCAGTTCTACAGAAAAAATTCTGACAGCCGTTCAAACTGTTGGAGCAAGAGAAAGAGCCCTCGCACAGGGTAAACGTGTAATAATAGTTACACCTGTACCTGCTTTAGAAGCAGTAACAAGAGCAAGCATTCCAAATGCTAAGGCACTACATCCAAGATGGATACAGTGGGTTAATTCTCTTGCTGCACCAGACGTAGTATACAAATGTGTTCCTAATCTAAAAACAAAAGAATTTCTAGAATATGAATATGAATGTCCTCTGCCGACCGAGATCCTGCCTCTAGAACATTACGGCTGTATAATATATACAGACGGATCAGCACAACCCGCAGTTGGGGGTAAACAAGCTTATAGTGCTGCGTGCATGATTGTTAAAGGTCATTGGCTCAAAGGAAAATTTAGACCACTGGTAATTAAAACTCAATCTCTAGGATATTGTACAGCTCAGCGAGCTGAACTACTGGCTTTCAAGATGGCGCTTGAAAATACAGATCGCGAATTCCCCAAACTTATAGTGTGCGATTCATATTACTGCGTTCAATCTTACTATGAATACTTGCAGAACTGGGTTCAAAATGGTTTCAAAGATGCAAAGGTGGCACAATCAAGCATAAAACGCTTTGGGAATAAGTAGTTCTTTTACAGAAAGAACTACAAAAGACTCATGTGATACATACACTGAGTCATCGACGTGATGGCGTTCATGGTGCAGGGAATTCATTGGCTGATAGAGCCACAGCGGCTACTGGTCAACCGGCTTCCGTAAGCCACTAAAAAGCGTTCAGAAAAACAAATAGATGGAGAAACCATGCTGGCAGTAAAAGCCTCATTGAAAGGCGATTATGCGGCATTACCTCTCAACTATCCACTCAAAAATACATACATAATTGATGCAAACTCCGTTCCGTTTTACTCGAATCCCTGGAGTGGGGGATAGAGTAATTCCAAACACGAACTGGAGAAGCTTCTTGATAAAAGAAGCATGCATGGAATTGGGTCTGAGGCACCAAGAGATCTTGATATCTCTGATAGAAGTGCAATCACAATACTGGTGGCCGGGGATGAGAGTGGAAATTTACAATTTTGCAATAAATTGTGAGGACTGCAACAGAGATCGCAGTTGTAAACCGGACCAGGCACCAGCCCAGACACCACTATTAAACAGCATCAGGCTATCTATGCGCAGATGTCCGACCGGACAAATGCGGTCCCATAATTATTAAGACTAGATTCACTAAAGATGTGGCCCCAGCGCTCGGCTGACGCCAGAACTGTTATAAAAGATTTACGAGTCTTTATCGGCACATACGCAATTGGCGTGCTACATTCTGATCATAGTCCTGCGTTTAGCTCTCGAGCTTACAAAGAGGCCATGAACAGCATTGGCATTGCATTGCGGTACTCTTCTCCCTTCCATCCTGAGGGAAATGCGGTTGTGGAAAGAAAAAACCATGACATAAAGCAATCTATAACGACGAGGGTATTAAGTTCGGGTGATGGGTTGGTCAAACATCTAACAAGTGTCCAATGTAGCCTTAACAATCTGCCAAGAAATTCTCTAAAAGGTTTCACTCCATACGAACTATTGTTCAGCACTAGAATGAGAATTCAGGACTTAGATAGTCATACTTCAGTGGTAGAGGAAAAAACCTTTGATATCAAAGATCGTTTGGCTGTTTTACAGGACTTGAATGAAACAAGAAAAAAGTCTAAGTAACATAAAGTCTAAGCCAACAACCACTGAAGAACCACCTGTCCCAGCAAGACCTGTCTGGATTCCAAAGATTGGGGATCTGGGCAGAGAAAAGATCGCGGTGGAGAAGGAATTTGGGCCTTCTTACAGAAAAGCAGTACCTGTCTTAGCTGTCAGCCGAACAAGATAAGTAGTACTACCGCCACTTGCTGGTAAAAAGGTAAACAGAGTTGTTTCCATCGACCTGGTGAAACCACAATCAATTGGCCAATAATAAGTAGTAGGCCCAGTGGACTCCCAAGAAATAGCAGAAGACCAAATCTTGCTACAATTCAAGAGGTTCAAACTGAAAGAATAATCACTTTCGACAAACCATCAGTGAATAAAAAAGAACTATGCAACAAAGCAATGGAACTTGTGCCTCTTGAAACCCAAATTGTAACAGTTCAAGAAACACCAGTCTACAATGATGTAGCCTCGGAATATACAAATGTAACAAAAGAAAATGCAAAGATCAATGGTAATCCGGAAGCAATCTCACCAATTGACAGAACTGCATCTGGCTACTTTATCAACTTTGATGACTTTTCCAATAATCCGAGTGAACATGGAGACAAGCCAGCAACAAAAACTTTCAAAATGAAAATTACAGAACTTTTTCATCAACTCAAAGAAACATATCTGATTTCCCCTTAGATTGAACTATGGATTGTGTTAGGTGTACTTATAGTTCTACTGTGGCTGATCCTAGTTTTAATTTTGGGTAGATTTATTACAGTACAATGGACACAGCAAGTCAGAACATCAACTTGGTCCTGAGACCACACAAATCCTCTCACATAGAGAAAAGAGAACTTTCATCAGTGAACATCACAGCAAAGCCTATACCTGGTGGATAGCATGGTACAGAACTGACTATGAAATCTATGGCCCGGTAGAGGTCTTGAAGTATCCACATCCATTCAAGATTTCATTAAGTGACTTTGTGACACCAAGTTCTTTTTCTGATGATTGGGACTTTGAAAATATTAATAATATGATGTCAGATTTAGAAATGTCAGCAAAATTTACAGAACATGATTATTTACAGGGTTCATCGAATTATGAAGAGATGTACTGTTATAACCACTATGGTCATCATTATCTGCATAAGTCTGCGAATCCTAGAAATTTATTTACCTATAATCAGTGGGAACATTGTCCAACTCCGCCAATAGGCAGTTCAAAAACGTTTTATGAAAAATTCCCATACTTTTCTGGGTTTAATCACACTGATCCAGAAATGTTTTATTTCAAGATGTTAAATAAGACAGGAATGAAAAACATACTGACAAATACGAAATTGATTTATTCTGAAAAATTTTATGACAAAATGTCAACATTTGGTTTTGAATTTTGGAAAAACAACATTGAAACAAAAACCAAAAGAGTGGCAGGTGCAAGGTCTAGAAGCATTATGTAGAGCCTGCATGATCCCAGAACAAATAATATTCCTGAATGATACAATTCAGCAAACATCCTGTCTTGGCTTAGCTAAGATAAAATATTTAAACAACCCGTCTATACCAACACCAATGCCTGATAGAAATACCACTACAGATGAGGGGTTAGACGTGTCCTATATTTTAAAACAAAACAGAACAAATCCTGATTGGAAAAAATGGTTGATCTGGCCCATAGTCACAAATAACTGTCAAAATAGATTCCTGAACAAAATACAGGGGTTCAAACAGAACAGGCCAGACCCTAGATACTCCCAGAGACAACATCCAGGGATAGTAACAACATATAGTGTAGGAAAACTATGCCTTGACTGGCTACAGAAATCCACACTTCCCAAAATAAAGCAACACTTAACTTTACTTAAAGAAGGTGCTGACTTGCGAGATTTCATAATGGGACATCGCAAACAGCGTAAAAAACGTTTCATATACGCCGGTATATACGCTGCTTACAATGAAGCTTGGAAATTGAAACAGATTGAAGCTACAGAAAAAATACGGGGAATTGACAGTATCAATTTGGAGAAATCATTTTCTGTAGTAGACAATGGGTTAACGACTCTGTCCTCCAGAATCTATTTACTGGACAGCATCGTATCATCTGCTATTGATATAATAGAGCAGGGCATGTTAATGTTACAACATGGCCAGTCCCAATTACGTTCTATTGTACAGCTAGGCTGGACATTGCAAAACCTGCGTTCAGGCTATGTGCCATGGCGTTTAATCAACACAACGTCATTGTTTTCTATCTTTAATCTTACTGATAAACAAATCAGTTTGGCACAAAAAGGAGCAGACTATGCGATACTGAGCATTGAAAAACTTGAGAGATTACCATTGACAATGTTAGAAAGACCTGTCATTGAATGGATAATACATGGCACGAATACAATCCCGATTATGACTTTTCAGTTTCAATACTGCCAAAAATATATACCAGCAGGCCTGTATGAAAGGTTGGGTAAAGGATACATCAAATCGACCTGGAATTTACCTTACACACACAAATGTTACTGTGAAGGGAAAAAAGAGGTATTTCTTAGTGGTAATGATTGTAAAAAATCACTAAGCAGTACACTCCTGTTCCAAGGTATTAACTTGCATGGGGCCTGTGAAGGTTCTTCGAACAACCTTTAATGTCATTCATTCAATTCATTCAAATAAGCTTTATTCGGTTTTTGTTTAAAACCATAAAAGCAGCAAAGAAATACAAAACATGTATAAATGACTCGACATATCATTTGCAAAATAAAAAGAAAAACCAACTATTAAAAGCAAACTAAAATCAATTTGTCCATTCAGCTAAATAAAATGGGACATGCAAACATCAGGAAACAGGGTAGTGTGTTGGTAGCACAGGCTTCATGGCATCCCCTTTTACTAAGAATTATGGTTCCATGTCGTTTGCCTTAGGGACGGATAGGGTCGGGGCCCGGGATAAAAATCGTACAAGTCCCAGATGCAAATGGGGCCATCTCCCTCTTTGGGTTGGGAGGATCGCAAATAGGGGACAATGTTCATAGTCTTGAATTTAATTAGAATAAGGTCGCCCGGGATGTCTTTGGGCGACGTACCTAGCCACCCCACCCTCCTGACTCTCAAGATGCCGCCATCTAAAGCAGGTGGCAATGGTCTGTGTTGTTGTAGCCAGGAGATGGTTTTGTTTAACAAGTCCTGGTGAGTTTCAAATTTGCCCTGACTAGGTGCAGGGACCCCAGAAAGAACAGTCACGTAAGGGGCAGCTTCTGGCGGTAGGTTGATCCAATTCCTGCTTTCATATACAAGCCTGGGAACTCTATGGGGTACAGGTATGGAGTTAAAAATAATGTTCCGGCCTCTTGAATTAGGTAGAGAGATGAGGGGTTCAGGAGTTTGAGCTGTCATGAGTGTCGTAGGTTTGAAATTGTCATTGTTGCTGGGGAGAGTAGGGTGAATGGGTGTGGCTGTTGTTTCAGTTGAGATATGGTTCCTTAATAATTTATTTTCGATGCTGGTCAACCTATCTCCCAGATTATTGATTTTAGTGATCAGGGGTGCTAGTGCAGTTGTTAACAATTGCTCAATCTGTGCCAGTAAGGTCAATTGAAGTGGTGATACTGGGACAGGTGTTTTGTTCACCTCCTCAGTCGGCAATATTATTGGTGGATTGGAGGGTTGTAATGAGGGACTAGTGCACATTTTGTCAGTATTCTCAGTGTCTTTGTCGTTTACTTCATCAGCATATCTACCCACTATAGGGGGGGTAGATACGTTCTGGGCGTAGTTCGTACCACACAGGGCATTCAGCTCCTCCCAGATGGACATGATGAAAACACAGTGCAATGTCAGAATCGATAATGAAGCGATACAATACCTCCAACTTCGTAGCAGCCAAGTGGGGTGGCCCGACCCGGCCTCTTCGTGCCTCTGAGGGCCACAGAGGGCCCGCCCTTTGCCCGGGCTTAGCCCGCGCGCGGTCCCGCGACGCGGGGGCTCGTGCTGGCCTTAAGCCCACCTCCGGGGGCGGGGCAGGATGCTGGATGCGCGCCTTCCTGGGCGCAAGGGGTGCTGGGTAGTGTAGTTCCCGATCTACCGCCTCGCCGCGATGATCGGGATGCAGCAGGCAGCAAGGTCCGGTATCACAGGAGAGCAGCGCTCGGGCTGCAACTGTCCTCAAAGCCCAAAAGTGACCTCCCAGGTCAGTATAAGGCTCAGGTCCCCCGCTCCCCCGGGGCTCGCGCTGGCCTTAAGCGCACCTCCGGGGGCGGGGCAGGATGCTGGATGCACGCCTTCCTGGGCGCAAGGGGTGCTGGGTAGTGTAGTTCCCGATCTACCGCCTCGCCGCGGTGATCGGGATGCGGCAGGCAGCAAGGTCCGGTATCACAGGGGAGCAGCGCTCGGGCTGCAACTGTCCTCAACCCCCAAAAGTGACCTCCCAGGTCAGTATAAGGCTCAGGTCCCCCGCTCCCCCGGGGCTCGCGCTGGCCTTAAGCGCACCTCCGGGGGCGGGGCAGGATGCTGGATGCGTGCCTTTCTGGGCGCAAGGGGTGCTGGGTAGTGTAGTTCCCGATCTACCACCTCGCCGCGGTGATCGGGATGCGGCAGGCAGCAAGGTCCGGTATCACAGGGGAGCAGCGCTCGGGCTGCAACTGTCCCCAACCCCCAAAAGTGACCTCCCAGGTCAGTATAAGGCTCAGGTCCCCCTCTTTCATGTCATCTTCAGGGCACCCCTACTACACAGATAGAGCCATTTTTCAGACAGCTTTCCAACGGTATCTACGTTTTAATAAGCAATCACAGCTGCTGTGGCATGGTGCCAGGAAACCCCTATCTCGTAACTGTGACTTCCAGGGCCGTTTGCTGTATGCAAGTATTGTATCCAAACAGCAATCCAGACATGGAGGTGGCAATATGGCCTTATGTGAATATCTCTTCTATTCGAATTGATACTTTAAGCAGAAGGAAGTCTATACCTTTTACAAACAACTGTGGCTTTAACCTCTCCCGAAGAGACATATGACCTGTAAGTTGCAATGACAGCGGCAGAGATACATACCCTATTATCGACAAATTGTCCGGTGCATTTCGTAGAAATGTTAAGCCAAATCTTAAACATGTCAGATACCAGTGGCATCGCACATGTATTTAAAACAATTTTTTCGGGACTGCTAACACCCTTCGAAGCAGTTCTTGGCATCTTCTCGAATTTTGCGCATTCGCTCTTCGGTAACCTGCCTCTTATTTTGGGACTCGTAGCAGGAATTTTATTTTTGTTCCTTCTGCTCCGATATGGCAAGCCAAGTCACAGACAAACCTCTGGCAACGATGGAAGAAACGATCCAAGCAATACGATATCAAGACCGTATCACTAAGGTCCTCGGATTGGCCCGGCTAAGAGATCTGAATTCTACCTGGTTTCTTTCATTCAGACCAATTTGGCAAAATTGCATCTTACCTGTGCTTCGATGTCTGCTATGCGGAGAAGAATGTGTGTTGGAAGTCTGTCTCACACTACCATCAGCAGTACCAATGGATATCAACGCTTTGCTTTGTCCTGTAACGACTCATGCAACGTGTTGTCCCCAGCGGCTACCTATTCTGATGATGGCATTTGTTGAGACTTCACCATTACGATTAAGTGGGGGTGAGGTACGAGATGAAAGTGGCACCACACAGGTACAACCTCTGTGAACATTGCCGATCCTGACAACGATGATGGCAATGCATCGCACATTTGCACTATGTCCACCTTTTCGGAGTTGGCCCAACTTTCACCTACTGTTGTGCTGTTGTGCTGTGTCCCCTGTCTTGAAGGAATCTCCAAGGGCCTGAGAAGAGCTGGCTCCCTGTTCTGAAGTCCCAGGAACAAAAAGGCTTCTCCCCCAACTTCCCTGAACTCTGCTGAGAGAGTTCTGTCCTTCCTAGAGTACTTGATCCAGTTGTGGGGCCTCTGGAAGTTGTACCTGTGCTGGAAAGCTTGAAACTAAGCTTGAGAGACTTTTTGCAATTGAAAAGTTATCGCATCGCTCGCTGCGGAGCGCACCCCCGACAGTGCGAAAAGTTTTCCACCGCTACGAAGGTCGAGATCGTCCCAGCACCTGTTGCCGCTGTCAGAGCCGTCGCATCCTTCGTTTGTGGGACGCACACGATCAGTGCAGGAAGCCTAACATCGTTGCGAGTGTCGTCGCAGAGCCTGTCGTCGCTGGGTGAGATCGCCGCACCGCCTGCTTGTGGACCGCATCACGTTGCTGCGAGAGTCATCACCAAAGCCAACGCATCGAGGAGCTGCGAGAGAGAAGATCACCACTGGTCCGTGCATCATTGCCCCGGAGATCGTTACACCTCCAAAGACCGTCTCATCGTGCCTTTGCGAGAACAAACTTCCTACGGAACCTACGCACCGGAATACATACAAGTGGCCTTCCTCCCCATACAGAACGGATGCGTCGCAACACGCCCGCTGCTGCAACGGGGCTGTCGCATCGCCTCCCCAGGGTCTCAGGAGCAACGCATCGCTTGTTTTCCACCGCACCAGCTTCTGCTTTTGGAACTTTGTCGCAACTAAATGTACTGTGTCTGAAACATGACGCAACTGTAAAGTTTTCACACAACCGTGGATTATTTTATCTCAACCTAAAGAACTTTTATTACAACCTTAAGAACTCTTTTGAAACCACATTCGAACTGTGTATGTTGGATTTTTGTCGTTTTGGTCTTGTGTAGTTTAGATTAAATACCTGTATTTTTCTAAACTGTTGTAGAGTCAGTTTGTGGTGTTTTCACTGTGTTACTGTGAGTGTTGGTAAAAATACTTTACACATTGCCTCCTGAAAAGCCTTGACTGCTCGTGCCAAGCTACCTAGAGGGTGAGCATGGGTTAACTCAGAGGGTTACCTCCTTACCCTGACTAGAATCAAGGGTCCCTATTTGGACAGTGGTACCTACCTCTGCCAACTAGAGACCCCCAGTTCTAACAAGCAGAATATATTATCAAAATGACTAATTATGTTCTAAGCCCTCCCAAAAAACCTACCCAGTACTGATGTGTGTACTTTGCAGAAAGCCATTGACACATTCATTTGGACAGGCTGGAGATCATGTATGTCAGTGATACGTCTTACAATCCATAAACAAGCGGGGGGGTTTGGGACTCCCAGATTTTAAAATATAGTATCTAGCAACATAACTCTGAGTATTTTGTGGATGGTCCCTTTATGAGACTGAGAAACGGTGGGTTCACATGGAATCAGTATTGATGGGCAGGGGTCTGTGGGCTTCCCAAATGTGCCAGACTAATAGTATGCTACTATTCACAGATCTTGAAAACTACATTCGAGCTATGGAACTCAGTTATGAGAGGTGACACATTACCAACCTTTCCTTACCCTTTTACACTCCTGGTCATTTATCATTTACCCCAGGCCTGGTGGCAAACAACCTCAAAAGATGGCCTGAGGGAGTGTGTAGGATGTTGCGAGACCCGTTTCAGAGGTAGGAAATAAAGCCTTTCACCGGTGTAAGCAGGATTATAGAGTAAGTGAAAATGATTGCTTGCCCTATTTCCATCTTTGTCATCCGGTTTTACGCCACGAAAATGAAGAGATGGCCACTAGATACCTTACATTATGGGAAAAACTATGTGCCACATATGCTTGACCTTATTTCTCATATAAACACCAAACTGACAGAGACGATGCCAGAACCAGAATGGGTATACATAATAAAAAGCCTGTAATCAGATATGTACGCAAAGTGTGCAGACTAGTCAATTAATGTATAAAAATAATGATGATGTGGCATGTAACTCTAAAGAAGTTAAAACCAATGTACATGACAACTTATGGTCTGTGTTGAAGGACCTGTGGGAAGGAGGGGAATGCATTGCATATGTGTTGGACATGCCCTAAGATAAAGATGTTCTGGAAGGAAGTTCTTCACCATATTAAAGGAGTGGTAGGCTATCCTCTTCCAGCAGAGTTGGCAACTACTGTCCTGGGCCTGGGACCTGCAGTGTACAAGGGTCTCACCAATACCGACTGGAGAGCAATACTTCACATGCTCTTGGCAGCAGAACTACTACTGGCACTGACATAAAAATCTCCAATGATCCCCATGATGCAAAATTGGTCAAGTAAATTAGGGTGGCTGCTGGCTGTGGAGAACTTAGCTGGAGTGTATCCAATATGGACCATATATACGTAAGCCTGTGGCATCCCTTAAGGGACTACTTAATGGATAAAGAGGTTAAATATAGTTGTTCCAAAAGCACTGTGATCTCTCAAATTCCCCAATTACTTGACGTGACTTGAATTTAAATACCTCAAACTGTAAAGCCCAGACTTCAAAAGATGTGTTAAACTATAGGTAGGGATGGTCCTATGACCCTGCACCCATGGAATATGACGTTGCTAAATGCAACCTCTTGGAGGTTTGTCTGTTCAGGCTCTCACCTGGATGGACACTGGGGTGAGAGGGAGGGTTTGGGCAGTGACACATAAATAATGTTCTGTTAATGCCCATGTAAAATTGACATGCAGTTAGGGGTGGGTGGAACTCACAGAGATTCATAAGAAGTTACATGAGCTGGTAGAATTAGGAACGTTGAGCTGCTCGCACTGAATTTTAGTTCCTGGAACTCATGCCACGCTGAAAACTCAGCACGAGCGCCACCATGAGGTGCGCCAGAGGGCAATGCTTTTCAAACTGATTTTGCTGCCACTCAAGTAGATGTTTTACGCGGGCAGCAGTTTTCAGGCAGCTATCGGTTGCGAACGTGACTGCCCGTCACCACCCGAGACAGCCCGCGCTGGGGAAAAATTATTGGGTGACCTCCTTGCAACCGAAATTCAGCCATGGCATCCCAAACCCCACGCACTTGTCAACAAGCCATTGGTGATCAACACCTGAGAAAAACTCTATCACATGACAGTTGGCAGAGGTTGGCTGAAACTCTGCATTACATGCATAACGCAGAGTGGGCATACCTCTGCCAACTCGGCTGGTAGAGTGGAATTTATTACCCACCCCTAGTTTGTATATCAATGATACTCGCTTTTGTTGTGTTGTATGTAGTGAAAATCAATAAAACATCATTGGAAACTGGACATTTATTCTTAATGTTTTACATGTCCTGTCAGTGAAAAAATTACAAAGTCATTTTCTACTGTGGCAAGACTGGCTCTCCCATTGAAAAGCACAGGGTTACATTATAACTCCTTGTAATGCATAACATCAATATGGTACAAGCTAGAAAAATTAGTCAAAGACTCATTGGAATAGGAAGTTAAAATCCAATCTAATAATCAAATTGGATTCTCAATTGCTATTGAAAAAGTTTCCATTTTCAAATTCTTTTCTTATTAGAAAGTTGACATTTTCCTATCTAAGCCAAAGGTGTGTTTCTGCCAGTGTGCAGGGTCACCTGACTGTTAATGGCTCTCCTCTGGTGTGACGTGTATTCTTCCCAGGCAGTAGACAAATGGCCTGGGTGTGGGGAGGTGATGGTCTTCTTGACAGGATGACTGGTGATGTGAGGAGCTTCCTGACAGGATGTACCCCAGCCCTGGAGGGGGGCAAGGAGAACACCGCCTCACATCCCACCACAGTTTGCCCCTTTGCATTGTGGTAAATGTAGTAAACAATTGCGCTTACTTCAATATTAACTGTAGTTTTTCACCAAAGTTGATGCAGATTGTGCTGTACATCTCTAGACACATGTGTTTCTGGATTTTATCCTTCATCAGTAGCGAACAAAAAACTGTTTCAACTGGGGTTGCTGGAAATGCTGCCAAAGTCTTCTCAGGTCTCATTACTACTCGCAGGCACACAGGTGCATCTCCAAAGCTTGTCAGCTTGCTGGCTCAAGGAAGCCGTTTGAACAGTATGGTAGTTGGGGGCACACTGCCTCACATCCCAGTACAGTTCACCTCTTTGAATTGTGGTAAAAGTAAAAAAAGACTGGTATTATCTTTAAAGTGGGCTCTCATCCCTTTTAATCAATAATCCAATTTCTCACAGCCAACATCATTTGTAAGTATGGAAGCAACACTTAGTGTGTGTCTGTCGACCTTCCACAGCTTATTCAGCAAATGGTGGCTTCAGTTCATGAATTAACTAAAGGAGAAGGCAAGGATACCGGTCAATAGAAAGGCAAAATTTCAAAGCTTAGCTAGAATCGGTACTTCAAGATGATGAATTGAGTAATATTCATACCTGTGCCCAAAGGTAACTATAACTCGTGCCTCCCCATGCACAGTTTTTTCATCCATAATTTTGTTGCAAATGTTACAGTGATATAATGAATGATGTCATATAACACGTAATATGTAGGGTAATTAGCAGTGCTTTGTAAAGTCACCTTAGGGCACTCGCTTTAGTTATTTGAGATGACTATAACTAGTGAATCTCATTGGTTTCTGTTCATTTAAAATGGTATGTTGTAACTGACATTTTCACCTAACTATAATGGTCTTTAACCTTTGTTTTTTTGTGTGTGAATTTTCTATTCTTTTTTTGCATAAAACACTCACCCCGGATCGTGTGTCCAACCTTCGAGCACTCAAGCTCAAAACCCATTGACTCCTCTGCCAGCACGCATCCTGGTTGCCAGTGGGAGCTGGCAATAATTTATATTTTATTTTGGGAGAGGTCATGTGGCCCTTCCCTCCCCAAGCTTTTAGGGCCATGGGAACTCTATTGCTCAGACTACAGGAAGGATATGTTTTAAAGCGTACTTAAATATTTGAAAATAGCTTAATAGATTATTTTTATTCTCAATTGTAATATGTGCAGCATTGAAAGAAAATTGATTGAGTTATTTTTAGTATTCGAGTTTGTCTGAGCTTCACTATTTAAGTAAATAGCACCTATGCAATTTAGGCTCAACACTTTTACACTTTTGTAAGAGGGTACTGTATGAGAAAATGAAATATTATCCATATGTAATTGATAGAAGTTAACATTAGCCCACTTGAACATGATTGTAAACGAGCACATTTGTTAAATTTTGTCATGTTTTCCATGATTTATGAAATTAAGGAGATCAATTTCAAGATGATGTTTGTGACTCAAATTCTATGTGACATTGTTATAATTCTTTAATTCCTACATATAGGGCCCAACAGCTGTCCCGTGGGGGCCATTAGGATGCGCCCGCCCAAGCATGGGCGAATTTTGCGAATCTGGTGTTCGCGAATTTTGCGAATTTGCGAACTCGCAATCCGCAAAATCCGGGAATTCTCGCGAATTTGCGGATTTTTTTTTGTGTTCGCAAGGATTTCTGCCAGTTCGCAAGGATTTCTGCCAGTTCGCGAGGGTTTTGTACCAGTTCTCAATTGCGAACTTACATGTCGGCTCGCATCGGTCGAGATTATGTTGTTTCTACGTCTGGTTCATCATCACAGGATCCCAGCACCCTCTGTTTCACCCCTGCCACCCTCTGTTTCACCCATGCCACCCTCTGGTACATCAATGCCATCCTCTGGTTCATCATCACTGTAGATTATGGGGGGGGAAAGCAAGCACACCTGCCTGCTTCAACTGACATGAATTAATTTGGGGTTGATTTATTAATGTGTCACTGTTTTAAAATTCCAGTCTGGCACCAGATTCCTTATCTGTAATTTGCTTTCTGTTGCAGTGCAATTTTTTTTTCCAGGACCTTTGTGGCCTACTTGTAGCTATTCTATGAGCCTGCTGTGAGGGTCAGAGCAGGGTCATACAATTGTTGCAACTAACAACTGAACTCTGGAGGGGCCCTTGTCAGGAAGCACTACAGGGAATGGTTACTAATGATGAGTTTGAACTTTTGAACCTGCTGAATGCTTTCACTTTTGCAAAACTCGTTTTTCTGCAGAACAGCATTACAGCAACTGTAATGCCACAAACAAGCTTATATGAGAAAGTTGATTTCTAATCCAAAAGTTATCCAAAGAAAATCAAAAGGCCTCAAATCCAAAAAAGTGTAGGCAAATGTCAACCTGAGGAGTTATTCTGATAAAAATCATCATTTTCAGAAGGTCTATGCTGCTTGCTAGTAGATTTCTTGTGCAGAATTGCAATTTTTGTAATTTCGCGAGTGCGGGATTGTGGCTGCCCGCCGCACCTACATGTTCGCAATTGCGAACTTACACCGCACGCCGCAAAATTGTATCACCGGGGGCGTGGCCAAGATGGCGGCAGAGTAGGACGCTTTTCCGAGCCGCTACGGCGTCGATCCAGTATAGCTTCTTACAGCACGGTCCTGAGGGAGCGGTTTAGCTTCAAAATTGCTGCAGAAGTTCCCCTGGCATAGCGGAGTGGTTTGGTGCCGTCGGTGGAGCGGAGAGGCATCAGGGACGACCACAAGACCGACTGAGCTCTGAGGCCTGCGCGACCCCGGCCTCGCTTGGTTCCTGGCGCCCGCTATTGGAAGAGGGCAGGCCTCCTGAGATCCCGCCCAGGACCGCCAGCGCTGATTGAAAGTGGAGGAACGCTCCGTGCCGATGAAGCGGTCGATCTAGCTTCCAGTGCGACTTGGGGTGTTCGACGTTTCTGGCCTGTGGCGAGGAGCGAGCCCACGAGGCGTCGAGGCGGAGGTACGACGACACCCAGCAGTGATCATCGAGGGGAGGCCCGGTGACGCCCGGGTGCCGGCGGGGTTGCGCACGCCGAGGGCGGCTGTGGAGAATCGGCCCCGAGTTTGACTGGTGGCGGAGAGTGGTGCCGGACCAGCGGTGGTGACCGGTGGGCCCAGGCGTGAGCGGATTTGCATGTGATGAGGACGCGGCCTACGTGATAGCAGCGGCATTCCTGCCTGGCCGCCACAGGACTTCGGGCCGTCGGTACACTTGTGCATCGGCCATTGGCGCCTGTGAAGCCTACAAGCACGTGCAGGACGGAGGCCTGGGCCCCCGTGTGGATCGTGTGAGTGAAACGGAAGCACTACGGACTATAGTTTGAGGCCTGGACATTGGGACCGCGGTGGACTGGAGGTGGAGCGAGCGGCCAGCCCGCCATTTTGTTTGGTCTCTTGGCGCCCGGGCGGAGTGCTGCCCGCCGCAATGTCCAACACGCTGCGCAAGGGGCGCCCGGGGAAGGATGGCGCTTCGAAGTCCTCCCAGCAGCCGGCATCCCCAGGGGCTAGTGGCTTGTCGAAACAGTCGGACGATGAGGCGCCGGTGACGAAGGCTTTTATGTCCAAACTTTTTGCCTCCATTAAGGAAGACATCTCCGAGCTCCGCGCACAATTGGCGTCCGATCTGCGGGACGTACGGAGGGACCTGGATGGTATAGGCGAGAGGGTAGCGACCCTGGAGGACCACGATTTAAGTGTGGCCAATGATGTACACCTGTTGCAGCAGGATATCATCCGCCTCACCGAACAGAACCTGGACTTGCAGACGCACACAGAGGACCTGGAAAATCGTTCCCGCAGGAACAACATCCGCATTCGAGCTGTGCCATGGGATGGTGAGGCGGGCGACTTGCGTGGCTATGTTCAGGAGTTGTTCCTACAGATATTGGATGAGGAGGATGTGCGGGACATTCAGATGAATAGAGTACATAGAGTGGGGTTGCCTAGACGAGGGGGGGGGCGCCCTCCTGACATTCTTGTCTGTGTCCATGATTTCCAGGTGAAAGAGCGCATTCTCCGCAAGGCCAGGGCCATCACTTCGTTGCAGTTCAGGGACCACCGCCCTCAGCTTTATCAGGACTTAGCGGCCTCTACGCTGCGGAAACGGAGGGAGTTCTGTCCAGTGACTGCCTTTTTGAGGGAACGTAACATCGCCTACTCCTGGGGTCATCCCTTCAGGATCATCTTCCGGTGGCAGAACCGGCTCGCACAGATTCGCTCACTCCAAGTGGCGAAGGACCTCTTGGGCCTGGAGGATGTGCCACCTTCTCAGGGAGCACCCGCTTCCCCATCTCAGAGGCGCCACCGCTCTTCTTCCTGGCACAGAGTGGGCGCTTCCCCTGACCGGCGGCAGCCGGATCGCACTACCAGTCTGCAGGAACGGGGCAACGCGGAGGCATCGGTGGCCTCGGCTACCCTGGCTGATACACAGCAAAGTTCCGGTGCAGCGTGACCTCTGCCTGGAAGATGGATCGGCGCCGGAGGGGCTTCGGCCTTCTGGTCTGGGGGTATGGATGTACTTTTGGAGGAGACACCCCGGACCGTGGCCGTGGGGGTTACCGTGTTGGTTCCCCTAACCCACTTCCGGAACGGAAGGCCCCTCGCAAACTTTGGACTTCTGGACATGTTGAGTAATTCCTTCGAATTTACAGTTTTGCATCTGTTCTTTCTATTGTTTTTTCTATGTGGGGGGGTTGGGAGTTGGGGGGCTTGGGGTGTTGGGTGGGGGGGTCCCATGACGGTGGGAAGGGGGGGCTGCTGCGTGAATGTTTGCTGCTGTGTGTGAGGGCTTCGGTGTGGGCAGGCTGGAGCTGCGGATAGGGTTGCTATGGGTGTGTGGGGAGCTCTGGGCTATGATGGGGGGATAGTAGCTGATCCTCTGAAGTTGCCTATGATCGGAGGGCTCCTGAGTACGGGGGTGGGGACTCTTGGGGTGGCAGTGGAGAGTTTTGGGGTCCATTTCTATTATGCCGATTAGCATAGGAACTTGGAACGTTAAGGGTATGAATTCGCCGCAGAAGAGGCAGAAGGTGTGGAAATATGTAGTGGATCACCAGCTTGATATAATGGGGTTGCAGGAAACCCATCTGGCACGGAAAGATGAGTTGCGGCTGCGGCATAGGGCATATCCCATTATCTATAGGTCTTCCGGTGCCACGAAGCATAGGGGGGTGGCTCTCCTTTTCCGAGCTGCGCTTCACTTCGAACCTCCAGAGGTGCGTAACGATAAGGACGGCCGTTGGTTGATGGTCAAAGGGCTCATTCAGGGACGGCTATGCACCTTTGTGGTGGTGTATCTACCCAACGCTGGTCAGAATAAGTTTTTACAAGATTTGTTGCAGAAGGTTGGGGATACCTCGCTCTCGAACACGTGGGACGCCTTTAAGGCCTCGATCAGGGGCACGTGACTGGGCCTCAACTCGCAGCTCAACACCTTGCGGAGGAAGGAACGTGAGGCCCTGGAGGCTGAGGTGGTCGAGCTCGAACGAGCTCACAAACTCAACCCCTCGAGGGTGACCCTCCGTCTGTTGACGGCGGTGAGGGGTAAATTAAAGGCGCACTACGCCAATAGGGCCGAACTCACGCTCTTGAGACTGGGGCGACAATCCTATTCATGCGGGAACAAGGTGGGTAGGCACTTGGCGCAGCAACTGCGGGATAGGAGAGAGCGAGAATATATAGGAGGCGAAACGAAGGCGGACATTTTTGGACGCTTTTATGCCGAGTTGTACACGGGAGACAACTTGGGAGCAGAATCCCAAAGAGAGTTCCTGCAACGTTTGCCTCTACCCCGAATATCTAAAGAATGGAACGAATTATTGGAGGCGCCAATCTCTAGAGAGGAAGTTCTCTCCGCCATTAAAAATTTGAAGTTACACAAGGCCCCGGGTACGGACAGTTACACCGCGGTTTTTTACGAGACATATGCTACTGAGCTGTGTGACTTTCTAGTGTCTCTCTTTAACGATATGGCGTCATCCGGAGCCTCTACAGGAACTCTGGCCGAGGCAGTGATCACGGTCCTGCCGAAACCGGGGAAGGATCTGGCGCAATGTGCCTCCTTTTGCCCCATAGCCTTACTTAACATCGACGCTAAATTATATTCAGCGATCCTGGCGTGCCGCTTACAGGATTTGATGCCGGCGATCATTCACCCAGACCAGTCTGGCTTTATTATAGGACGCCAGACCCATGATAATACTCGTAGAGTGGTTCACTTAATCGAAAAGGCAGACAGGTTCCGTATTCCGGCTGTGCTTGTGGGCCTGGACGCGGAGAAGGCCTTTGACCGAGTAGATTGGGGCTTTTTGTTTAATACGCTGACGGCTTTTGGCTTTTCTGACAAATTCATCACTATGGTAAGGGCTAACTTTTGCAATCCACGATCGAGAGTGGCAGTGAATGGCCAATTGTCGGCCTTCTTCCCACACTCGAGGGGCACCAGACAGGGGTGTCCCCTCTCTCCCCTGCTGTTCGCGCTCAGCATTGAGCCCCTGGCGGTGGCGGTGAGGGAACATGAAGGCGTGAGAGGCATACCGTTCACAGGAGAGCAACATAAGATCTCGCTCTTCGCGGACGATATCTTGTTTTCGGTGGCGGACCCGGCAGGTTCCTTGCCTTGCATTAGGGAGATTCTACTTGAATTTGAGGAAGCAGCGGGATTTAAAGTGAATTATGGCAAATCATATATCCTGAATTTGACTCTCTCACAAACTGACGTGGCTCATGTGCGGACGTTGACGCCTCTGGCATGGGCAACTGGGTCGATTGTTTATCTGGGAGTCCACCTGACTCCGACGGTGGGCAAACTGTTTGCGGCCAACTTCCCACCCCTCCTGACGAAGACCCGGGCCGAATTGGAGAGATGGAAACCTAAATTCCTGTCCTGGTTAGGTAGAATACACGCGATTAAGATGGTCCTTCTCCCCAAATATTTGTACCTATTCCAGGCCCTGCCTATTCCGCTAGATAGCGCTTACTTCCGGCAGCTTAAAACGCAGATACTGCGATTTGTCTGGCAAGGGGCCCGGGCCCGACTGTCTTTCACAGTCTTACGCCGGCCTAGATCGGAGGGCGGAGTGGGTCTGCCGGACCTGCATCTCTATTAAAAGGCTGCCCAATTGAGGGTAATGGTGGAATGGTCGCAGCAGTTTTCAGAGAAGCATTGGTTGCATATGGACCGGAGTGTGGCTGGCCGGTCCATATGGGATCTGGCCTGGAAACCGAAGAGAGATCGCCCCTTGAACGCTCATATTAATACCCCCACGGGTACTACACTGAAGGTCTGGGATACCCTGGCTACTGATGAGCGGTGGACGACTTTTCCATCCCCGTTCACGCCCTTGCATTTCAATCCGGCCTTTTCCACCGGCGCTTAGTGAGGGGGCTTTTGACGCATGGAGGGAGGGTGGATGTAGGGCACTAACCCACCTGTTTCATGGCCCTGACCCTTTGACCTTCGCTAACTGTATACGGGACTATCAGGTACCACAAACCGATAGGTATCGGCATGTCCAATTGCTACACTGGGCCACGTCTCCAGGGGTGCTGGAGGCAGCTATGAGACCCCCCTCAACGTTTGAGGCCTTTTTGCTGCGGACGTCCAGCATGAAGGGAGTCATCTCCTTCCTCTATCAATTATTGCTTAAATCCGAACAGTCACCTAGACCACGTTATATGGAGCAGTGGGAGGAGATAGTGGGGAGAGATGTTACCAACAATGAATGGGCAGCGCTCTGGAGGGATATGATCCAATTTAACCACTCAATACATCTTAGGGAGGCTCATTTAAAGACTCTCATGCAATGGTATTTATGCCCGACTAGGCTCCACCGCATCTACCCGGCTACCTCGGATAAATGCTGGAGGGGATGTGGACTCCTGGGGGACTTCCGCCATATTTGTTGGGACTGTCCGGTGATTAGGCCCTACTGGGACGAAATTCTCTCACATATCAAAGATATCCTTCAATACCCTATAGAGGACTCTATAGCCTCTGTACTGTTGGGTCTACGTGACCCCGGTCTAGAACACCAAACGCGATCTGATAAAAAGATTCTGTGGCTGTGCCTGGGGGCGGCCAAGCTCGCGTTGGCGGCGGCATGGAAGCGAAAGGAGGCACCAGCGATATCTCTGTGGCACGCACGGCTTTGGAAGCTTTTAAGCTTAGAAAGAATGGCGGACATCTTCCTCGGTAATTACAAGAATTTCACACATGTGTGGGGACCCTTGGTTGCCTTCCTATCTAAAGGCCTGCCGTCGGCTGTTTGCCCAGCATCTTTGAGATCTCTGCACCTCTTCCAAATCTAGTGCGGCTTTCTGAATGAGTGTGGTAAGTGTGTGTCACCGTCATGGGGGGGGGGGGGGATTGGGAGTTGCACTTTCTTCCCCTTTTTCCTTTCTCCTTTGACACCGAAGTGCTCGTTCACGCCGATTGGTGCATTTGAATGGTTTGCACTAGCCTAAAGACCTGCTTGCTTTGGGACATCCTAACTCCATAATGCTCGGCACCGATGGTTGCTTGTTTACCTATTGCTCTTATTCCTGCAGGTACCTAGACTGACTGGCATGGATTTATCTTTGCGGTGTGCCACCACCATCATTTTGATTTGGATTATTCCCCCTGCGAGGGGTCATGTGCAGCACCTCGGTGCTTCTTTCCTGTGTTTCCTTTTGTTATATGCAAAATAAAAATGTTACAAAAAAAATTGTATCACCAAGAAAAAAAAATCCGCTGTGTGCGAATTTGCGGATTTTCGGTAAATTCGCGAGCGTTCGCGGATTGCGAATTTACCGAAAATCCGCGAGCGGAACGGATTTTCCGCCCATGCTTACGCCGGCCACACTGGCGGGTGCATCCCGCATTTTTAACATTGCGGTGGACGGTGCTGAGAGCACCGCCCGCGGCAATGCTAAAAATGCACATTGTGCACTTCGATGCACAACGTGACAGGCACCGTGCGGTGCCTGCCACGTTGTACAGTGAAGTGCAGGGGGGAACCATAGGTACCCCCATGTGCACCCCCGCTGCCACAGAAAAGCTTGTTCCCGACCACATCCTAATATGGATCGCGGTGTCTAACAGACACCGCCACCATATGAAACCCTTTTCCGCCCGGTCAACGAGTTGACCAGGCGGAAAAGCGGCGGGCAGTCTTTCCGTCTGCTGCGGTCCCCCCGTCATAGTAATATGGCAGGGGGAAATGGGTGGCAGGCAGGGAAGGATGTCGGGCAGTTCGCCACTGTGTTTTGCACCCTGCATAGAGCCATGTTAAAAGCTTGTGTGAAAAGGGATAGTCAGATGCACATAAAGCACTTGAAATGTAGGCGGAACATCTGGGAATGAGGCATGTATCGCCAAGGTCGCAGCATGTAGTTTAAAAGGTAAAAGTGTCTAATAAGTTGATATCTTGACCTTGTAGAGCTTGCTGCGGTAAGATGAAAGTGCTGTCTAGATAGATCTCACTCATTGCTGTAAGTTGCAATTTGCGCTGTCTAAAGCTTTTTACAGGATCATCAATCAATCAATCAGGGGTTTATGAAGCGCGCTACTCACCCGTGAGGGACTCCAGGTGCTAGGGGTTGGGGGGAGCAGCTCCGGATCAGTCAAATCGTCAGTGATGGGAAAGGATAAGTGTCCAATAAGCGGCACATATAGAGCAAAGAAATGCTCAATGCAAGCCCTGCGTCTGAGCTCATTCCGCGCCCAAACCGGCACAGTGTAAATCTGCGCTTGTGGTTATCTAGGGGTCATAAACATAGCCATCTGAAGAGGGCAGGGTGCTGTGTGCCAAGATTAGGGGCCATGTAGGCAAGGAATCAAGCAGGGAAGAGCCAGAGGGCGGCAAACGGGGCCTAGGCACTCTAGTAATACAAGTCCATATTAGGGGCACCCAAGCTACCATTATCAAGTGGAAGTGTCATAATCTGCCATCAGATACGCAGCCATCCATTGCCCCATGTCAAAGAAATAAGATGCATTCTAAGCTGTATGCAGAAGTGTAGTGGTAAGAGAAGTGGCAAGTTGATGAAGAGGTAGAGTAATTTAGGAAAGATTATCATGTTCGCAATAGCCAAGCGACCAGTTTGGGCCAAGGGAGTTGCGTCCAGCAGTCAACTCTCTCGTCCAGCTATGTAAGCAGCAGACCATAATTGAGCTTCCATAAATCGTCGATGTCTTTATTGAGCCAGACCTTAAGATACTTGTTGGGGCCTTCTGCCCAGACAAGTGGGAATTTCCTTGGTGAAGGGTGACATCACAGCTGTCAGTGGGAAAATAAGCGACTTTGACGAATTGATCTCAACACTAGACAAACCCCCAAATCTGGTGAGAGGGTTTAAATGTACATGTGGATCTCTGACATACATAGTGACATCATCTGCATATAGCGACACAAGATTCTGGGAGGGGAGAACATTAGTTTGCAGTGGACGTGGTGCTGGGGAAGCCAGGACGCAAGTGGCTCCATTATGTTTGTAAAAAGTATGGGAGATTAGGGGCATTCCTGTTGGGGACCTCTCGTCACAGCAAAATGGGCTGAGATTCTGTCATTCATGCGTAGCCTGGATGCTGGTTGAGAATAAAGCAGACTGATTGGTTTTAATAATGTGGTGCTGAGCCAGAGGTGTGTCAGCAGGGTGAAAAGACATGGCCATTCAAGATAATCAAACATCTTTGTAGCGTCCAAGAATGCAGCCTCCAAGTGCAAGGCTGGATCAATGGTATCGAGGAGGGCAAAGAAGATGTGCAGGTTGCAAAATGGTGACCTGCCCAGGACAAAACCTGCTTTATCGAGCCTCACCTTGGTTGCAGCAATGGAAGGAGGCGTGAGGCAATGAGTTTGGCATGAATGAGTTTGGCATGGATTTTGTTATCTGTATTAATCATGGATAATTGGTGATATGAGTTGCAGCGGTGAAAGTCCTATCCAGGAATAAGGATTGTTACAATTAGTGCTTCGTGTAGGGAGGGAGTCAAAACTTTGGAAGAGGGCGATTCTTGGTACATGTTGAGCAGATGTGGGGCAAACAAGGGGCATACTCTTTCTAAAATGCGGTGGTGAGGCCATCAAGGAAGGCCATCCTACCTGCAGGGATTACACTGATAACTCTGATTACCTTGTTGTCTGTGAAAGGTTCATCCAAGTATCATCTATAACCATCTTTCAGCCAAAGAAGCTAGACCTACATCCTTTGAACCATCAGTTTTAATCAGAGAAATAGCTAGTAAAGAAGAAGACCATTATGGCATCCCACAGCAGCAAGGACCCTGCATTCCATTTACTTCTAAGGTCACCATACAATTGGTAGATTTCTCACTGTCATGCCAACTAAGAAACTATAACGGCCGTACCCCTTCAGATTTAAAGACGCAGCCCACTTTCAGGAGTGGTCTTTACAGAAGCAATATAGATGACTACTTCCTAGATCTTTACTTGTGGTCCTCACTGATTGGCATGAGGGTTGAGTAGAGATACAAAAGCGACCACTTTTCTTGCTTTCAACTATTGAGGACAGCCTTGCTCAGGTAAATCTGGCCAAAGATTTGCCCATAGGGGCTTTGGCTGTCACTAACAATAGGAGAAATTTCAAATAGGATCGTATTGTTTCAAACCCTGATGCCTTAAGCAAACTATACACTCACGCAGAGTCTTTTTTAATATTATTGAGTGACCTTGACATCAACCCCAAGGATGTAGTAAAGCTCCATGATGATTTTTTCACTGTTGTTATGAACACTTGCTTCACTAAAACCACAGGAATCATCAATTACATGTATACCAATAATCCCACCTGGTACAATAAAGTGTGTAGAGAAGCTAAATCCTTGCTTGTCAAAACCATAAAAAATAGCCAACAATCACTAATTCAGGAGTAAAGGGCCACCTATAATGTAATCCTTAAAAAACAATAAAAAATGGGATTCTCTAATTTGGAAGGACGCCCTAGAAGCCATCCGGCCCTGTTGGCATATACTTAGCAATGGAAGTGACTCAAGCACATTGAGACCCAAAATCAACATTTTACCCAAGGACTGGGTGGTCCACTTTCAATCCCTCTATAACAAGGGTTAACTAATTAACACAGAGCAGGACTTACCCACCCAAGAGCCTTTGTCCGAAGACCAACCCAGCACCGGCCAAGACCTATCTGGGCCTTGGCTCGAACTCCAAAACAATACTCTGGTATTTACCCTGCGAGAAACACAACAAGCTATCCTTGAATTAAAAGCTGGAAAGGCTTTTGGGCCAGATACAATTCCAGAGGATCTCTTCAAATCTGTACCTGAAATCTGGGTAGCATACTTAAATCACATTTGTATCTCTATCGTGGCAGTTGCACCCATTCCAGATTCCTGTACGGGAGCAATAATAGCCTCCATCTTTAAGCCTGATAGACATAGCCCAGAAGATCTATTTTAAAAAAGTCCTGAGGCACCTCAACACATGGCTGGAGGACAATAATATTCTGTCCCCATTCCAGGCAGGTTTCCGTCCAAAAATAAGTGCCATAGATCAGGTGTTTAGATTCTTGATGACGAGGTGGAAAACTAGATATTAATGGAGGAATTGTTTGTGGATCTTAAGGCTGTCTTTGATATGGTTCTCAGAGACAAACCTTGGGCGGCTTTGAGGGACATGGGAATCCTTCCCGTGCTTATGGAAATTTGTGAGCCGACACACTGGAAATTATGCCCACGTGAGATGGGGCTCAGAGGGTGAATCATATTTCAGTAGATAAGCATGCAAGACAAGGATGTGTCCTCGCTCCAACACTCTTTCTACTGTTCATCAATAGGTGTGTCAAATTCCTAATAGGGTGCGCAAATGACTTTCCGGTCTTGGGTGGTGTTAAGATCCTGACATTATTATTCGCCCATGACACCCTTCTGGTGTCAAAAATCCCTAAAGGTTTGACATTTTGTTTAGGAAGATTCAATTTGTTGTGCATCACCGATAGGCTAGCAATAAATGCTGACAAAAAAAAATGTATGGCTCTTCATCCACATAAATAATTTGAGGAACAGTTAGACTAGGGGAAATTAATTTAGAGAGAGTCTCAGACTTTGATTATGTGGGCATACATCTTTCCATCACGAACTTATGGACAAGCCATGTTGGCTAATTCTTAACCATAGGGCAAGTGCCATGCTGAATTTTGCTAAGAACACATCTTTTCATCCAACGTCCCCACTACTGGAAATCTGGAGAGCCCAAGCTCCGGCTGCGCCTACCTATGACAAGTTTTAGAGATCAGCACTTAGACTCCCAAAGGGCACGCCCGGGGATTTTACAGTGGACCTAAATGTTTTCTCAATCGATACCATAGTGAGACTAAAACCAATCTTATACTGGCTGATATTATGGTTGGTTCCTGAGATGGAATGTTTTAGAAATGGATTGAAGGATATCCCTCTAATCTTAAGGTGTGTCAATACTTTACCGTGGCTAGGCTATATCAAGCAATCCCTCACTGCATTGGGGGCACCTGATATTTGGCAATGCCCAGGGGGCATCTCTGCTTCCTCTGTAAAAGGGATCAAAGAAGCCTTCTGGACGAATCAATGGAGAAAGGTATTGGAAACCACCAGCAGTGGCAGTCGTGCTGATTTTTTACTTCTTCAAAAAACTGAGCCAAGCTTTGAAACTTACTTGGATGAAAATGGACGAAACTGACTTGCCATTTACTAGATCTCTGTATATTAAATTCATGTTGGGTACCTTTCCACTTGCATCCTTCACCAGAAAATGGAGATCCCACTCAGAGGGTAGTGCAGCCTGATCGGCCAAGGAGCAGCACAGGAAACAGATGCCCATCTACCCTTTTTTTTGTCCAGCACATACTAGACAGCGAAGATGCTGGATTGTTCCCCTGTGCAGATACCTTGGAATAAGGCTCTATAAATACGTTTTCAATATTCATCAGACACAGGGTCTTGTGTGGTTTTCTCAATAGCCAATTTCTTAGAATCATTCTGGCCCATTTGGTTTAGGATACTCATGCAAATGCCAGAAATTAGGCATTGAGCATATACCTCAACTGTAATTATGGAATGTATGATGTTACAACGCATACAGTTACAACACATGCCTTTACAACACAGTTTTTACCCTGCCAAATCCTTTACAATGCATACATTTTCATTGCATACCACTACAACGCATTTTTTAAAACTCAATTTACAACGCATTCCATTACATCACATTATACCTTTACAACGCACACCGTTACAATGCATACCATTACATTGCATTTAAGGCAAGTGTTGGATAGCGTAGGAGTAAAAATTACTATTCTAACTCCAGGGGGTGCAACAGTAGGGTAAGTGTTGGATAGTGTAGGGGTAAAAATTGCTATTCTAACACCAGGGGTTGTAACAGTAGGGTAAGTGTTGGATAGTGTAGGGGTACTATGCATTGTAATGGTATGCGTTGTATTGACATGTGATGTAATGCCTGTGTTTTAGTGACATGCGTTGCAGTGTCATGCATTGTAGTGACATGCAACGTAATGGATGCGTTGTAGTGACATGCGCTATAAAGGATGTTGCAATGTAATGACTGCTTTGTAAATGTAGTGCGATGTAATGACTGCGTTGTAAAGGTTGTTTCCCATAATTATGACACCTTAGCTACAGCTGCACCTTACTGCTTGGCAAACTACCAAACATAACCAGGCAAGAAAACATCCACTTTTAGTAAAATACTGATTTTATATAGCTTCGCCTTCGAAATTGCATCTTATAGTATGAAAGTGACTTTTTTATACAGAGTTCAAAAAGTATTTTTATACTGTGGCACTTTCTCTTGGGAATACCAGTTTTAGCTGTAGTTATTTGTTTGCTAATATGAGGTGGTTCTTATGTTATGCTGCTTTTATGGTCGTCAACCAAAATAAAGCATTTAAAGACAAGAGCCCAGATACTCAGTAAGGTCTAGGGAAACAGAGTCCAGGAAGGTCTGATATAGAGATGAGAAAATGTCAATCAGGGCTGCTTGTACAGCTTTAGTGCCAGTGTGTACCTGTGAGTGACTGTGCTGAATCCTATTGAGGTAGTCATTCGCCCATGGCTTACGGAGTAGTTGGCCGAGGGACTTGCCTGATCTGTCACCCTCTCCTGAAGTGACTAGCCAGTGTCTCCCTCCCTAGATTGTATGTCTCCCACTGTACAGCCGCCTCATATTCTGATAACTTGCTCTCAAAGGATGCAAACATGGGGGCACCCTGATTTTCAAAGAACAGCAGTGCGAACTCCCAAATTTCTTTCTCTAGACGAGCAAGATCAACTCGTAAGTCACGGAGTAACACCAGCTTGTTTTGCGATGCATTCTCCTCTAATGCCGACCTCAAAGCCTCCCACAGTGCAGAATTTAAGATCTCTGCTTTGTCATTGTGTTCAAAATATTCCACTACAGCTGTCCTGACATCTTCCCGGAACACGTGATCATGTAGGCTCCAGTTCAAAGCCTCCACGTGAAAGCATGAGAGGGATGTCAGGAAGTAAAAGCTCCAGTAAGACATGAGCATGATCAGAAAGAGTCCTCTGTAAATAGAAGATCTGGGCCATCCAAGCCAGTACATCATGTGATGCCAGCCAGTAGTCTATGCGTGACCGCGAAGCATGGTCCGTAGAAGGTGCTTTCCATAGTACTAGGATAGTGACAGTGTAAGAGGCCGCTCAGGTCAAAGTCATCCATAATCAGTTGCAGCTGTGCCACTGCATGGGGATGAGGGCCTCTAGAGTCACTAGTTCTGTCCATCTTGGTGTTAAGTACCACATTCCAATATCCTACCCACAAAGCCACCCCAGGACCTAGTATCCCAGCCAATCACAATATCTCATAAAACATGGTGCAGATATCAAAGTCTGGAGATTCGCCCTCCCCGCCAAGTGGCGTTCTCTGCGCATCTTCAGGGGGCAGCTCCATCGCACGTGTCTGTCTTCAATTGTCGAACGAGAGATTGTATTGCCGGGTGTCACCCTTCCCCATCCTGTCATGTAAGGCACCTTGGGCAAGGAGGTGTTCGAACAGCCGCTCAGGAACAATCGGATAGGCACTGCGCCAGTGTTGAGAAAAGATCAATGATTGCCATGAAGCCCAGGGCAGCAGTGAAAGATAGGTCAATACTCATATGACTGCAATTTATTGTGGAAGTCCAGGGCTGTGCTTACACCCCACCACATCCTGCGTTGTCAGGTCAGGGATAAGACCATCGTGGAGTAGAAAGGAGGACCATAGTCCTGGTTATTTACTGTAGAATTTTACTGTGCAGTTCCACACACTGTGCAGTGGTGGCAGCGTCTTGATGGATGTGTGACTATAGGGAGACGCTTCCGCCGCACACCAATTTTAGAGGAACAATTGATGAAATGCAAAAGTACTGTAATGTGATTAAATGGTAATGACCAGATTGGGTCACACTTCTGTCTACTGACGATTGCAGGTAAGGAAATAGGGGCATTGTGGGAGCTGTAGTCCTGATGAAGGCCGAATGACCCTTATAGGAAAATTATAGTGTCTGTAACATGTTGACAATTTTGCAGGGATTACAACTTTCCCTATCATCACAGTCCTTTCGAGAATTTTTAATCTTGGCCATGAAATCCACGAATAATAAGTTGTTGGGGATATTCCCAAGTCAGTTTTAATCACAGTTACACTTAGGGCTAGATGTAGGTGGGCTAATACCGGTCGGTAACGGCCAAAAATCAGTAAATTTCCCGTTGCCGACCGGTATTTAGCCCTTTGCGATGTGAGAGGCTGTATTTAAGGATTCGGTAATTTACCGATTCATTATTTTAAGGGATTGGTAAAATACCAATTCCTTAATTTAAGGAATCGGTAAATTAGCGAATCCTTAAATGCTATGTAGGGAGCACTTAAGTGAGTGCATTTTCGGTTTAAGAATTCGTTATTTACCACAACTACAAGTTGGTGGTAAATACCGGATACCTTTAAAAAAGCAATGTTGTGCTTTTTTAAAAGTGCCATGTGGCAGACATACATGCCCTCAGTGCATGTATGTGCGCCACATGTGCACACATGCACGATTCAGGGGAGCAACAGGGTATCAATGTGACACCCTGTCACCCTTGAATATGCTCCCCCTATTACCGATTCGGCATTTACCGAATCGGTAATAGTGAATGGCTTCCAATTCATTCCTATGGGCCTTCAGGCCCATTGGAATGAATGGGAAGGTATTCCCTAATACCCAATCAGTAATAACGAATATTACCGAATCGGTAAAATTTACAATTTTTTTGCCTACATTCTATTTACTGATTCTTAAATACTGAATCAGTAATATTTGTTATTTAGGAATCGGTAAATAGAAATTACCTACATCTAGCCCTAAGTCTTTGTGTGATAAGATTCCTTAGACTTTTATGTTTGTACTGTCTTCTCCTCCCTTATGCTTCATCCCAGGCGCTGGTCTGCGCGAGGATTTTATGACCAAGCCTGATGATGAAACATGTCACTATTAGTGGGTGAGGGCACTTTAAAAAAATATATTTTGTAATTTGTTCGCTTCATCCTCGTTCGGAGCAATTCTTCTTTCCTCCTATTGCTTTTTGTGTGTTTGAGGTTATTCAGTGAGGAGGCTGGTTTAGGAGAGGTACCTCTAGCCCTTTATTTTGTGTGTGATTGAGCTATGCCCAATAAGTCCAGACCACGCCACACCCCAGCCGTTGGGGGGCACAATCAGGTCGAGAAGTGTTGCACAATAGCATCCAGACCTGTCCAGTATCTGGGAGGAGTATATTTAACCATTTAGACATAGCCATAGGAAATGTAGCCATTTCTATATACTAATCAGTGCGGCGTGAAACATGAGGGGGCACAAAGGCTGGCTCATGCTCGTCCACCATATGTCTTTCCATCTTGCACCAGCTACTGCTCTCTCCACTCTGTAGAACATAGGAGCTCCACCAAGGGCTCTCGTCCACCCTTTTTAGCCTGTCTCATCCAGAAATCATGGGTTCCGCCAGGGGAAGAGGTCCCACACATAGAGGGTACGTTTTTTTGCTGCTCACTCCGCCAGACACATTAATTTGGCAGCGGCACTCAATCCGGGAACAGCAGTCAATGTATCATAGGCTGTACCAGGCCTCTACGCTCTCCCAAGCACTCATAGGTGAATGTTGCAGGTCTCGTGAGGCAGAGCAGGGAAGGCTCCTGTGGCACGCATCCATGATAAGTTGTCTATCGGGGCTGCACTTCTTCAGAGTCTTTGCTAGTCAAGACAGGACGACATGACTGTCTGCACCCACAACCTCCTCACCAATATGGCGGCCGCAGTCAGCGCCATCACCCAGGTGCTTGAATGTCTGCTCCGCCACAGAGTTGGCCCATGTAAGCCACTGCTCACACGGGTTGACCAGGCAGTGGGCAGCCGCCAGGCCAGGTCTGGAGGTCAGGTGCTGCAACTGAAGTGTCAGTGAGGCCAATAGAGATAATAGCAGTAGAAATGGCCCAGGATGGGGTCGATCCAAGCAGCTTTTCAAATACCACCTCCAAGGGTCCGTCCCAGCAAAAAGAACAATAGTTAGAAGCAGCCCGCCACAGGAGCATGTAGGATGAGGCTGAGGGTGTATAACCCCGAATAAATTGTGGATTGTTGCCTCCAGCTAGCAGAGCCTCAGGTGAGTGCGGCTATCTTGTGACCGGGCTCTCTATTGCCCACAGTATACAAAAAATGTACACGCAAAAAGCTGACTCCATTTAGGGCCGACACCAGCCGACACCAGCCTTGATTAGGAGCACAGTGTTGGTAATGTATGTACATATTTAATACACTGGTATTTCTAGCATCACTGTAGCTATATTTAGGTCAAAGGCATTTATTGTTTGTGCCTTCTTTAAGGGCACATTTGAATTGTTACATTAAAAACGGCCAAAGGAAAAAAGAGAGTTTCAAAGTGCAATTTCACATGTTCATTGACATAGAAGATTTTGCTTTATGATACTGAAAGAATGGCTAAAGTGAATGACATCAAATTTGGCATGTATTTATAACTTTTTTGACTGATATGCCTTTACTTGGGTGTGTGTAAATCTTTTCAGCATTTTCTGGAGAAATATGCATTTAAAAGGTGTTCCGGTATGGGCATTGTGAGAAAGTCCCCAATTTTAAGTGGTTACTGTTGTTGTTTTTTTGACTACATACTCCCGAGCTCTGTTGTCCAGGTCCTAGCGCATGTGCTCTGACACCTAAAAACTTGGTTAAATTGACTTATTCAATTCAAATCAAAAGACTTTATTCGATTATTTTTCATAAATAACCATAAAAGTACATCAAATCACATCAAATGTTACATCATCATAATTATTATTATAAAATCAGTGTACACAGTAATTAACATGGGCCAGGATTTAAAATAATGGATTTCATATAATCAATGTCTTACGTGGATAAAAAATACTTTTAAGAAATGCTGAGACAGATGCCACTGAGAAAATATCATCCAAGAATTGTATAGCTAAAAAAGCTGGGCGGCACTGTCTCATGTTCATATATTTTGAAATAGGCATAATCCTACTTTTCCTTGATAAAACATAAAATCTACAGAAAAATAAAATATGGATATCCGATTGAGTGGAGACATTATCACATGGACATTTACAAATTTCCTTTGTCCAATCGTTTGTAACAGGAAGGCTCAACAGTCTAAACAGTATCCCAAATCTGAATCTGGTCAACAGGAACCTTTCTTGGTCTTTCACTTGTAGGTTTAGATAAGGCTGAATAACCCTTGGTTTTATTATCATTTGATGGGCTATTAGTGTCTTTTTTAGCAATTCTGTTTGTTCTCTTCGGTACTCTAGGAAGTTTAGACTTAGCTGTTTCAGTGCTTTCCTAGTGATATTGAACATCGACATAGGGTCTATATAAAATTCCGGATGGTTGCTATTATACCAGAATGCCTTAATATAGCTCAGCAATTTTATCCTGTTCCCACCATCTAGTTTCAGTGCATCCCCCAAAATGAGGTGATTTAGGTGGCATTTTTCAGTAGTCCATACCCGATGCCATAGAAGGATCGGTTGTACCTTAATTAAGTCTTCCAGATAAGTAATACCCAATTCGGTGTGGCAATTAAAACTGGACGTACTCTCTGGGACAGCTGGAAGATATCGTAAAAAAACATTTTCAGTGACTTGTAGGCTACTGACATTAGAAATGCCTAAGCATGGGCGAAATTTGCGAATCTGGCGTTCGCGAATTAGCGTATTTGCAAACTCACAACTTGCATTTTTTTTTTGTGTTCGCAAGGGTTTCTGCCAGTTCGCGAGGGTTTCGTACCAGTTCGCAATTGCGAACTTACTTGTCGGCTCGCAACGGTCGCGACTATGTTGTTTCTACGTCTGGTTCATCATCACAGGTTCCCAGCACCCTCTGTTTCACCACTGCCACCCTCTGTTTCACCCATGCCACCCTCTGGTTCATCATCACTGTAGATTATGGGGGGGAAAAGCAAGCACACCTGCCCTGCTTCAACTGACATGAATTAATTTGGGGTTGATTTATTAATGTGTCACTGTTTTACAATTCCAGTCTGGCACCTGCTTCCTTATCTGTAATTTGCTTTCTGTTGCAGTGCAATTTTTTTTCCGGGACCTTTGTGGCCTACTTGTAGCTATTCTATGAGCCTGCTGTGAGGGTCAGAGCAGGGTCATAGAATTGTTGCAACTAGCAACTGAACTCTGGAGGGGCCCCAGTCAGGAAGCACTACAGGGAATGGTTACTATTACTAATGATGAGTTTGAACTTTTGCACCTGCTGAGTGCTTTCAGTTTTGCAAAACTCGTTTTTCTGCAGAACAGCAACTGTAATGCCCCAAACAAACATAGGCAACTGAACTCTGGAGGAGCCCCTCAGGAAGTACTACAGGGAATGGTTACTAATGATGAGTGAACTTTTGCACCTGCTGAGTGCTTTCAGTTTTGCAAAACTCGTTTTTCTGCAAAACAGCAACTGTAATGCCCCAAACAAACTTACTTGTGAAAGTTGATTTCTAATCCAAAAGTGATCCAAAGAAAGTCAAAAGGCCTCAAATCCAAAAAAGTGCAGGCAAATGTCAACCTGAGGAGTTATTCTGATAAAAATCATCATTTTCAGAAGGTCTATGCTCCTTCTTACTGGATTTCTTGTGCAGAATTGCAAATTTTGAAATTTCGCGAGTGCGAGATTGTTGCTGCCCGCCGCACCTACATGTTCGCAATTGCGAACTCTCGCGATGCGTCGCCAAACTCCCGCGGGATCCCGCAGCAAGATCCAAAATGGTGCAGCACTCGCAAAATATCGAGAAAAACAACTCGGCAAACGCTGAATGACGGTAAGTGAACGCCGCACGCCACAAAATTGTATCTGTCAGTTGTCACCCACTTGGAACCACGCTGCAGGAGCGACGATATTCCCAACCCTCTACCTCCGCACAGACTGCAGTCCGCAATATATATGCCACCACAACCTACAGCCTGAGCCAGGGGAGAGGGAACGGTAAAAATAATAAACCAGGGGAAGTAGAAGGCTTCGAAGGACTCAGTACGTCTCCAGCTATCTTTATTCTCGAGGGGGAGATAAAAGTAACCTCTCACCCTACAGAAGATAGACAAAAAGAAAGGACAGTAATGAGAATCACCCCCAGGTTCTCTCTCTATGCACATACATCAACAAGACCCAACAACAACCCCTACTCCTTCTTACTCGATGAGGGATTCAGCAGTCCTTTATAGGAGACTCCGTACTTCCTTGTCTTGACTGGAGCCTTTTTGGTGAAAACACAACACTAGGATTATTTCCTTTTATCGTTATCCACAGTAGGGGAAAAAGTCGGCAGACTGAAAAAACCCCTTCCGAGATGCTGCGTGATATTGAAATGAAATTCCCTCTTCCCGGAACACCCAAAAAACAGTGGCCACTAAACAGAAAAAATAACAAACGCCGGTACGTGAATGCACCTCAATCGCACACAAGGACGCCGATAGACCTCTAACACCCGGAAGTAAATGCTCCGGCTTGGTTCTTCGGTCTGCGCGCAGCCACGTACAGACTATTACATAAATCCGGAGCAAGTCTTTTAAGTCTCCCGCTATGCCCAGCGCTCCATCCTCCTAAGGCAGAATCCAAAATCCGAATGCTTTCTTCATGAACAGAACGAAGCCTCGCTCTGTTTACCGCAAATGTCCATTGGCGAATACACGAACTCAGCAGACTAACCCACAAAGCAAGGTCACAGAAAAGACGTGACCGGTAGCAAAACCAAGCAAAGAATGCCCAGTCCCGCCTCTCTATATACGGTCACATGGGTGAAAAAAGGGAGGGGTGTGACCATTAGCATGCACACAGAGAGAGGACCAAGGCAGAACCCGTCTAAATCCCAACAGTACCTCCCCGCAAAGGCCTCCCCACCGGACGGGGCTTAGAAGGGTGGCGTAAATGGAATAGCCTCACCAATCTAGGGGCATAAACCCCACTTGCCGCCTCCCAAGAACGATCCTCAGGGGGATAGCCCTTCCAATCAATCAGGTACATGAGTCTCCCACCCCTTCTTCGGGAATCTAGGATAGCATTGACTTCAAACTCCTCATCCTCCCCAACCACAACAGGGGGAGGAGGGGGCAAGATCTGAGTGGTATTAGTAAATGGTTTCAAAAGGGAGGTGTGGAAAACAGGATGGACTCCGTACTCATCAGGTAACCCCAACTTAATTGCCACAGGGTTCACCACTTTAATGATAGGAGAAGGACCCACATATCTGGGCTGTAGTTTTCGAGAACCACCTAGTCGCAGATTCTTTGTGGAAAGCCACACCTTATCCCCAACCTGGTAACAGGGAGCTGGTGCTCTGTGTTTATCGGCCTGTTTCTTCATGTCAACCTTGGCCCTCTCTAGATGTTCCAGCGCCTTGTTCCAAATCTGAACCAACGAAAGCCACAAAGTGGTCACCGCAGGCACCTGGCCTAAGGGTTGAATAGGGATCGCTCTAGGATGAAACCCCATAGAACCAAAAAAAGAGGTCATTCCAACAGCTGAATGCACGCTGTTGTTATATGCGAATTCAGACAATGGAAGAGCCATAACCCAACTACATGACAATGATGTTACAAGACACCTCAGGTACTGTTCCATGGTCTGATTAGTGCGCTCAGTCTGACCATCCGATTGTGGGTGATATGCGGATGACAAACACAATTTCATCCGTAAAGCAGTACACAACTCAGTCCAGAAATGAGAAATAAACTGAGCCCCCCTATCTGACACAATGGCCAAAGGCAATCCATGCAATCGTACAACAGAAGACACAAAGACCAGAGCCAATTCTCTAGCTGCAGGTAACTTGGCCAAAGGCACAAAGTGCGCCATCTTGGTAAACGAATCCACTACAACAAATATGGCTGTGAAACCTGACTCTGAGGGTAAATCGGTCACAAAATCCATGCTTATTTTTTGCCAAGGCGCTGTGGGTACCGGGAGAGGATGCAACAACCCAGAAGGTTTAGCATGGGTCGGTTTGTTTATGGCGCACACAGGACAAGCCGTAACATAAGACTGCACGTCTCTCGCCACTGACTCCCACCAAAACCACCGCAAACAAAACTCCTTGGTTTTATTCGTACCAGGGTGCCCAGCTAAAGAAGAAGAAGGGCACCATTCTAAAACCATATCCCGAAGGTCAGGTGGGATATACAACTTATCCTCACGATACAACAGCCCACCTCTCATGGAAAACAACGGTTGGGATAACCAAGATTTAAGATCAATCTTTCCCATTCTTTATTGAATCAGCGTCTTAAACTCATCAGTTAGGATGCAGCCCACTATCCTGTCTAGAGCAATGAAAGACCCCCTCTCCTTCTCTACAGTCAGATCAGCTTGATTCACATGGATACGGGACGAGGCATCTGACTTTAGTTGTTGCGCCGCAGGCCTGTAGGTAATGATAAAATCATACTCATTGAAGAAAGAAACCCACCGCATCTGACGAGGGGTCAAAGCCCGCGCAGAACAAAAAAACTCCAAGTTCTTATGATCAGTGAAAATCGTTATTGGATGCCGAGCACCCCACAAATGATGATGCCACTCCTCAAAGGATAGTTTAATGGCCAACAACTCCCGCTCGGCCACGGTATAATTCCTTTCCGCTGGCAACAAAGTCTTAGAAAAAAAGGCAATAGGATGCATGGATCCATTTTCCACATCTCTCTGGGACAACACCCCTCCCACCGCACACAAAGAGGCA
Organism: Lissotriton vulgaris; assembly: GCF_964263255.1. Taxonomy (NCBI): domain Eukaryota; kingdom Metazoa; phylum Chordata; class Amphibia; order Caudata; family Salamandridae; genus Lissotriton; species Lissotriton vulgaris. The sequence continues at coordinate 1,913,745,695 of NC_141687.1, read as the reverse complement.
TCTGCCTCTACAAAAAAGGGCAACGTAGGATCAGGGTGAACCAATACAGGTGCCGAAGTGAACCTTTCAATCAACAGATCCAAAGCAGATTGAGCATGATCTGACCAAACAAATGGTACTCCCTTCCTCAACAACACCGTCAGGGGGGCTATGATCTCTGAAAAATGTGAGATAAACCGGCTATAGAAATTGGCGAACCCAAGTAATACTTGGATGTCTCTCACACAGGTTGGTGACGGCCAAGAAGTGATAGCTTCTATTTTCTTGGGATCCATCATGATCCCCTCGGCTGAAATCACAAACCCCAGAAACTCCACCTTGGATGTGTGAAAACTACACTTCTCTAGTCGTACGTACAACTGGTGTTCTTTCAGGCGCTGCAACACCTGCCCAACATGGACTTCATGTTCCTCAACAGTGTTGGAGAACACAAGGATATCGTCAATGTAGACTATGATGCTCAAATCCAAATATTCCCTCAACACCTCGTTAATAAAAAACTGAAAAGCAGCCGGAGCGTTACATAGCCCAAAAGGCATAACGCAATACTCGTAAAGGCCAAATTTGGTCCGGAAGGCAGTTTTACATTCATCGCCTTCACGGACGTGGATGAGATGGTAAGCAACTCTGAGATCAAGTTTAGTGAATACCGTTGCATGCTTCAGTTGATCAAGTAACACAGGTATCAAGGGAAGAGGGTACTTGTTCTTAATCGTACCCTTGTTGAGCGCTCTATAGTCCACACATGCCCGAAGGCCACCCTCCTTCTTCGGAATGAAGAAGATGGGCGATGACACAGGCGATGAGGAGGGACGAATAAATCCTTTCTCCAACATCTCTTCGATGTAATCCTTCAGATGCTGTTCTTCGGGGCCTGACAAAGCATAAATACGACTACATGGCAGCGTAGCACCTGGCATCAAATCAATTCGACAATCGAAAGGGCGGTGAGGGGGGAGTTCTCTAGCTTTCCCTTTATCAAACACTTCAATAAAGACCGAATAGGGTTCAGGGACTCTTGTCTCCTCTTTGCTACTCCCACCAATACCCACAGCACAAGTCAAAGGTGTTATCCAATCTGTGGCCACCTTATAACAGCTTTGTAAACAGTGGACGGTGTCAAGAGTCACTGTTCTCCTGATCCAGTCTATTTTGGGATTATGTGTCTGCAACCACGGTACTCCCAAAACAACCCCAAAAGAAGGAGCATCAATCAAATCAAATCCTATTTCTTCAGAATGACCATTGTCACAGATCATGCACATGGGTTCAGTCTGCCGCGTAATGGTACCAGAAGACAATTCAGTTCCGTCTATGGCACGCACTGGCTCCAGCTGTTCTTTATAAACCCAGGGAATGCCCATTCTTTCAGCTAACTTGATATCCATAAAATTCCCTGTGGCGCCGGAATCCAATAATGCTGAAACCGGAGCCCTATGGTTATTTGAGATAACCAAACAAACCGTGATGGTAAAGTGTCTGGGAACCCTCTTCACTATACCGGGTATCTGATAAGGTGTACATTGAACCTCAGAGTCCTTCACCACTGCTTCCCTATGCACACAAGCCACAGCCTTACGAGAAGGCACATTAGAAGGTTTTACAGGACAGTCCCTTGCATAATGTCCCCCATGTCCACAATATAAACACAGATTATTCGACCGACGCCTTTCCTTCTCTACTGGACTCAAGGGTCCCCTTACTCCACCAATCTCCATCGGTTCAGGTGTCTGTCTTAGTTCCCCCACAGAACCCCGTGACTCACCCCGAATAGGCAAGGGTCTCGGCACAAAGGGGGTCATTATGATTGCGGTTTTTCCGCATCCTCGGGGCCGGCGGAAGCCACCGCCGGCCCCGAGGATGCGGAAAAACCGCAGCGGACTGACCAAAGACCCACCGCCACATTAGGATGGCTGGTGGGTCCTGGTTTCCGTCCGCAGCTTTTCCGCCGTGGTCGGATTACAACCGCGGCGGAAAAGCTCTAATATGGTGACAGTGTCTTCCAGACACCGTCCACCATATTAGGATGGCCAGGGAATTATGCTTTTCCGCGGCGGGTTTTCCACCGTGGAAAAGCATACGGAACTTCACTGCAGGGGCCCGTTGCGGGCCCCCTAGGTGAAGGGGGGTGGGGGGTGCACATGGGGGGTACCTATGGTACCCCCCTGCATTTGCATGAGGAAAGCGGCAGGCACCGCGCGGTGCCTGCCTCTTTCTGCATGCAAATGCAATGTGTGCATTTTTAACATTGCCGCGGGTGCAGCTCGAAGCTGCACCCGCCGCAATGTTAAAAATAGAGGATGTGACCGCCAGGGTGGCGGTCACATCCTAATTGCACAGGAGGGAACACCGCATGCCATGCGGAGGTTCCCTCCTGCTCTGGGGTCGCGGACGGACGCAAGTCCGTCCGCGATCCTAATCGACCCCAAAGTGTCTAGTTCTTTCTCCTTTCCTCTCCAACAACCTGTGATTCAATTTCACAACCAGATCAATAAACTCAGTACAATTCGACGGAGGGTTAACCACCTGGGACACCACATCTTTTAACTCTTCACATAACCCCTGATAGAATAACGAGGTTCTCTTATCTACGGGCCAATGCGTCTCGGACACCAATCTATTGAAGGTAGACACATAAGTAAGTAAATCTTGTTTGCCCTGTCGTAATTTCAATAGCTCAGCATCACTAGCTTGCATAAACGCATGTTTAGTGAAAAGGCCATGCATCAATTCCTTGAATAGGTCATAATCATTCAACACAGGATCATCATTCTCCACTAAAGGCACAGCCCACGTGGCAGCCGTCCCTGCTAAATAAGAAATCACAAACGCCACCTTGGCGGAATCATTAGGGAAGGCTGTAGGTCTGCACAAAAAATGGAGATGGCACTGATTCATAAAGACTGCAAATTTATTCGAATCCCCCGTGAAGCGTTCAGGAACAGCTAATGGAACAGGAGTAGGAGTAGTGACATTAACAGTCATATGAGCGGCGCTGCTTCCAGCTCCTCTTTCATACTGGAAGGTAGCGGGTTGCAGCAAGGGTTTTCCCATTCCCCAACTCCCCTGATCTTGCGACCTGGCCGCACTTAACTCCTGACGTAACCCCTGGTTCTCCTGTTTCAGGTCCTGCAATTGCGTCTGCAATGCAGTAATGGCTCCCATTAATTCCTGCATAGAAGGGACCCTCTCTTCCTGCCCATTATCTTCAGTCTTATCAATATCTATCCTCGCTCGGGCAGCGCAACTATTCGTGGGCTTGGTTTTCTGTCAGTTGTCACCCACTTGGAACCACGCTGCAGGAGCGACGATATTCCCAACCCTCTACCTCTGCACAGACTGCAGTCCGCAATATATATGCCACCACAACCTACAGCCTGAGCCAGGGGAGAGGGAAGGGTAAAAATAAAAAAACAGGGGAAGTAGAAGGCTTCGAAGGACTCAGTACGTCTCCAGCTACCTTTATTCTCGAGGGGGAGATAAAAGTAACCTCTCACCCTACAGAAGATAGACAAACAGAAAGGACAGTAATGAGAATCACCCCCAGGTTCTCTCTCTATGCACATACATCAACAAGACCCAACAACAACCCCTACTCCTTCTTACCCGATGAGGGATTCAGCAGTCCTTTATAGGAGACTCCGTACTTCCTTGTCTTGACTGGAGCCTTTTTGGTGAAAACACAGCACTAGGATTATTTCCTTTTATCGTTATCCACAGTAGGGGAAAAAGTCATCAGACAGAAAAAAACCCTTCCGAGATGCTGCGTGATATTGAAATGAAATTCCCTCTTCCCGGAACACCCAAAAAACAGTGGCCACTAAACAGAAAAAATAACAAACGCCGACTCGCAGCCGGTCCGTGAATGCACCTCAATCGCACACAAGGACGCCGATAGACCTCTAACACCCGGAAGTAAATGCTCCGGCTTGGTTCTTCGGTCTGCGCGCAGCCGCGTACAGACTATTACATAAATCCGGAGCAAGTCTTTTAAGTCTCTCGCTATGCCCAGCGCTCCAACCTCCTAAGGCAGAATCCAAAATCTGAATGCTTTCTTCATGAACAGAACGAAGCCTCGCTCTGTTTACCGCAAATGTCCATTGGCGAATACACGAACTCAGCAAACTAACCCACAAAGCAAGGTCACAGAAAAGGCAACGTGACCGGTAGCAAAACCAAGCAAAGAATGCCCAGTCCCGCCTCCCTATAAACGGTCACATGGGTGAAAAAAGGGAGGGGTGTGACCATTAGCATGCACACAGAGAGAGGACCAAGGCAGAACCCGGTCTAAATCCCAACAGTATCACCAAGAAAAAAAAATCCGCTGCGTGCGAATTTGCGGATTTTCGGTAAATTCGCAAGCGTTAACAGATTGCGAATTTACCGAAAATCCGCAAAATACGCGAGCGGCACAGATTTTCCGCCCATGCTTAGAAATGCCCCAGATTCCTGCCCCATATAGTGCCACCGTAACACAGCTAGCTTTATATATATATAAAAGCTCTTTAACTGGCTTTTTTCCCATCTTTTTGCTGAACGACTGAAGGGTCATTATAGATTTAGAAAATAGTAAATCCCTAGCTTTAATCGCACAGCTCCATTTACCAGTGCAGTCGAACAGAATCCCCAAATATGGGAATGTTGGGGTATGGTCTAGTGGAATTGATCCTATGAACATGTTTTTTTTCTTTTGTTTTGCGTTGCCGCCACAGTTCATGGAGAAAGTTTTAGTGCAATTTACTTGTAGTTCTAATTTGGTCATAAAGGAGCTAAAGGAGGTAATCATGGTCTGCATGGCTATAGGGGTTCTTGCCATGAGAACAGCGTTGTCTGCATAAATAAGAGCAGGTATACGACGGGCTGAAACAATTGGCATATCAGTGCAATCCTGTAATAGAGTTTCCTCCAAGTTGTTTATATAAATAGAAAATAAAAACGGTGCGGGGACGCACCCTTGCCTCATGCCCCTCGCTACGCTGAACTCTCTTGTTCACTCCCCATTTTTACCGTATCTAACCATTACACTAGCCCCGTTATACAGTTCTCTCAGAAATTTGATGATATTTTCCTCCACTCCCAAACGGGTTAAAATTATCCATAGTTTGCCATGATTGACATAATCAAAAGCGGATGTCAAATCTAAAAAAGTTAAAAACAATCTTCCTCCCTTAGCCGTAGTATATTTCTCTATTAATATTGATAAATTAAGTGCTTGTTCAATGGTACCAACTCCTTCGCGGAAACCATATTGGAGGTCACTAATAATGTTATGTTCGTCTGCCCATGAGTGCAGTCTATCTAAAATGACTCTGCCAATGATTTTGATGGTGGAGTCAAGTAAGGATATGGGCCGATAGCACGCACAGCTTGCTCTGTCTCCCTTTTTAAAAATAGGAATAATGATCAATTTATACCAAGTACCAATCAATCCTATTGTGCAAGCAGCATTAAAAGTTCTGGTAAGCAATGGTGCCCAGAGGGGTCCATTTTTTTTGAAGATGTCCACTGGGACACCATCGGGGCCAGGTGCCTTTCCCCCTAGGCTAGAATTATTACCCTTGATTACCTCGTCCAAGGAAAAGTTGAGTTGCAACCCTTCAGTGCCCTTCCCCTTAAATGTGGGTTCTCTCAGTGCATCGGTGGTAATTGATACAGTGCTATAAAGTGTTTCAAAGTGCTTAACCCATTCCTCCTCGGTAACTGCTATCTCAATTCGAGCCTTTCTACTGTCTTTAAAAAATGGGGCATTCACTGCTTTCCAAAAGGCCGTCATATCCTTTAATTCAGAGGCCTCCATTATAGCTGTCCATGCTTCCCTCCTCATCAGATCTCTTTGCACTTTAAGTGCAGTTTTGTATTCTTTACGTAGGGCCCTTATCAGGGTCTGGTTTCTGTCATGCCTATGCAAAGCCAGTTTTAATTGCTTGTGGGCCTTACTGCATGCTGATTTAAACCAACCTCTTGTTTTCCTTTGAGTCCTGTTTTCCTTGGCGTTTACCCACAGACCCCTCTTTATACAAGCAGGTATTTCTCTGAAATTACTTATAATGTCTGCATCATCAGATGCCAAATCCAAGCAAACAGAAAAACTTGTGTTGCACGCATTAATTAAATTACTAAGAAACTCCTTGGGGACCACCTTAGTCCATTTTAAAGCGTATCCGTTCTGCCTGGCAATTTAAGTTTTCAGAAGAATCCTCTGCTCTTTTATGCACTATCAATTGTGGGTCGGATAATTCTATCCTGATGGGGAAATGGTCACTTAGGGGAGATTTTAAGACATTATAACTTGCAATACGATCCCTATAACACGAGGAAATAAGGATAAAATCAATTGTAGAGAATAAACCTCTACCGTTAAAAGTAGGAGAGAAGGAGGTCTCAGTGCTACATAGCTCATTCGAGAACCCTAAATCGTTATTAAACATGATCTCATTCAAAGCATTCCCAGTTACTGAGTACTCAAAATGTGACGAGGCGGTATCCCTATCCACCTTTAACCCACAATTACCTGTTCCTGATCTATCACATAGGGCACAATTAAAATCGCCGCCCCATATGACAATGAACTGTTTATGAGAACTGTTATTTATGCTATAAAGTTTCGAGTTCAGGGTTTTAAGCACCACTGTTATATCTAATACAGGGATGTTATTGTAGAAATTTACTAACAATATACAAACAGTGGTATTAATATGTAGCCCGACAATATGATAAAAACAGTTATCAAAATACAACTCAATTTTTTACATAAAAAGCTGTTGGAAATGTACATGCATAAATCCCCCTTTGCTCGGCCATGTGCGGATCCTATGGCTGGATTGATTCAAGTTTTAAAACCACTCATATGATATCCTTTCTTAGCCCATGTTTCTTGCAAACATATAACATTGCAGTTATTAGTTAATTTTTGCCAGTTTGGATTATCTAATTTGGCCTTAAGGCCAGCTATATTCCAAAATATAATGGACCATTTGTCTCCAGGCCCTCCATTTAAACCTGAGTTATTGCACACCGCACTTTCTTTAGGGAATTCAGCGGGCCCTCCCCCCGCATTTATCTTCCTCACAGTTTTCACATTGGACTTTTCAGGGGATCCAGGATCAATAAGGGACCTGCTAGATTCTGCTCTCCCATGATCAGGATTATTACTAATATTACCCCCACTTAGAATTTCTTCCCTTATCAATGCACCATCCAGATTTTCAGGATGGACCATCCCTGGTACAAGATTATCAGGTTTAATTGGCTTATTCATGAAAAATGTATTCAATGTGTGTAAACTTACCTAGTATGTGACATAGAAAATGTACCCAGGGCCTGGAAGTTTATTGTTACCTGTGTACTGTAGCACCTATTGTGCAACCCACTACAGTGGCAGTGAAAACATGGCTTTAGGCCTCCTCCTTGTAACCAGACAGCAGCAGTTTAAAGCCGTTGCACGGACCTGCTGATATCACCCTTTTGACAGGTAAGAAGCCTTGATTAAAAAAATGAAATAAGTCACAACTAAGTACACCTTGATGTCCACAAGATAGGGTGCATAATATTTAAGAGTGGACCATGTGTGACATTATAAATGGCCCGTTTACCCAATGAGTAGCTCCAATGTGACATTGAAACTAGTCCGCTTGTAACTGGCAAATAGGAAAGTCAAACTAAAGATATATGACATTTGACCTGTACCCACTATAGACTCTATTCAAAGACCTATTTTTATATTTAAAAAAAATCCAATATAGAAGTGAATTTGTATTTGGATTAAATATATCATATATTATATATGGGAACTCTAACTTTTAGAAAGTTACCTTTATCCTGCCTGTAGCTGCTGAGGCAAATTTGTGATAGCCTCCATCCACTGCCCAGTCTTGACTTGGCCTGAATAAGGTCTGAAAGGGGTTGGGAAACTGTTACCAAAGAGGAAGCATTTCCCTTGTATGCAAGGTGTCCTGGTAAAAAAAAAAAATGTTCTTCCCCTTGCAGTAAGACTTGTTAAAGGTGGACCAGGTAACTTCATTAACTTCAAAGTGTACTGCAAATGTTAGGTGACACATGGAAAGCCCCAGCCTTTGTCCCCTATAATCAGGCTGCAACCAGACCCAGTAGGAGAAAAGCTACTCAAAGAACTGGTTTTGAGTGACCACATAGGATGGGATTTATCATTATCATGGCCACATCTCTGAGTGAGCGCATAATATTTGCTTAAGGGAGAAACAGTTTCTTGATCTTGAATTTTGAGAGTAAAGGGCACTGTGGAATTATTTGCAGTAGGGAAAACATGAACTGCTCTAAAAGTGAGTAGGCGGGAACTTTGATCCCATTGGTTAGACGGTGCCCAAGAGGCATTACCAACCACCAACTGGTGCCATGCATCAAGGTGGCTTCCCGAAGCACTTTCTAAGAACACTTCCTGGACCTGTACAAGAACAGAAGAAGGACTGTATGTGTTATTTGAAACTTGTGAGAGAGCCCCATTGGAAGACCCCATTTGTACCCTTGGCAAAGAAGTTGCCCAAGGCTGCCCTACTGTGTGGCTACAGGGACACAACAAGTAGCAAGATGTACTTTACCTAAAGTGCGCAGCTAAACAGTAGCAATTGCACCTGGTTTTGACCCTGCTGTTGGCCTCTGCCTAATGCCCTTAGAATCTCTAAGGGCCTTCCTTGAGGTCAGAAGTGGTAAAGGTGTCCTGCGGCCGAGAGTTGCTTCGGCGCCACGCTGTTGGTTGCGCGCGCCTAGAGCGCTGCTGTGCTTAATTTTAAAACGCCCGTTTTTGGATATTATTTTATTTAATTTTTAATTAGCCCTTGCTTTTATTGACCCTGTCCTGGCCCTTACCTGCACCTTAATTTCGCTGGAAAACCCACCGCTGCTTAGCGGGTCCGGTTCCGGGGAGGTTTGTGGGCGGGGAGTGACATCTTGGACTGGGCAGGAGGAGCGAACGCCATCTTGGAGCGTCCCTGTGCTCGTGGACGCGGAGTACAGGCTATTTAATGCTCGCCACCTGACGCGCAGCGGCAACGCGCAGCGGGAGGGCCTTCCCTGCGCCAGAGTGGTGCCAGAGTCCTGCCTGTCAGCGCTCATCAGCGTCTCGGAGGCGGACGAGGTAGGACTGCGGGGCCTTTGTTTTTGTCTGCTATATTTTGCATTAGTGTGTGCTCTTTTCGGATGGTTGTTTATAGTTCGGGGAGATTTTTGCTCTGCGTAATTTTTCCCCCTTTTGTCAGCATGTCTTCCCTGGAGGTCGCCTTCTCAAGAAGGGCTGTCCGACATGTGGGTGGCGCCCTGTCTTTTTGAAGGGACAGCGTCTGAACCTCCTCTTTTGTATTGTCAATGCTCTCTCCTTAACACCAGATCTCTCTGCAGACAGTCCATCGATATCTGGAATTTACTGTCTGATTCTAAAATATCTTGCCTATTTCTAACGGAGACTTGGCTTGGAGAGTGCTCTGGCCCTGATTTGGCAACTGCTATACCTCCAAATTATACCATCTTTAGGAGAGACAGAGTTGGTGGTAGGGGAGGGGGCGTGGCTCTGATTGTGGATAAATGTCTTCCGTGCACTACGTTTCCCGTGGATAACATCACGGGTTGTGAAGCCTTAGGTTTTACACTTGGCATTTCGCCTCGTCAGAAGTGCACAGGGCTTCTTATCTATGGAGCTCCTGGGCCCATCGGCTCTTTCTTTGACGACTTGCAGGTGGCGCTTTCTGTGCCCTGCCTGAGATCGGAGCATTGTATCTTGCTGGGGGACTTGAATTTTCATATGGACATTGCAGCGGATCCTGACACGATTTAGCTGCAGGATATTGTTTCTCCGCTAGGGCTGGTTTCTTACATTGCCAGCCCCACCCATAACAAAGGCCATACTATTGATCAAATTTTTTCTACCATGAAGATTGATGTGTCTTTGCGCTCCCAGTGTTATGGTCTGACCATTTTTTAAATTAATTTTAGTATTCCTTTTTTTGCTATGACTGGCCAAAGAGTGCAGAAAGATATGAAACGGCCAAGGAGGTCATTTCATTTAGCCACAGCGGAAATGTTACCCGATGCTCTCCGCCGGCATCCTTGTGGGCTTACGGATGACCTGGAGGAAACCCTAGACTCTGTTCAGAAGTGGCTGATAGCCAGATTTGAGGAGCTAGCCCCGGCTAAGCCAGCTAAATCCGCGGCTAGTCATGTTTCTGCCCCTTGGTTTACCCCTTCTTTAACCCCTTAAGTGCTGCCTCGGTGCATTGGCCGACGGCAGCACTACCTCCCCAGTGCTGCGCACGACCATTGGACGTCCATTCAGCACTAGTTCCAATGGACAGCGCAGCACTGGGGAGGAATGTTTAATAGCATCTATGAGGTTAAGGACAATGCGTCAAGATTGTAAAAAAGCCGAAAGAGTGTGGCGGCGCAAATATGATCCGGGTGATAAACTAAAATATCGGGCTGCGATCAGGCTTTATCACAAGCACATCTCTGATGGTAAATCTTGAGCGCAGAATTGATGAAGCGGAAAACATTAGTAAAGAACTCTTTCAGATAGTAAAAGAGTTTGTTTCCCCTTCCTCATGCTCGCCATCTCATTCTCATTCCGAAGTATGGATCAACCAACTTGGGGATTTTTTTTGTACATAAAATTAAGGCTATTAAGGTTGGGCCTTATACCAACGGTCTGTAAACCGACCTGTCTCCCCTTACCTGCGGAAGAGAATTGTCCCGTGCTTTCGGTTTTTCCGCCTTTGTCCTCTGCCAACTCTCTTGCAGCGAAATGCTTGGGTAGAGTAGCGACGGCAGTTAACATCTTGAGTGGTTCCTTTGGCGTGGAAACATGCTTTGATCTTGCCGCTACTCAAAAAGCCTACTTTAGATCCCCTTGTTCATGCTAACTATAGGCCGATCTCCCTTCTTCCTGCTCTGGCGAAGGTGATTGAGAAACATGTGCAACTCTCTATTACCAACTTTATTGAGAGCAACAACATCCTCCATGATTCTCAATCGGGCTTCCGGGCTAATTATAGCACGGAGACAGCCCTTCTTGAGATCACCGAAGCCATCAGAGAAACTCTTGACCTCGAGGGAAAGGCTATTCTGGTAATGCTTGACTTGTCGGCGGCTTTCGACACCGTCCCCCACGACGGTCTCCTTTTAAGAGTCTGGGAGATCGGGCTCCGTGGGACGGTGTTGGACTGGTTTAAATCTTTTTTGTCCGGCCGTCGACAGGTGATCTGGGCACCTCCGTTCTCCGCTGAAATGCCGCCGCTAGAGGTGGGGGTTCCTCAGGGGTCTATCCTGAGCCCCACCCTTTTTAATATTTACATGGCCCCTCTGGCGGCGGTAGTGGAGGCCTTCGGTGCCCAGATCATATCGTACGCTGATGACACCCAGCTCCTTTTTACGTGCAAGAAGGGAGAGGATTTTGATGGCGGTCGGATCAAGGATTGCCTGGGCGCGGTCTTTGACTGGTTTCAGCGGCACAGCCTGAAATACAACCCCGATAAGTCGGAGTTGCTTTTCTTCGGGTGTCCACCCGATCCCTGCTGGAAAACATGGTGGCCCCAGGACATGTCCCCGCCTGATGAGGTCTCTACAAAAGCAAAAAATCTTGGTGTGTTGTGTGATGACGGCCTCTCTTTCAGACCCCAGATCATCGGGCTGTCTGGGAAATGTTTCGGCATTTTGATAATGCTTCGGAAGTTTCTTCCGCTGCTGTCCCTACAACACAAAAAGAATATTGTCCAGGCGTTAATAGGTTCGCGATTGGATTACGCGAATGCCCTTTATTTAGGGCTGACTAAATATCTGCTGGCTTGTTTGCAAATTGTGCAGAATTTGGCGGCAAGAGCCATCTTTGGCCTTCCGCGCAGGGCAAAAGCATCCGAATTGCTCAATAGATTGCATTGGCTACCTATTTCTAAAAGAATTACATTTAAGATCTTGACCCTTGCTTTTAAGGCCCTTCATTCTATCGGCCCTAAATACATCAGGAAGCACATGGCTTTTTATGCGCTGAGGAGGACGCTACAGTCTGCCATGTTGGCCAAAGCCGATGTTCCTCCTATCAGATTTGCCCGGATTGGAGGTCGCTCCTTCCGTTATTTGGCTGCTTGTTGCTGGAATGAGCTTCCTGTCTCTTTAAGGAAGGCCAACAGTCTTCACTCTTTTAGAAAGGAGCTGAAGACTTGGATTTTTTCCGTATGATTCTTAGTGACCTCTGCGAGTAGCTGTGTTGTGTTTTCTCTGCCTCAGTTCTCTTTGCCAAAGCGCCGGGACACCCCTCGGGGTAGCCGTGCACTATAAAAGAGACATTACATAACATAACATAACATAACAGAAGTGCAGCCCTAGGTTTGGCATTAGAAGACAGAGTGGAAAGTTTTGAAAACTTTTCTTCCAATGGTCCTGTGTTTCTGCTGAACGCATTGGAAGAAGTATGACACTTGATTGAATTTCAGCTTCTTCAGGCTCAAGGCTCCCCACACCTCGAAAGAAAGGGACTAATTTTGAGTTTGGCTGTCCATCAGACCGCCGAACCCATGGTGGAGGTACGGTGGCAGTTAGGAACTGCTGCACCAGTGGTCGGACTGCTGTATTCCAACTACGGCGGTCAGACCTCCAGAGGACCACCTCAATTACTAGGGAGCCGCATTCCCTGGCAGTGGTACTGCGGTCAGAGGCACACAATTATGCTGGTGATGCTGCAGTGGCACTGCCAAGCATATTGTGAGTTTTTCTCACAGCCAGGATTTAATGTCTGTGTTCATGCCACAAAATTCCGCTAGTGAGGAAACAAAGGAGGCCCTACAGGTCCCTTGGGTGCATGCAGGGGGCACATGGTGTATTCTAAGCTGTATTCAGAAGTGTAGTGGTAAGAGAAGTGGCAAGTTGATGAAGAGGTAGAGTAATTTAGGAAAGATTATCATGTTCACAATAGCCAAGCGACCAGTTAGGGCCAAGGGAGTTGCGTCCAGCAGTCAACTCCCTCGTCCAGCTATGTAAGCAGCAGACCATAATTGAGCTTCCATAAATCGTTGATGTCTTTATTGAGCCAGACCTTAAGATACTTGTTGGGGCCTTCTTCCCAGACAAGTGGGAATTTCCTTGGTGAAGGGTGACATCACAGCTGTCAGTGGGAAAATAAGCGACTTTGACAAATTAATCTCAACACTAGACAAACCCCCAAATCTGGTGAGAGGGTTTAAATGTACATGTGGATCTCTGACATACATAGTGACATCATTTGCATATAGCGACCCAAGATTCTGGGAGGGGAGAACATTAGTCTGTAGTGGACATGGTGCTGGTGAAGCCAGGCCGCAAGTGGCTTCATTATGTTTGTAAAAAGTATGGGAGATTAGGGGCATTCCTGTCGGGGACCTCTCGTCACAGCAAAATGGGCTGAGATTCTGTCATTCATACGCAGCCTGGATGCTGGTTGAGAATAAAGCAGACTGATTGGTTTTATTAATGTGGTGCTGAGCCAGAGGTGTGTCAGCAGGGTGAAAAGATATGGCCATTCAAGAAAATCAAACATCTTTGTAGCGTCCAAGAATGCAGCCTCCAAGTGCAAGGCTGGATCAATGGTATCGAGGCAAAGAAGATGTGCAGGTTGCAAAATGGTGACCTGCCTAGGACAAAGCCTGCTTTATCGAGCCTCACCTTGGTTGCAGCAATGGAAGGAGGCGTGAGGCGATGGGTTTGGCATGAATGAGTTTGGCATGGATTTTGTTATCTGTATTAATCATGGATAATTGGTGATATGAGTTGCAGCGGTGAAAGTCCTATCCAGGAATAAGGATTGTTACAATTAGTGCTTCTTGTAGGGAGGGAGTCAAAACTTTGGAAGAGGGCGATTCTTGGTACATGTTGAGCAGATGTGGGGCAAACAAGGGGCATACTCTTTCTAAAATGCGGTGGTGAGGCCATCAAGGCCAGGCATCCAACCTGCAGGGATTACACTGATAACTCTGATTACCTTGTTGTCTGTGAAAGGTTCATCCAAGTATCATCTATGACCATCTTTCAGCCAAAGAAGCTAGATCTACATCCTTTGAACCATCAGTTTTAATCAGAGAAATAGCTAGTAAAGAAGAAGACCATTATGGCATCCCACAGCAGCAAGGACCCTGCATTCCATTTACTTCTAAGGTCACCATACAATTGGTAGATTTCTCACTGTCATGCCAACTAAGAAACTATAACGGCCGTACCCCTTCAGATTTAAAGAGGCAGCCCACTTTCAGAAGTGGTCTTTACAGAAGCAATATAGATGACTTCTTCTTAGATCTTTACTTGTGGTCCTCACTGATTGGCATGAGGGTTGAGTAGAGATACAAACGCGACCACTTTTCTTGCTTTCAACTATTGAGGACAGCCTTGCTCAGGTAAATCTGGCCAAAGATTTGCCCATAGGGGCTTTGGTTGTCACTAACAATAGGAGAAATTTCAAATGGGATCGTATTGTTTCAAACCCTGATGCCTTAAGCAAACTATACACTCACGTAGAGTCTTTTTTAATATTATTGAGTGACGTGACATCAGCCCCAAGGATGTAGTAAAGCTCCATGATGATTTTTTCACTGTTGTTATGAACACTTGCTTCACTAAAACCACAGGAATCATCAATTACATGTATACCAATAATCCCACCTGGTACAATAAAGTGTGTAGAGAAGCTAAATCCTTGCTTGTCAAAACCATAAAAAATGGCCAACAATCACTAATTCAGGAGTAAAGGGCCACCTATAATGTAATCCTTAAAAAAACAATAAAAAATGGGATTCTCTAATTTGGAAGGACGCCCTCGAAGCCATCCGGACTAAAAATCAAGCCACCTGTTGGCATATACTTAGGAATGGAAGTGAATCAAGCACAATGAGACCCAAAATCAACATTTTACCCAAGGACTGGGTGGTCCACTTCCAATCCCTCTATAACAAGGGTTAACCAATTAACACAGAGCAGGACTTACACACCCAAGAACTTTTGTCCGAAGACCAACCCAGCACCGGCCAAGACCTATCTGGGCCTCGGCTCAGACTCCAAAACAATACTCTGGTATTTACCCTGCGAGAAACACAGCAGGCTATCCTTGAATTAAAAGCTGGAAAGGCTCTTGGGCCAGATAAAATTCCAGAGGATCTCTTCAATCTCTATCGTGGCGGTTGCACCCATTCCAGATTCCTAGACGGGAGCAATAATAGCCTCCATTTTTAAGCCTGATAGACATAGCCCAGAAGATCTATTTTAAACAAGTCCTGAGGCACCTGAACACATGGCTGGAGGACAATAATATTCTGTCCCCATTCCAGGCAGGTTTCCGTCCAAAAATAAGTGCTATAGATCAGGTGTTTAGATTCTTGATGCTGAGGTGGAAAACTGTAGATATTAATGGAGGGATTGTTTGTTGATCTTAAGGCTGTCTTTGATATGGTTCTCAGAGACAAACCTTGGGCCGCTTTGAGGGACATGGGAATCCTTCCCGTGCTTATGGAAATTATTGTGAGACTACACACTGGAAATTATGCCCACGTGAGATGGGGCTAAGAGGGTGAATTAACTGATCATATTTCAGTAGCTAAGCATGCAAGACAAGGATGTGTCCTCGCTCCAACACTCTTTCTACTGTTCATCAATAGGTGTGTCAAATTCCTAATAGGGTGCGCAAATGACTTTCCGGTCTTGGGTGGTGTTAAGATCCTGACATTATTATTCGCCCATGACACCCTTCTGGTGTCAAAAACCCCTAAAGGTTTGAATTTTTTTTAGGAAGATTCAATTTGTTGTTCACCACCGATAGGCTAGCAATAAATGCTGACAAAAAAAAATGTATGGCTTTTCATATAAATAATTTGAGGAACAGTTAGACTAGGGGGAATTAATTTAGAGAGAGTCTCAGACTTTGATTATGTGGGCATACATCTTTCCATCACGAACTTATGGAACAGCCATGTTGGCTATTTCTTAACCATAGGGCAAGTGCCATGCTGAATTTTGCTAAGAACACATCTTTTCATCCAACGTCCCCACTACTGGAAATCTGGAGAGCCCAAACTCCGGCTGCGCCTACCTATGACTCTGAGTAATGGAACTATAGAAATGTTAATCCGTTGCCGAAAACAAGTTTTAGAGATCAGCACTTAGACTCCCATAGGGCACGCCCGGGGATTTTACAGTGGACCTAAATGTTTGCTCAATCGATACCATAGTAAGACTAAAACCAATCTTATACTGGCTGAGATTATGGTTGGTTCCTGAGATGGAATGTTTTAGAAATGGATTGAAGGATATCCCTCTAATCTTAAGGTGTGTCAATACTTTACCGTGGCTAGGCTATATCAAGCAATCCCTCACTGCATTGGGGGCATC
The DNA here is from genome assembly GCF_964263255.1 of Lissotriton vulgaris. Lineage (NCBI taxonomy): Eukaryota > Metazoa > Chordata > Amphibia > Caudata > Salamandridae > Lissotriton > Lissotriton vulgaris. The sequence goes on along the minus strand of NC_141687.1, from coordinate 1,913,729,333 downwards.
TGATATTTGGCAATGCCCAGGGGGCATCTCTGCTTCATCTGTAAAAGGGATCAAAGAAGCCTTCTGGTCAAATCAATGGAGAAAGGTATTGGAAACCACCAGCAGTGGCAGTCGTGCTGATTTTTTACTTCTTCAAAAAACTTTCTTGGACGAAATTGGACGAAATTGACTTGCCATTTACTAGATCTCTGTATATTAAATTCATGTTGGGTACCTTTCCACTTGCATCCTTCACCAGAAAATGGAGCTCCCACTCAGAGGGTAGTGCAGCCTGATCGGCCAAGGAGCAGCACAGGAGACAGATGCCCATCTACCTTTTTTTTGTCCAGCACATACTAGACAGCGAAGATGCTGGATTGTTCCCCTGTGCAGATACCTTGGAATAAGGCTCTATAAAAATGTTTTCAATATTCATCAGACACGGGGTCTTGTGTGGTTTTCTCAATAGCCAATTTCTTAGAATCATTCTGGCCCATTTGTTTTAGGATACTCATACAAATGCCCGAAATTAAGCATTGAGTCTTACCTCTGTCATTTAACGCTGCCCGTTGGAGTTGCCGTTCCTTATTTTTAATCTCTTCTAGATCGTGGATGTCTATTTCTTTTCTACGTTTTATTATTGAAACCTTCTGAGACTTAAAGACCCCCCTTAAGAAGGATTTTGATGCATCCCAAGCAATTCGCTCTGAAGCTGTCCCTACGTTAAACAGAAAGAATTCAGAGAGACTTTCATTGATATTTAATGTAACTTTTTCGTCTAAGAGTATTGTTCTATCCAGGGTCCACCGCCGCTCTGTATAGTTAATTTTGAAATTCATTTCCAACTCCACCACAGAGTGGTCTGACAAACCTACTGGCATATAAGATATAGACACTATGTCTGAAAGAAAAGTCTGATCTATCAGAAAAAAATCAATTCTGGAAAATTGTTTATCTTTTTTGCTAAAAAAGGAGTACTCTCTAAGATTACCATGCTTAATTCTCCAGACATCCAATAAAAAAAATTCTTTGATAATATTATTTAGTGCTGAGATGGATTTATTGGGGGGATTATATTTCACCTTCGAGGTGCGGTCTAGATCTTGGTCAAACACTAAGTTAAAATCGCCACCTAGTATGACTGGCATTGTATACTGTATCAAATACTCTTGTAGCTTCTGAAGAAACACTGCCTTATCTTCATTAGGGCCATAGTACACAGCGCAAAGAAAAATAAAACCTCCAACAGACAGTACTGCTGCCAACCACCTTCCCGACTGGTCAGTACCCCAACTGATCACCCTTATCTCTTTATATGCCCGTACTATGATGGCTACACCTCTATTTGACCCTTTCTGATTAGAGCACAGGACTTCCTGGACCCAATTATATCTGGTAAAGATTTGCGCACACTCCTTCGACTCTAAATGTGTTTCCTGCAAAAGATACAAGAATGCTTCAGAATTCCTGAAAAACTTGCATATTCTCTGTTGTTTTTTCCGGCTTCCCAATCCATTTACATTCCATGATAGGATTCTAGTACTCGATGCCATATATATATTGATAGAGTAATAATCTTTTGACTAATAATTGTATAGACTTGTAGTGATATTCCAAACCTTTACAACATAAAATTCTGGCATATGAGGAATTTTATTTTTTATTTTTACCCCCCCCCCCTTGGACCTTCACCTCCCCCCTCCCCCCCGAGGAACACTCCCTTCACAATTGGCGGATCCAACGCCATAAGGAGCTCCCAGCCCAAAGCGCATTTAGTAGAATTTTTCCCAACCCACTTTAGTTCTGTTTTTAATGCTTATATACCTTGACTTTTTTTTCACTAAACCTATACAACACCTATAGCTTGCGTCCCTTGCATCCCTTCCCCTTTTTTTTTAAAGTTTTTTTTTTTTCCTTTCTAAGTTTCTCAAATTTTTTCCCCTACTTCCCTTCACCACATTGCCCCTCCGTCTATCGCTCCCTCCCGCCAAAAGATGATTACATTAGAAATGAACTTATTACCCTACTATTTTCTCATCCCCACCAACAATTCATCTACCTCCTCTGGGTAATTACAGTTATACATTTTGTTGTTCCACATGATCTTCAGTAGTACAGGGAATTTCATTTGGACCTGTGCGCCCAATGATCGGAGTTCGGGCATCCTAGAACCCAACTCCCACTGCCTCTGCGCAGTCTTCCCCCCCCCATATCTGATCTAATTTGATAGGGATTAGCACGGTAATGGAGAGAAGAGCGTGCAAGACATCTACTAAGGATAAGTTCCTTAACCGCATACGTTTGAAAATAGACAAGTATTTTCCTCGGAGCCTTGCGGTCCGGATGCAGTCTGAAGGGGTCTCGGTGCACACGCTGTATCTCGGCTTCCAGGTCTATGTCAGGTCTGTTTTTTAGTACATCTTCCCGTAAAAGACGGCATACAAAACCCTTAATATCGTTCACTTCTGGGCACTCTGGAATTTTCAGAATTCGTAGATTATTCCGTCTACTCTGCATTTCCAGCCGTTCCATGTCCATAACTAATTTACGATTTTGAACTTTAAGAGCCTCAATATCCTTGGTATTCTTCACTGATATTTCTGACAATGAGGTAACCTCTCCCTCTAACACACCGGTTCGAGCCGCTACACCCTCAATTTATGCCTCTAAAATATCAAATCTGTCATGAAGCCCTCTTTGGTAGTTCTCCGATGTGGCAAATTTCTCCATCAAATCCTCCCTCAGTGAGTAGAACAGTTGACCAAGCCTGCCCTCCTCCACTCCTCCTGGCGCTACATCTTGAACCTCTCTATTCAAACACGGATTACTTTGAGCTGTACTAATTGCATAACTAGTGGAGGGGAGGGGAGAATACATGGGAAAATTGTGTGAGGCTGCAGGGAGGGTATTTGAAGGAGTCAGTAGTACTGGCAAAGCTATAGACAGATCAGTTAATGCGACCGAGGTTAAATTTTCCCCTTCCACGGCTGGAGTTGGAGTTGAAGAGTTAGAAAAATTAGAAGAAATGGCCCCGTTCCCCTCCCCCCCCCCCTCTGTCAATGGGGCGGATGCAAATGGTGTCAGTGACATTGGTGTGATTGGAGCAAATATTCCTGGGGTAACAGTTTGAGGTACAGTGGTAGGTACTGCTCTCCCCTCTAACACTGAATTTAAAGCTGGAGTAACTACCATAGCTAGGGGAGCAGGGGGGAAGGCTGAAACAACTGCTGTATCTGCTGTAACAGCTGTAACTGGAGGGGCAGGGGGAGCAGACGGAGCAGGGGGCCCTGGGGGAACTGAAGAAACCAATGTCTCTAGCTCCCCAACCTTAGAAATGGGAGCAAAGTCCTGTTCTGGGTTACGTACTAATCCCTTTGGGATTGTCTGATTTCCCCCGCCCTCACAAGGTATACTTTCCAGCACAGAATACCTATTCTCCAGCGGCAAGAAAGACAAGGCAGATGATACAGGTGTAGATGGGAGGCTGGGGGTTGCCTTCGTTTGGTCAACTTTAGTTTGATCGGCTACAACTGTCTTAATTGTATTTATTTTAATGTTGGCCTTAGTATTATCCTTGGTGCCAGCGCCAGTACTGGTGTTTGTGTTGACGGCTTTATCCGCTGACTCCCCATCCTTAACTGCTTGCTCCATAATCTTGAAAAAGCTTTTAAGCGATGGCGTATTCCTCTGAGCCTGAAACTGCTTATTCCCCCTGTCTGACCCTGTTTTCCAGGGACCCCCTCTCTTCCTCTGCTTAGGAGATATCGGTATTGGACCTCTCTTCTCACTTGAATCCCCTGACTCCCAAATTCCCTGTTTCCTAAGTGCCTGCTTGGACCTTAACTGATATCTATTTCTAATCTCTCCCGAATGTCCAGCACTTTCACCAGAAACTACACTCTCTGTCAGGTTCGATGTAACTTTAGGGGCTACTACTGTACTGGAGGGCAGGAGGACAAGGTCTGTACCCACAGTCACAGACACAATCCCAGCTTCAGTGTCGGCTTGATCTAACCCTGCAGCTTCAGACGATATGGGCTTCATACCCTCTACCTCCATGCAAGCCCCCCCTCCTGGGACCTCTTACCGGCAATTGTTGTTGTACTTTTCTCGATAGTGGAAAGCTCCCGACACACTGGGCCTTTTACACGTTGTATTAGCGCACCTCTTGTCTGCTGCCAATGCCCAATGTAGAAGCCACAACCACCACAGCCTCTGCCACTGCTCAAAATGCGAGCCTCCCGCAGCCGGTCACCCGATTTTACCGACTGTACCGACTGTAACGGGCCACTTGAATGGGGAATGCAGCGTCCTCCTCCCGAAGCTCTCCACTGCACGAATTCCTGCGCGAGGCGCGCCAGCATCTCCGGAGCCGCAACTGCTGGGTCCTAGTGCCCTGGAGCGCCTCCATAGAAACCTCACAAAACGCCGAAGGAAAAGGAAAACCAAAACAAGAGTTTATTCTCCAAACTTAATATGAAGAAGGGGAAGAGTACTAATATCCTCACAGTTCAAAGTATTAATATCCGTCCTCTACATGGGGAAACGACCACTCAGAAACTGCATAGTGCTATCTTGGGCGAGGAGCTCCGCAGCTGCCGGTAGCCTGCCGCCGCCATGTTCCTCACCTCTTGTGACGTCACGAAATAGACATCCATGATCTAGAAGAGATTAAAAATAAGGAACGGCAACTCCAACAGGCAGCGTTAAATGACAGAGGTAAGATCCAGGTATTAGAAAAGGAACTGGGTGAGATACAGGCACGTCTTAAGGCTCGTACTGATAAAATTAACAGGGACAGGTGGGAGGTGAGCAAGCTTCGTAATTTCGAATATGGGGAAAAATGCGGCTCGCTCCTCGCATGGAAGGCTAGATCTGAGAGAAGCAGAAATAATATCACATCGTTAATTCAGGAGGAAACAGGGTCAAAGCTAACAGAAGACTCCGAAATAAGGGATGAAGCAAGAGGGTTTATGGAGGAACTTTACAAAGAACAAGATATGCCTAGTGAAGATGCATTGGAAAATTGGTGGGTGGAGAAATAATTGCCACAGTTGAGCGAACCAGATAAACTTTACCTAGTTACAGCTATAACAGAGGGAGAGGTAAGGACCCAATTGAAAAAAAATGACTAGAAACAAAGCGGCAGGCCCTGATGGGCTGCCGACTGAAGTCTATAAGGATAACGTATAGGAGGTAGTAGGCCCACTTGTTTCATTATTTAACAGGATTCTTATAGAGGGGGATTGTATTCCTGATACTTGGGCTGAGGCAACAATAACATTGCTGGTAAAACCTAACAAGGATCCAAAAAGAATAGCTTCATACAGTCCTATTTCGCTCCTTAACTCAGATTCCAAAATATATTCCGGCATCCTTTCGACTAGACTTGCAAAAGTAATTAAATCCATTATACACTCAGATCAGAGAGGTTTTATACCTGGACGCCAATTAAATGAACTAACATATCAGGTTATAGGGGCCATAGACTTTGCAACTAAGAACGGGCTTCCACTGGCTATCATTGCGATTGACGCTGCAAAAGCCTTCGATCGAGTTAATTGGAGGTTTCTGTGGAAAACCATGGAAAAATTCGGATTTCCGGACACATTTATCAAGGGGATTGAGACTCTATACAGACGGCCTAGGGCTAAAGTTTTAGTTAACGGAAGCCTAACAGATTGGTTATATATTTCAAGAGGAACAAGACAGGGTTGTCCCCTGTCACCTCTTCTCTTCGATATTTACATAGAGCCTTTTGTTTGTTCCATAAGATCTGACCTTAATATTTTACCATTTGTGTTGGAAAATTTGGAGCTTAAGACGGCACTTTATGCCGACGACCTTTTACTTTATACATCAAACCCAGATGAGGCTATCCCACGCTTAATAGAATTGGCCAAAGATTTTGGTACAGTGTCAGGGTATGGAATAAACCAAGATAAAACTGACATTATGTGTTGGAATTGCCCGTCCCCCATATTAGAGGCGAAAATAAAAATAAGATATTTGGGGATTTATATCGCTCAAGCCTTAGATGAAGTAGTGAAGGTCAGTTGGAACATAGTATTAAAAGAAGTTAAGAAACTCTTGACTAGATGGAACACTCTGCCTTTTAATATCTATGGCAGAGGGAATTTGGTTAAGATGATTATTTTACCAAAGTTCACTTTCTTATTTAATTCAATTCCTCTGGGCTTTGATAAAAAAGATATAGCTAATCTCCAAGGTCGGCTCGGCTCATTTATATGGGCTACTAAATCCCCTAGAATAGCATGGAGAAAATTGAGGAGGGGTTTGAAACTAGGAGGATTGGCTCTACCAGATTTACTTTTTTACTGTTCTGCTTTTCAGTTCAAAAATTTTAGGCTCCTGGCAAATAAATTGGATTCGTCATCCCATGGTAAACTTTTTCAAGCTATGCTTACAGACTTGCCACAAGGTTTAGATTTTTTTTTGTTTAAATTTGGAGACCTAAATTTTTTTAAGAAGGTTCGTTGAAGGTTCTGAAGACTGCGCTCGCTGTATGGCAGGCGATGCAAAGAATTTTTGATATTCCCTACTATCATCATTTGGCCCCCATCTGGGATTCTCCAGGTACCCCAGAATGCTTATTGGATCGTTTAGCTATTCCATTGAAAGTTGCAGGTTTTTTGCATTGGGGTGATTTGTGTAATCACAGAGAACTATTAAGTTGGGAATCTCTTCTTAACCTTACTGGAGGTACTATTTCAAGGTTTAAGTTTTATCAGCTGTCCTCATGGTGGGAAGAGCAATGTGGGGGAAATATAAGAGAGGTTGTAATGTTGGAGCATGTTAACAGGGAGGGGGCTGGAAGGGTGAGATATCACACTGGTACACCACAATGTTATACGAGAAAGATAATTTGGGAGCAGAAATAGTTAAACTCTGGGGGGACTTAATAACTGAGGACTCGGGGGAAATGGTAAAATTATGGACAGATTCTTTTGTTCTCTCACAGAATGTTATAAAGCCCTCTAATCTAAGGAGGAATCATTTTTATACAGCGTATAGGGCCTATTGGACTCCATCAAAGCTCTCAAAGATCTCAGTAGATGAATACCTATGTCCCAGATGTAAGACAGTAGCAGCCGATGATAGGCATATGTTTGCGGAGTGTCCTTTATTGGAAACTTACTGGGAGGAGGTTGCTAGTTTTTTAGAGCAGGTAACATTATTACCAGTTGAATGCAATACCAGATTAATACTTCTCGGCCTCCCTCAAGACTATGATATTAGAAATAATATTACACAATTGATGTTTTATGTTCTAGTCATTGCAAGAAGGGAAATATGTAGGGAATGGAAGTCCGCCAGTCCTCCGAGATTTGCGGACTGCCTTAGAAACATCATGGTAGTGAGTGGTTTGGATTTGTTGTGTGGCGGAGAAAGGGCAAGTAGGGTATGGTCTCCACTGATGGCATGGTCTGAGAGCTAATTCCGAACTGAGCCCGATGATTATGCCAGAGGTTTTTTTTGGTCCTATCCTCCCGTAGGGCAAGAATCACCGCAAACGGGAGTGGGACGGGAAACGACCTACCTCTGGGTGATCTCCGTTGGCTACTTGCAGACTCCAGGACGGGAACAATTAAGTCTGAGGTGGTGGCTCGGAGTAAGCCTTTCTAGAGTTATATTACTGGTGGCATTATATGAGGACTCAAAAAAAAAAATTAAGCATTGAGCATATACCTCAAATGTAATTATGGAATGTATAATGTTACAACGCATACATTTACAACGCATGCCTTTACAACACAGTTTTTACCCTGCAAAAATCATTTACAATGCATACATTTACATTGCATACCACTACAACGCATTTTTTAAAACTCCATTTACAACGCATTCCATTACATCACATTATACCTTTACAACGCACACTGTTACAATGCATACCATTATATTTCATTTAAGGTAAGTGTTGGATAGTGTAGGGGTAAAAATTACTATTCTAACTCCAGGGGGTGCAACAGTAGGGTAAGTGTTGGATAGTGTAGGGGTACTATGCATTGTAATGGAGCGCGTTGTATTGACATGTGATGTAATGCCTGTGTTTTAGTGACATGCGTTGTAGTGTCATGCGTTGTAGTGACATGCGCTATAAAGGATGTTGCAATGTAATGATTGCGTTGTAAATGTAGTGCGATGTAATGACTGCGTTGTAAAGGTTGTTTCCCATAATTATGACACCTTAGCTACAGCTGCACCCTACTGCTTTGCAAACTACCAAACATAAGCAGCCAAGAAAACATCCACTTTTAGTAAAATATTGATTTTATATAGCTTTGCCTTCGAAATTGCATCTTAAAGTATGAAAGTGACTTTTTTATACAGAGTTCAAAAAGTATTTTTATACTGTGGCACTTTCTCTTGGGAATACCAGTTTTAGCTGTAGTTATTTGTTTGCTAATATGAGGTGGTTCTTATGTTATGCTGCTTTTATGGTCGTCAACCAAAATTAAGCATTTAAAGACAATAGTCCAGATAGGCAGTAAGGTCTAGGGAAACAGAGTCCAGGAAGGTCTGATATAGAGATGAGAAAAAGTCAATCAGGGCTGCTTGTACAGCTTCAGTGCCAGTGTGTACCTGTGAGTGACTGTGCTGAATCCTATTGAGGTAGTCACTTGCCCATGGCTTACGGAGTAGTTGGCCAAGGGACTTGCCTGATCTGTCACCCTCTCCTGAAGTGACTAGCCAGTGTCTCCCTCCCTAGATTGTATGTCTCCCACTGTACAGCCGCCTCATATTCTGATAACTTGCTCTCAAAGGATGCAAACATGGGGGCACCCTGATTTTCAAAGAACAGCAGTGCGAACTCCCTAATTTCTTTCTCTAGACCAGCAAGATCAACTCGTAAGTCACGGAGTACACCAGCTTGTTTTGCAATGCATTCTCCTCTAATGCCGACCTCAAAGCCTCCCACAGTTCAGAATGCAAGATCTCTGCTTTGTCTTTGTGTTCAAAATATTCCACTACAGCTGTCCTGACATCTTCCCGGAACACCTGATCATGTAGGCTCCAGTTCAAAGCCTCCACGTGAAAGCATGAGAGGGATGTCAGGAAGTAGAAGCTCCAGTAAGACAGGAGCATGATCAGAAAGAGTCCTCTGTAAATAGAAGATCTGGGCCATCCAAGCCAGTACATCATGTGATGCCAGCCAGTAGTCTATGCGTGACCGCGAAGCATGGTCCGTAGAAGGTGCTTTCCATAGTACTAGGATAGTGACAGCGTCAGAGGCCGCTCAGGTCAAAGTCATCCATAATCAGTTGCAGCTGTGCCACTGCATGGGGGTGAGAGCGTCTAGAGTCACTAGTTCTGTCCATCTTGGTGTTAAGTACCACATTCCAATCTCCTACCCACAAAGCCACCCCAGGACCTAGTGTCCCAGCCAATCACCATATCTCAAAAAACATGGTGCAGATATCAAAGTCTGGAGATTCGCACTCCCCGCCAAGTGGCGTTCTCTGCGCATCTTCAGGGGGCAGCTTCATCGCACGTGTCTGTCTTCAATTGTCGAACGAGAGTTTGTATTGCCGGGTGTCACCCTTCCCCATCCTGTCATGTAAGGCACCTTGGGCAAGGAGGTGTTCGACCAGCCGCTCAGGAACAATCGGATAGGCACTGCGCCAGTGTTGAGAGAAGATCAATGATTGCCATGAAGCCCAGGGCAGCAGTGAAAGATAGGTCAATACTCATATGACTGCAATTTATTGTGGAAGTCCAGGGCAGACTTAAACCCCACCACATCCTGCGTTGTCAGGTCAGGGATAAGACCATCGTGGAGTAGAATGGAGGACCATAGTCCTGGTTATTTACTGTAGAATTTAACTGTGCAGTTCCACACACTGTGCAGTGGTGGCAGCGTCTTGAAGGATGTGTGACTATAGGGAGACGCTTCCGCTGCACACCAATTTTAGAGGAACAATTGATGAAATGCAAAAGTACTGTAATGTGATTAAATGGTAATGACCAGATTGGGTCACACTTCTGTCTACTGACGATTGCAGGTAAGGAAATAGGGGCATTGTGGGAGCTGTAGTCCTGATGAAGGCCGAATGACCCTTATAGGAAAATTATATTGTCTGTAACATGTTGACAATTTTGCAGGGATTACAACTTTCCCTATCATCACAGTCCTTTCGAGAATTTTTAATCCTGGCCAGGAAATCCACGAATAATAAGTTGTTGGAGATATTCCCAAGTCAGTTTTAATCACAGTTACACTTAGGGTTAGATGTAGGTGGGCTAATACCGGTCGGTAACGGCCAAAAATCAGTAAATTTCCTGTTGCCCTTTGCGATGTAAGAGGCTGTATTTAAGGATTTGGTAATTTACTGATTCATTATTTTAAGGGATTGGTAAAATACCAATTCCTTAATTTAAGGAATCGGTAAATTAGCGAATCCTTAAATGCTATGTAGGGAGCACTCAAGTGAGTGCATTTTTGGTTTAAGGATTCGTTATTTACCACCAACTAGAAGTTGGTGGTAAATACCGAATACCTTTAACCTCTTAAGTGCTGCGTCGGGGCGTTGGCCGACGGCAGCACTACCTCCCCAGTGCTGCGCACGTCCATTGGACGTCCATTCAGCACTAGTTCCAATGGACAGCGCAGCACTGGGGAGGGATATTTGTGCCGCATCTAAGGTGTTAAAAAAGGACTGTTGTGCTTTTTAAAAAGTGCCATGTGGCAGACATACATGCCCTCAGTGCATGTATGTGCGCCACATGTGCACACATGCACGATTCAGGGGAGCAACAGGGTGTCAATGTGACACCCTGACACCCTTGAATATGCTCCCCCTATTACCGATTCGGTATTTACTGAATCGGTAATAGTGAATGGCTTCCCATTCATTCCTATGGGCCTTCAGGCCCATGGGAATGAATGGGAAGGTATTCCTTAATACCGAATCGGTAATAACGAATATTACCGAATCGGTAAAATTTACCAATTTTTTGCCTACATTCTATTTACCGATTCTTAAATACTGAATCAGTAAAATTTGGTATTTAGGAATCGGTAAATAGAAATTACATGTTCCCTAAGTCTTTGTGTGATAAGATTCCTTAGACTCTTATGTTTGTACTGTCTTCTCCTCACTTATGCTTCATCCCAGGCGCTGGTCTGCGCAAGGATTTTATGAGCAAGCCCGATGATGAAACATGTCACTATTAGTGGGTGAGGGCACTTTAAATAAAAATATTTTGTAATTTGTTTGCTTCTCCCTCGTTCGAAGCAATTCTTCTTTCCTCCTATTGCTTTTTGTGTGTTTGAGGTTATTCAGTGAGGAGGCTGGTTTAGGAGAGGTACCTCTAGCCCTTTATTTTGTGTGTTATTGAGCTATGCCCAATAAGTCCATACCACGCCACACCCCAGACGTTGGGGGGCACAATCAGGTCGAGAAGTGTTGCACAATAGCATCCAGACCTGTCCAGTATCTGGGAGGAGCATATGTAACCATTTAGACATAGCCATAGGAAATGTAGCCATTGCTATATACTAATCAGTGCTGCGTGAAACATGAGGGGGCACAAAGGCTGGCTCATGCTCCTCCACCATATGTCTTTCCATCTTGCACCAGCTACTGCTCTCTCCACTCTGTAGAACATAGGAGCTCCACCAGGGGCTCTCGTCCACCCTTTTTAGCCTGTCTCATCCAGAAATCATGGGTTCCGCCAGGGGAAGAGGTCCCACACATAGAGGGTACGTTTTTTTGCTGCTCACTCCGCCAGACACATAAATTTGGCAGCAGCACTCAATCCGGGAACAGCAGTCAATGTATCATAGGCTGTACCAGGCCTCTACGCTCTCTCAAGCACTCATAGGTGAATGTGAACATGCTGCAGGTCTCGTGAGGCAGAGCAGGGAAGGCTCCTGTGGCACGCATCCATGATAAGTTGACTATCGGGGCTGCACTTCTTCAGAGTCTTTGCTAGTCAAGACAGGACGACATGACTGTCTGCACCCACAACCTCCTCACCAATATGGCGGCCGCAGTCAGCGCCAGCACCCAGGTGCTTGTATATCTGCTCCGCCACAGAGTTGGCACATGTAAGCCACTGCTCATACGGGTTGACCAAGCAGGGGGCAGCCGCAAGGCCAAGGCCGGAGGCCAGGCGCTGCAACCGTAGTGCCAGTGAGGCCGATAGAGATAACAACAGTAGAAACGACCCAGGATGGGGTCGATCCAAGCAGCTTTTCCAATACCACCTCTAAGGGTCCGTCCCAGCAAAAAGAACAATAGTTAGAAGCAGCCCGCCACAGGAGCATGTAGGATGAGGCTGAGGGTGTATAACCCCGGATACATTGTGGATTGTTGCCTCCAGCTAGCAGAGCCTCAGGTGAGTGCGGCTATCTTGTGACCGGGCTCTCTATTGCCCACAGTATACAAAAAATGTACACGCAAAAAGCTGACTCCATTTAGGGCCGACACCAGACTTGATTAGGAGCACAGTGTTGGTAATATATGTACATATTTAATACACTGGTATTTCTAGCATCACTGTAGCTATATTTAGGTCAAAGGCATTTATTGTTTTTGCCTTCTTTAAGGACAAATTTGCATTGTTATATAAAAAACGGCCAAAGGAAAAAAGAGAGTTTCAAAGTGCAATTTCACATGTTCAGTAACATAGATGATTTTGCTTTATGATACTGAAAGAATGGCTAAAGTGAATGACATCAAATTTGGCATGTATTTATAACTTTACTGACTGAGATGCCTTTATACTTGGGTGTGTGTAAATCTTTTCAGCATTTTCTGGAGAAATATGCATTTAAAAGGTGTTCCGGTATGGGCATTGTGAGAAAGTCCCCAATTTTATGTGGTTACTGTTGTTGGTTTTTTGGCTACATACTCCCGAGCTCTGTTGTCCAGGTCCTAGTGCATGTGCTTTGACACCTAAAACTTGGTTAAATTGGCTTATTCATGAAAAATGTATTCAATATGTGTAAAAGTACCTAATATGTGACATAGAAAATGTACCCAGGGCCTGGACGTTTAATGTTACCTGTGTACTGTAGCACCTATTGTGCAACCCACTACAGTGGCAGTGAAAACATGGCTTTAGGCCTCCTCTGTGTAACCAGACAGCAGCAGTTTGAAGCCGCTGCACTGACCTGCCGATATCACCCTTTTGACAGGTAAGAAGCCCTGATTTAAAAAAATTCAATAGGTCACAACTAAGTACACATTGCTGTGGACAAGATAGGGTGCATAATATTTAAGAATGGATCATGTGTGACATTAGAAATGGCCTGTTCACCCAATGAGTAGCTCCAAAGTGACATTGTCACTAGTCAGCTTGTAACTGGCAAATAGGAAAGTCAAACTATAGATATATGACATTTGACCTGTACCCGCTACAGACTCCATTCAAAGACCTATTTTTATATTTTAAAAAAATCCAATATAGAGGTGAATTTGTATTTGGATTAAATATATAATATATTATATATGGGAAGTCTAACTTTTAGAAAGTTACCTTTATCCTGCCTGTAGCTGCAGGAGGCAAATTTGTGACAGCCTCCATCCACTTCCCAATCTTGACTTGGCCTGAATAAGGTCTTAAAGGGGTTGGGATACTGTTACCAAAGAGGAAGCAATCCCCTTGTATGCAAGGTGTCCTGGTAAAAATAGTATTTTCTTCCCCTTGCAGTAAGACTTGTTAAGGTGGACCCGGGAACTTCATTAACTTCAAAGTGTAGCGCAAATGTTAGGTGACCCATGGAAAGCCCCAGCCGTTGTCCCCCAGGATCAGACTGCCACCAGACCCAGTGGAAGGAAAGCTACTCAAAGAACTGGTTTTGAGTGACCACATAGGATGGGATTTATCATTATCATGGCCACATCTCTGAGTGAGCGCATAATATTTGCTTAATGGAGAAACGGTTTCTTGATCTTAAATGTTGAGAGTAAAGGGCACTGTAGAATTATTTGCAGTAGAGAAAACATGAACTGCTCTAAAAGTGGGCAGGCGGGAACTTTGATCCCATTGGTTAGACGGTGCCCAAGAGGCATTATCAACCACCAACTGGTGCCATGCATCAAGGTGGCATCCTGAAGCACTTTCTAAGAATACTTCCTGGACCTGTACAAGAACAGCAGAAGGACTGCATGTGTTGTTTGAAACTTGTGAGAGAGCCCCATTGGAAGACACCATTTGTACCCTTGCTAAAGAAGTGGCCCAAGGCTGCCCTCCTGTGTGGCTACAGGGACACAACAAGTAGCAAGAGGTACTTTACCTAAAGTGCGCAGCTGAACAGTAGCAATTGCACCTGGTTTTGACCCTGCTGCTGGCCTCTGCCTAATGCCCTTAGAATCTCTAAGGGCCTTCCTTGAGGTCAGAAGTGCAACCCTAGGTTTGGCATTAGAAGACAGTGTGGAAAGTTTTGAAAACTTTTCTTTCAATGGTCCTGTGTTTCTGCTGAACCCATTGGAAGAAGTATGGCACTAGATTGAATTTCAGCTTCTTCAGGCTCAAGGCTCCCCAAACCTCGAAAGAAAGGGCCTAATTTTGAGTTTGACTGTCCATCAGACCGCCGAACCCATGGTGGAGGTAGGGTGGCAGTTAGGGACTGCTGCACCAGTGGTCCGACTGCTGTATTACAACTTCGGCGGTCAGACCTCCAGAGAACCACCTCAATCACTAGGGAGCCGCAATCCCTGTCAGTGGTACTGCGGTCAGAGGCACACAAATATGCTGGTGATGCTGCTGTGGCTACAGGTCCCTTGGTTGCATGCAGGGGGGGACATGGTGTGCCCCCCCCCCCTGTGTGCATGCACCCCCTTTCCTGCATGGACATAGGAGCCCATGCAGGGAAGGGCTTTAGCGTTCCCATTAGGGTGCCTTTTTCAAAGGCACTACTGTGGTAATGCCACAGGACCGCCCACCAGACAACGAGAAAACTCATAATCTAGTGGGCCGCTGGTGGTCTAGTTTGGCAGTGCAGGAGTGTGCAGTGATGTGCCTCCCCGCTCTCGCACTGCCAAACTTGTAATCAGGCCCTAAGCCCATTCTGCATTGGGACTTTGAACATTTTATGCGTGAAATCTCCAAAACTCCTGAACTCCAGCAGGGTCAACCTGTTTGAGGTATTTGGCTTTCTGTTCCCCTATGGGGGCTACAATTTAAGCAGTGACCTGCACAGGAAGGATTTTTCTTTGCCATTCTACACTGGTACATAGAAGAAATGTCAATACTTTTCTTCCAAAAAGTGACAAAGTTTCTTTGTTAAGTGAGACTCAGCAACTTTTGAAAACTTTTTGACTTCCAGCCTTTAACAGGGCAAATCCGCGTGGTGTATAAAACCTGGGATGCTTCACAGTTTGCCTCAAATTGTGTCTAGATCCCAGTCTACCGCGGACGTTGATTAACAATGAAGCTTTACACCTTTTGGTACTATTTTCACTTAAGTCTTTAAAATTTCAAATCTCTGGTTTCTCCTATAGGATTTTTGTCATTCTGGTGTCAAACTGTACTCTCTTTTTATAAATTAGAGTCGGAATTGTACTGTGCTGTGTCTTTGACTTTTTAACTGTTTTGTATTCTAAATGTGTTGCATGCTTTTTGTAATTTAGGCCTGTTTGCTCTGTGCCATAATTGCCAGGAGTTGAACTCAGGTTTAAATTACTGAAACTATTGACTGGACCTAAAAGGTTAGTGACTTTATAATTTGTGATGGACTTCCATCAAACATAACTAATAAGTTGTTTTCTTACAGGCAGGAAAAAGTTACATTTTAGAGATAGTACATTTCAGAGATAGCTTGACTGTAAAGTTCTGGATCCTCTGTAGAATCATGAATCCAAGGAAGATTTAGGAATCCATTAAAAAAAATAAGAACACACCATTGGACAAGGAATTTGTTTCACTCAAACTCCATTTTGGTTTTGTGATTCCTGTAACTTTTTTATAAATCCGCTGCACTCTCTTTGGCTTGCGATTACAGAAACACTTCTGCTGTTGCCGTATTACCCCACATTATTCACTGACAAGCAGTGAGGGTATATTGATCCTACCCTGATCCCCAGGAATGTGGGAGTATCCAAAGACATTCCATTGGTAATAGAATAGTTGCCTAAAAAGTTAATTTTTATTGTATTATTTGAGAATTCAATGATTGTTTTGTGAATGCTCGTTGTAAGAAATTGGGATATTGATTGAGAGGGGTGGAAGCCCCTCTCAGGCAACAGCCACAATCCTTGTTAGTGTGAATCACAAAAGTCAATTAAATTAACCTGTGCTTAACCCTCTGGTAGCTTAGTACAAATGCAGTCAGGCTTAACATAGAGGCAAAGTGAAAGATATTTATGTGGCACACTAACAGTAATAATGTGAAAACACAAGAAAAATCCCACACCAATTTAGAAACATAGAGAAAATTCTAATAAATAGAATGATACCAAAATAAATAAAATCCAATCAGTAGAACCAGAGTTATGAATTATTAAAATATTTAGTGAAATCTAGCACCTAAAGAAATCCAAGGTATCTGGGTCAACGCCAAAAGTTAAGGATGATTGAAATGGAGTGCGCGTCAGATATAAGGGATGTAATGGGCCCGGTTTTGGTTTACCTTTGCACTTAGAAATTATTCTGAAGTAAAGTTCCTGAGCAGGTAGAACTCAGCAGGCCAAGGCAGTGGCAGACTGTGTGAGAGGAGGAGTCGTCAATACTGGGGAAACGCTAGATTAAGCCTTGTGAAGCCACCTATGATGGCAGGAAAAACACTGAGCAGGTAAATCTGGATTTCCAGGTCAAGTAGACAGTCCTTGTTGATGGAAAGTTGGTCATTGTTGAGCTTGATGAACATAGCCAACTTTTTGGAAGCCGAAAATCCCCAGTGAGTTGAAGCTGCAGGCTGGAGCCAGAGAGGGCTCTGTAAGGCTGCATACTGTTGCCGGGAGGTCCAGCTGAACAGGATTTGCAGCTGCAGAGAAGAATGTAGTGGGAGCTAATGCAAAGCACAGGTGGATTGGCTGTAGGTAGGTCCTGGTCTTCTGTCGGTTCTCCTGGACTTTTTGTGGCAACATGTTCTAAGTCCCAGCTTTTGGAGAAATATCACTAGTATCACTACTAAGAGTTCAGGACCTAGGGGCCCCTCCTGATGGGTTAGGACGCATTCCAGCGAGACACCAGCAGAAACGTTCAAGGCTGCAAGAGCTTGTTATGTCCCTGTAGCTCACACAGGAGGCCAAGAAATAGCCCTTGGAGTCACTTCTGGTTGTTCTGGGTTCAGGGAAATGGTCCAACTCTCCTTCAATCATCAAGGTACTTCAATCAGCAAGACAGTTCTTCAGGCGTCCAGACAGTCCTTCTGACAGGAGGGCAGTACTTCTAAGTTCTTCCACAGGTCCACCATTGTACTGAAGAGTTGGTCTGAGTATCCAATATTGATGCTTTGTGCCAGCCCCTGTATTGTATTGTATTGTATTGTAATTGCATTTATATAGCGCTTACTGACGAGGCGTCGAAGCGCTTTTTCGGCGGGTAGCGCGCTACTCCGGGACCCATAGAGCATTAGTGTTGATTTAGTATAGTGAAACATGCAAGTACTTTTTAAGTGGTGGATAGGTTAGTCAGTTATTTGGATTTGAAATGATAGCAGAAGGATAGACGAGGACAACGGTTTGTATTTATTTATCGCTTGACGCATTCAGGAAGCATATAAAGGATTAGTGGTGAATTAATATGGTGAAATATGAGGTAATTTCAGTGGTGGATATTAGTCTGTTAATTGGAGTGAGAAGGATAGCGGAGGGATAAAAGGGGAAGAAAGATTTGCATTCATATAGCACTTGTTACCCCTGATGGGTGTTGAAGCGCTTTTCTGGCGAGTAGCACGCCACTCCGGAACCCATAAAGGATTAGTGTTGAAAATTAGTATAGTATAAATATGAAGTAATTTGAGTAGTAGTTATGTTATTCAGTTATTTGAGCAGTATATTAGTATAGTTAAATATGGAATTTGAGAAGTGAACATGTTAGTCTATTAATTTTGATTGAAAAGTATAGTGAAGGGATAAAAGAGTGAAGGATTTTTTTTTAGGTATTAGCAGTAGGAAGAGGCGTTTGGATGAGTAAAAAGGAGTTTTGGAGGGGAGGAGTCAGAGGGGAGAGTTTAGAAAAGTTTGTTTTAGGGGATCGGTGTAGTAAAAGGGTGTCAGATGATGCAAGGAGGGGTAGAGCAGGAGAGAGTCTAGAAAGGGTTATTTTGGCGATCATAGTAGTGGTATGGGGTTTGGGATAAATGAGAGAGTGGATGTAGAGGATATATTGATAGATGTATAGTATGAGAGATAGGATAGTGCATTGGAAGGTGTAGTAGAAAGAAGTTTGAGATGAGTCAGAAGGTTGGGCTAGAAGATATATTGCGCGAAGTATAGGCTGAGAAATAGGCTAGTGCATTGGAAATGCTAAATTAGAAGAAAGCGATAAATATATAGATCCATAAGTACATTGAAAGTATATAGATACATAAAGGAAGTAAGTATATTTAGATTAAATATATTGATAGAGGCACAGGATGAGAAATAGGGTTTGAGAACACAAAAATGGTAGCTGGGTGTGCACTGTTTTAAAACACAGGTCTTAGCACAGAGCAAAGGAGAAATTTGGAGGGAAAACAGATTTGTCACCAAGGAATGAGAGGGGCAAACTACAGAGGTTGGACTGCAAATCCCATAATTCAACATGTTAAATGCAAGCAATCATGGACAGGGAAAACCACAAGTTTAAAACACAAAACATGTGATAACATATGCATTCACAGGCAGGTAAAAACTGCAATTTTAAACTGTAACAACCACATGCAAAGACAGTAATCACAGAAAGGGAAAATCTTTTTTTAAACAACTTTTGTTTTCGGAAGAGACAGCACTAGTCTGTCTCCTTACCACTTCCTGGACTCTCACTGCAATCTGGGGCCTAGGTAGGCTGCAATTCACAAGATGGAGGAGAATGATTTGGGGTGCACACAGCAAGGCCTTAAGGTGCCTGGGCAGGTGTGAGAGGAGGGATCAGACTTGCCTGGTAGCTGAATAGCCAATGGTCTGCTGGACTGGGGGTGGGGGCTGGACAGCTGCTTCTCCTGTTCAGAATCTCCTAGGAGACAGACAGGCTTAATCCACACTTTGGACTTCTGCAGGTAAAGGCTTCACTAACTCAAAATCTAACAATACTGTTTGAATATAACCTTACTCCCCCTGCTGTCCAAAAAGCAAAGTTCACAGGCCCCAGTAAATACAGTTTAAACAGCTCACAGAAGCACCCTCGGATGTAGAATATCCCTGTTGCTGGGAGGGGGGGGGGGTTGGGGGGGCTGGCCTCATTGGGTTGTGAACACAAAATAGTGGCTGGAGGTGCACTGTTTTAACACACAGGTCTTAGCACAAATCAAAGGAGAAATTTGGAGGGAAAACAGATTTGTCACCAAGCAATGAGAGGGACAAACTACAGATGTTGGACTCTTCCCCCTCCTTCTTCAGATGAAGATGATAATTTAAGAATTTATAGAAAATGTGTCCATCCTCATTTCAGCTTTCAGGAGCACTAACCATCATTTCTGTGGCCTTTTTAAAACATTGTCTTTATTTGCCGTCTATTGAAAAGGAAATGCTTTCAATTCTACAGTTCAGATATGAGCCTCAGATGCGTCATGAACCGAGAATGTTAGCATTCTAGCTGTTCATTAGAACTCAGTGGTGAAGCTATAGTAGAACGGTGTAGAATGTGGAATGACTGCTATTGCTGCTAAGTGTACATGATTCACTAAGCATACCAGACTTATTTTTTCCTCAGATGGATTAGGAAGATGTTTGCACTTGTATAGAAAAAGTGTCAGTTTTAGATTCTGGAGCACTAACCATAATTTCAATGAGAATAGCACGCGAGAAAACTGTTTATCTACAAAAGACATTAAATCCCAGAAAAGTAAGAGCATTTTCGACAGGGTAAATTTAATTGGAGTGGATGTTTGGTTTTCAAGCTCACAAAACAGGCCATATTGACAGAGTGTTAATAGACGGTAGTTAAAATTTGAATCATTTAGGACCTAAATGATTCAAATTTTAACTACCGTCTATTAACACTCTGTCAATATGGCCTGTTTTGTGAGCTTGAAAACCAAACATCCACTCCAGTTAAACAGGATTTAAAAGGAAGAGCCATGCCACAAAGAAATCGACCAGATATGCCTCATGTAATCATCCACTTAAATAGTACCATGAAAAAAACAATTTAACAATCCATTTTTTGAATTTCACCCCAATTCTTAAGGGTCTGATTTACAATAGCATTATTCTTCAAGGGATGACTTCCAGGTATTTACCAGTTAACCCCCCTAGCTGCACTCTGGTCAATAACTACCTGGAGTGCCCTGGCACTTGGATAACATTGATTTATTATGAAGTTCTACTCAACACTGCTTTCAACAGGATGTGGATGTTCCATACAGTCCTCACTGTGTTCACCACTTTGTTGACAAACGTCAGAAAGACCAGATGGAATAATCCAGATATCATCCAGTGTCAAATGTATAGTCCTTCATGGTTCCACTTTTAATGTAATGACCTTCAATATTTACATGAAATTCTTTCAGATACAAAAGGCTAGGCAACGCCATCATCCAGTACAAGTAAACCAATGAAACAATTGCATCTCAAAATACTGACGCCCACTGACATCCTCAGCCTTAGCCTATTCCTAGACATCTTCTAATCTTGGCTGCCCATATATGCTATTTTAAGCTAAACTCAACGAAAACCTATTTCATGTTCATCAACCATGGCATCCCCAGATTGAAGACTCACACTAAATACTCTATGACTGCTTTTCCCGCATTTCTAACGCCATGTCCATGGGATTAAAGAAGAATCTCACACTGTCTTTTATCATCCAAAACTACAGTGCGGGACCAAACACTTTGTCAAAATACAGAACTTCCACTCCATAGTGCAACCACTCATCCTGTCACACCCTGATTGAGGCAACAAGTAGTAAAGGTATGTCTGAGCCCACGTTTAGCAGTCATCCTACCCCCCTCCCCCCACCCCCACCTCCCCGCAGTCACCTTCGATGGCGCTGCACACCTCATTGCCTCTCAGTTTACTTATGGCCACATAACCCCTACCATTAATGAGATCTATTGGATCCCCATTCTAGCACACAATAAGCTTGAATCATTCTGAATCATCTAGAAGTCCATTCACCTACAAAACAGGTTTCGGATCTCAAAATGTATCTCTGGCATCATCTGCATCACACTGTAGTGTAGACCCATGAGGCATAAAAGGAGAAAAGCTCACTACTATTTCCTTTCTTCTATGCTCCCAACCTCTAAAGTAAGGCCCCTCCCTCTGTGACTAGACTCCTTTCTACTAACCTGTAGGAGAGGAATCACACCATCTACCCCTACCCTCCCCCACCATTTACCACACCCCTCCCACTTGTATGCCTTCCATATAGACTGTCTACAAGATTCCTGAACTCCAGAAGCCACACAGAGGCAGACCAAACCATTGTATCCCTAGGAGATAAGATGTGACATTGACATGTACATATTCACTAGAGAGCGTTATGATAACAGGGGAGCCCGAAGAGATGATGAAAAAACAGGAAGGATCCACTATGGAAACAATGCCCTCTGATGAAGTTGCAAACCAAGCCTCCAGAGGTCAGAAAGGAATCACCAGAACTACAATTGCCTTCACCCTTAGTAGACAGGCCAAACATCTGGGAATGACAATGTTGGAAAATGGATTACTAATTGGGGCAGGTGACCACCCACTGCAAGGGATAATCACACCTCTTTTCAAGATAAATTCTTAAAGTCACTAAATTAACCTGAGCTCAACTCTATAGTAACTATGCCACAAAGCAGACAGCTTGACTTAGGTAATGTAAAAAGTAGTTCTGCAGTACCAAAGTAGTAAAAAATGTAAATGCAAAACGAAACCCTCAGACAGCGCCAATGGTAATCAATTGTTGCAGTAGACTGGGACCTAGGCACAATTGGAGGCTGGTCACGATGGTGAGTGGGTCAGATACACCAACCAGGTTCATCCTGGTGAAATATGTTAACTTCTGATGTAGTCTTTACGTCCAATTCCACCACAGAAGTACACTTCTAAAGCCCCGCCAGGACCCTAAGGGAGGTACTTATGTAAATGTAAATTGATACTTGTATAGCACACTACTCACCCGCAAGGGTCTCAAGGCGCTTGTACGAATACCGCTGTGGAACCCATCCTGGCTTTCCCTGTGCGGCGTCCACTCCTGGGCACCCCCAAGGTGGAGGCCAGGCATCCTTTAGCGTTGTGGAGATTAAGCAAGCTATTGCCCAGAGTTGCAGAGTGGGACTCCATGATTGGAATAGGCACTGAGGCGAGAATTATCAGGTTCGTGGAATTTTTAGTCCAAGACCACAGCCGAGGCGGGGAATTGAACCCTGGTCCCGGGCTTGACCTCTGCATCAGGGTCTGCCGCTCTAACCATTGAGCCACACTTCTCCACTTATAGAGTCACAGAGTGTAAGATACAGGCCAACAGGATGATCCAGTTGACGCTAGTCATCTGGGCAGGTGAAGGAAAGGACTCTTGTAACCTGTTGTTTCTCTGTAGCCTGAACATGAAGTCAGCCTTATGGCCCTTCTTTGTACTCAGTAGAGAGGGAGTAGGTTCAGGGCTCACGGGTTACAGGACATCAGGTACAATCCTCTTCTGTTCTTCCTCTGTCCAGCAGTACTCTGAAGTGGATGCCTGGAGGAGCCACATTTATGCCTGGCACTAGCTGGTAGCTTTGAAGGACCCCTGCACATGCCCTAACCAACAGAGTAAACATTTCAGGGGCCAATGCTACCCACTTTGGGATTTTTTCAGGATGGCAAAAGTGTTCGGCCACACTAAACTTGGAATCTACAGGCTGGGGTGTGTGGGGAGTGTACTATGGTAATCCTTATGTCCTACAACATCTAACACTAACATCCAATTTGAGTATGCCACTGTACCCACAATAAATTCAGACATGGGTATCTGGTAAGACAAATTCTGAATTCTTGAACAATCAGACAGCAAATACACATGACTTTTCTGCACACTTAGGTCTTTTGTGTCCCTATCGCAAGTGCATTACAAATTCTGTTCTTGAGACTTTTGGATACAAGACAGCCTGAGCAGATAGGGAACCCAAGATACATCCACAGCCATAACTTGAAGCATATGTGGTCAGAATCATTGAATCTCGATGTAAAAGAAGGAACTTCTTTTCCAGATCAGCAGGTATATTCCACCACTGAAGTTCCTATGCAATATGAACTGAAACAGGAATATTTGCCTTAATGGTAAGACACTGGATATCTCCAGCTAATATTGTGCCTTGACACAGGCCCAAAATGCAACACTTAATTTTTGCCATGCACTGGAACGCCTTCTGCTTGAAGCGCGTTACTGGCTGCACATCAGGTTTTTGGGTGGAGCAATACAGTATAAACCTCACCAAGTGGCTAAAGACTGGAAATTGAAGGGGATGAAGGAAAACACCCGTAGGAAGTAGGACCCTCCCAAACTGATCACATCAATGTATGAACCTTGTAAACCAGCACTAGACTAGCAATATACCTATATACCTTTAAATGTCCCACAGAAAACAAATACAAAACTTTTGACGTTTGGATCTAAATTAAAATGGACTACTCTTTTTAAATCTATGCTCATCTTAAGACTTTACCTCTCCCACTAAAATGTATGGTTAATTTCCCACAGAGTGACACTAATATGTTTAAAGACGGTTGATGTCCTGATGATCGTTACTGTTAGTGAGCAATTGTACAGTGTTCAATCGCCCATTCATATGGCATTGCAGCACCTTTAGGTAGTTCGTAGTGTGGACAATTCCATTACAGGTCAGCAATTAAGTTTTGATTAAGTGTGTGGTGAAAGGGTGCATATGTCAGTGTTCATGAGATGTGAACTTTGTGTTGAGTTTTGCCAGATGGCAAGACCATATTGTTTGCCTATTTCCTCGGTTGGTATGGGTGCTCACTGCCCGGCAATTGATGTGTGGTAAGTCCCAGATTGTGCAAATATGACTGAATGCCTTAATTGCCAATAAATTGTTTATTCGGGTTGTGTTGATAGATAGCCTTATTGCAGAGGAATATAATGCATGGCTTTCTGTTCCCTCCTCCCCTACATCCTTAATGATACCCACCTAGTAAGTAAATGCCCAGGGCAGGGTTTTAAATAAGGAAAAATTATACAGCAGCACCTAGTATGACATAAATATTTATTAAAGATTACTGTCTCTACTACATAACGTAGCACATGGAAAGCATGTGAAATTGTTTTGGTGTAAAGATCCCCTTTGCATGAACTCTTCACTACAATTGTTGAATGATTTAACATATAGAGAAGAGGTGCAGAACCTCCAACCTTGAACATCAACAAGAACTTGCTCCTCTTTCAGAGAGAACTTGCTGAAACATGGGTACGATAAGTACAGGACAGTAAACATTTGTCATGCACTCATTCTCCAGCTTTTACTGAATTTCTGTGCGGCTAATAAAACACTTCATTCATATCAACACCGTATTTGTAGATTGTAGGGGGAATGAAGCATTTGTATCAATATAGACATAAATGATCTGGTTTTGAATTTTTCCTCAAAGTGCTTAAGATGCTGTTTTGAGTTTGCAGCATTTTTCAGCTCAAGTGATGTGCTGCGTACAGAGCCATCTTTAGAATATGGGAGAAGGCAGACTTTTCCCTCATGCATTTTTAGAAGGTACCAAACTTTATTCTCACAAGTATGTACCATCTTCGCCAGCACTACTTACTGAATATAGACCAAAAGATACTTGGCCAGCTGCTTGCAAAACGTCTATAGCAATACCTTTCACAACTGGTCCACATTGATCAGTCAGACTTTATACCCCAGAGGAATGCAATCTCGGCTATTTATCTCATGTCCTCCACTCACCCTGCTTGACTGAGGTGCAATATGCACTAGCCTTTCTAGACATAGAAAAGGCCTTCGATTCGGTTTGTTGGGACAATATATGGCAGGAACTCAAACTAGGTCTGGGCCCCAAATTCATTGCATGGATACACCTGTTCTATGGGGCACCAACGGCGACATTATGTATGGGGCCTTGTGCCATATGTGATTCAATTACAACACACAGTTGGCAGGGATGCCCCTCATCTCCTTTATTCTTCGCCCTAGCGATGGAGCCAGATGCATGAAGGTCTTGCAGAGATGAAGAATACAGGTGGGACAGAAAACCTGTGTGGTGACACTCTACGCAGATGACACTATGGTATTCTTACACCGGCCTGTTCTCGGTTTCGAGAAGTCTCAGTAAACTCAAGATTTCAATTGTTCCAATATAACTTTGTACACATGACATACCTTTCACCCAAACTCTTGTATAGTATTTACACAATTAGGGATTAGAACTGTAATTATCATGGATATACACTGGCAGTTTTTGTATGCGCAGTGGACCCACCCTCAATTCCCTAGAGTGAGGATATATTGCTCCATTTGCATAGAGCTACGGGCTGGACCATCCCAAGAAAACACAAGCCGTGCGTATTGGGTCTAGTTCTCATTTAACAGAGAAATAAGTAGACAGGTCGGAATACTGTTAACCCTCACATCAGGTTCTGAAAAGTTCCTCCCATCCCCTGTCAAGGCTCCAAAAAATCTGAGGTGACAAAACCTTGGTGTCAGGTTCAGATTCTTTTGTGTGTGCTCTAGTCAATCCATTTGAAATGCCCGTGGGCAGGGCAGATCTCCACCCCCAGCCATCCTGTTCCCACCTAGCCTCCTTTGAGTTACTGTCTGGGAGGAATACATGAACCCTAAACAGCACATTTATTCACAGTCATGTGACAGAGGGCACTAGCAGAGGCACAAAATGGTAAGGACAGGAAAATGCCAACTTTCTAAAAGTGCCAAAAACACACAAATGCCTAGACCACTCTTTTTTTAAAAAAAAACAAGAACAATTAATGAAGGTCAAGAATACTCTTTATTGAATTCTGACCATGTACTTATATTTTATACCAGTGTTCTTCAATCTGTGGGGTGCGCCCCCCAGGGTGGGCGCAACACCTTTCCAGGGGGGCGCACACTCCACTTCAATCCGACCTTTGTTCCCTGTGCCCTCCGTGCAAGTCTTCTTGTTTGTGGAAGGGGGAGGGAGGGAAGATCGATGGGGCAGGAGGTGCTGTTCTTTTTTCCTGTTAACGATCCCAGGAGGGGGTTAATTCGCAGAGCTGACAGCTTCGCTGCATTGGAAGGCAAGGAGTCTCCTCTGCTAAAACCAAAAGCAAACAAAAAGACACTCTTTCGGTTTTAGCAGAGGAGACCCCTGGCCTCCCACTGCACCTGAAGCTGTTAGCTCTGTGAATTAACCCCCTCCTGGGAGAGTTAGCTCCCGATCATCTCGAGTTTTGTCATTAATTATCCCAGGACCCCAGAGACTGAAGACGAAGCAATGTAATGAAACTGACCTGGCAGTATTTTCGGTTTCCTCTTCTGGTTGTTTCTGTAAAATGAAAAGAGGCCAATCCGTGTATCCAGAGGAAGAAGAGGGAAGACACTGTTTTGTTTGGCCTCCTTTCATTTTACAGAACAATAAGAGCAGGAAACCGAGAATACAGCCAGGTCAGGTACGGACCCCGACCATGAACCACGTTGTTGTACTTTTATTCAAAATTTATTATATTTGATTGATTTTGTAAAGAATATATACTTTTTTTAAAAAATTTTTAAAAAATGAGTTTTTTAGAGGATGACTGATAAATAGTTTTGAAGAAACCTTTTATACTTTGCTAAATCAAAAATGGTTTGTTATTGATGGTGCAAAAAAACATACATATGACAGGACATAAAATCAGACAACAAGAAGATGAGTGAACATGATGTAGGCAAAGCGGTAGATACACACTACGCGCGTTTCGACTCGTTAGCCTTCATCAGGTGACCCGTCTTTGACTAAAAACAGCTTAGGATGAGTGGAAAGCTAGTCCAGAATACTAGCTAGTTGTACGTTCAATCTAGTAGACCTAGCATACTGGTAGGGAAGGTGCTGATACAGAGTTGAGTTATACACGTGTAATTTCCTTAGATGTATTTTGATCGCGACGTACAGTATTTCATTAATTCTGAGAATAGATATGGTGCTAGTAATAAAACACTTAAAATATCTCGGCGTTGTGGTTAATGGCTCTTAAATTATGGACATCTAGAAGAAAAGCCAGATCGATTTTCATATGGAAATGATAGGATGATTTTTTCAAGGGTAGAATGCAGTAAATCTTCTGGCTTATTCAACGCATCGTAGATAATGGATCCCGGCGTCTTGTGACGGAAACGCTGTTTTTGATATCACTATTCGTTTATGTGTTAATTGTACTAGTTATAGACCTTTTTCAAATTAGACAATTTTTCCCTATGTATAACTAGTGTTTTTCATATATAGGGGTCCCCTACTTCCTAAAACCAGGTACGGACCCCGATCCAGCCCTACTGGCTGTGTTGATACATACTGAGACCCGCAAAGGTAGAACTTGCCTGAAGCACAGGGTAGGTCTGCTGTTAACACTCCTCTTTTAACTGGTGGGTATCGAGTGTCATAAGCAGGAGGGGAATCGAAGCTGAGAGTTAGCTATTAGGCCCCAGGCCTCGAGTCAAGGGTAGACGCGGTAACCGACAGCTGTCTGCACAGTTTAATCCTATAGACAAGCATCCCCATGCACACTCTGCAGCCCTAATCCTATAGACAAGCATCCCCATGCACACTCTGCAGCCCTAATCCTATAGACAAGCATCCCCATGCACACTCTACAGCCCTAATCCTATAGACAAGCATCCCCATGCACACTCTGCAGCCCTAATCGTATAGGCAAGCATCCCCATGCACACTCTGCAGCCCTTTGCAAACATTCATCACTATTAATATTAAGTTTCTGACTGCTGCCATGTGATATTGGTGCCCTGAACGGATGTCTCATTGGTATATGTATCTTAAGTTTCCATTTCAGTGAACTAGAGCAGTTCGAAGATGTTTTAGTGCTTTTATTTTGCTCACAAGAAAGAGTCACTCATAGTTGTTGAATGTCACTCATAATTACACTGAAATTATGGAAATGTCACACATAGCAATCTAAAGCCTTGGCAGCTATGGCTCTTCCCAGAACGGAGACAAAGTTTCCAGGGAAGTTTGAGGCACGGGCAAAGTGGGCTCTGGCGCTGGGACTCAGCCTTTCAAAGGGGGTGGGAGTTGGGGGTGGGGGGAGGGGTCTTTGAAAGAGCCAGCTCTATTCTACAGTCTTGCCCTCATGACCTTGAATGATTTTAAAACACAATGTTGTAAATAGCGTTTTTCAATCATTCATTTTTAATGTGTAAAAGTCTATTGCAGACATTTTGCAGACAAAATGTGTTTATGCGTCATGTGACATCCATATAAAAAGTTTATTTTAGATCAATACATGACCTCACATATGAGAAATAGAAGGGTGTGACAGATTATTTACAGTAATATTAGTGAACTGCTGTTGTATTACATACTGAAAACACACATCACTATCCCTGAATATCCGATGTACACACATTTAGTATTTGACCAAAGAAGGCATGAAAGAGCTGGGACTAGATCATAAAATCAAAGCTGGTCCGAACTGGGGCCCCAAAAATACATTTGGCCCACAGGACCCAAAATCCTTAAAACGTCCCTGAAAGTTTCTTTTAAAATTCCCAGGCAGGCACACAAAATGCCAGCCAGCCATGTGTTGTTTAAACAGCTTGCAAATTGCTAAATATGGTTATAAATAAGAAGTATGTATTCATTTGTAATGTTAACGAGCTCTCAGTCCCCCCTTCTTTTTGTTGATTCATTTGTAATGTGACATTTCTATCTTTGTTCCCTTTTATTATCAGTCATGGATCATTCATGCAGCTCTAGAAAACAATTAAAAGTTCTATTTATATTTGCTGTTCAAAGTATGCACAGACAAGTGCTGAAAGTACAGCTTTAGGTGACTGCTTATTTTTATACCAAAATAATTAGCTGGCAACCGTAATCATAAGACTGGAAGTTTGTTGAGGGATCAATCAGCACATTATTTCTTTCCTCCACCCTCATCCCTGGTTACGGCCA
Source organism: Lissotriton vulgaris (assembly GCF_964263255.1). Taxonomy (NCBI): domain Eukaryota; kingdom Metazoa; phylum Chordata; class Amphibia; order Caudata; family Salamandridae; genus Lissotriton; species Lissotriton vulgaris. The sequence continues at coordinate 1,913,700,159 of NC_141687.1, read as the reverse complement.
TAATATCAATAGTTTAACACATTTGAAACCCTACGCTGCCGTCAATAACATGCTGAGTTACTTCAAGTGTCTGGGAATGCACCCTGCATTCAGACCACTCACTCCGCATTCTCGCCCTTCACTTTCACACTCACCCTGCACTCACACTCACCCCAATGCACTCACACCATTCACCCACTTACCCTCCCCTCACAGTGATCACTCTGCACTCACAGCGATCACAATGCGCTCACACTGATCACCATGCACTCATACTATTCACCCGCTCACCCTGCACTCACACTGATCACCATGTTCTTACACCATTCACCATGTTCTCACACCATTCACCCACTTACCCTCCACTCACAGCGATCACTGCACTCACAGCGATCACAATGCGCTCACACTGATCACCATGCATTCACACCATTCACCCGCTCATCCTGCACTCACACTGATCACCATGTTCTCACACCATTCACCCACTTACCCTCCACTGACAGTGATCACTCTGCACTCACAATGCACTTGCGCTTTTCACCCTGTACCTCACCCTGCAGTCACACGAGCACACTACTCAACCTGCACTTTTGACACTTCACTCACCTGTCCCCCTCACTGTTCAATCTGCAATCTTACTCCAATAAGCCCACCACTATTGGGTTCTCAGCACATGCAGTATTAAAGACAAAGTCCCGTTCAAGACTTGATGTGCAGCACAACCTGAGGATGGCAGTAGAAAAAATCCATCCACAGATTGACTGTCTCTGAAAAACAGGCACACCTGTCACATTTATGTTGGTGGTGTTATTATCAATCCATGTCATATGTAAAACAAAGCATCCTAGTAAAAACAATTTGCACACATTTTATCTTGGAAAGTGGTGTTTTGAGCTGTGTAATAAGCCTATGTCATTTCACCACACCCACCCACTCACAAACCTACAGTTTACTAAACATTCTTATTGTATTGAATGTTATTCGCTGAATATGCCCGGAATGTGCGCGCGGCGGTCGAGTCCAGAAATTTCTGTCAGGTGGTGGAGGGTGAGGGGGGACATCTAAAAAAAAATCAGCTGGGGGGCTCAACCTACAAAAGTTTGAAGATCTCTGTTTTATACCTTTGACTTCTTTTTTTACTTTCAAAGTTTTTTTACATATATATTCATTAGCAAAGATAGGACAAACTGCACATATATTTACAATACTATACAAACCAATTTATAAGCTAAACATGACACAATGTATCTACACAAACTCAAAAAAACAACATCATCACAACAAAAATAGAGGAATAGAGTCAAATTAATGATACTCTTTCATGGTGTTATTCCTTATCATTAATTTGACTCTATTCCTTACGCTCTCCTTCCTTCCTGCCTTTTCCTCCTTTTGATTTTGTCTCTCATTTATTGAGTTTAAGTGCACATCAATTTAATGTGTTTTTTGTTGTGATGATGTTGTTTTTTTGAGTTTGTGTAAATACATTGTGTAGATACATTGTGTAAATGGCAGTTTTAAATGTCACTACAGGCTGCAGTAGCAGGACTGACACAAGTTGTAAAGTGCTACTTTTGTGGGTGGTAAAAGGAGTCTTTACAGGCACTCGGCATGTGCATTATCATATACTAGGCACTTACAAGTAAATTAAATGTCCAATCAGGTGTAAGACAATGTTATCATGTTTTTGGAAGAGAGCACTTTAGCACTGGTTAGTAGTAGTGAAATCCATAGAGTTCCAATGCCAATAAAAACGGATACAGAAAAACAGGAAAGTGGATGACAAATGTTTGGGGGAATACCAGGACAAAGATGTCAGGTCTAATACTGCAGAGCCTCCCAATGTCTCACTGGATTTGCAAATGAGGGTAAAAAATGGAAAAAGAAATTGAGTGCAATACTGATTCAATAGTGGTTCGATACACATGGTGGGGAGGGAGCATTGCCTGGACACAGTCCAGGCTTTACAGCACAGGACCAAATACAATGTGCAGCAGATTTTGGCTGTCCACAGAGGGTTGGATGCAGTCCATGGGATTGTCTAGGCTCCTTCAGTCAAACCCACAGCACAGGACTGAAGGCGATGTGTTGTGGTGTTGGCTGCCCATGGAGAGTCAGAGCAGGGCCTGGCATGCAGATGTTTGGGCACAAGGCCTGACTGGAAGAGGTGGACATGCAATTGGATAGCAAAAAAAGACAGCTACTTGTAATTTGCAATTTCTTAATTACAAATTGCAGATATTGTTGTAGCAAACATTCACAAATTATGAACATTCACAAAAGTTGCATTTTTTATGTGGAATTCAGCCTGATTAGTAGTCCTGCATAGTGGTAAGCACAGTTGGGATACCACTCTGTCTGATTACAAGTGACTCAGTGTTCCCACAACAGGATATTCCAGGTTAGGTAACACTGGACCTAATTGTATGGGCTGGAAAATTGTTTGGGAACGGGCTGTAGCCTGAACCCATATTCCTGCTCTTTTCTGATCTTGTGCAATGGCACAAGGAGCATATATGGATTCCCCAGCTAGACTACAGTGTAATTGCATTCTCCATCCTCCCCACGATCTTTCCGCCTCCACTCCACCCACCAGCCCCTGCTCATATGTAAGACCTGCTCATAGAAAGTCATAAATGTGAGGGATAATCCCCGTGGAAAAAAGAATAGCGTGCTGAATTTCCCAGTAAAACCCGGTCAACAAGGTTACACCTCATTGCCATGGGGTTAAACTCATAAATTTACAGTGTTGATGGGGTGTTGGAATATGGTACTCGTTTTTACAGGTGTTGAGTAACCACCTTACCAGTAAAGTACAACTCATAATCTGGACCAAAGTGTCAGCAGATGCTTATGAAGTGCAAACTATAAAAAGAAGCTATAAGGCAAAACACTGTTTCTAAATGGCAGCCCTCTGTGCCATTGTGAGAAAAATGTGTAATTTGAGAGCAAGCCAGGCAACGAATAACACAATTTGAACATAATTAGGAAGTGACGAATGCTAAATTTAGGTTAAGCAATTTTATCATATTATACCTGATTAGTTAACTGCATCCAGTATTGGGAAGGGCAACTTAGTGCAGCCAAGCCATAACCAAGCACATTAAGATTCTGTGCTCCCTAAAACTGCTATTGTTAGATGAATGCTGGGCATACTAGGTGTTGGTTCTCAGAAATCCCAAAGTGCGCACTCCAGGGTGTGTAGGTCATTTCTAGGTTCCATCTTATTTAGGATACATACCCACATATATTTCCAATAGGCACATGCGGGACTGCAGGAAACCATTGTGGGGTTCTATAACATAGCACCCTTCTAACAAGTGACAGGCAGAGTAGCTGGAACCTATTGAATGATATGCCCCCATCAGGAACATAATACCAGTACAGGACCGGAAAAAACAGTATTCCCAAAACTTACTGTTGTCATGCATAACTGATTGCATGATTACAGATAGTTACATGTTAATCTAGAAATACCTATGATTCTTAAATGTGTAGACACAGTGCGTTGTGTAATTATCTTGCCAGAAGAGAACTTGCCATTCCTTCTTCTTCTTCCTCTTCTTCTTCTTCGTATTATTATTATTATTATTATTATTATTATTGTTTATCAAATACTTTATTTTTGATCGCAGAGATCTTATAAAGTGTAAAGTGCCATACAGAATAATGATAGTACATGCACTAAAAGTAATATACACCGAGCAATATACAGCAATAGTTAAAAACAGTCAAAGAAGTCAATAATAGTAGCCAGATACAAAGATTTAGGAGAACTGTGTAATGCATTTGGAAGGCTTGATCCATAATGCATGCCAGAATCTGGACAGTCCAAAGACCACCGCCCTGCGCATATTAGTTGCTAGGATTTTCATGATCTCCAAATAATGCCCTGGTCCTACCAATCTACACAGTTCACAATCCACTCAATACACAGGTTTTTATATAATAAGGGCAAAAAAATAGCAAGTGGACTATTGACTCTGGGCAAGTGTTACATGCTGGGCACTCATCGTCAGCAGAGGGATTACTACACCGCTTTTTGCAAAATGCTTTTGTTGGCAAAGTTTTAAACCGGTATTGAATAAATAATGTCCAAGCCAGTGGCGGTACAATTATATCAATAGTTTCATCATAAAAGAAACCAGTTTAAAATTAGTAAAATCTCGGGTTAGGGACCCCACCCGTTTTGTCGCCTCCTTCTCCATAATAGTATCCCAGTATGTTTTTTAAGTCTACATTTTGGGATATTGCATCTACATTTTGGAATATTAATATTATTAGTATTATTATTATTATTTCCCATTATGTGAGGGAGCCAGTTCCTACCCATTTGGTATAATAATGGTTTTTACTGGGTAACAGCCATCACATCGCATGCATTACAACGCAGGCGATTATAACGCGGTTGTTACATTGCAGTACCATTACAACGCAAGTTGTTACATCTACTTGCTCTAGGGGGGCGCTCTAACCTAAGGAATAGTATAATTTACTATTCCAACACCTTCCCTACTGTTGTGCACACTGGAGTTGGAATAGTAAATTATACTATTCCTAAATCCAGAGCACCCCCTACAGCAAGTCGAAATAACGACTTGCGTGGTAATGGTACTGCAATGTGACAACGCAGCTGTTGTAACAACCGCATTGTAATCGCATGCGCTGTAAATGCATGCGATGTAAAGGGCTATATTTGTTTTTACCATTACAAATGTGCTCCAAATTAAACGTACCTCTCTTAAACAGTGCCACATAAGCTGGTCCTGGGTCTTGACTCCAAAACTGCATCTACAAAAGAGAGAGGAAGTACATTACACATCGAAATACACAGTCAGAGGTAGAGTGTAGCTCTGCTCTGGTGAAAGGCAGATTTCAGGTGATTAACAAAAGGTTAGCAAACCTTCTGCAAGATAATGGTGTGCTGTTCCCCTCGGTGACCCACGATCAGGCCACGTTCCCCATAGGAGGTCCATAGGGAGGCACAAACTGGCTGAATGATTGCCTAGAAGAAGCCACAAGAGGTGGCTGAAGTCTTTTGGAGGCTGGTGGATGCAGTGCTCTCCCAGGACCTTAGGACCAGCGCACAATCCATGGGGTTGTGGATTGTATATTGTAGGTGTCTTGTTACCAATAAAAGTGCCATCCTCCACAATTATTTATCTGCTTTGACCAAAGATGGTTATGAATTCCTTTTCATACTAGGGATGTATAACTAATAGGAGCAGACACTTTTTATCATTAGGTGCTCGTGCCAGCCGCCATTGTGCTCGCAGCTGCAACGTGGAAGGAAGGAAAATGCTGGTCCACTTGTCCGCCCTTATCACATTGCCTCAGGAAGCATCCCGGCTAAGAACACAGGCCGCGACTTGACTATAGTAATATAACATCTACACTAAATTGCTACAGAACAAACATAAGCCTGCATATCTCCTGCCCGAGCGCAATGGGGCCTGCTGTGCCTCGGCATGAGATGGGCACATCTATTGGAAGTTTAACGAGCAGGTGCTCTCAAAAGCCTTATTGTATTGTCAGAGCAAGTTGTCCAACCTGTGAACCTTAAGGACCCCCCCTTCCACTAGCTGCCACCTCGACCAACCCCTATAGAGCTGAGAGGGCTAGAGTGTATGGCGAGGCGGCAATTTAAGTGTTGGGGCCAGGAGGGTACATTGGAAACAGCAAGAAGCAAAAAAAGCAGGTTCGCTGGAGAAAGAAGACTTTAGCAGCCAACTTTGTGGAAAAAGTTCCACGAGGCTGGTGGAGGCGGAGGCAGAAGAAATGCAAAGGGAGCCTTGTGATTATAGCAGTTTTTTTCCTAGAAGCGCACTCACAAGAACAGACAGAAGCACAGCTGATTAGAAGCCGCTTGGATATATAAAAGGGATAATGCCTAAAGGAGGATGGAAAGGCACTTCAACAAAAATGCCCTCCCCCAGGGAAAATGAACAAAGTGAATCAGTGGGGAGTGAAATCATTGGGCCCTCAGAAGGAAATAAATGTCCCAGCATGATAAGGGATGAACATTTGGTAGACACTCAAATGCACCATATGAAGGAGGTGGATGGGATGCCTCTGGGTCAAGCTATAATGGAACAAGTGAGGAAATATTTTTTTTTAAAACCTGGTTTCAGTGACTGTGTCATTCCGTTGAGGAAATCACTAAATAGCTCTTGGGAAGAGAGTGAGAGGAATACAATAGATGACTCTATTGTCCTAGACTCAGTACCGGACTTTGACCTTGCTCTGGGAGTTGGAATGGCTGAAAACATAGGGGATATCTTCATTGGCAACCAGGTTAGCCTCGTCCCTACGCCTCGTGCCCTTTGGGGTATATATCTCCATCTAAGACAGGGAGGCGATGTGTCATGTGAAGGATGTGGCAGGGGAGGAGGGAGTGAGATGTGTGGAAAACATGTGTACTCTACACCCTTGGCTCACAGTCTTCCCCTGGCTTAGATTTAACAGCAACGCCATCCCTATTGACATTAAAAGCAATGTTCTTAATGCAGAAAACCCTTCAGCCAATATTAGAAGCTGTGACCAAACATAATAGGCTGAAGAAGTCTCATAAAAACCAACTACATTTGCTCACAGATGAATTAAAACAAATTAATAATTGCATGCCCACCTTAGTGCGACACAGACCGCAATGCACTGCCTGCACATCCATCCACTCTCTTCAGCACCACTGCGCTACTCCGGACCGTGCCTGATCTCACAGTCACCAGGGAACCAGGGAACTTCAGTCTTGGTTCCCTTTCACTTTCATGCGCCATGGGATTAGCGCAAGCAGAAGGGAGGGACAGCCTAGGCCTGAGGTGACCCTTGTGCTGTCAGCTGGCTTCTCATTCGTACATCTTGACCGGCCAGGGGGCCTAGGACTGATTGCCCTCCGTGCCCCCCATCCGATGACGGGCATTGTAAGCACACTGCAGCACAGGCCTACCTTCACTCTCGCGCAGATGCCCTCCGTGCTCCCTTAAGGTCCGCGGCACTGCAGGGCAGCCAGGCCCGATTAATAATGGCGCCAAGTTTGAACTGGAGTCTGTACCTGGTCCGCGCCGCAACACAAACATGCTGCTACATACAGTAAAACACGAAACACCATCACACACACACACACACACAATGAGGAGATGAAGGTTGCACAGCACCACTTCGGCAATCGGCACATGTACCGGCTCCGTAAAAGCAAGGAACTTAGGAAGTGTGCCTTGCTAATGCCTTGTCCAATGTTCTGTGTATGTGTGCGATGCTTTCACTGCTGCGTGTGACAAGAAGTGTGCAGGGAGGCTGCTCTGGCCACTACTGCTCTGTGTAATGAGGGGAGCAGCTTCACACCAGGCACCGTTTCTGTGTTTTTTTAACGTGAAATCGAACTTGTATATTGATTTTGCAGTTTTATAGTGTTAATGCCTTTGAGTGGTGCAGATTTCTGTTTACTTGCTCAGCTCACCTTATATGAGCATACTGCTTTATGAGCGTTTCACGTGAAAGGTTATGTTAAAGTTGTTAGTGATCTTTTGCTGTTAGTTGCATTAAGTGTAAAAGCCTTTTAGTGCTGTTTTGTCCTTGTTATGGTGAGCTGGTTTGTCAAGTTCTGATGTTGGATTCACTCATTGCTCTCTTTTACAATTTTGGCAAAAATGATGTCTGCACTTAATTCCCTGCTAATTCTTCTTCGTGAAAGGGAATTTAAATACTTGTGTCCCCCACCGATTGCCATTTTCACTTGTGGCTTGATGCCTGGGAGTGCTATCAAAGACCTAGACTTCTGGAACGCAATCATGCCTTGCTATTTGTCAGTAACAAGGAATTTTTGCCCCTAGATACTAACACGTGTTTCCATCGACAAAGAATGGGGAAAACATTTGACATCGGGACATTAGAGAAGAGGATTGAACAGGCTTAACTGAATATATGTGTCCTTTGATTGCATAATTGTGATCGATGTGGGTGGTTTCCATGATGGCGAAAATAGTGCAGCAAATGTTCTGTCTGATTTTAGAAGGTGTAGAGAGTTAAAAACCCTGCCAGGGCAGGATGTAAAGGTTTATCAGTATGCAGGTCATACTAGATGTGAAGGCTGGGACCTGCTGGTGAAGCTATTTGAGAGTCTTAAGGGACGTCTTGACAGCAAACGAAGAAGGTCTGCATTGTACCAAAACCACTTATGCCAAGGAGGTGGAATGCGCCAGAGTAAAAACATAATAACAGCCTAGTGGTCTGTGCCCAAACTACTTCCTGGGTCACATGCTTAACTCAAAACAAGCATTACAGGACGGGAGAAAGTGGGAAATTGAAAGGGCTGCGTTGTCAATTTATACGCAGTCGAACACACATATGTAGTAACTCTAATGAGCTATTATATCGTTTTTTCAGGAAAATATCTAGGTTGTGGGCCTATATGGTAAATGCATATTTACAACAAGGGGTGGTGAGGGACAGAGTCTCTGAATTAAGCAGAAAGCTCTCACCCAGTCAAGAGATCAGGGCTAGATCCAACACCGTTTTTTAGCTCACTGCACCATCCCAGTTTCAGAACCTGGCTGTATGCAAATTAGTCTGTTCCTGTCCCAGTGCATGATGGGAACAGGGCAAACCAAACTACAAAAGCCAATTCTTACACTGGGAAGGAAACAAGCTCCCGGGGACCGGTTTCTGGCATTACAGCCGTCTTCGGCCCGGTTTGCTTGAATCCTGATGGTGCAATGAGCAAGGGTCTCACATCTGAGAATACCCTTCCACGCTTAGGGTGGACACAAATATTTACAACAAGGGGTGGTGAGGGACAGAGTCTCTGAATTAAGCAGAAAGCTCTCACCCAGTCAAGAGATCAGGGCTAGATCCAACACCGTTTTTTAGCTCACTGCACCATCCCAGTTTCAGAACCTGGCTGTATGCAAATTAGTCTGTTCCTGTCCCAGTGCATGATGGGAACAGGGCAAACCAAACTACAAAAGCCAAATCTTACACTGGGAAGGAAACAAGCTCCCGGGGACCGGTTTCTGGCATTACAGCCGTCTTCGGCCCGGTTTGCTTGAATCCTGATGGTGCAATGAGCAAGGGTCTCACATCTGAGAATACCCTTCCACGCTTAGGGTGGACAAAAATATTTACAACAAGGGGTGGTGAGGGACAGAGTCTCTGAATTAAGCAGAAAGCTCTCACCCAGTCAAGAGATCAGGGCTAGATCCAACACCGTTTTTTAGCTCACTGCACCATCCCAGTTTCAGAACCTGGCTGTATGCAAATTAGTCTGTTCCTGTCCCAGTGCATGATGGGAACAGGGCAAACCAAACTACAAAAGCCAATTCTTACACTGGGAAGGAAACAAGCTCCCGGGGACCGGTTTCTGGCATTACAGCCGTCTTCGGCCCGGTTTGCTTGAATCCTGATGGTGCAATGAGCAAGGGTCTCACATCTGAGAATACCCTTCCACGCTTAGGGTGGACAAAAATATTTACAACAAGGGGTGGTGAGGGACAGAGTCTCTGAATTAAGCAGAAAGCTCTCACCCAGTCAAGAGATCAGGGCTAGATCCAACACCGTTTTTTAGCTCACTGCACCATCCCAGTTTCAGAACCTGGCTGTATGCAAATTAGTCTGTTCCTGTCCCAGTGCATGATGGGAACAGGGCAAACCAAACTACAAAAGCCAATTCTTACACTGGGAAGGAAACAAGCTCCCGGGGACCGGTTTCTGGCATTACAGCCGTCTTCGGCCCGGTTTGCTTGAATCCTGATGGTGCAATGAGCAAGGGTCTCACATCTGAGAATACCCTTCCACGCTTAGGGTGGACAAAAATATTAACAACAAGGGGTGGTGAGGGACAGAGTCTCTGAATTAAGCAGAAAGCTCTCACCCAGTCTAGAGATCAGGGCTAGATCCAACACCGTTTTTTAGCTCACTGCACCATCCCAGTTTCAGAACCTGGCTGTATGCAAATTAGTCTGTTCCTGTCCCAGTGTATGATGGGAACAGGGCAAACCAAACTACAAAAGCCAATTCTTACACTGGGAAGGAAACAAGCTCCCGGGGACCGGTTTCTGGCATTACAGCCGTCTTCGGCCCGGTTTGCTTGAATCCTGATGGTGCAATGAGCAAGGGTCTCACATCTGAGAATACCCTTCCACGCTTAGGGTGGACAAAAATATTTACAACAAGGGGTGGTGAGGGACAGAGTCTCTGAATTAAGCAGAAAGCTCTCACCCAGTCAAGAGATCAGGGCTAGATCCAACACCGTTTTTTAGCTCACTGCACCATCCCAGTTTCAGAACCTGGCTGTATGCAAATTAGTCTGTTCCTGTCCCAGTGCATGATGGGAACAGGGCAAACCAAACTACAAAAGCCAATTCTTACACTGGGAAGGAAACAAGCTCCCGGGGACCGGTTTCTGGCATTACAGCCGTCTTCGGCCCGGTTTGCTTGAATCCTGATGGTGCAATGAGCAAGGGTCTCACATCTGAGAATACCCTTCCACGCTTAGGGTGGACAAAAATATTTACAACAAGGGGTGGTGAGGGACAGAGTCTCTGAATTAAGCAGAAAGCTCTCACCCAGTCAAGAGATCAGGGCTAGATCCAACACCGTTTTTTAGCTCACTGCACCATCCCAGTTTCAGAACCTGGCTGTATGCAAATTAGTCTGTTCCTGTCCCAGTGCATGATGGGAACAGGGCAAACCAAACTACAAAAGCCAATTCTTACACTGGGAAGGAAACAAGCTCCCGGGGACCGGTTTCTGGCATTACAGCCGTCTTCGGCCCGGTTTGCTTGAATCCTGATGGTGCAATGAGCAAGGGTCTCACATCTGAGAATACCCTTCCACGCTTAGGGTGGACAAAAATATTTACAACAAGGGGTGGTGAGGGACAGAGTCTCTGAATTAAGCAGAAAGCTTTCACCCAGTCAAGAGATCAGGGCTAGATCCAACACCGTTTTTTAGCTCACTGCACCATCCCAGTTTCAGAACCTGGTATATGCAAATTAGTCTGTTCCTGTCCCAGTGCATGATGGGAACAGGGCAAACCAAACTACAAAAGCCAATTCTTACACTGGGAAGGAAACAAGCTCCCGGGGACCGGTTTCTGGCATTACAGCCGTCTTCGGCCCGGTTTGCTTGAATCCTGATGGTGCAATGAGCAAGGGTCTCACATCTGAGAATACCCTTCCACGCTTAGGGTGGACAAAAATATTTACAACAAGGGGTGGTGAGGGACAGAGTCTCTGAATTAAGCAGAAAGCTCTCACCCAGTCAAGAGATCAGGGCTAGATCCAACACCGTTTTTTAGCTCACTGCACCATCCCAGTTTCAGAACCTGGCTGTATGCAAATTAGTCTGTTCCTGTCCCAGTGCATGATGGGAACAGGGCAAACCAAACTACAAAAGCCAATTCTTACACTGGGAAGGAAACAAGCTCCCGGGGACCGGTTTCTGGCATTACATTATTATATGGTAAATGCAGCAAATCTAGAACTATGCGAACAACGTTGCTGTCTCACAATTACATAATTCCAGTTTCCCTGTGTGTAAGACCTGCAGTCAATTAGTAACTTTGTGCAAAATGGAACAACACCACCTCAAGGGCTGGAAGTAGTGAACATCAGACGTGGATTGAATTGATTATTCTAACAGTAGCTACCGTTTGAGGGAATCAAACAATTAATATCTGAAGACTTATTCAAAATGCAATGGCAAAACCAACAGGTCTTGCTTTTGAACCCTGATGATGTATGTATGTGCGCACATACATCGTGAAACAGCATCCACTTTATTTTCATTTACAGTTGCATGATAGCAGATTCTAATGTTGAGGTAAATTCTAAAAATAAAGGTGGGAGAAAGTTAATTTAGGGAAAGAAGTGGCCTGGTAGCAAATTTCAGCTCGGTGTCCTCCTGAAAAGTAAAAACAAATAAACAAAAACAATTTTAAAGAAACAGGGAGGGGGTCGACAGAGGACCGGAGGAATACAAGTCTGGGGAACAAGCCAATCTCTAGGATGAGAAAGAGGGAGCAGCAAGAGGGAGCTATAGAGGAGCCGGGTAGTGGGGTGTCTACTAAATCAGAGTGGGACAGAGAGGTTTTGTGGTGAGTCCACGTGTGAGAGGGCCACGCTCAGAAGTTCAAGACTGTCCTAATTATTTTGAATCTGACTGTGGCCTTATATCTTTCTAGATTCTTACATGAAGGAGGAAGCAATCACCTGGAGTTTAACAATGAGGGGAGAGGATGTAGCCTTACAGCCAGAGCAGTTGACCGCGAAGCTGGGGAACTGGTTTCGAGTCTCGGCAACAACGCTCAACATCCTGTGATTCTGGGCAAATCATTTAATCTCCTCATGCCTAACAAAAATAAATGTGTCCATCTGTAACGAAACTGGTGATCATGTAAAGCGCTCTGATACCCGATGTCTCAGTTCTAGTTCGCACTATATAAAACAAAAAATAGAAAAATCAGTTGTTGGCCTATATATGGAGGTGCGTTGGCAGTCTGGCAGACCTAGCCTATTTTTGTGGTCCCAGTAGTGAAATAGCAGCAGGCGTTCCTGTAGCCTATGGGTTATAAAGTTTTCTAGTTTTTGTTCCTATTTGGGGACTAAACAGATTTTAATGATCAAATGGCATATTAAGTACATTTTGTTTCATCTAAACACTATAATCTGTGCGGAAAGACATGCGTGATAAAGTCACATGCGTTCTAATGGAAACGTGATAAAGGTAAGGCGTGGTTCCCAATGCTTTGTGAAGGCTGTTTCCCAACTGCTGTGCAACTTCTTCTAGTCTTAGAGCTGAGATTTTCATGAAAGTCTTATAGTCTGCATTCAGCACCTGAGCGTAATAGGACGGAATGTATGAAGCTCTGTGGTTATACTGAATAAGCAGCTACCTATGTTATGCCATCTATTAATGTAATAACTGCACTTTCACAATTGCTTTGTTAACCTTCCTGCTTTCTCAAATTTGCTTGAAAATGCACGATTTTTCTTCCAAAATTTTCTTGGGGGGGTTATCCCCCCAAACCTCCCTTTTGGTGGGCGGGCTCACTCGCTCGCTACGGTGCAGTATGCAAATCACTTTGCGCCCCACCACTTTCAAATGTCACCCACCGCCCCTGTCTACATGTAATTATAGCAAGCGCCGCCAAAGAATTGACTCTGTGGAACAGTTCTGAGCCCCTATTTGATTCAAGGTTAAGATGTGAGGATAATAGCTTTGGGAAGATGAGTGATTTGGACTAGGAGTCGGAGTCTTTGTACAGCCTGTCAGCCTTAACTATAGGGGGTTATATGAAACTCCAAACCCATGGAAGCTTTAATGAGGTGATGAGAAATTATAAAATCATGTTTTTACAGGAAACGTGCAGTCACAAGGACCTAAACCTGTAGACAGATGTTAATGCTTTCCAAAAATGCAGTGCACCTGGGCCCAGGTTGGTCCTCAGGCGGGCTGATTATTTTGGTTTCAACAAAAATAGCTAATAAAATTATTAGGTTGAAAGTTAAAAGCCGGTGGCTACTGGCCAGTCACTAGAACTTTGAAGCTGGTCCGGAGGAAAAGACAAATATTTGTGGTTAATATACATATCCCACCAGAAAGTATAGTAAATTATGGAATCTAGCTGCTTACTGCTGGAATAAGATGTGGAGTGAATCATCATAGCAAAGTAAAATCATTTGGTAATGTTTGGGGATTTTAATCATACATTAGACCCAGTTTCATATGACAAGATGTATAAGGATCTACCAGCTATGGCAGAGGTGACTTTGGCAGTTTTTCCCAGATCAAGTGGTACAGTGGAAGATGAATGTATTGTAAAATTCCTATGGTCCATGGGATTGTTTTGTGGTAATGGAGGGGTAGAAACTAACTGGCCAGCAAACCAGACATTCCGAAGAGTAAATCAGGTCTGCACAATCGATTATGTTTTCATAAATGCCACGCATTTTTCCATGGTGGAAGGATTCGAAGTGTTGAAATTGTCGGGTAGTGATCATTGGCCCCTACAGGTAATATTTAGAGTAGAAAAAAAGATATGCTAGCGTGGCTTGGTATCAACAAGACTTTTCTCTCACTTGTTCAAGAATTGCACAAGGCAAAACGTAGCCCGAGTAATCTTTGATGGCCGCAGGAACTTATCAAAAAGAATTCAGATAAGGAATGGCCTATGGCAGGGGTGTGTCTGGCCCCCCTATTGTTCTCCCTTTTCTTGTCACACCTACCAAATATACTACATAAAGCTGGTGGTTTATACCCAAACATGGGCAGGAACCATATCTCTTGCCTATAAAATGCAGACAGTTGCAGCCGACATCGATCAGGTATGGTGGGGCAGGGGGGATTGGGGTGGCGGTTTAAGGAAAATTAAAATAATTACAAAAATAATTAAAAAAACAACTTAACATACCACCTCATCTCTTCTCTATCTCTCTTTCTCTTGGCTCAGGACCACCTTAAGGATGAGGAAGCACACCCAGACTTCATAAGCCAATCACAACGCTGCATTGTGATTGGTCTTGGTGCCGCGATTCGCGCTTAGCCAGGGAATGAGAGGCTGGGCATGTTCTCCACCCAGTCTGTAGGGCTGTAGGTACCTTAATAATAGGAGGTGACTTTAATCTAACACTGGATGGGATGATCGATTGAAGACCTCCACTTAGAGATCATAACACTGGGTCCAAACTGGCAGATTTCCTCTCAAGCCTGTGGGCTGGTCGACATCTGGAGACAGCTCAACCCCACTACCAACCAATTTACCTTCCACTCAAGGCCCCATGACTGCCAGTCCTGCATTGATTAGTTAATCACCCACACTGAAGATGTTCCAGACTTCATTGAAGTCCGATTCTTGGTGAGGGGTATCTCAGACCACTCCCCAGTACTGGCTGGAATGGAAGTGGGTCTCTAATCAAGACGCACAGCCCTCCCAATCAAACCATGTGCACTAAAAATTCTACATGTTCAAGCAGAACTGTTAAATGACACAAATGTATATTTTAATGAAAATGTTGGTTCAGTGACCTCGCCTCAGACTATATGTGGAACATTTTGGGCTGTTATAAAAGGTAAAGCTCTGGCTCTATTGGTGGGGCACAAAAAATAACTAACGAGGCCCATAGAACAATTAGCGGACAATATTTTAATGGTTGTGAGGAGCGTAGCTCATACTACTGATGACTCAATTAAACAAACGCTAGATGCCAAGAAACTAGACAATAAGCAGCTTCAGAGACAGCTAGGGCCAACAAAAAATCAAATACTACAAGATATATGAGCACGGGGAGTGAAAGGGTAAACTATTAGCTTGGCTTGAGAGAAGGGAGTAGGCGGATAGATGGGTCCACGGGGGATGAAATAGCTGACACACAGTATATAGCAGAGACGTTGGCAGCCTGCTTTGAAACAGTCATATATCGAGTCCTGCATCCACAGCACTCACAAATTCTCCTTGCCACTATCCAGGTCAACAGCCTCTCTTCCGAAGATCAGGATTCCATCGAGGGAGACCCCACAGCTAAAGAGATGCAAATATTTGAGATATACGCTCGGGTAAGGCCATGGAACCTAATGGGCTCCCAAACGAGTTCTTTAAGCTAGCTCCACTAAGATGACACCCCATTTTTGTCACATTTACCTAGATAGCTACAAAAACGATCTCTTTGCCAGCCAAGATTTGACTAGCTTCAATTGTGGCAATACACAAACAGGGCAAAGCAACAGCGATTGTAAAGTGCGTCGATCCGTCTCCCTCCTTACCGCGAAGGCCAAAATTCTTGCTAAAGTATTAGCTAATAGACTCATCCCCCTAATCATAAACCTGGTACACCCTGATCAATCAGGCTTTATGCCGGGCCGAAATACTGCTTTAAACCTACGCCGCCTACATAGTGTTCTGGGTACGGTGGACACGATACAAGAGAACGTTGCCCTGTTGATATTGGACACCAAGGTGGTGTTTGACACTATTGAATGGCCCTTCCTGTTTGTAGTATTGGAACGAATGGGCTTTGGTCCCAACTTCATAAAGTGGATTAAGCTCCTATATACAGACCCAAAGCACAAATAGTGGTAAACTGCCACACATCATGGCAGATCCGGCTGGGTAGGTGTTAGAACCACTGGCGATTTGGGTAAGGGTGACTCCCTGATACAGGGATTCAAATTTGCAGAGTATCACAAGGGCAGAATTTTCCTCAATGCAGATCACATATTGCTATACATTGCATCCCCGGCGTCGTCAATCCATTTATTTATAAGGTTTTATTTAGCGCAAACAAGATCCCGAGGGATATCAGAGCGCTTTACAATAGAATGTGAGGAAGGACATAGATGCAAAATCGACATAAAGTATTTATGTTTTCATGGGCACTTAGTGATATACGTCCTACAAAGGGCTTTGCAAAGGAAAGATAATTTCAAAACTTTTAAGGGCAATTAATTCACGGTTTAAGCAATTTTGCAATTGTTTTTAAGGTCACACTATTTGCATATTTCTGTGTTTTTGTTTAGATTATCGACCTCCTGGCATATACTACTTAATGTTTTCAAGGTGCAGTATATTTTTTAGTCAACCAAGCACCTCAAGTACATTATCAGCTGATAAAACTCAGGTACACAGACGTTGCATCCTTCACATATTCCGAATATATGGTAATCATTCAGGCTACACAATAAACTGGTCTAAATCCCTACTATTCCTCGTTCACGGCCCAGGACCTAAGTTGACAAAAGATTACGATGGTTTTCGATATTTGGGAATTTATGTAACCATCGACCCAACACTATCCTATGAAACCAACCTGCAGGGGACTTTGACCTGTCTGCGCACTGATGTCATGTACTGGCGAGCCCTTCCACCTCCTGGGATGAGCATTTCTTTTAAAAATGCTACCATTGAATCGCTTTTTGTATGCACTGCAAAATATCACTTCAAGGTCCCAGATTCCTCTTTTACAAGCATTGACAGCACATTGCGAACTCTACTGTGGGGTGGGAGTGCACCGCGTATTACGATGCAGAAATTAACGTCGGGATGGTACAACGGTGGGATCGCTCTACCCGATCGTAAGCTCTATTACTGGGCATCCCAGCTGACGGAAATCAACTGCTGGGTCCATGATCCACAAACTGATCTGAGCCTTCACACAGATAGGTGGCTAATGGGGCATGGAGGATACCGTAGAGCCCTCTACACAAACCCTAAACAACTATTCCTAACCGGTCCAACAGCCCACACCGTAGAAACTTGGCATTTGGTCACCAAAAAGCTAGGATGGCACAAGCAGATCACACAAGTTACCCCACTCTGGGAGCCTGAGTGTTATCTCCTTGAAACACACGTCAGATTGTAACACCTGAGGGAGGCCCTCTACCCGAAGCATCCCCTCTTGAAGATACATTGCTACTATACCCCATGCCTAAGAAAGCCATATCTCTAACATATTAGAAACTGATTAATAACTGACCACAGCTGTTGACACGTCTAAGGCAGCAATGGGAGGCAGATGTGGGAGACTTTGAGGATGATGACTGGCGAGATGCGCTGGCATCCCCCAGGGAAAATACCATCCCCATGAGACTGAGACTGGTCCAACTTAAAACCCTGCATAAAGCCTACTTGGCGACACGAGTTGTGGTTAAGAGGAGGACAGACACATATTGCCTCCAACATTGCTCCCAAAAACGAACCTTCTTCCACATGATATGAGAATGTCCGATCATCCAAACTTACTGGGCTGATATCGCATCACACATGGAAATGTGGGGGAGGAGGGTAATGCTACACCGAAACTCTGTTTATTAAATATATGGAAAGACACTGACTTAACTCAAGCCAAACAATCATGGGTTTCATTGGGGTGGGCCCTTGCAAAACAGAACATAGCACAAAATAGGGAGTCAGGGAACTACCACTAATAAGAAGATGGGAGGCTGACATGGACATAGCCATGATAGCGGAGAAGAATGTCTTGAAAAATAGGGGGTGCCCTAAAAATGGGATCATAACTGAGTGGATTGGAACACATATCATATAGGGGCGAAATATGCCGGTCTCTTATAGTTGAGTTACGCTGAAGGGAGGTGAGGTCACAGGAATCACCAAGGGCAAAGGGGGAGATACAATAAAACTGAAATGTTGTGAATTGTAATACCAAATGTGATGTACCTGTGTTGTACCCGACTACTGTAAAATGGCTAACTGTACTGCTGTGTTTTTTGTTGTTTTAAAAAAAGAAATTGGAGCAAACACTTGGGGCCTCATTTCAGAGGTTTTGGTGCTGGACAGCGCTGCAAGGAAGGTTGATGCACTGCCCAGTGACAAAACAAAAGGGCAGGAATGGACACTATCAATTAGATAAGGCGCGTTCCTGGGCCTTGTTCATGAAAAGTGTTGCATTGCTGCGACAAAACAGCGTTGCAACACTTTTCACCACTCCCTCCTTACGACTCCATGTATGCGCTGTTCTCACTATATTGCGCTTCATGTCGCTATCAATGACAGATACATCTAGAATACTGATGTCTCTTTCAGGCACTGAGTCACCCTTCTGCCTGCCATCAAGGAGATTTTGACGCAGTGTTGTCCTAGAATTGTAGTAGTGAAATCTGAGAGACTTCACTGCACCAATCCAACAAGGTTTTGTTGTGTGGAAATGCCCACCCTGCATACATCATACCAGACGCAGGTATAATGGCTTCCCAAGGTCGCACATATGTCTATATGCTTCACTTGGTAAATACAGCGCAACGTGACTCAAGACTCACGCTGCAAAATGAGACCCCACCGGCAATGAAACTGCTAGATGGAGCTCAGGATTAAGCCCCCCGTCTTTTTCCCCTACGATGGAGCACAATGGCTGCCATGCGCTAACGCAGGCACCCTTGCGCCATGGTGCAAGGGTGAATGTGTTGCGAACTTCATTGATGTTGTGGCTCCATCTCTATACAAGATGTCTGCAGGTGCATCTGGACTAATGGAGGGTGGGAGTGAACCAGTTCGCCTTCCTGGAGTGTTGTTTGCCTGGTCTTTTCTTGAAGGGTGCCAGGGTGTCGGCGCAGTTGGAGATCAATCAGTGGACATTGTGCGCTGCGGTGTTGGCGTCTATAAGCATTGGCAGAGTGGTGGTGGTGAGGGAGTTCATGAGAAGTTCTTCAGTGGCCTTGATCCAGACAGAAGGAGTAGATGGTGGTGGCATACGGTGGGCGAGGTGAAGGCATGATGTATACAATGATGGTCGGCCCAGGAGAATTCTGTGGTGTGGCTGTAGTTGAAGTTCCCATTTGCAGAGAAAACGGGCTCAAGGGTGTGTCCAGCTATGTGGTTTGGTGCGGTGATTAGGTGCTTGAGCCCAATGTTGGCGAGGATCCCCAGGAGAGGGGTGGTGTTCTGTCACTGGGGTTTTCCAGGTGGGACTTGAGGTCTCCGAGTAGGATGTAGTCGGAGGAAGGTAGAGCCTGGGGTGTGACAAGGTCTACAATGGCATTGGTGAATGGGGGTTCATGGCCCAGGGAGCCTGTAGACGAGTGTGCCTGGGAGTGTGATGTTCAGGTTGGTCCTGATCTGGAAGTAGAGGTGTTCCATGGTCGTTGTTGGGTCATTAGAGTGCGTGGTCAGGTGAAGTGTGCTTTTGTAGATGATGGCAATGCCTCCTCCTGGACGGTCAGGGTGGTCCATCGGGGATGGTGATGGCAACGTCTTGTCCGGAGCAGAGTTTGGGCAAGTTTTACATGAGGAAGGTGATATCTGAATAGGTGGCATCGAGGAGGTCCCAAATTTCTGTGGCGTATTTGTGGAGGGACCTGATATTGAGGATGATGCAGGTGAGCTGGTCGGGTGTACTGTACTTATGGGTGGCAAGAGGCGCTGGTGTGCTGATGTGGCCAGAGGTGCGTTTGTAGTTTCAGCAGGCTCAGGGTGTGAGGATGTTCTTCGGTGATGTTAGATGGCAGGCGGCGTGGCGTCCAGGGTTTAGGGCAAAGAGGGTGGTGCTGTTGTAGCGGTGGAGTGCCCAAAGGGCAGAGACCCTGATGCTGGGTGCAGTAGAGGGGCGGACGGATGCAGACAGGCTTGCCTTCGGCTCATCAGTGGCACACACATGCACATGGCCGCATATCATCTGCCATTAAGTAGTGCTGCAAAGGGGCTGGACAGCTGGGAGATGAGAAACGTGGGAAAGGACACTGGAGTGGGCGGGGATTCGGAGGGTTACTGCAGCAATGAGGGCGAGGATAGGGATGAAAGGAGCTGCAAAACAGCATAGGAAAAGCAAATTGAAGATAAAAAATATAAAGGTAGATAAGCAACAGAGAAGAGCAGAAAGATGAACAGGAACAGAAGAAAAGAGGGACAGAGGGCAGTCAAGATGCAGAGCAGTGACGCTATACCACTGGACCACCAGGGATGAGGTGCAGGCATGAGCCTGCGGGTGGAGGAGGGACTAATACACCTGACCCCCGGGTCAGAGGAACCAGCAGCAGCAGCCAATGGAGACAGCAGCAGCAGCAACCAGATGGTACAGGGCTGTGGAAAGAGGAATTCCACTAAGGGTTAGTCCCCCATACTACCAAAAGTACATTAACAGAGGGCAAGGAAAGGCAGCACCACCCGGTTGCCTCTTCCGATCTAGCACTGGCGACCAGATTCCGTATTGCCCAGTTACCAAGCAAGTAATGGCTGATCAGGAGGGCGCTAGAGGGCGCACGCGCAGAATGGCCGCACCTGTGTGAGGCTCCTGCAGCCTGAGCTAACTATCCGGCATTTATTTTTCTTTATCGCCACCAAACCCGACAAAAATTGGCACGAACGCAGAGGCCCCCCTTGTGCGATGCCTGTGAAACTTTGGGAACTTTTGGACCTTGCGAACGGAAGATAGAGGCGGCGGAGCGTTTGACCGAGAGCAGGGGCAGAGCTCGCCTGACCGTGCAGCTGGGGACTGGATCTACGCTAAGCCGCGGCGCCCACGAGGTGCACAGGCCCCTAAGTGAAGAACCTCCTGAGACGTGGATTGCTCTCGCTACTGCAGCGGTGTGGCGGACCATACGGCATCGGAACAGTTTCTGCAAGTGCCAAAATCGCAATGAGAAATTGGCTGCCCCACTGTGCTGAGGACGGAGTTTTCACATGAAGGAGATACGGTGAGGCGCTACATGCAAAGGCGTAATATGGTTAACTGCCTTGCCGATACTCAAAGTGACTGTGTGCATCGCTACGGGGGCAGCAGGGGGTGAGGCCCCCCCCTCCCACTGCGTCAGTGCAGTGGGACCTATTTTGGCGGCCTGCAAAAGCATTGAAAAAAAAAAAAATGGCGCCTTGCTAACGGGCGCTAGGAAGCAGTCCTGGCCATCACTAGAGGCCCGCAGGCGGCGTATGGTGATACCGGAGCGAGCGAGCAAAGTGTGTGTGGCAGGCGTCGGCGGTGAGTAGGCTGCGGTGCTCTTCTCTGTGACTGGACGGGGCTGGGGGCCGCTCGGGACACAGCATTAAAGCGCGACGAGTGCACTGATCAGCGACCGCCCACGCCGGATGAACTTCCTAGCGTCATACATGTTGGGATAATTGGTGACGTCCGTTCAGCGCTGGGCATCGGGGCAGGATAGTGCACGGGCTCTGCAACAACGTGGGACACCGTGGATTGAACTACTGCGCAGTGCGTTTGGGTCCACCTGTAAACATATTGGAGCAGACCGAGACAGGGAGCTTTGAATTCGTTGGTGGAATGCGCTGGTTGGCGCTTTAATTTCATTGCATTTGTACTGAGGCGGGGTTGCACCTCATCAGACAAGGCGAATAACAGTGACCTACACACGAGCCCCAGGAACACCTTGGTTTAATTGGGCTGAGATCACTTGCTGACAGTGGGGGAGAGAACTCTGGTTATCCTTGGCAACAGACCATTACTATCCCCCTAAGCTGCGAAGTGTGGACGCGGCGGGGGCACAGTTCCACGCATAGAGGCGCTAGGATGGAAAGTTAAAGGACTCCTGGCTGCCTCCCCTGGACTACCGTTTGATGCACATGTGGTGAAACTAGAGAGATTGGCACGACCGAGGAATACTCCAGCTCGCCGTGCAGTGGAGTTACCATCCCCCCGCCTGAAGGCGCCCGCTGACGACATCCTCACACGATTCCCGGGTAAGTGGGAATAGGAAATCTCATAGCCCTGGTGTGTCCTCATGATCAAAGGATCTAGACAATCCCGAGAAGAATGGGGTAAGAGACTTTCACCATTTTCTACCAGCCCCTACAGGAGACTCACAATGGGTAAGCAGGATACTAGGCAACCCAAACTGACCTTTGAGTCCACCACCGCCAAAAAAGGAGGACGGAACACTCCGGACACTGGAGGTGCACAAAGTCCTTCGACAACTGGTGGAGCATCCGGCTCCTCCTCGCCGGACATGCAACAGATGCTACAAGAAATGAGACAAGGGTTTGCCACGATAGTAGACAAAGTTGATCGGATGTTGTCTAGAATGGACGCCATTGCGCAGAAAATAGATGTCCACGAGGAGCGCATCACCGAAGCTGAGCGGCGGATATCTGATAATGATGACACCACGGCATCAGATACCACGCAACTCTCAAGACTGGATAATGTCCTTAGAGTAATAGCTGCAAAGAATGAGGAGTTGGAAGCTCGCAGTAGACGGAACAACATACGCGTCATAGGTGTGCCAGAATCCACCAACACCGGCCGCATGGAAGACTATGTGGAGAAGATACTCCTGGTGGCAATAGGATCTGAGGCGCGATCCAAACAGTTTATCGTGGAGAGAGCGCATCGCTCGCTTGGGCCGTGACCCAAACCTGGGGCTCCGCCACGACCCATCATTGCACGACTCCTGAACTACCGTGACCGAGATACCACGTTGCGAGTGGCGAGAGCCAGCCAACACTTGACGTGTGAGGGTGTTACCTTCTCCATATATCAGGACTTTACGCCTATAGTACAAGAACAACGGCGAAAATTCCTAGAGGTTAAAAAGAGGCTCCGTGCGCTGCAAATCGACTATGCCCTGTTGTATCCAGTGAAGCTAAGAGTGACTCATCAAGCAAAGCAGCACTTCTTCACAAACCCACAGCAAGTGGACGATTTCCTGAAAACTCTCGGACGCGAACGGAATAGGCATCAACATGCTGATGAGGGGGATCTAGAGGATGACCGTTCTATGAACAATGACAATTGATTATGGGGCCTGACCATAGGCGAATAGTGGGGGCTACTCTGCATTCCTGATGAGGTCCACAGGAGGGCCTCTTTCAAACAAGGACACCGCTATGGTTCGAGAATACCAAGGAAGGGTATTGGCCTACTGGCGGTAATGTATGCCAGGCACCACCCCCCTCCCCTGGAATGTGCCCGAGTGAGGTGATACAGGTCGAAGAGCAGGGTGTAGGGGGTGGCTACGTGTGTACCTCAGATGACCCCTAAAGGGTATACCCCGGTAATCGTAATGTTTGCACTATTACTGTTGGGGTGTTTGCTTTATGTTTGGGGTGGAGGGAGGGAAGGGGATTCTGGCAAGTTGGGGATGCTTCAGTGGGTGGGGGGAGGGGAAATAGGTTCTGAGAAGTGTTTGATGGGGGAAGAGCAATTGCAGAATGTGGCGCATGTTCATGTATGACTGCTGTTTATGTGACAGATTTTTTTAGGCACAGAGGTGGAGGTTCATATGGAGAGAGTGCTACTCGGAAATATTTTGCAAGCGGATTGGAGGGAATGATAATGTGATGGCGGGCATTGAACGAGATACAAAAATAGAATTTTTGTCCTGGAATATTCAGGGATTAAATTATGCTAGGAAAGGCAGGAAGGTGATTGCATATTTGGAACGGCATCATGTGCAAATTGCATTATTACAGTAAACGCATCTACGCCCCCACTCTAACCACACGTTTGCATGCAAGTGGGCAGATGTGAGAAGCAGTGTTAATTAAAAAGTCAGTGCAGTTTGTGAAGCTGGGAGAACTAGTTGACCTAGAGGGAGATATGTTCTACTATGGGGCAGGCTTGGCTCTGACACGGTCACAATAGTGAATTGCTATGCGCCTAATGTCGATACACCTGAATTCTTTATGAATCTGTGGGATAAGATACTGGACGCGGGATCGATGCACATAATCTGGGGTGGGGATTTTAATGTTGCCATGGTTCCAGGAATGGATAGATCTGATGGCTGTCATCAATATAATAGACGTGCTAGGGATGCATTACAAGGTATAATTAGGGAAGGAGCCTTGATAGATAGCTGGCGATTTGTGCATGCAGGGCTACGCGAAGGGACACATTTTACGACACATGCTGATACCTGGGCCAGATTAGACTATTGTCTTCTATCTCGTGGACTGGCAATTGACTTGGGCAAGGTTGCTCATTTGCCAAGAACATATTCGGACCACTGTCCGGTGCTGGTTCAGATTGCAGTCCCTGGTTATGGTAAGGGGAGGCCAGTGTGGCGCATGCAACCTACGATGCTTCTGGATGCTGTGTTCAAAATAGAACTGGGAGAGGAGATCGCAGAATTTTTTCCTCGAAACAAGGGTTCTGTTGAAAGGGTAGACACTATTTGGGAGTCGTTTAAGGTGACTATCAGGGGGTATTACATATCTAAGAGTTTTGGGGTGTTGCGAGACATTAAGGTAACAATTGCGAAATTGGAGCGTGATATGAAGGAATTGGAGATCAGGATGATTGGGGAACCGATGGGGTTTATACACAAGGACTTTAGGGACAAGCTCACGCAATATGAGGAAGAGGCGGCCAGAGAAGCCAAATTCAGGGGCAAACATTGGCAAGCAAGGCGTTATTGTAAAGGGGAAAGACCGGGTCGGGTTCTAACAGAAATCACCAGACATCCAAGAGGTAACACACATATACTGGAAGTACGTACACAGGAGGGTGGGCCATGCCAAGATACAAAGGGAATACTAGATATATTTACAGCACATTATGGAAGGTTATATACTAAACAAAGAACTGGTGAAGTAAGGTTTGGGGAATTTTTAGACGATGTGGCGTTGTGCTGGCTCAGTGATGACCATAGTCAGTTTCTGGGCGCTCCACTCGAAATTGATGAAATACGGGACGCTATTATGTCCCTCAATAATGGTAAGGCAACGGGGTTGAATGGATTACCAGCTGCATTTTATAAATGCTATGTTGATATAATGGACCCGGTACTGAAGGAGATTTTTGAAGAGTCACTGGAGATGGGAATTTTGCCCACATCAATGAGGGAGGTGGTTATTACGTACCTTTTAAAGCCCGGTAAAGAGCCCAAGGAGTACGATTCGTACAGACCGCTTTCCCTTATAAATTGTGACGCTAAGATATTGGCGAAAGTACTGGCGACTAGACTTTCGCTGCTTATGACCATGATAGTACTTCCAGATCAGGCGGGGTTTGTCCCCGGCAGGTCCACTAATCACAATCTGCGTACCCTTTTTTCACTGATTCAAACGATAGCGCCAGAACTACCTGTGGCGGCTATATATCTTGACGCTACAAAGCGTTTGATTCGGTTGAATGGAGTTACCTCTTCGAAATTTTAGCCAGAATGGGATTTCCGAAGATATTTATTGCCTGGATAAGGCTCCTATATACTGATCCAGCGGCGAAGGTGCTGAATAATGGTGAGCTTTCGGATTCAATACCGATATCCAGGGGCACCAGGCAAGGGTGTCCGCTATCATTATTGCTTTTCGCTATAGCAATAGAACCCCTAGCTTGTCGCATCAGACAGCTACACAAGCAGAGCGCCTTTAAATGTTTTCAAAGACAGATTGATATATCACTCTATGCTGATGACCTGACGTTATATGTGGTAGATCCGCAGTCCAATCTGAGAGTTCTTGGCGTTTGGTCGACTGTCTGGCATACAAATAAACTGGAGGAAATCCCAATTTTTCCCCCTTACTCCTGCCGTTTCCCATTTCCCTTTGGATTACCCGCTGGAATGGTGTGATTCGGACCTTCGTTACCTAGGTATCCAGGTTTCGCTTGGAAAAGATGATACGATACGACTGAATTATGGCACTGCCATCACTAAGCTTAGGGACGATGTTACACGGTGGATATCGTTGCCGCTGTCCATGGCTGGCAGAGCCTCCTTGATCAAGATGGTGGTTCTACCTCGGTTTTTATACCTGTTTCAGATCAACCCATATTATCCGGGTTCCTACTTCTTTAAAACGTTGCAGTCGGAACTATTGAGATTATTTTGGGGAGGCAAGCAGCCGCTAGTGGCGTGGACGGTCATTAGCCAACCTTTAGTTGATGGGGGATTTGATGTTCCTTATTTTGCTAATATATTATTTGAGTGCTCAGGCACATTATACGTATTATTGGTTTGCTTCCACATCGTTCATGCCACAATTGGCTGTGGAGGATTGGATAGCCCGACCTCTTCCTCTTAAAGGTATTATTTATGGCCCGGTCAATGTTATAGAAACGCCAGCTACTACGGTGACGTGTACGATTCATGCATGGAACCGAATTCTTAACATACTGCCGGTTGAGTTCCTATACGCACCAAGCATGCCTCTCGTGTATCACCCGGGGCTATCCCTGCTGCAAGAAGGGGGATTCCACACATTATGTCATAAGTTGCAGTTACATACTTGGGGACAATTGTTCTTGGATGGGAAGTTTAAAACACGTGAGCAGCTGTTTCAGGAGCATTCGCCTACACCATTAGAACTTTTTTACTACATTAGGCTACGGCAGGGACTGCGTAGTGTCCTACCACAGTTCCCAGATGAACCTGACGTAGTACTACCGCTACAAGCTATGCTGGTATCTGCGGATGGACGACATCTGGTGTCGCATCTTTACCGAGGGATAGGCGGGCAATGTGACGGCGGCGAGAGCAGAGCACATCAACAAATACAGTACAGATATTGGCAAGGAAATAACTGTGGCACAGTGGAAGTACTGCTGTGGTCTCACGGCCAATATTTCGCCTACCTCCAGACTAAAAATTATACATTGTAAGTTCCTACAGAGGATGTATTATTCACCGGAAAAAAAGATGAGGTTCTGATTATCAGACAAGGCTAGAAGTGAACGTTGCAGATCGGATGCGGCAGGCTTCCTGCATTTAGCGTGGAAATGCCCAGTTGTCTTTGACTACTGGACAAAGGTACAGGAGATGGTTAACGAGACGATTGATAAGGATCCACTCATTATGCTATTAGGCTACACTATGCAGATGCCTAAATCGGTAAGGAAATTAGTGGATGTAGCGTTATTATTAGCGAAACGCAGAGTAGCATGCAGATGGGGGAGAAGAAGAGCTCAGAAATTTAAGGACTGGTTGGATGATCTGATTCATTATCAGGATCAACATACAACCTATGCAGACACACAGCCGGTGAGCAGTAGGGCTAAAGACATATGGGGTCCACTAGGAGAATACTTGCTTGCCACCGCAGCTGCCTTGGATGATGGGAGCCGGGTCGATGTTGGGGATGACACGGTCGGGCGGGAAGGTTAGCCAAACACTGCAAAGATTGACCAATACATGCATCCGTGGTCTGGTGGGATATATTCCTTGAGGACTGAATGAATGGGTTTACGTATGCCTGGATTTAAACTTAATTGATACGATGATGATCACTAGTGATGCATGGAAGTTATGTGGTGGTTCTCTCTCCTCTCGAATTGTTTTTACCACAATAGGTTATCCCATCGATTGATTGTCTTGATGAACGGTATAGCTCTCTAACGATACCTAACTTATGTGCCAATGATGCTGGATAATTACTGGATAATGCTACAACTACAGAATTGTGCTATACACAGGTACAACAGGGAAGGCTCTCCCCTCATCCCCCTTTTATTTTCTTTTTTTTTTCTTTCTCATGTTATGGTTCGATGTTGGACACATTAAAAATTCAGGGACCTCTGCAAGTATTGGTGCCACGCAAGGTATTGTGTACGAAAAATGCTAAGTTTCTTTTATGCGCTGCAGGACTCCTGGGATGTCGACAATTGAGCTGTGTATAATACTGATGTTGTCAAAGGATTATAATGAACGCAGCCGGCCCATGAGGTTGTTGGCATAATGCATTGTTAACTTGTGTTGGTACAATAAAGGTCTTTTGAAACAAAAAAAAAAGTAACGGCTGATCAAGCTGAATACCCAAGGCCTGAGCCCGACTCACCCACATGCCTCCTCTGCTATGCCTCCCATCTTCTCCTCACCTGGACATTGACACTGGAGCTCAATGTGCTGCACTCTCTCGGAATCTGTGACTCTACCAGCATGAGCCTCAGCCAGGAGGGATTTCTCAAGCCTGGGCACATCAGTCACCACCAAGTCCGCTGGGGAACCTCCTGATGCAGGTGATGCCAGAGGGCCCCCTTAGTCATGAAGTTGCAGCACTTCTGCCACACAAGTTAGTTGCAGCTCAAGGGCCTCACCCTCCAAAGCGTCTGGCCAGTGCAACATCCCCCGGCCTGTGATGCAGAAAGATGCGGACCACCATTCATAATCTCCTCCGTGTACTCCGGTGTAGTGGTGAGGCATGGTATGAGATGCAGATCTCCCTACGTCGGTGCACAGGAGCGTCTTGACCATCCACAGCTCCAAGGTGTGCCAGGCGGTCTTCTCACACAGGTCAGCAACGTATCTCTGGGTGATGTGCCAGACTTCACCACCAGGTAAGGGCGATCGCCGATGCCTCAATCTCTACAGCCACTGCCCAGTAACTCCACAGCACCTCTGCCTCCCAGCTAGGGTCATAGACGCAGGCCCAGTGAGGCTTCCGGGCCCTAGGGACTGTCCCTGCTTTCAAGGTTTTGGCTGCAATGGTGTTGCAAGGAGGGTGCTATGAAAAGTGATGCATCACTTGTTTTTCCCAGCGATGAGCCTTGTTTCATAACTGTAGCGCTGAATCTGCATTTCCTCTTCCCCTAGGATTCTGGCTGGTCATCCTGGCTGTTAGGGGTTTGTGGGGGGGTTGTTGATCTGTGCTGCACTTGGCCCTGGCTTCTCCATTCTGCATTCCATTGGTTTTATTTCCTATTTTTCATTGGAGGTGGACTTTTAGGCTACTTTTTGCCTTTAGAGGCAAAAAAAGTAATGTTGGGCTGACTAACGTACGTTTTCTTGCCGCTCACAGGCCTTTCATCACTTTTCTCCCAATAATATCAACAATTTTAGCGCCTTGACACTAGTATTAGCGGCAGTTTTCACCACGGCTGGCTGTCACTATCGCCATGTAGCGACGTATTGTAAATAAATTGCTTACAGGGCAATCGTTTTTGGTGCAAGGCTGCATTAAGAAAACTGCCTCTAACTAATGATAACGCTAGTTAGCGGCAATTCTTGTACACATATCCCTTATTGTGACGTAGAAATATTACATCAATACTTGTAACTTTGGCATGCATCTACATTTGGTTTGAGTCACACATTTTACATTATGGAAACTATATTGTATTCTTACACTTTGCTCACAGCATTCTTTGGTCATTATCCGCTGCATGCTAGTCCATTGACGACTTGTCCCAGAATGGATGTGCACTGTCTTGTGAGTGACAGTCCCGCTTTAACTATTTTGATTGCTGGATATGTGCGCAATATCATTATTAACCTACCACATATATTATGATGCAATTACCTCTATAGGCCCATAACCTTTTTAAAATGGCCTCTTTCAATGGAGATGTCACTGACCTGTTGCTCTCAGTACAGAGGAATCAGGGGAATTGAGTTATGTAGTGCCTCTGGCTGCAGAGTGCTCCGGATCTTCTCTTCCATTGGGTGAGAGAAGGCTCCACTTGTTTAATCTGCCTCTCCTCTTCTGACAGCCCCTTTCTTCTTCATATGATATCCCACGTGATATAATTTTGTACTTACTTCCAATGGCATAGCTAGACATTGTGCCGCAGGTAAGGGGGTGCCGCCCCCAAAACTTGTGCCACTCCCACCATCCCCTTACTAAACCACTGCATATTTCTTTAATGCTGCGGAGCATTAATTCTTTCCTGGATACCAAGACAGATGTTTTCTTTGTGTGAATCCCCTCATAATGTAGCTTTATTGAAGGGAAACTGCTCCACCAATAGCTCTTAGTTGGCATTAGAAAAACGCTGTTTCCTTTCTGTGCCTCTGTGATACTGCTGGGAGTCCTAGCTTGCCATGATGCTGCTTGATTATCATCGTTTTCATGATGCAGTGACCTCCTCTTGTAGTGCTTGCTCGATCTGAGCTCTTCTCTTCTGCAATGTGCTCCACTGCCCTTGTTTAATATATATATATATATATATATATATATATATATATATATATATATATATATATATATATATATATATATATATATATATATATATATATATATATATATTCACTGAAAAAACCATAGGTTATAGACCATATATAGTTAGGAATTCGCATTTACAAAACCTTATTTTACTCACACAAAACCATTGAAATTCCATATATAGTTAGTTGCACTAACTATATATCGCGCACCCGCAATCCACTGCTGATGATGTCACATATTACATCATTCATGACATGGTCAGTGACATCACTGATGACATCACTGATGACATCTCAAATGACATCACTGATGACATCTCAAATGACATCACTGATGACATCTCATTTGACATTACTGATCACATCACTGATGATATCATTCATGTGATAATACGATGAACCTCTTCAGACTCTAATATAACCTTAGATACAATCAGTGTAAACAGACACTCACAGACTGTCACTCATCCATGGAGTTACTCACACACCTAGTCAGTCATGCAAAGAATCAATCACACCTCCATTTCCTCAACTATACAGTTATACAAACTTTACTTATTCAAACATATACTAACACATATTTACTCTCTTATACAATCCCTGATACAAGTTCACAATGATCCATACAGCCACTCACACATTCACTGGCTCTTATGCACAGTTATTTATATATGTCAACTCTCACATGTACTGTGTTTTACATATGTACTTACTTTGACATGTAGCACTGAGATATCCATTCACTCACCAATACACTCATGCACACAGTCAACCGCCCATACAGCTGTTTCCACATGCACTTTTGAAACCATACATCTAGTGAATCAACTGCTCACACATCTATGCACAGAGTCATACACCTCCCAGCCACCCACACACACACTCAGTCTCCCATACAAATACTTGGGCAACCAATCAATAACCCATATAGTTACTCATATAGCTACTTATCAACACATGCAACAGTTTACAGAACAACAGACATAATGATGTACAAATTAAGACAGTTTAGTCACTAACCCATGCACTCAGTGAGACACATTTAATCACTCACTCATACAGTCAGTCATGCACCTACTAAATCCTTCATCCAGACACTTATACATCCACTCATTCTTCAATATGTAAGACATATTTTAACTTTACAGAAACATACAGTCACTGGATGTTGTCATCAGTGATGTCATCAGTGATGTCATTTGAGATGTCATCAGTGATGTCATCAGTGATGTCACTGACCATGTAATGAATGATGTAATATGTGACATCATCAGCAGTGGATTGCGGGTGCGCGATATATAGTTAGTGCAACTAACTATATATGGAATTTCAATGGTTTTGTGTGAGTAAAATAAGGTTTTGTAAATGCGAATTCCTAACTATATATGGTCTATAACCTATGGTTTTTTCAGTGAATTTTCAAGGTTTTGTAAATGCTAATTCCTAACTATATATGGTCTATAACCTATGGTTTTTTCAGTGAATTTTCAAGGTTTTGTAAATGCTAATTCCTAACTATATATGGTCTATAACCTATGGTTTTTTCAGTGAATATATATATATACATACATATATAAACATATATCATCTGTATATCTATATAAATACAAACATAAATGCATGCATACATATACTTATATGCATACAGATGCATGTTATTTACATGAAAGTTGAAAAAACACTAATAAAAGCAAAGCTAAAAAGCCACCTCATTACAAACAGAATGGCTTTAACTTAAACGAGGGCGAGATCTATTGCATTTTCAATGCTTGTTTACTTTGGTTCCATCAAGAAGGCATTCAGATGTGTCACACATTTGCCATAAATTCTGAATGTTAGCACTCTAGTTGCACATTAGATCACTGTAGTAAAGCTACTGCTCACCAGGGACGTCTGCTGCTGGTATTCAAAGTGCATGTTTCAGTCTGCATGTCAGAATTTTTTAATGAAATAGAAGAGGATTTGAGAAGTCACTCAAAATGATCCCTAATTTTTCTTTCTGAAGCACTAATCATACTTTCTATGGCAAAATTAACCCCCTCATGTTGTTCCTTTTTAAATTGAGTGTTTTCAGACTTACCACTTCATTCCAATCAAGATGGCTTCTGGTGTGCCATACTTTTGTCATAAGTAAGACTGTTAGCGCTCTAGTTGATCTTTAGAACACTCTGGGACATTCTGTCATTGGGCTATACTTGGGGTACATCTGGGTGATATTTGGGCTACATTTAGGCTCTTTTGTCTCTGGTGGCCATCTTGGGAGACTGTGTGTCAGAATTTTTTAATGAAATTGAAGAGGGTTTGAGAAGTCACTCAAAATGTGCCCTCATTTTTCTTTCTGCAGCACTAATCATAATTCATATGGCAAAATATACCCCCTCATTTTGTTCCTTTTTAAATTAAATGTTTTAAGAGTTACCACTTTATTCCAATCAAGATGGCTTCAGGTGTGCCATACCTTTGTAATAGGTAGGACTGTTAGCGCTCTAGTTGTTCTTTAGAACACTCTGGGACATTCTGTCATTGGGCTATACTTGGGCTACATCTGGGTGATATTTGGGCTACATTTGGGCTCTTTTGTCTCTGGTGGCCATTTTGGGAGACTGCATGTCAGAATTTTTTAATGAAATAGAAGAGGATTTGAAAAGTCACTCAAAATGTGCCCTAATTTTTCTTTCTGCAGCACTAATAATACCTTCTATTGCATAATATACCCCCTCATTTTGTTCCTTTTTAAATTAAATGTTTTAAGAGTTACCACTTTATTCCCATCACGATGGCTCCAGGTGTGCTATACCTTTGTAATACGTAGGACTGTTAGCGCTCTAGTTGTTCTTTAGAACACTTTAGGAGGCTGCAGTAGAGCACAAAGGAATCAACTGACAGTCTCTGTCCTTGTTGGATGTACATGTTTTACTGAGAATGTCAGACTTCATTTTCACATGACTGAGAAAGATAATGTGAATTTACAGAAAATATGCTTTCAGTTTAGCTTATAGATCCCCTTCCAAACCACTGTGGGAAAATCATGAGATATTAGTTTTCTTTCAAACAATATTCATGATATCACAGCAGAAGGTTTTTTCACATGGTAAAATCACCTTAGAACCCACCACAATTCCTAAAACGAGTATGGTACCATCAACAAATGATTTATAATGTAACTAAAGTCCTAAAACCCTCTATTAACTACAATGCTTTTTAATGAGGTGCTATCATGTATATTTGTCCCAAGATGGCTGCCAACACTTCTTGGATGAAGTGCTGACAGCCAATCAGATCAGATGTGTGGTTAGGCTCCGCCCAGATATATATCTTTTTTTGAACCTAAATTACTCAAAATCCACTGGAGCACATATATTGGGACCTAGCAAAGGCACATCGGGCTAACAGTCCCTACAATTTTGCCAAGTTTCGTGCAAATCCATTCAGCCGTTCGAGCTAAAAGTGAGGCCAACCGCCCTATGGAAATTAACATGGGAAAAACGCGTTTTGGGACCCCCCTTTTTTCTCGCCCCCCCCTTGATGAAACCCCCCCAAATTGTCAGGGGCTGCACAGAAACAAAATGTTCCATTTTCCTGAAAATTTCAGCCAATTCCGTCCACAAACGCCAAAGTTATTAGACAGAGAATTTTCAAAAATCCCATAGAGAAAAAATCCTAACTATATATACCTACTGGCGACCGCCAGTAGGTAATATGTATATATATATATATTCACTGAAAAAACCATAGGTTATAGACCATATATAGTTAGGAATTAGCATTTACAAAACCTTGAAAATTCACTGAAAAAACCATAGGTTATAGACCATATATAGTTAGGAATTCGCATTTACAAAACCTTATTTTACTCACACAAAACCATTGAAATTCCATATATAGTTAGTTGCACTAACTATATATCGCGCACCCGCAATCCACTGCTGATGATGTCACATATTACATCATTCATGACATGGTCAGTGACATCACTGATGACATCACTGATGACATCTCAAATGACATCACTGATGACATCACTGATGACATCTCATTTGACATTACTGATCACATCACTGATGATATCATTCATGTGATAATACGATGAACCTCTTCAGACTCTAATATAACCTTAGATACAATCAGTGTAAACAGACACTCACAGACTGTCACTCATCCATGGAGTTACTCACACACCTAGTCAGTCATGCAAAGAATCAATCACACCTCCATTTCCTCAACTATACAGTTATACAAACTTTACTTATTCAAACATATACTAACACATATTTACTCTCTTATACAATCCCTGATACAAGTTCACAATGATCCATACAGCCACTCACACATTCACTGGCTCTTATGCACAGTTATTTATATATGTCAACTCTCACATGTACTGTGTTTTACATATGTACTTACTTTGACATGTAGCACTGAGATATCCATTCACTCACCAATACACTCATGCACACAGTCAACCGCCCATACAGCTGTTTCCACATGCACTTTTGAAACCATACATCTAGTGAATCAACTGCTCACACATCTACGCACAGAGTCATACACCTCCCAGCCACCCACACACACACTCAGTCTCCCATACAAATACTTGGGCAACCAATCAATAACCCATATAGTTACTCATATAGCTACTTATCAACACATGCAACAGTTTACAGAACAACAGACATAATGATGCACAAATTAAGACAGTTTAGTCACTAACCCATGCACTCAGTGAGACACATTTAATCACTCACTCATACAGTCAGTCATGCACCTACTAAATCCTTCATCCAGACACTTATACATCCACTCATTCTTCAATATGTAAGACATATTTTAACTTTACAGAAACATACAGTCACTGGATGTTGTCATCAGTGATGTCATCAGTGATGTCATTTGAGATGTCATCAGTGATGTCATCAGTGATGTCACTGACCATGTCATGAATGATGTAATATGTGACATCATCAGCAGTGGATTGCGGGTGCGCAATATATAGTTAGTGCAACTAACTATATATGGAATTTCAATGGTTTTGTGTGAGTAAAATAAGGTTTTGTAAATGCGAATTCCTAACTATATATGGTCTATAACCTATGGTTTTTTCAGTGAATTTTCAAGGTTTTGTAAATGCTAATTCCTAACTATATATGGTCTATAACCTATGGTTTTTTCAGTGAATTTTCAAGGTTTTGTAAATGCTAATTCCTAACTATATATGGTCTATAACCTATGGTTTTTTCAGTGAATATATATATATACATACATATATAAACATATATCATCTGTATATCTATATAAATACAAACATAAATGCATGCATACATATACTTATATGCATACAGATGCATGTTATTTACATGAAAGTTGAAAAAACACTAATAAAAGCAAAGCTAAAAAGCCACCTCATTACAAACAGAATGGCTTTAACTTAAACGAGGGCGAGATCTATTGCATTTTCAATGCTTGTTTACTTTGGTTCCATCAAGAAGGCATTCAGATGTGTCACACATTTGCCATAAATTCTGAATGTTAGCACTCTAGTTGCACATTAGATCACTGTAGTAAAGCTACTGCTCACCAGGGACGTCTGCTGCTGGTATTCAAAGTGCATGTTTCAGTCTGCATGTCAGAATTTTTTTAATGAAATAGAAGAGGATTTGAGAAGTCACTCAAAATGATCCCTATTTATTCTTTCTGAAGCACTAATCATACTTTCTATGGCAAAATTAACCCCCTCATGTTGTTCCTTTTTAAATTGAGTGTTTTCAGACTTACCACTTCATTCCAATCAAGATGGCTTCTGGTGTGCCATACTTTTGTCATAAGTAAGACTGTTAGCGCTCTAGTTGTTCTTTAGAACACTCTGGGACATTCTGTCATTGGGCTATACTTGGGGTACATCTGGGTGATATTTGGGCTACATTTAGGCTCTTTTGTCTCGGGTGGCCATCTTGGGAGACTGTATGTCAGAATTTTTTAATGAAATTGAAGAGGGTTTGAGAAGTCACTCAAAATGTGCCCTAATTTTTCTTTCTGCAGCACTAATCATAATTCATATGGCAAAATATACCCCCTCATTTTGTTCCTTTTTAAATTAAATGTTTTAAGAGTTACCACTTTATTCCAATCAAGATGGCTTCAGGTGTGCCATACCTTTGTAATAAGTAGGACTGTTAGCGCTCTAGTTGTTCTTTAGAACACTCTGGGACATTCTGTCATTGGGCTATACTTGGGCTACATCTGGGTGATATTTGGGCTACATTTGGGCTCTTTTGTCTCTGGTGGCCATTTTGGGAGACTGCATGTCAGAATGTTTTAATGAAATAGAAAAGGATTTGAAAAGTCACTCAAAATGTGCCCTACTTTTTCTTTTTGCAGCACTAATCATACTTTCTATGGCATAATATACCCCCTCATTTTGTTTCTTTTTAAATTAAATGTTTTAAGAGTTACCACTTTATTCCAATCAAGATGGCTTCAGGTGTGCCATACCTTTGTAATAAGTAGGACTGTTAGCGCTCTAGTTGTTCTTTAGAACACTCTGGGACATTCTGTCATTGGGCTATACTTGGGCTACATCTGGGTGATATTTGGGCTACATTTGGGCTCTTTTGTCTCCGGTGGCCATTTTGGGAGACTGCATGTCAGAATGTTTTAATGAAATAGAAAAGGATTTGAGAAGTCACTCAAAATGTGCCCTAATTTTTCATTCTGCAGCACTAATCATACTTTCTATGGCAAAATATACCCCCTCATGTTGTTTCTTTTTAAATTAAATGTTTTAAGAGTTACCACTTTATTCCAATCAAGATGGCTTCAGGTGTGCCATACCTTTGCAATAAGTAGGACTGTTAGCGCTCTAGTTGTTCTTTAGAACACTCTAGGAGGCTGCAGTAGAACACAAAGGAATCAACTGACAGTCTCTGTCCTTGTTGGATGTACATGTTTTACTGAGAATGTCAGACTTCATTTTTACATGACTGAGAAAGATAATGTGAATTTACAGAAAATATGCTTTCAGTTTAGCTTATAGATCCCCTTCCAAACCACTGTGGGAAAATCATGAGATATTAGTTTTCTTTCAAACAATATTCATGATATCACAGCAGAAGGTTTTTTCACATGGTAAAATCACCTTAGAACCCACCACAATTCCTAAAACGAGTATGGTACCATCAACAAATGATTTATAATGTAACTAAAGTCCTAAAACCCTCTATTAACTACAATGCTTTTTAATGAGGTGCTATCATGTATATTGGTCCCAAGATGGCTGCCAACACTTCTTGGATGAAGTGCTGACAGCCAATCAGATCAGATGTGTGGTTAGGCTCCGCCCAGATATATATCTTTTTTTGAACCTAAATTACTCAGAATCCACTGGAGCACATATATTGAGACCTAGCAAAGGCACATCGGGCTAACAGTCCCTACAATTTTGCCAAGTTTCGTGCAAATCCATTCAGCCGTTCGAGCTAAAAGTGAGGCCAACCGCCCTATGGAAATTAACATGGGAAAAACGCGTTTTGGGACCCCCCTTTTTTCTCGGCCCCCCCTTGATGAAACCCCCCCAAATTGTCAGGGGCTGCTCAGAAACAAAATGTTCCATTTTCCTGAAAATTCCAGCCAATTCCGTCCACAAACGCCAAAGTTATTAGACATAGAATTTTCAAAAATCCCATAGAGAAAAAATCCTAACTATATATACCTACTGGCGACCGCCAGTAGGTAATATATATATATATATATATATATATATATATATATATATATATATATATATATATATATATATATATATATATATATTACCTACTGGCTATCGCCAGTAGGTATATATAGTTAGAATTTTTTCTCTATGGGACTTTTGAAAATTCTATGTCTAATAACTTTGGCGTTTGTGGACGGAATCGGCTGAAATTTTCAGGAAAATGGCACATTTTGTTTCTGAGCAGCCCCTTAAAATTTGGTGGGGTTTCGTCAAGGGGGGGCTGAGAAAAAAGGGGGGTCCCAAAACGCGTTTTTTGCATTGAGTTTTCCATAGGGCGGTTGGACTCACTTTTAGCTCGAACGGCTGAATGGATTTGCACGAAACTTGGCAAAATTGTAGGGACTGTTAGCCCGATGTGCCTTTGCTAGGTCTCAATATATGTGCTCCAGTAGTTTTTGAGAAATTAACGTTCAAACCAAGATATATATCTGTAACAGCGCTCTGGGCAGCGATCCGGTCCGCTTACTTTTCGCTTATCGGAACTTTGCGCGCAGAAAGCTGATTGGCTCTCCGGTGTCTGTCAACATTCTAAACAGTCCGGAGCGGACGCCATCTTGTCTCTCGGTAGGATCGAGAGAGAAGAAGAGGTGGAAAACGAAGGGGGAATTTAATGAAAGGGGGCAAGGTAGACCCCTCTTGACCCCCTAGGAATGTTGTTGGGGTTATTAAAGGGTCCCGTGGGGAAAATAAAAAAAAATGATTTTTCACGGTAGAAGCGCGGCCGCGAACTGGTAGCGAAACGGGAATTCGCCATTTTGTGCTTCGTAAATTAAATTACTAGTTATAAGTGGGTGCGGGAGACGTATCCTAATCCCCTATGTTTCCTGAGGGTGGGTGAGGAGGCTGATATATGTTGATACATCTCTTCCAGCGGCTGTGCGTGAGCTTTTTTTTTTTTTTTGCTGCGTGACAGTCCGGAGCGGCCGCCATCTTGTCTCTCGGTAGGATCGAGAGAGAAGAAAAGGTGAAAAACTAAGGGGGAATTTAATGAAAGGGGGCAAGGTATCCCCCTCTTGACCCCCTAGGAATGTTGTTGGGGTTATTAAAGGGTCCCGTGGGGAAAATAAAAAAAAAATGATTTTTCACGGTAGAAGCGCTTTACGGGCCGCGAACTGGGCCGCAAACTGGTAGCGAAACGGGAATTCGCCATTTTGTGCTTCGTTAATTAAAGTACTAAGTATAAGGGGGTACGGGAGACGTATCCTAATCCCCTATGTTTCCTGAGGGTGGCTGAGGAGGCTGATATATGTTGATACATCTCTTCCAGCGGCTGCGCCATCTTGCCTTTTTTCGAATGCCACAATTTTGTCGTACACGGCAGCCATTTTAGATGCCAGGCTGGTCCCAGGCTATCACCTAACCCTGCGGATGTAGTTTATGGCCCCAGCTGTAGAGAATTCAGACATGCCAATCCTCCTGATTCAGGCGTGTGAGTACTGATTTCAGTGCTAGTCTCCCGCCTCCCGATTTCTGCAAGCAAAAACCCGGGGGCATATTACGAACAACTAGCGATAATTTTTGTCTCTAACTTGTTTAGAGACAAAAATTATCGCCGCACATCGGCGATTTTTATCGCAGATAAACCTTGCTATTATCGCAGAAAAGTCAGCAATATTCATGTATTATCGACCTAATGCTCTTAGCCATGTTATCCACCTCCCATTGGATAACATGGCTAAGAACTGCTCAGGGCAGGTGTTAGATTTTGGAGATATTCGCGCTTAGCGCGAATATCTCCAAAAGTTGGTAATAGAAGGTAGCGATGTTAGGGACTGTTTCCAGTCGCTAACATCTTGGCACGCCACTTTGCATGTCATTAGTGATAAGTATCACTGACATGCAAAGCGGGGCCCAAGATGGTCGCTATCTCCTTTTAGCTGTCACTAACTGGTGTTAGCGACAGCTTGATAATAGGGAAATAATTTTATCTCCGCTTTCATGGTTTTTAAAGCCAAAAAAGCGGAGATAAACCCCCTTGATAATATGCCCCACGATTCCTTGGGGGTTTCAGCTGACAGGGCTTGGTATTGTGTTACATGGTAATTTTTCCATGAAACGTCAGAGGGTCGATGCAGGGATTCTAGAAGAGGTGATAAACCATTTAAGCCTCATGAACAAGCGCATGGTCTTTTAAAGATTTGTGAAGTACTCGGGGCGGCGGTGTGTGTGTGCCCTCTTTCAGGAGCGGGCGGGGGGGCACTGCCAGCAACTTGCCAGGTCAGGTAGTGTTCAACAGGTGCATCACCCTTTCTCTGCCTGCTATTGCGCTCCATGCTTCGGAAAGGTAAGAAAAAGAACGTGCATTTGAGTTTGAAATGTCCGATCCTGCAGCAGCACACTTCCAAAGCCCACACATGACAATAACCCGATTCAAGGCCCCATTCACCCGTTTTTAAAAAAATAGATAACACTCCAACAAAATAAGGTTATAAAACTTTATTAACTACTAACTTTAACGAACGGAACAAAAACTAAAAACATTTAAACATTTCTCAATACAAAAAGCAACAATGGTTAGAAGCTGTCTTTTGTGCGAATAGTCCCAAGGCAGCACAACGTGCAGAGTTCTGGACGGCACCCAGGTGATGTCGCCTGGGTGCCGCACTGGTTTAGGGATCCTACAATGCTGCTCCGAAAATTGGCGTGGGGCGTCCCGGGTGGGGCGGGGGGAGGCCTCGTCAGTAGCGGTCTGTTGTGCGAATAGTCCCAAGGCAGCACAACGTGCAGAGTTCTGGACGGCACCCAGGTGATGTCGCCTGGGTGCCGCACTGGTTTAGGGATCCTACAATGCAGCACAGAAAAACAGCGTGGGGCGTCCCGGGTGGTGCGGGGGGAGGCCTCGTCAGTAGCGGTCTGTGTCCAGTGTCACATGGCTGACACAACATGTACGACAGGCACCCAGGTGATGTCCAGTAAACTGCCGCACTGGTTTTGGTATCCTACAATGCTGCTCCGAAAATTGGCGTGCGGCGGCCCGGGGGGGGGGCGTGGGGGAGCCGGCGTGAACGGGCCTCCCCAGGTGGCGGCCATCTAGCTGAGTTGCGCTCGCTCTTGCGGCCACAGCGTCTCGCTCACCATGTTGTTGAGTTGCTCCCACTCTTGCAGTGCAGCGATAGGCGGCTGCCACATGGCTCTTAAAATGGCGGACAGCTCCTCGGTTTTAGGCCTGGTCCACTGAAATGGTCCTGGGACACTTTGGAACTCGGACGCTTGCCTGCTAGGGCTTGGGTTCCATTCTCGAAAAGCGTCCCCTCAGCCGTGAAGATTGTATAATAGTCTTGGGGGCCCCCGACTCCCGCAGGCTTCCGGTGGGGAGCGGCTGCCATGATTGCTCGCGGAATGACCACGACGGAGCCACGAGATGGTGGTGCTCTCATGCTGACGCCAGCTTCAGTCTGAATGATCCAGAAACAAGGTGGGGCTTTCATCGTTTGGGGAAAAAAAATGTTCTAAACCAATGAAAAGTGTTATTTTTAGGTCATATGACCAAGCCTTCCATCTTTAGGAAACCAAAAGTAAAATGAACCAATGAAAAGTTTTATAAACAAGTCACATGACCTGTTATGCGGCATAGGGCTACAAAAAGCGTAGAAAATCCGTTGGCACGTGAGGCGGCGTCAGTAGCGGACCGATGTGCGAATAGGCCGAAGGCAGCACAACGGGCCGAGATCCGGATGGTACCGAGGTGGTGTCCAGCTAATTGCCGCACTGGTGTGGCCATCCTACAATGCTGCGCCGAAAGACGGCGTGTCCAGCTGAATTGCGGTCACTGTTGCGGTACAGTGACTCGAACGCGCCGAGATCCGGATGGCACCGAGGTGGTGTCCAGCAAATTGCCGCACTGGTGTGGCCATCCTACAATGCTGCGCCGAAAGACGGCGTGTCCAGCTGAATTGCGGTCACTGTTGCGGTACAGTGACTCGAACGCGCCGAGATCCGGATGGCACCGAGGTGGTGTCCAGCAAATTGCCGCACTGGTGTGGCCATCCTACAATGCTGCGCCGAAAGACGGCGTGTCCAGCTGAGTTCCGGTCACTGTTGCGGTACAGTGAGTCGAACGCGCCGAGATCTGGATGGCCCCGATGTTGTGTCCAGCAAGTTGCCGCACTGGTGTGGCCATCCTACAATGCTGCGCCGAAAGTCGGCGTGGGGTGCCCCGTTGGCTTATGAGGTGATGTCAGTAGTGGACCGATGTGTGAATAGGTCGGAACCAGCACAAGGCACCAAGATCCGAATGGCAAGTCCTGGATGTTGAGTGCCTCAGTTGAGATTTCTGAGCAGTGCTTGTAAGACTGTCTGAAGCTTATTTGCACCTGCTGCAGCTTCACTAGGTCCGGCGGAACTTTTTGCCTTTTCCTTTCTGCTTCTTTTCCTACAATGCGTTTCATCTGAAGACACGACCAGGTCCCTGAATGTGTGCAGGGGGACGCTATTGATTGAATGAACGCGCCGAGATCTGGATGGCACCGAGGTGGTGTCCAGCAAATTGCCGCACTGGTGTGGCCATCCTACAATGCTGCGCCGAAAGTCGGCGTGGGGTGCCCCGTTGGTTTATGAGGTGATGTCAGTAGTGGACCGATGTGTGAATAGGTCGGAACCAGCACAAGGCGCCCTGCACTGTTGAGCCTTTTTGAATGCCTGTTTTTTGTTGTTTCCCCTCCATCAAAAACAAAACAAAAATACAAGGCGCCAAGATCCGAATGGCAAGTCCTGGATGTTGAGTGCCTCAGTTGAGAGTTCTGAGCAGTGCTTGTAAGACTGTCTGAAGCTTATTTGCACCTGCTGCAGCTTCACTAGGTCCGGCGGAACTTTTTTCCTTTTCCTTTCTGCTTCTTTTCCTACAATGCGTTTCATCTGAAGACACGACCAGGTCCCTGAATGTGTGCAGGGGGACGCTATTGATTGAATGAAAATGGCGGCTTGACACAAAGCTGACTCAAGCGTTACTGTTGGTGCTATACAGACAAAAATTGGTTTTCAGTTTGTACATTCTTCAGGTTTTTTTTTTCCATCCAAGTCTGATTGAGAGTTTGTAGAAAAATGGCTTCAGATTTTCCACATACTACTTTTCAACATTCTTCCTAAATGTAACAATGTGAAACTCACTAGGAGAACGGCTGTTTCTGTTTCCTTTCAAAATGCTGCCACCAATATTTTCTGAATGGAAGACACCATCTTGTAGCATAAAGGGCCGAAAGGGGTTCTGGTCTGGCCGATGGTTGGTGGAGACATTTTGACTATATCTTGGACCTGCCCGGCCTCGCCCAAAATGGCGCCGGTATAAATGGGACTCGTAACTCTTTGCCCGCAAATGTATATCTAGAAAATGTTATTGTAAGTGGCCCTGTCGTATTTTAATTACAAAATGTACGTCCACCGATTCCGCAACTGTTAGACACCTTTGTTCTTGTCACCTAATGGCCCGCTCGTTACGTTCTTCTACAGTGTAAATGTCTCCTCATCATATACGATTTCAGTTTGCTCCGTGGCCGGCCCACGTGGTTATAGGCCCGTATTTGTATACTGACATTTTCACAATAAAGGTTTTTAAAACAAAACACGGTAGTAGTATTTTCATTTGTAAAGTTTTTACTTTTAGTGACTGTTTTCGAATCAGTAAAAGGCAAGTGAAATAAAGCAGTCCAATTACATGACGGATAAAAGGTATAATATGTAGGAACGCAGTAAAGATAAATGGTCAAGGGCAGTTGTGTTTTTCATGTCTGCAACATAAAGTGATCGATAAGAATCTGATAATCAGGCGTATCGGCGACTAAGACAGCAGGCCGAATCTCTTTTACTCAAGGGCTCCGTCATGGAAGGAAGAAACGCCCTTTTTCTCGAAAAAGGAATATATTTTACTTGCAAGACAGTTGTAAATTTTCCGGGAAAGTACATTAGCCTGGAATATTATAACATATGTTTGAAAAAAAAATATTGTTCGAAAATAATAAAAAGCGTAATTTTTAGGTCATATGACCAAGCTTTTCATCATTAAATTAACAAAAGTAAAATGAACCAATGAAAAGTTTTATTAACAAGTCACATGACCTGTTATGCTTACGTTACGCGCTGCGCGCCGCGCCTCGGATCACTTCCGGGTGCGCTAACGCGGCGTGTCATAAAACGCATTACGCGACAACGTAGGTCAAGAATATAGTCTAAATGTCTCCACCAACCAGCGTTCAGAACACAACCCCTTTCAGCAGTCCAAAAAGTTCTGTTAAATGACAACAGAGGGGACAGGCAACAAGAACCATCAGTCAAAGAGGGGAGGGCAAGTTCTTCTCTTCCGGGTCATGTTGGGGCGCTACCGGAACTGATCGAATTGGTAGTCTACAGTGTTTCTGGATGTTTCAGACTAAAGCTGGCGTCAGCATGAGACCACTACCATCTCGTAGCTCCGTC
This sequence comes from Lissotriton vulgaris, assembly GCF_964263255.1. Taxonomy (NCBI): domain Eukaryota; kingdom Metazoa; phylum Chordata; class Amphibia; order Caudata; family Salamandridae; genus Lissotriton; species Lissotriton vulgaris. The sequence continues at coordinate 1,913,655,728 of NC_141687.1, read as the reverse complement.
GTGGCCATTCCACGAGCAATCATGGCAGCCGCTCCCCACCAGAAGCCTGCGGGAGTCGGAGGCCCCCAAGACTTTTGTAGAATCTTCACGGCTGAGGGGATGCTTTTCGAGAATGGGACCCAAGCCCTAGCAGACAAGCGTCCGAGTTCCAAGGTGTCCCAGGGCCATTTTAGTGGACCAGGCCCAAAACCGAAGAGCCGGCCGCCATTTTGAGAGTCCTGTGGCAGCCGCCTATCGCTGCACCGCAAGAGCGGGCGCATCTCAACTACATGGTGAGCGAGACGCTGTAGTCGCAAGAGCGGGCGGTAAACAGCTGAATGGCGGAAGAGGCACAGTGTAGCAAAAGCGGGCGGAATGGCAACTAAAACGATAAAGGGGCGCCCCACTACAGCTTGTCTTCAGGTCAAACGGATTGTGGGACAAGGTCCAGAATTGAAGAGTCATCAAAAGGCAAAAAGTTCCGCCGGACCCCGGGAGCCGGCCGCCTATGTCGGGGGCGATCTCAGGCTACACCAGTGCTATAAGACTTGGGGAGGGTGTCGGAGCCAAGCGTCTTCTCCGAGTCCATGGCCATCACACCGCCCCTCAGGGGCCTCCGTCAAGCTGTTTAGGAAGGTAACATATCACATTGTTTTCTAATGCAGTCAGGTCCACAAACGACACTCACTTACTTTGAGAATAGTGAAGCTGCAGTAGGTGGAAATAAGCTTCAGACAGTGTTACAAGCACTGCTCAGAACTCTTAACTATGGCACCCAACATCCAGAACTTATGCTATTTGAGAATGGTAGTGACATCGAAGCATCTCAGGGACCAAAACCATTAACGTACTTTCACGTATGAAAATCTTACTTGGGGAGGGGGCAGGAGCGAAGCGCCCCCTCCCAGTCAGCGCCACCACACCGTATGTTGAAAATCTGAAGCCATCGTTCTACAAAGTCAACCAAACTTGGATTGAAAAATCTAGAAAAATGTACAAACTGAAAACCAGTTTTGGTCTGCATAGCATCAGTAACAACGCTTGAGTCAGCTTTGTGTCAAGCCGCCATTTTGATTCAACAAAGCACAGGCATTGAAAAAGGCTGAAATTCAGAACTCTAAACTATGGCACCCAACATCCAGGAGCTTGCTATCCGGATCTTGGAGCCTTGTGCTGTTTTCGATCTATTCACACATCGGTCCACTACTGACATCATCTTATAAACCAACGTTATGTAAATAGTTTTTTAATAAAATGTTTTACCCTGTTTCTTTGCTGGTGTGTTGTCTATATTTTTAATATTTGCATAGGGTTTGTCGTTATTTTGTGCGGGATGGGTGATGGAGCCGAGCTGTCTTGCAGCCCTCATGGTGTGGAGCTCAGTTCATCTCACTATTTTCGTATTTCTCAAGAAGGGTTGTTCCTAATATTTCTATTTTAGCGAGGTCAAAAAGAGATCCAATTAGTGGCCTACTGATTTTGCTCGATTACTTTTATTTTTTTACACGATTTTTCACTATCTGCAAAGACTAAACAGAGTATTGCGACTTTGTGCTTGTTTGTAAATAGAGAATGATCCAAAGAGAACCAATTCTAAAACAGTAAATGCTTGGACAACAATCAATCAAATGGAGAGACAAGGAGGCACGACGGATTACAACGGGGGTAAAGGCCTGCGTTAACTACCCTTCAGTATCTGCAAAGAGAGAGTACTACTAAGGCAAAAGAGGGGAGGGGGGGGGTGCAGCGTTCAAAGCACATCAGCGTGCATAAATACGAAAATGTTTTTAACTATCACGTACTTGACATTTTAAAGCTTTTCATATTTGCTATTAAAAAACCAATGAAATTCACAGAAAAAACCATAGGTTATAGTGGATATATAGTTAGGAATTTGCATTTACAAAACCTTGAAAATTCAATGAAAAAACCATAGGTTATAGGCCATATATAGTTAGGAATTAGCATTTACAAAACCTTATTTTACTCGCATAAAACCATTGAAATTCCATATATAGTTAGAAGCGCTAACTATATATCGCGCACCCGCAATCCACTGCTGATGATGTCACATATTATATCATTCATGACATGGTCAGTGACATCACTGATGACATCACTGATGACATCTCAAATGACATCACTGATGACAACTCAAATGATATCAATGATGACATCTCAAATGACATCACTGATGACATCACTGATGACAACTCAAATGACATCACTGATGACATCTCATTTGTCATCACTGATCACATCACTCATGTGATAATACAATGAACCTCTTCAGACTCTAATATAACCTTACATACACTCAGTATAAACAGACACTCACAGACTGTCACTCATCCATGGAGTTACTCACACACCTAGTCAGTCATGCAAAGAATCAATCACACCTCCATTTCCTCAACTATACAGTTATACACATCTTACTTATTCAAACATATAATAACACATATTTACTCTCTTATATAATCCCTGATACAAGCTCACAGTGATCGATACAGCCACTCACACATTCACTGGCTCTTATGTTCAGTTATTTATATATCTCAACTCTCACATGTATTGTGTTTTACATACATACTTACTTGCACATGTAGCAATGAGAAATCCATTCACTCACCAACACACCCATGCACAGTCAACCGCCCATATAGCTGTTTCCACATGCACTCTTGAACTCATACTCCTAGTGAATCAACTGCTTACACATCTATGCACAGAGTCACGCACCTCCCAGCCACCCACACACACACTCAGCCTCCCATTCAAATACTTGGGCAACCAATCAATAACCCATATGGCCACTCTTATAGCTACTGATCAACACATGCAGCAGCTTACACAACAACAAACATACTGATGCACGAATTAAGACAGTTTAGTCACTAACCCATGTACTCAGTGAGACACATTTAATCACTCACTCATACAGTCAGTCATGCACCTACTAAATTCTTCATCCAGACACTTATACATCCACTCATTCTTCAATATGTAAGACATATTTTAACTTTACAGAAACATACAGTCACTGGATGTTGTGATCAGTGATGTCATCAGTGATGTCATTTGAGATGTCATCAGTGATGTCATCAGTGATGTCACTGACCATGTCATGAATGATATAATATGTGACATCATCAGCAGTGGATTGCGGGTGCGCGATATATAGTTAGCGCTTCTAACTATATATGGAATTTCAATGGTTTTATGCGAGTAAAATAAGGTTTTGTAAATGCTAATTCCTAACTATATATGGCCTATAACCTATGGTTTTTTCATTGAATATATATATATATATATATATATATATATATATATATATATATATATATATATATATATATATATATATATATATATATATATATATATATATAAATATGATGTCATCAAATGCTTCCAGTGTCATTGGCAATTTACAACTGACGGTTAGCAAAATGCACCTGGTACGAAATTGGTAAATTGTATTTGCAATTTTAAGGCAATCACTAAATGATATGGACAAAAGTTTTATATATGAATGATCTATTCTTATTTTTGGATTCGTTATTTAAAGGAATTTGGGAATCACAAATTGGAGTGTTAGCACATTGGGCTTTTTAATTAAAAGGCCAATAGGATAAATTACTTATTTGATAACAGATGTGTGCCACTCATGCTGTTATATTAATTAACTTGTACATGGGACTCAATATCACTGTTCATGTTTTCTATGTCACAGAATATAATCGAGCGTCATTACAGGGTTTCACACTTCACACATGTCGGATCCTTCAATGGAAATCTGCATGGGTTTGCAGAAAGGTTCCTTATTCGTTGCCTCTATCAGCAACAGAAAGAGGGAAATGCGCCATACTCAAGGTGGCATCATCTTTTATCTCCAAAACGTCCTTGTATTTATAGCCAGACATTATCTTGCCGCAGATTAGATTACCATAAGAAAGACTTTGTGAGCAGGCCTAACAGAATAACTAATACCTCTCTCTATATTGCTGAGCTGTGCTGTCCCTTCAGTGTAGCTTAGGAGAGCTGAGCTGTGCAGAATAAATGAAGACATATACGAGTTGTTATTTTTCTCCCAGCGGTGCATCCTAGGGTGTTCACAGATTTGGAAGACAGACCTGCTGTCATAAATAGAGGGAAATCATTTAGCCAGCAATGGCAGCCTCATAACGGTGCTCAGATTTAGGGCTCGTGAATCAAACTGTGGTATCTGCAGACATAGCCATTTCAAAGAGCGCAACAGCATGCTAAAGAACAGGTATGGGGGAGATTCCATTCACACAAGTACCATCTCTACAAAATTGATCTTTATATTTTTTTGTTTATTTGAACGTTGCAAGAATTGCTAGCTTACTCCCAGTCAAACCAGCCTCGTGCCTCAAACGGATAAAGTATCGTCATGTTTTAAACCAGGTTATCGCAGGTGCACACCATCATAGAAGAGGTTGCACAGCTGTGGGAGATGTGTTCAGTACAGCAGTGCACAACTGCATTATCTTTATGCTTCAAACGTTCCTTCCCTCGCAGGTCAGGAGCTTGGTGATGATGGAGCATTATTTACAAATGATTTTACTTGGTCAAATCCTGCTCTACATGCGAATTACTAAATCAAACTTACAAAACATGACTAACATTGTGTCTTGTTGAACACTGAGAGTTTTTAAACTGCATTGTAAAAGCATTCTGAAAAGGTCACAAACTGGTGATGTTGAGACATACAGATACGAGAGAGAAAAACTACCGATGTGTTTTGATAATAATGTGAAAACGAATAATGGCGTTGGTAGGTTTTTAGCAAAATATGATTTGAAAGGATTGTTCTATTAAAATGAGACTTGCTATGTTTTCTCAAATGCAATTCTGAAACTGCAGAGATGCTGTCTGTTTAATAATAAAATATGATTAGACTATGCTTATGAAAATAGTGAAATTATGTTTATATATTAGTTTTCTTATACGTTTATATTTCTTAAATGGATTAATGTTAGCATGTTTCCTTTAGAAAATGCAGAGTTTTGTAGTTTTCCCAAGTAGGCCTTGAAGTGTATTGTGTCTTTCCATTGTAGGCTGGAGAGAAATGTATTTGTCCTTCATTATTTCCTTCAAATGAGAACAAAATGCTGACTTGATTGCTCTAGTTACAAGTGTTACCGCCGAAGTTTCATTCTTACAGTCTGAATATCCTCTCTCTATGAATAAATTGTGTCAACCTTGTTGTAAGCATACTCGGAAGCCAGCATGTGGACTAGTTAAATTGCAAGTGTGCTTCCTGTTTCCGAGGTGGTTTTGATATTGCCATTCTTAGAAAAGAGCAAATAATTAACAAAGATATTATGTGAAGGTTTTGGATACTTTGGGCTGAAAATTGATCTTGGATCTCAACCAATAGAAATCGTGCAAAATTGTGCAAAGCTACTTTGTTGGCAGGAGCTGGGAACATTTTGGAGTGTAATTGCCCTGTGGGAAAAGGACGTATGCAGCTGTTTCCTTGCAAATCCTGGGCCTGATATGCTGTTGGTCCGAATTCCGACTATACTGAACTGAACTCTCCTGATGGCCCCTGTACTTCATCAGCTGGTGAAGTTGGGCAGGCTATACCTTTCAGCTGAAGGGTTAGCTATTCAGACTACTGCACACTGTGCTTTAGTCTATTCTTGCATCTCGGTCCAGGTAATCTACAGCTGAACTTTGGTTTGTATGATTCTTGAGTTGCAAACTGAAATTGCAATGTGTACTCTTTCTCTCTCTTTATCTCTCCCCTCATGCCAGTCATTTAATTATTGATGTGTTTTTACTTTGAACTGTAATTGTGTGGTGATTTTACCTGTATTCAATTGATTAACCAAGTAATGAAAATTCTAATGTACTTTGGTAGAGGTTTGCTTGGCTAAGGAGGTGAGAGTCGTGCACTGACATAGAGCAAAGTTAGGGAGAGGACATCAACTCCCATCTCCCCCTGCCATAATTTCCTGTTTCCTGGCTGACACGCTGAAAACCATGCTGCGGACCCGCATTCCTCGTAGACGTTTGCCTGCCTAATGAGGGAAGAGCCGTGAACTGACATACAGCACCGCTGGAGGACTTCAACTCCCATCTCCCCCCACCATCATATCCTGCTTCCTGGCTAACGCAATTATAAGCACGCTGCAGACCTGCATTCCTCGTAGAAGTTTGCCTGCCTAAGGTGGGGAGAGCTGGGCACTGACATCGAGCACCACTGGGGAGAGGACTTCAACACCTATCCCCCCTGCCATCATTTCCTGCTTCCTGGCTGACACGCTTAAAAGCACATTGTGGACCTACAGGGCGGGATGCCTGCCGGGGCGCCCCTTGTCCACTACAGCATAGCGAAGCATACTTCCACATTAACAACACGTGGCAAGAGGAAGAAAGGACCCTATAAAGAACCTTCCTCCTCAAATCCAAGAAATCAAGAAAATCGACACCCGCACATTGAGCCTGAAGGGGACAATTTCGAACTGTTGTGGTTAAAGGCTCCTATTGAGGCCATTTGTGAGAAAGTATCATCATTGTCAAAATCCTATTCAGTTACGTCTGGATAACATTGACTGAAACTCCAAGAGACATTAAACTTAAATTGTGCCCTGTTTCAGCAAAGCCTATGTATCAAACACATCACACCTATTACTTCCAATCCCCCCATCGCCAAGTTTTCCAACCCCCAGCTGGGTAGCACCACAGGGGTGGACATGTTTGGCACACAGCTTTCAATAGGGGATACCGCACACCTGAGCAGCTTCTACTGGGGTCTTTAAGGCCCACTCCACGGGTGTACATCATGTAGTTTACCCTTTTCTGACTTGGAACTTAGCAGGCTTTAACATTAAGTGCCATAACGAGGACTGGCTTGCCATCCTGGCTGACTTCCAGATCATTAGAATGCAAGAAACCTGGGAGATTGCACCAGTCTTAATCAATGGGTTCTGTTTGTTTCACTCTGCAGCCTTACCCTCTCCTGGAGGCAGACATAGGGGAGGTTTACTCACTCTGATATTCAACGTGGCTACCCTTAATGTTTTGCACTTCTCCCTACTTTCAATTATTGCTGCTTAAAGACAACGAAAAGTGGGACATATTACTAAAGAATTATTACAATAATAATTTTCAAAATCCTGAAGCAGTACCTCTGCTTTTCGATAATGTACTAAAGGACCTTGTGGAGTCCCACCCTAAACCCATTTATATTATTTGGCTAGGTGATTTTAATATTAAAACATCTACCTGGAACTCAAAGGATCAATATGGGATCGTAGACCATAGAGACGTTGCCATTCATCACTTTTACCTAGATGTACAAGGAAAAGTGCTAAATAGCAATCTAACGAAGTGGCAACTCACCTTACAAAACGCAATAGATCCACAAATGGGGCAATTTTTTCCCACTTTTCACAGAGCTGAATATTCATCAACGATAGATTATATTATTTCCTCAGATTTCCTTACTTCAAGCTTAATCAAGTCATAGAATATTTTACCAAATTTAGTGACCATGCTATGCTTCCTTGTGCTATAACATGGCAGGGTTCTAAAAATCGCATCAAAACCAGTTTCTTTAAAGCGATTTTAGTTAGAAATAATGGTTACATATTAAAATGGGACAAGCTAGACGCAGCCACTCTTTTCGCAAGTTTTTTAGTGTCCAGCCGGGAGGATATTAATACCTGCTGGGACCCTCTTTCAAATCAATTGTTGGTAACCGAAGCGTTTTGTAAACTACTGTATGACTTCAAATCAAACTTGTCTCATCTGATACCAGCTAGAGATAGCACACTATACAGGTGGTTTGATAAGAGTTGTTCACTGGCCTCTGCAAACCTACGTAAGGTTCTCCAAGCCTCTCCCAGAAACAAAGAGGAGGTTTGTATGATAAGGAAAATATACAAATCAACAAGGGAAAGTAGGTTGTGGCATCGTAAATCTGAGGCTTGTGATAACTTAAAACAAGCCTCAGCCTTCCAAGACAGCTCTGATTTCTGGAAGGCAATTAATGCATGCATGTAAGACCTGGCATCATTTGCGTGGTTTCCCCTGTCTTTTTGGCCTCTACCTCCTGTATTTTTAATGCTGTGCTGGATTTCGTTTTTGCTGGTTTAGATGCTTTGGACACTCTGCCAATGCTGATCAGTGCCAGAGTGTAAGTGCTCCCTGTGTAAATTGTTATGATGATTAGATATACATGATTGGCAGATTTGTATCACCAAGAAGTCCCTAGTAAAGTGCAATGGGTGTGCCAGGGCTGGTGATGACAAATGCTACTAGTGGGCCTGCAGCACTGATTGTGCAACCCACATGAGTAGCCCCAAATGGTGTCTCAGGTCTGCCACTGCAGTGCCTGTGTGCAGTCTGTGAACTGCCATGTCCTCCTGGTCGGTGTCCCCACTGACCAGGCCTAACACTTCCCTTTTTGTGCACATTGGTCACCCCTATGGAAGGCCCAAGGTACCCCCCTGGGTAGGGTGCAGTGTATGTGAAAGGTAGAGCATGTACTGGCGCAGGTGACATGCTCTGGTAGTGAATTACAGCCATTTTCGTTTTTCACTATTGTAAGGCTATCTTGCTCCATAGGCTAACATGAGGGATGCTGGCTAAAGTGGCTACCTCCAAGGGCGTTTATTTGAAAAAGTGTATTGATATTTTGAAAATAATTAATGTATAGGATACTTAATAATCCTGATTGAGTGTAGTTCAGTCAATCATATATACAGACTTCTGACTTTTCAAAAGTGAATACAGTAAACATTTAACATTGAACAGAAACAACAACAAGAAGGTATATAAGCTACATATTGGTTTTTATCAAAAAATCACAAGGGTTATAAAATACAAATATATCGACAGGAATACAGGAAGAATACAATGGATTGCAGTTAAATTCTCTGTAGAACCTGTAGACACCTATCCAAAGCATAAATGTTTTTAATTCCCATAGGATCAGGGTAATGGTTGACGTTTCGGTCTCTTATGAGTAATTCCTTGAGACCATCATCAGGACTGATCAATAGATATTTGTAAAGCCCTATTGTAAAATGAAATAGAGAATATTTACTATTACAATTAAATCAAATCAAACAATTTCATTAAGCATTATACACCTAGATTTAACATTAAAACCGTATCACAGACTTAACAAAACATAATTGTGTTCACAAGACAAATTAACCTTTAGACTAAACAAAACTTACAATGGTGACCATATACATAGACAACACTTTTCTAGATTTCAAATAATTAGAGTAGCATCATTTGAACCCCTAAATCCAATCATGTGTTAGAGTGGGGGTTCTAAGCGGAATTCTAATCGGCATATCAAATAAAGCCGATTACATGTCACTAAATGTATTAATGATTGTATACATATTTATAGATTGAAACAAAAAGCAATCTGTATAACATCATTGCAGTCTTTGACTCAAAATTATTGTATAAGTAAGGGTCTTTAGGAGACTCTGATGAATATGTGAGAAAATAACGATTTAAAATATTCAGATTATTTACATCGTTATATTGTTCTTATACATTAGTCTATACAGTGCATATAGGGTGGAAACAACAACCCAAAAGGACTTTGAGTCTTTATAGGAGTCAAGAAGGTTAATACCTTGTTTTATTGGTCCACGAAGAAATGGGCAAGGGTATTTGTAAAAGGTGGTTGAACTATCGTCCGCAGTTCTGTATGGATAGAGTTTAGAAAGAGTCTCTGTAGGAGCTCAAATAATCAGGGCTATCATATTATACAGCGAATATTAATTAAAAGTCGTACCTATGTAAAGCGTTCTTTTCCCGGCAAGGATGAAATAGTTTGGGGCATCACGGGTAAAATCGTCTAAGAATCTGCAATAGCATGTTTATGATTTTAGGCATTAGTTGAAATGAGATGCTTAAGTTACAACAAAGTCACTTGATAAGGTAAGATATTATGTATGATTACCTCACCAGAGTCCAATGATCATATCATATACATGTCGACAATGCCTCAAATCGGGGTAGCACGGAGCTTAAAATCAGAATATTTGGAGATCTGTGGGGTAAGAAATATTATGCCATGAACTCGATATCGAGTAAACTATATTAGCGGAGCTTGCTACAGATTCATAAATTTCAACACAATGTAGTTACCTTTTTGGGAAAGGAGATATAGCAATCGCAGTCAATGCGGCACAATTGTAGAGTAGGAAGATTGCATTTAATGCAAAGATCGTCTTTAATCGATCTGAAAAATGAAGATATGGCACAATGGTTCAAACCTATTTAGTTAGGAACAAAGTACACTGATCAAAATATTTAGGGCCTTACACATCAATTCTAATATGTATCTAATGTGTATCTAAATGATCCGATTAATTACTACATTTATTAAATACGATGCTTTGTTACACATGCAGGATTTCACGTGCAACAAATATCCAGTATACAATGTAAATATGGCATGCTTGATATTTTGATCATACTTATCCGCAATTTACCCTAAGCGGATAACATCCACAGCCTATTGTTGAGACACTGTTCATGACAATGTAACAACTGAAGAAATCTTATTTTATTGTTCGATAATTTATTGAAACTAACCAAAATGCTTGTGTTCTGAAAAAGTAAAAAATTCTGTAAGAGTGCGATTGAATTACCCATTCCAAGATGGCACTCGGTACATCGTCCCAATTAATGTTTGATCGCTATAATTCAACCTACTAACAAAAACAAATCTAATTGTTACTAAGGAAGATTGTTTAGTTATCAATCTTATTTTCGGAAATATTAGCTGTCAACCTAATTTTTCCGTAATATATGTGAGTGTTGAGACACTTGTAACAACGTGGGCCTTTCAAGATGGCATCTGTTTATTTTTAGTTTAGTCCCCTTTCGATTTCCAAACAATCGAATTTAAACGCTCCCGTACACACAGCCGAACTTCTTTCTTTCCTTCGGTGGATTCCTGAAGTTCGAAACTATTTAAAACTTCACATCAGGTAACTGAGCTCTAGCGCACCCTAAGGCCCTAAATATTTTGATCAGTGTACTTTGTTCCTAACTAAATAGGTTTAAACCATTGTGCCATATCTTCATTTTTCAGATCGATTAAAGACGATCTTTGCATTAAATGCAATCTTCCTACTCTACAATTGTGCCGCATTGACTGCGATTGCTAAATCTCCTTTCCCAAAAAGGTAACTACATCGTGTTGAAATTTATGAATCTGTAGCAAGCTCCGCTAATATAGTTTACTCGATATCGAGTTCATGGCATAATATTTCTTACCCCACAGACCTCCAAATATTCTGATTTTAAGCTCCGTGCTACCCCGATTTGAGGCATTGTCGACATGTATATGATATGATCATTGGACTCTGGTGAGGTAATCATACATAATATCTTACCTTATCAAGTGACTTTGTTGTAACTTAAGCATCTCATTTCAACGAATGCCTAATATCATAAACATGCTATTGCAGATTCTTAGACGATTTTACCCGTGATGCCCCAAACTATTTCATTCTTGCCGGGAAAAGGACGCTTTACATAGGTACGACTTTTAATTAATATTGGCTGTATAATATGATAGCCCTGATTATTTGAGCTCCTTACAGAGGCCTCTTTCTAAACTCTATCCACACAGAACTGCGGGCGATAGTTCAACCACCTTTTACAAATAACCTTGCCCATTTCTTCGTGGACCAATAAAACAAGGTATTAACCTTCTTGACTCCTATAAAGACTCAAAGTCCTTTTGGGTTGTTGTTTCCACCCTATATGCACCCTATAGACCAATATTTAAGAACAATATAACGATGTAAATAATGCGAATATTTCAAATCGTTATTTTCTCACATATTCACCAGAGTCTCCTAAAGACACTTACTTATACAATCGTTTTGAGTCAAAGGCTGCAATGATGTTATACAGATTGCTTTTTTGTTTCCATCTATAAATATGTATACAATCATAAATACATTTAGTGACATGTAATCGTCTTTATTTGATATGCTGATTAGAATTCCGCTTAGAACCCCCACTCTAACACATGATCGGATTTAGGGGTTCAAATGATGCTACTCTAATTATTTGAAATCTAGAAAAGTGTTGTCTATTTATATGGTCACCATTGTATGTTTTGTTTAGTCTAAAGGTCAATTTGTCTAGTGAACACAATGATGTTTTGTTAAGTCTGTGATACAGTTTTAATGTTAAATCTAGGTGTATAATGCTTAATTAAATTGTTTGATTTGATTTAACTGTAATAGTAAATATTCTCTATTTCATTTTACAATAGGGATTTTACAAATATCTATTGATCAGTCCTGATGATGGTCTCAAGGAATTACTCATAAGAGACCGAAACGTCGACCATTACCCTTATCATATGGGAATTAAAAGCATTTATGCTTTGGATAGGTGTCTGCAGGTTCTACAGAGAATTTAACTGCAATCCATTGTATTCTTCCTGTATTCCTGTCTATATATTTGTATTTTATAACCCTTGTGATTTTTTGATAAAAAACAATATTTTGCTTATACACCTTCTTGTTGTTGTTTCTGTTCAATGTTAAATGTTTACTGTATTCATTTTTGAAAAGTCAGAAGTCTGTATATATGATTGACTGAACTAAACTCAATCAGGATTATTAAGTATCCTATACATTAATTATTTTCAAAATATCAATACACTTTTTCTAATAAACTCCCTGGAGGCACTCTCTACCCATCTCATAAATCTCTACCCAAGCCCCCAAGGGTATATTGGGTTGCTCACTGTGTGTACCCTAAAGTGGCTACCAGCATATCTTCCCATAGGATCACGAAAGGACATAAAAGTCTGGTATCCCTGAACTCAGAATTTAATAACACATCTTTTAGGAAAAATTGTTTTTAAGTCCTGTGTTTGAGAACAGCACTTTTAGAAAGTTGCTGTTCTCTTCTCTGACCTTTCTGTGTGCCTTGGCCTGTTTGTGTATTGACTGCTCGGTTTGAGAGTGACAGGGGCTGGGGATTCCCCAGGAGGCTGGCTGAGTCAGCCCTAGGCTGAATGACTGCATTTGCAACTTGAGTGGTGGGAAGAGATAGCACCTGGGCCTGAATAGGGCGGTGCCTGCCTTACACAATGCTGGGTCCACCTCCTACTGGGCGGCTGACGACTCTGCCCCTCACTCTGAAAGGAAAGGAGAAGCCAGGAAAACAAAGTGCTCAAGAAACACCCAGAACTGGTTCAGACCGGGCTCAGGGCCCACTTGCACAAAGAGAACAAAGACTTTTAGGGGTATAAGTACAGGACCCCTGACAACAGAAAATTAGATCATCCTGGAATCAAGAAGGAACCTCTGCCAAGGAGAAAGCTGAAACTGAAGATGGAAGATTGTCCAGCTGTTGCTCTGCTGGACTGCCCTGCTGTTGCTTTGCTGCCAAGGAAAGGGGAAGGACTTTACTTTGTGCTATGTCCCCTTGCTTGAAGGAATCTCCAAGGGCCTGAGAAGAACTGGCTCCCTGTCATGAAGTCCCAGGAACAAAAGGACTTCACCCCCAGCTTCCCCTGAGCTCTACTAAGAGAGTTCTGTCCTTCCTGAAGAGTGTGGCCCATGTGTGGTGCCTCTGGAAGTTGTACCTATACTGGGAAGCTGGAAACTAAGATTTAAAGACTTTGCTACAGAAAAGTTATTGCATCGCTCACTGTGGAGCGCATCCCTGACAGTGCGAGGAAATTCCCGCCGCTACGAAGGCCGATATCGTCGCAGCGCCTGTTGCCGCTGCCAGAGCCGTCGCATCCTTCATTTGCAGGATGCACCAGACCGCTGTGGGAAGACTAACATCGCTGCGAGTGTCGTCGGAGAGCCTGTCGTCGCTGGGTGAGATCGCTGCACCGCTTGCATGCGGACCGCATCACGTCACTGCGAACATCATCACAGAACCCGCATTTAGGAGCTGCAAGAGAGAGATCGTCGCTGGATCGCACATCGTCGCCCCGGAGATCATCGCAGCCCCTACGAGATCGTCGCATTGTGCCTTTGCGAGAACAAACTTCCTACGGAACCTACGCACCAGAATCCATACAAGTGGCCTTCCTCCCCATACAGACCGGTACGTCGCACCACGTCCGCTGCCACAGCGGGGTTGTCGCATCGCCTCCCCAAGGTCTCAGGAGCAATGCATCGCTTGTTTTCCACTGCACCAGCTTCTGCTTTTGGAACTTTGTCGCTTCTAAAGGTACTGTTGACTAAACGTGACGCAACTGTGAACTTTTCACACAACTGTGGATTATTTTTATCGCAACCTTAAGAACTTTACCGCAACCATATTCTTGAACTGTGTATGTTGGATTTGTCGTTTTGGTCTCGTGTAGTTTAGATTAAATACCTTTATTTTTCTGAACTGTTGTGGAGTCAGTTTGTGGTGTTTTCACTGTGTTACTGTGAGTGTTGGTACAAATACTTGACACATTGCCTTCTAATTAGCCTTGACTGCTCGTGCCATGCTACCTAGAGGGTGAGCAGGGGTTATCTCAGAGGGTTTCCTCCTTACCCTGACTAGAAGCAAGGGTTACAATTTGGATAGTGGTACCTACCTCTGCCAACTAGAGACCCCCAGTTCTAACAATGCACCTTTTTATGAAAGACAATTGTGGACCTTCTCTAGATGTCGATATTGATGAAGATTCCTGGATTAGATACTTCCAAGAAATCCTCAAGAAAAGAGGGGACATTCCAAGTGATGATGTTTACCAGGTAAAGAGGCTCCTAACTGTCTTTCTTTCGATCTTGAGGAAATCGAATTGGCATTTTTACAATTCCCATCTAGGAAAGCTCCAGGGCCAGATGGGGTCCCTATGGATATCTTTCTGGATAATATTCTTTTTTGGTCCCCTCTTTTAACAATGGCATTTAATGCGATGGCTAAGACAGATCCCCCTCCATCTTGGAAAAACTCTGTCATTATCCCAATCTATAAAAAATGGGATACCTCTATGCCAGCAAACTTCCCTCCTATTTCCTTACTCAATAGCACAGCCAAAAGTATGGGCAGGCTTCTGTTAGACAAACTGGAAGCATGGGCAAAGGAAAAGAAAATCCTTACAGATGTGCAGTACCGGGTTAGACAGGGCAGGACACCATTAATCAATGCCTTAATTTGTCACTGTACTCAGGTAAATATACCACGATAAAAAATGCCAGTTTACATATGGCTTTCATGGACCTGTCAAAGGCCATTGACTGCGAGGTGCACAATAAACTCGGGCGTAGATAACGCCATCATTACCTTTATAAGAGAGCTTTATTGGAATGTTACTGCGTGAGTGCATTTTGGAATGTAAGGTGAATGCACTAAACTTTTTAAAATTGAAAGGGGTGTCAGACAAGGATGTGTTTTGGCCCCATTTGTTTTTGCCATTTACACTTACAATCTAAATGATGCCTTTATTGATACCTCGAAAGACACTCCACAGCTACTGATGTCTTCCCTCCCTATCCTCCTCTACGCAGATGACGCAGTCTTACTGGCCAGAACTCCCATGACCCTTCAAAACCTGATTAGACAATATACAGTCTTTATGGGTAATTTGGACTTACATGTAATATAGCCAAAACTTGTATTATGGCAATGGGAGGGGATGAAAAGAAGATAATGAGATATCACTCGGGGGGAGAAACGATTGAGCAGGTAGAATATTTTAATTATTTGGGGATACTCTTTGATGTCAAACAAAACTGGAAGGTGATGCTGCTTTGCCATGTAAACTTGATGGCCCATAGTATCGCCACCATTTTTAGATCTTCCAAAAAACTGGGTTGCAACCAATTGTAGAAATGCAGAAATTTTATCGGGCAAAAACATTATCAATTGCTACATACGGGGCAGCAATATGAGGGATAACTGATGTTACCGCACTTAAAGTTATAGAGGATAGATTTATTAAACGGTTGCTGTCAGTGCCACCTACTTTCAACAATTTTCTCACACATAAAGAAGCTAGTATGGTGTATATTACTGATACCAATACATTTGCGCCTCTTTTCCTTTGGCTATCAGCATGGAAAAGGGGCACAGTCTGGGTCTAAACCAGAAAATCCTGAAGGATATCCTGAACCTGGACCATGTTAGTAAAACCCTTGGCTAGCGTATGTCAGGAACAATGTAGCCATTTTAGGACTTGCTTTTTTATAAGATGCACCAACCCTCTGTGAACATTTTCCTGAATCCAGATTAAAGGATATTTTTCTAAATAAAGTGATTTGGGATAGGTGGGAATTTCATATAGAGAAACATTCTGTAAAATTTTATGAAAACATACCGCATATATTCAACCTTTACCTCTCTTACTTAGGGTTTGTAGAGAACAACCAGCATAATTTTATCTTGACGGAATTTTGACTGAATTTTATCCCATTAATGCTGGGTCACCATAATAACACATTCTCTGTAAGCAATTTACCACCTCGTCAGTGTAACAACAAGGTGCCCCAATCAACCTTCCATATTTTATTCTTCTGCCCCCTGTACACAGTAGAGAGGAAGATTTCTATTATTTCACATTTAAAGACATTCTCACTTCACAGGTCAGGCTTAGCATTGTCTATATTTGATCAATTAGAAATTCCATTAGTTTGGTATGTACTTGAATCCTTCTTATTGGCTGAGAACCCGTAAGGCACAACATCCATCACATATTAAGACTACTGTTTTAATTGATGTACCTGTTCTAATATTCACAGTTGTTGTTAATGTTCTCATCTTAATTTGATGGTTTAAAACTACTGGCTCCTATAATGTATTCATTATTTTACTAGATTTGTTTAAATGTGATGAAATGCTTTTATTCTATTTATTGTATAGTTTTATGCAGTGTTCAAATGTGAAATAAAGTTTGTTGCTGGTGATGAATTGGCTTTTGTGCATTTGACCATTCGTCTTGAAGGTTAGATAAAAGTGCCTTGATAACTATCCGAGTCTGTCATTTTTATTGATAATATTTTTGATTATTGTTGTTAGATAGGCATTTCTTCATTACAGGTCCTCATGCAGGAATGACTTCTGTCTCTAATTATCTTAGTCCCTATTTGCTCATACAAAGATCAATCAGCGGATC
The DNA here is from genome assembly GCF_964263255.1 of Lissotriton vulgaris. Taxonomy (NCBI): domain Eukaryota; kingdom Metazoa; phylum Chordata; class Amphibia; order Caudata; family Salamandridae; genus Lissotriton; species Lissotriton vulgaris. The sequence goes on along the minus strand of NC_141687.1, from coordinate 1,913,638,642 downwards.
TCATGATTTGTAAGTGGTTATAGAGTGGGGGTAGGGCACCAAAATGCCACCTTCAAATCCGTCAATAGATTAGGCAGACCTGTGCTTAAATCGTGGTAAATGCCTTCCTACTCCAACGTTTGAGTCATACTCCATGACTCGAGCGTTGGAGTAGGAATGCTTTTACCGCGATTTAAGCACAGGTCTGTCTAATCTATTGACAGATTTGAAGTACTTAATTTACAAGCAACTGCACGGACCCTCAGGTTGTAGCACGCTCTCTGGTAAATAGGAGCCTGCGGGCCCAACCCTCAACTATCAACGCTACCCTACTTGGAAGGTGGCAATGTTGTGCCCTACCCCCCACATCACGTTCTAGTCCTGAAGAAGAGCCCACATTAAGGTGCAACTCATCCTACACTAACCAGGGGTCGAAACATCGACTGTCTTTTACAAGACCTACCCATTAACAACAGATCATTGCTACTGTGTTTTACTACATGGGATAGGCTTATATAAATGTTGAACATGTTTGGGGCTATGCCCTACATGCCCATGTGATGTCAACTAGTTAAATCTTTGTGTGACCACATCTGACTTCTGAAACTGCCTTACACAACCCGGATCCTCACAAATCACTCCCCCTTCCCTTATTTCCTTCTCACCTCACTTTGGGCACAAATGTTTATTTATATTGAGTATGTGTGTACATAAAATGTATGTGAATGAGGATGTGAATAAATACCATTACTCATTAAAATCGTGGTACTAGTTATATATACATTAGTTTCTAGTATCTCTGCATGCACCAAGAAGCTTGTAGACTGGGACCCCTACTTATGCAACATTAAATAATACTCAGCTCTTTAAAGTGCTATAAAGCTTCATGTCTATGATAGTAAGCAATATGCTAAATGCAAATTTATAAAGATGCGTAGTGAAAGAGAACTGAAATGCCAAAACACAATCACTGCAATAGAAACATATCTTTGAATACTATTGAATAGAAAACCTATGCACACCAAGCAATGAAAAATGACATGAAATGCCTTTGTGCAGTTATGTGATCTATATGACATATTAGCTGTTAAAATCTTTGTTCTGCAAATGCATCAAAACTGAGTTTCCTAAAATCCAAACATTAAAATATTCTTTGATTTCTAAATTGATGAGGACCGGATTCAAAACTGTTTAAAATAAGAACTGTATATATGTTTTTTATTGCATGGTTAAACTGTTTGGAACACAAGTCTTAATAATAATAATAATAATAGGGGCATTTATAGAGCGCTGAGTTACGCACACCGGCGTGTCCCCGCGCTGGCAATGAGAGAGGCGGAAAACAGGGAAATGAAGCTGCCAGGCAGGCCACTATCTAACATAGAGGTAGGTTTTTAATTTAGCTCGAAACCTCGTTTCTGCTGGTTCCAAGCGTAGGTCGACTGGGAGTTTGTTCCAGTGGTTTGGCGCTAAATACCTAAAGGATCTGCCTCCCATGCAAGCTTTCTTCACCTTGGGGATCCTCAGCAGTCCCCCACCCGTAGATCTAAGCGCTCGGGCAGGTTCATAGGCTTCAATCAGTCTCTGCAGTGGTCGAGGTGCCCTGCCATTCAGAATCCGATGACAAGTGCAGAGAGCCTTGTACTCGACTCTGCTCCTCACAGGGAGCCAATGTAGCTTCTGCAGGGCCACCTTCGAGGGCGCCCTTTTGGGCAGCCTAAGGATCAAACGTGCTGCCGCATTCTGCAGCACTTGAAGGCGACCAACTCTTTTACCCGGTGCCCCCAGATACAGCAGGTTCGCATAGTCCAGCCTTGCGGTCACCAATGCATGTGCCAGGGTTTGACGAGCTTCCATCGGCAGTAGGTCAAGAACTTTCCTCAGCCTTTTCAAGACCCCAAAGCACACGCCGACCACACGGTTGATCTGGGGCCCAAAAGTAAGACCCGCATCGAACCATACTCCTAGGTTTTTTGCCTCCTGACAAGGGGTGGGGGTCGGTCCTAGACAGGATGGCCACCAGGCCGATGACCAGGCAGACTGGGCTCTCCCTACCACCAGCACCTCTGTCTTGCTGCCGTTAAGTTTCAAACAATTCGTGGCAATCCAATCGGCAAGATCTTTCATGCACGATCGGAAGCCATCTGCAGCAAAACAGGGCGCATGCGACAGGGAGATGACCAGTTGCGTATCATCGGCGTAAGATACCATTTGGAGGCCATGACTCTCCACAATAGGGGCAACAGGCGCTACATACAAGTTAAAAAGGGTCAGGCTCAGGGACGAGCCCTGAGGCACGCCCTAGCCCAAAAGTACCCCTTTGGAATAGCAGTCGCCCTGCCTCACTTGGAAGCTTCTTCCTGTTAGGAAGGCCTGGATCCACCTCAGCGCGGTGTTAGCGATGCCACCTCTGTTCAGACACTGTAGCAAGGTGGAGTGTGCTACAGTGTCGAACGCCGCGCTGACGTCTAGCAGGATCAAGGCCATAGATTGCCCCTCATCTACACCCTGTCTCAGATGTTCTGTTGCCATAAGAAGGGCGGACTCTGTGGAGTGACGCGGTCTGAAACCGAACTGCGTAGCGTGAAGCAACCCCGCCTCCTCCACATGTTCCATGATTTGGGTATTTACCACCTTCTCAGCCACTTTGGACAGAAAAGGCAGGAGTGAGATGGGCCTCAGATTTTCCAACACCTCAAAACCAATGTGAGATTTCTTCCAGAGAGTGAGCATCACCGCCTGTTTCCACCCATTGGGTAACATGCCAGACTTAAAGGAGGTATCCAGGACATGCCTTATGTAGGGCTCCAGGACTTCCAAGCTGTCCCCCAGCCGTTTAGGGGACACCGGGTCCAGAGGGGAGCCAGATTTTACTGAGAGACATACCCTGACTAGCTCTTCAGGAGGAGGAGTGGTGAAATTTGTGAGGAGCCCCGAATTCTCCGTGCCCTCCGATGTTACCTCAAACTCAACCCCTGTGGGGGGAGGATTAGGGAAGGTTGAGTAAATTTTCTCGACTTTAGTGGAGAAGTAGTCGGCGATGCGATCGCAAGTTTCCGTCGAACAACTCTCCGGGTCGGCAGACGAGTCTATAGTAGTCAAAGACTTGTAAATGCAGAAGAGCTCCTTAGCAGAATTTTTTGCCCCTAGAATTTGCCCTGCATAGAATGCCGCCTTCGACTTTTTAATCAGCCTATGGTGCAGCCGCCTTTTTTCTAAGAACAGTTCCCCGGCCTGAGTGTCATATGATACCCTCCAGGCTCTTTCAGCTCGCTTACATTCTGCCTTTGTCCGCCGCAGCTCTCCATTGAACCAAGGGGCAGATCTTTCCTTGCGGCCGCACGCGGATGTTCGGCAGAGTGGTGCGGTCTGATCTAGCACCTCTATAATGCGCCTATTCAAGTTAAAAACAGCAGATTCTATGTCCTCACCTCCAGGCTGGCCTTCCCTTGTCAGTGCTTCATTAAAGTCTTCCAAGGAGAATTTTGCCCACTTCCTCCTTAAATAATTCAGGGGTGCCTGACTATGTTTTATAGTTTTAGTGCTATTTATGGAGAATACCACCAGAAAGTGATCTGTCCAGGGGATCGGCTCGACTGTGGAGACCTCAACCCCTCCCCAGTTTGCAAAGACCGGGTCCAAAAGATGACCTTGAGGATGCGTGGGACATGAGAGCTTGAGTTCGAGCTGAAGGGCTTGAATGTCCCTGCAAAACTCCTCCGCTCCTTTATCCTCTGGACTGTTCAGATGCAAATTCAAATCTCCCAGTAGGAGGAATTTGTCCCTGCGTAGCGCTGCCTCTGTTACACTTTCTAACAGACTCTCCCTGAACTTGGTACAGGGCCCAGGGGGTCTATATATAAGAAAGCCTTTAATCGTCATCCCCCCATTAATTTGTATGGTGAAAGCTCCCGCCTCACTCTCAGCGACCGGGGTAGACTCCAATAAACATCCAAGACTCTTCTTAAAAATAATCGCTATCCCCCCTCCCTTCCCCACTGGCCTATCCTGCCTGACCATGGAGTAGTTCTCAGGCATAGCCTCGATAATATCCGAGTCGGAAAACTGGTCTAGCCACGTTTCCGTGAGGAACAAAAGATCAAACTTTCTCTCCGTGAGCAGCTCGAATATATCGAGTCTATGCTTACGCAGTGATCTCACGTTAAGAAGGCCGCATAATAGCGCGGCTTGCTCCCCAGTACCTTGCAACAAGGTGATGAAACAAAACCGACAATGCCCACATTCCGCATCCTCACTTGACATGCCGTGCCTACAAGGATAGGTGGTGTCCGGACGTAGGCTGAGGAGCTGCTCCCTGTCCCAGTAGATCTTACCATCAGGAGCAGGGGTTATCGCCCTAGCCCGCAGTCGGCCGCGGACGGGTGCAGACGGGCTCGACTTTGGCGACACTTCGGCGCGCCTTCGTCGCACCCGCTGCGCTCGTCCGCTGCGCTTCCGGGGGTACATCCGCCTTTTGTATCCCTCAGCCCGTCTGCCTCCCAGCCACTAGACCACTAACCGGCCCCTCGCACAGCGGAAGTGACTGCCTCTCACCTCCACGCCCTCCACTCAACGGTGCTAGCCACCCTGTCGGAACGAGGCGTGGAGGAAGGATGGACAAGACAGCCGCCCCGAATGCGTCAGGTAAGTCTGGGGAGTACGAGGGGGGGTAGAAGCCTCAACCGCTAAGGGTTTGGCCCCACCAGAGTGTCCTGAACAAATGCCCTGCAGAAGTAAAATAAAGTAAAATAGATACTGCGATATCCGGTTTTTAAAAGCAAATTGCACACAAGCAGCAATTTAAAATATCAGCGCGCTGGCGCCACGCAAGCAGCTATGAGCCCTGCCACTGCCCACTCACCGCTTACCCACTTACTGTTTGAAGTACATTACAAAGTATTTACTAAAATGCATAGCATACACCACTGCAGTTTGGTTCATTTTGAGCAAGTAAATGAGTAAATATATGGCTTTATGGTGCTTTAGGGATGCTGCAATCCATAGGGATGGTTGATTAACTGTGTCAATCATTCTTCCATCAAGACCCCCGTTCTTCAGTGAGCTAAGTTAAATGGAGTCTGAACAGTTTTGTTTACTAAGTTTCTTGAAAAGCATGAAGTTGATATTGAATCTCTGACTCTAACTGAGGGCTATAAAGAATATATTTTCTTAAATAGCCAATGATTTCACGCCTTTTGAACCACTGTTGGTGCGGACATAAAGATACTACTCGTAACTTCCCTTTGTGAATACCTAAAGTCGTAAACTAAGACTTTTGGTATAAATTTATCTTTGTGAATCAGGCCTAAGTTGTTTTTTGGAAGGCCATAGTAGATTTCATTACCAGGCAGACGGCTCATGTCAGTTTGTTTACGTGGTTCATCTGTAGAGATGGAAGATCTTTCAAGGGAAAAATAATTCTATATTTACATTATACCATAGAATTAATTGGGGAGCGCTCAAAAGGTTCTTGCTTTTGGAAAAGAGCTAGGAGTGGTTCCAAGGAAAGTGGGACAGTCAAATGGTAGTGACGTTTGAGTCTCTGATTAATAAGATCTTATTCCAGGTACCAATCATGCATTGGTAACTGTCTTCATTCTGTGGAATACCTGGTCCAGACAAGATGTGACGTTGGATAGGCTGCTTGGCCTGTTTTGAAGGAGAAATTTAATTTGTGTGTCTTAAGCATACATTGGAAAGTTAATCGGAAACTGCTCAAGGAGCTTATTGGGGGGCATACATAGATGTTCAAAAGAAAACATGCAATGGATAATCCTTAGGGGACACTGCAGAACAGAATACATATCATCCTATACATTGTTCTATAAATAATGCTCTGTTCAAATTTGGATGCTGAGTTATCTTTTGGAGTCAGCATTAGGACTGTCAGAGGTACTAGTGCCTACTTACTGAAGCCACAATGTAACCACACAAGTGTAACTAGTGATAAACAAGTGTGCACAAGAGGCTGTCATAGTCTCGGGAGGAAAAAGCTGTATGCATAAAAAAAACTTCCTTGGAACTTTAAATGGCAAATAAAGAGTTCTGGAGTGCAGAAAAGAATTGCAGAACAATCATCAAGCAAAATAATAAGGAACTTGCAAGTGGCCAGGGTGAAGAACTACTGAAGGAACACAACTACATTGCAATGCACCCTCCAACCAAACTGGATCAATTAAATATGGAGAACCCACAAAATGACAAATCACCCCAAATCACAATTCCTATGGATTGGGAAACCTCATAGAAACTGAACTGAAGGAGCAAACAGCCATATTTAAAAGGCAACAAAAGAAAAAAAAAGAACCCTGAACTGGACTACTAGGGGGGCCTCTTTAAATCCAGCCTGCTAACTTTAAGACAAGTGTAAAACTTTGGGCTAATAGTTGAGAAGAATGGAAGCCCCAATTGAATAATATGCACAATCCATACCAAGGTGAACCACAAAAATAACTAAATAAACCTGTGCTTAGTCCTCTGGTAACTTGACACAAAAGCTTACTTTCAAGAGAATGTGCAAAGTATTTATGCAGCATCTAAACAGTAATAAAGTAAACAACACATGAAAATCCCAAACCAATTTAGAAAAATAGAATTGATTTTAATAAATAAAATAACATCAAAATGACAAAATCAGTAGAACCAGAGTTATGAATTGTAAATGTTCTAGTGAAAGTAACACCAAAAAAACACCAAGCGCCAATTGTGGTTATCTCGCTGTGCTGGATCAGGTCAAAGCCACGTACAGGAACCAGGTTTGTCCTACTGAATATTTTACCTTCTCTGAGTCCAAGTCCACGAGGGGAGCTTTGCGTTGGTGGTCCATACGTAGAGACTTTTTGCCGCATTATTTTGCTGCACTTGATTTTTTTTTTATCATTGGGACTGTGTACAGTTTCCTCTGCTAATCTGTACTAACTTGCTTGTGCTCTCTCCTTAAAATATCATAAAATTGGCATTTATCTAACTGGCACATTTAATTTTTTGTGAGTCTCTAGTTAAAGGTACCACCTGTACCCAGGGCCTGTAAAATAAATGCTACTAATGGGCAGCAGTACACATGTCACCCACTAAAGTAGCACTGCAAAACATCTCAGGCCAGCCACTGCAGCCTGTAGTGCAGTTTTAAACTTCCCTTTCAACCTGGAAAAATAAACCTTCTGGCAGGCCTAAGTCTTCCTTTTTAATACTTATGTATGCGTAACATTAAGCCTACGAATACAAAAGGCACTAGATCACACAGCCCCATGGACTTGGAACGCGCCAGTCAGAAAATCTAAATCTGCCCCCTGGTTCGACACTGAATTACGCGGACAAAAGGCCACATGTAAAAACCTAGAGAGGAAATGGAGGAGGTTCTATTTGGAGACAGATAGGACCGAATATAAGAAAGGCTTAAAAGAATATCACGCCCTAATCCGAAGAAAGAAAAAAGTATATTATTGTACTAGAATTAAGAATGCGAACAACTCCAGGAAGGAAATGTTCCTAATATATAGGGAACTGTCGGACCTTACCCCACTGGCAGCCCCTATAGCTGGATCAGTGAGAGCTTGCAACCAAATAGCAGAGTTTTTTGCCAGTAAAGTGGATACGATCTATATGGCATTTCCCGAGGCAGCTAGAGTGGGGAATGGGAGAGGGGAAACTCCCCCAATTGCAAATAATAGCAACTGCCTCTCGGAATTCCTAGTGCCTACACGGGAAGTAATATGCCAAATAGCAGGCAGCATTAAATCCGGATCACCGAATGACCCAGCCCCCCAAAAAAAACTCCATGGCAGCCTAACCACTCTGGAGCCATATATTAGCCATCTACTCGCTCTATCATTTGCATCAGGACAAGTACCTGTTGCTTGGAAGAAAGCAATAGTTCTCCCTTTGAGGAAAAAGCCGAACATTAGCCCTGCTAACCTGGATAACTTACGACCTATCTCCCTTCTCCCCTATTTTGCCAAAATAGCGGAGAAAGCCGGTAATAAACAGCTCTCGGCATTCGCGGAGATCAACGGACTGTTCCACCCCTCTCAGTCGGGATTCCGGGCGCTACACTCCACGGAGTCGGCACTGCTGGCCTCAATGGAAGCCCTACGGAGATATGCGGACGAAGGACAGACAGCGGCACTGATCCTATTAGACCTCAGTGCCGCTTTCGACACTGTAGCACATCACACACTGCTACAGTGTCTTAATAGGGGAGGAGTGAGAGGTAAGGCATGGGAGTGGCTGAAATCATTCCTTACTGGCCGCAGTTTCCAGGTTGCTCAATGACAGTTCAGGTCTAATGAGTCCCACAAGGCTCCAGTCTCAGCCCCACTCTATTTAATCTGTATGTGGCTCCGGTTGGGGCAATCACAGATAAATTTGGGGTTGAGACAATAGCGTACGCCGACGACACACAATTGATTGTGTCGCTGACGCAACCAGAAGACCAATGTGCGGCTAATTTCAAGAGCTGCATGCAGGAACGCGCCAAGTGGATGGAGGAAAATTGCCTCCGTCTTAACGGAAACAAGACGGAGGTAATGATCATAGGTAAATCTCCGACGGTGTGGACCTCAGCGTGGTGGCCGGACGAGCTGGGTGAACTGCCCACTCCTAGCAATCTAGTGAAAAATCTAGGGGTCTGGTTGGACAAAAATTTTACCTTTGACCACCAGACCAAATTAGTGGCAGGCACCTGTTTTCACACACTTCGGGTCCTTAGGAAAAAACTGGACCTTATGCCCACGCTGGTACGCCAGACCCTAGTCCATGCATTGATAACATCTAGGCTGGACTATGGAAACGTTCTGTATGTAGGCGCCAGCGAAAAATGCGTTTCTAGATTACAACGCATACAAAACGCGGCGGCCCGCCTGATTCTTCAACTACCTAGAAGGGCATCATTGCAAAAAGCCCTGAGATCACTCCACTGGCTCCCTATTATGGAACGGGTGAAGATTAAAGTCCTCTGTATAGGACACAGGATCCTCCAGGGGAAAGGCCCCAGGTACCTGAATAATTATTTAAAGCGGTACGAACCAACGCGCCAACTAAGATCCACAGGCGTGGGGCTGGTACAGGTCCCAAAGGTAAAAAGAGCTAGAATGGGGGGAAAATCTTTCACAGTGTTGACTGCTGGGCTATGGAACAAGCTGCCAGAAAAGCTGCGCTTGGAAAAGGCGGAACTTACATTCCGCAAAGAATTGAAAACTTGCCTATTTCCCCAATCTCCAGTTCATTAAATAGGCACCCCCTCCACAATCAGCAATAGGGGCAGTGGGAAACAACAGCAGCGAGTTAGCGCGGGGACACACCTACAGGTGTAACCAAGCGCTTTATAACATTTTTATAATAATAATAATTATTATTATGAGTCAACGCTAGGCTAGTTACTTTATTACATCTACTACGTTCCAACTTTAGATTAGAAGCAACTAGAAATATACTGTTCAATCAAATGAATTGTAATGTAAAAAAAATGTAAGCGTGATTTTCAGCTACAATTCTGAAGATGTCCCTTTTAGAAAGTTGTAATTTTCTTGTTGTAACCATCTGTGCTTTTCTGCCAATGTCCTGGGTTATAGGACAACAAATGGCTCTACTGTTGGGGCTAGTGTATTGCTTCCAGCCAGTGAGACAAAAGGAAATTAGGTGTGGACAGGATGGGCCTTCCTAAAAGGATGGCTGGGGGAGGAGCTGTCCCCAGCCCCACTTATGCTTCAGAGGGCTTTAAATAGAGCACACACAAAGGAACCTGACACCAGGTCCTCACTGCCTTTTGTCACCCGAGTCAGTTTGGAGCCCTGACTAGGGATAGGGGACGAACTTTCCAGAACCGATGTTCGGGGTCAGGCAGGGAGCACCCCTGGAATCTTCCACAGGTCCAGGAGTGTTTTGATTGAGTGGCTCTGAAGGTCTAATATGTTTACCTGCTACCAGCTTTTGTGTGGTGGTATGTTATGTTATGTTATTTATTCTTATAAGGCGCAACAGCTAATCTTTGGGTTTCATCTCTCTTGAGATGGGAAACCAAGACTTGGTCTCAGAGAACTTATTGTGTGCCAACGATTCCACAGTGTCCTTCATGGGCCACTTTAATTATCTGTGTTGCAGACTTTCCGGAATAACATTTTTCGAACCTCTCAGGATATGCCTTTTTGAATGACAGAAAGTTCATCTTTGACATTTTTAAACTTCAGGTATTCACTATCACTTGTAAAAGACCAAATGCCTGATTCACAAAATGAGACTAAAGTCTAACTTTATGACTTTTAGCATTCACAAAGGGCATTTACTACTCATAAATGCCCATTCTGAATACCAAATGTCATAAAGTTAGACTTTCGTCTGAGTTTTCTTTTATGAATCAGGCCCCATGTGTGATGGTTCCAAGACTGATGTGCAATAATATCTTTTCATTTTAACATGCTACTATCTTGACTTGTGGCAGTGACAATTTGTTCCAACAAAATGGTAGCTGGTGTGCTTGATTTCACTATAAATTGTATGTAGACTTCAACTGTCTTAGAAGGGGTACAGTGGCACTGTAGAGGCACTCGTGAGAAGTAGTCAGCAGGGATTTAATCATTCCTTGGATGGTGTATGATTGTGTAGTTGTATTCTTGTAATTGTAGACCCCAATGTTCAATGCAGGAGGCATCTTGGCTTCTGGATTGCCAAAGATCAACAGTGCTTGATGATCTGTCACAAGTGTGAAAGACTTTCCATATAAGTATACGGGAAAATATTTACAAGCCTGCACCACTGCTAAACTTTCTTTCTCAGGTTGTGAAGAAGCATGTTCAGTTTGGGACAAATTACTGCTTGCATATGCCACAATATGCCTTTGAGAATTTGGGTGTCCTTTGTGTGATGCAAGGATTGTACCTAACCAGACAGCGCGAGCATCAACAACTACCTCTGTAAGAAGTTTTGAATAAGAGTATGGCATTTTAGTAGCTTTCTCGATAGCTTGTTTGATCTTCTAGAAGCTTTTCTTGCATTAAAGGACCAATGAAATGAAACATTCATTTTCGTCAATTCTTTCAATGGAGCAATTACAGTAGCAAAGTCTTGTATATATCTATAACAGTAGTTGGCTGTTGGACCTGGCCCTTTTGCAGGGCTATCCCCAAACTTTTTGCTTCCATCCCATTTTTTGGGACCTGTTTTTGTTGGTTTTATGACTCCGGGTTCTTAACCACTGCTAACCAGTGCTAAAGTGAATATGCTCTCTGTCAAAATTGTATTGGTGATTTGTTTTTCCATGATTTGCATGTTTGATTTAATTAAAACCCCCTTGTGAAGTGCACCAGGTGTACCCAGGGCCTGTAAATTTTAGTGTGTGCCTGCAGTACTGATGGTGCCACCCACACAAATAGCCCTGCAAACATGTCTCAGATCTGCCACTGCAGTGTATGTGTATGCAGTTTTAAACTGTGTTGGCTAATTTCGACCGGGCAAGTACACCCACTCCCCAGGCCCAAACTTTCCATTTTACTACATCTAAGTCATCCCAAAGGTAGGTCCAAGGCAGCCCCATGGGCAGGGTCGGTGGATTCAAAAGGTAGGACATGTACTGGTGTGTTTTACATGTCCTATTAGTGAAATACTACTGCTAATTTTGTTTTTCACTATTGCAAGGACTATCTTTTTTATAGGGTAACATGGGGATTTGCGTTGAAATATCTTTTAAGTGTAATTTCCCTTTGGCAGCAGCGGGAGATTTGGGTATCTGAACTCACAATTTAAAAATAGCTCTTGTGGATGAACTTGTTTTTTAAATTGTGTGCTTGAAAATGCCACCTTCAGAAAGTGGGCATTTTCTTGCTTAACCATTCTGTGTCTCTGCCTGTCTGAAGAATACACGTCTGGGATGGCTGACAGTTGGGTGCTTATGCTTTCACTCGAGATAGTTACACAAAGGGAGCTGAGGTGTGCCTTGCATATACTAATGGGTCATCACTAGGGGTGGGCAGAAATTGCATAATGGCGTTACACAAATCTCTGCGAAAAGGTAAAAAATCTCTGCGAACACGCAGAAATTCCACGAACATGCGAAATTGCTTGTTCGTGATGCTTTTTTACTGTTCGCAATCACTGTTTGCCTGCTCGGGGAGAAATATCTCGCAAACACGCATTTTGAGAACGCGAAAAAGCAAAAAATTTCGCGAAATCACAAAATGGAGAATTTTGGGCAATTTCGCATTCTCCACGGAACGCGAAATGACCCAAATTCCGCAAATTGCACAAATTGCGCAAACCGAATGGAATTTACTGCCCAGGCCTAGTCATCACCATGCTGATGGGCCTTCTTGAGCTAGAGTGATAAGAGGAGTTGTCACTGACACCTGAGTAGGGTTGTGTGTGCCCTCACACAAAGCTGCTTCTACCCCCTGTAGTGTGTCTGGAGCAAGATCAGGAAAAGGAAGGGTCTCATGCACTACAAAGACTTTTCTTTGAGTTTTGCCTATTTCAAATGCAGAAAAGGGTATAAGTAATAGACCTCTGACACCCCAAATTCAGAACACTTCTGGTCTAAGGGCATTCTGCCAGGAAGAAGAGCTGGATTCTGTAAGAGGGACTGCCTCTCTGCCTGTTGCTTCTGTTGTTCTGGCCTGCTGCTTGCTGTTTGCTGCTTCTGTCCTGGGAGTGGAAGGACGGGACTTTGCTTGCTACATCCTGCTTCCAAGGTTCTCCAAGGGCTTGTGCGTCCTTGCCTCCTGTTAAAAAGTCACAGGTCCATCAAAGAGTTCGCCTACCAGTGGGTGGGCCCTTCTGCTGAGACACCTGACTTGCCAAGTGGTGCAAAATCCAGTTCCTTCAAAGTGTAATCTGGTGATCTTGAGGATAAAATCCATCCATCGACTCTCAGCTTCTGTTTTATCGATGCATTGCTGCAACGCATTGGTTTGCGGATCAAAAATGGACGCAGCTCCTCCTTCGCCATTGTGAAATTGATGCAGCGCCTGCATCACCACTGTCGCATCAACACAGCGCAACTGGATTTTCAACACACTGTCCCTGGGCACCAATTCTTCAGCAATATTGCACCGCAGTAGGGAACTGAGGCAGCGTGTCCAGAAGGCGATTGATAACCTCTCCTGCCAGTAAGAAACTGATGCATCAGCTCATCTCACAGTAAGGAACTGATACATCACCTCCCCTGACTAGCAGTGCGGAACCAACGCATCATCTCCCCTGCCAGGAAGGAACCAATGAATCACCTCCCCTGTTTAGTAAGGAATCAATGCATCGTTTTGCTTTCTGGTGCCTCATCTCCACTGGTCTATGGGTGGGCGTACGTTGCGTAAGGGACTTACGCGCAGAGGCACGGAGATTGAACCAATCTCTCCGCATAGTTCCGTTACGCGACGCCTGCCTCCCGCCCACCTCCCGCCCGCAGTATTAAAAAACATTAAAAAGCCTTAATTTGCATTTAAAATAAACTTACCTTATCAGTGGCGCATCCGTCTCCATCGCGCCTTCTTTGGGAACTGTGCATGCACAGGAGCCCGCACATGCGCATTCCTTGCCAGGAATGCACATGCACAGGCTCCCGCGCATACCCCAGGAATGCGCATGCGCAGGCTCCCGCGCATACGCAGTTCCCAGAAGAAGGCGCAATAGAGACGGATGCGCCGCCAATACAGTAAGTTTATTTTAAATGGAATTTAAGGCTTTTTAACGTTATTTAATACTGCGGGCGGGAGGCGGGAAGGAGGCGGGCGGGAGGTGGGCGGCGGGGCGGGAGGCCAACTTCCGTTACGCCCTGAGTGTGCGGAGATTTGCCTTGTTTCTCCACCTATATTGCGAAAGGTAGACGGGGCAAATCTCCGCACATTCCGTGTGCGGAACGGAGATGTCCCCCACCCCTACACTGTGCCTTGCACCGTCTTTCATTTTTGAAGCTTTTAAGGTACTTTGTGCTAAAATGATTGGACCCATTGATTTCTATGGACTAAACTTCCTTTATCTTTTAAAAATGACATTTTGACTTGTGTATGTTGGATTTTTCTAGTTTTGGTCTTGTTTTATTCAGATAAATATTGGCTATTTTTCTAAACTGGTGTTATGTTATGTTATGTTACTGTCTATTTCTTAAGCACACGTTCACCAAAACGGTCTCTTGGCACTAGGTAACTGATCGGCGTTCCTCCCTCATTATTGGTAAGCTTGTCTGAAAAACCATGTCTTCAGAGATTTCCTGAATCTAGTGAGATCAGTAGTGGACCTAAGGTCCAGGGGCAGCCTATTCCATGGACGAGGGGCGATAACGGCAAACCTGGGCCATCCGGTTCTTTGTTTTTTACATGAGGGGATCACCATGAAGAAGATGATTAGATCTTAGAGCTTTGTAGGGCAGTATTTTATGATTTGAGATTTCACAAATGCTTGATAGTTCAGGGAGAGGCCCTTAAAGACCATACAACATACTTTGAACATGATTCTCTGTTCGACTGGCAGCGACTGAAGGTCCATGGTCACCTGGGTGATGTGGCCATGTTTCGGCAGATTGTGTGTCAGCTGTGAGGCCTGATTTTGGATTAGCTGGAGCCTACGCATCAGGACTTTGGGAAGACCCAGGTAAAGCAAATTGGCATAGTCAATTGTGGACATGACTAATGCGATTATTACTTGGGTCAGAGCCTTCCCGGTAAGATATTTTTTAATCATTTTTATGCATTGGAATTGACAAAAGCTAGCAGAAGTCACTACTCCTACCTACTGCTTGAAGATTGGCTCCTCAAAGATAATAATGCCCAAGATTTTTACTGCCTTTTGGATGTTGACTCTGTTTGTAGAGTTTTCACTGTGTTGCTGGATGTGGGTACAAATGCTTTACATATTGCCTCTGAGATAAGCCTGACTGCTCGTACCAAGCTCCAAAGGAGGTAAGCAGTGGCTTTCTTTGCTGTGTGACTCTCTTTCCCTGACTAGAGTGAGCGTCCCTAGTTGGACAGGGTGCACACTACTGCCAACTAGAGATTACGGGCCTCATTTATGAGTTTTTGCCGTAAGACAGCGCAGCAGGCCTTCCTCCTGCACTTCCCTATGGAAAAAGAAAAGGGCAGGAATGCGCCGTATCTATAAGATACAGCGCATTCCTGTCCTTTTCCCCTGCACCGGCGTACAATGGGCTGCCGTGCACCAGCAAAGGTACCTTTGCATAATTGGTGCCTGCTTTGCGGGGATGATTATTTTTGTACAGGAAGGGAAACCTTTCTATACAAAAATAATCATAAGAGGCTTTTCCTCCTTCTACATGTGCTGCAGAATGCAGCACACATAGAAAAAGGAAAAACAAGGAGAAATAAAGATATTTCTACTCGTTGCGCCTCCTTACGCCTCCCCTGGGGAGGAGTAAGCTTTTGGCATCGTCTAAGATTTACGATTTCTCTTAAATCTGTGTCAAAAGGCCATGGATGTTGTTGGGAATGCCCCCAGCAACACCCATTGCATGCCCCTTTAAAGAAGAACACTGCGTTAAAGGGACTGGTATTTATCAGGCGCCATTAAGCTAAAAAAAAGTAGCTTAGTGCTGCCTGATTAATATCAAGCATGCTTCTGCGCCATGGAACGTCATAAAATGCGATGTTCCGGCGGCGTAAGGGGCCTCATAAATGAGCCCTTCCATTTCTAACACTGGCCATGCCAAGGAATGAACGTAACATGGAAACATTTTGTGGGGGACTGGCAGTGGACAATGCTTGCACTTTAGCTATGCCCCCATCAGAAAAGATATGGCCAAGGAATTTGAGCGTTTTCTTATGGAACTCACATTTGTAAGCATTCAAAGTCAAACTTGCATTCGCAAGTAAACGACACACTAGCATGCTCCTTATGCGTAGCTCCGAAAACCAATATGTCATCACTATAATTAAACGCATTCATGACAGGCTGCATAATACATCGAATGACATCTTAAAACATTAGCAGCTGATGACTCACCGAAGCTTAGTCATTTCTATCAACAGATGAATATGTGTAGAAAAGGTTGTAATGTGCCTGCAACTCTCCACTCAAGTTCTAACTGATGATATTCTTTATTCAGATCAAGACAAGAGAAGACCGTTGCACCACTCAGTTGGGTTATGGTGATGCACGTATATGGATGTTGTCCTCGTTCAACTGTCTTGACGCATATCAGTGCAGATGCATACAGCTACTTCACTGTCATTTTTGGACACTACCATCATGAGAGAAGCCCAGGGCATTGGACAATTGGAATGCTCAATGATATCATGTTTGAGCAATGGTCCAATTTCTTTTTCAAGAGCTACCCTTAACCCCTTCGCCACAGGGCTAATTCCCCCCTGGCGCAGATGGGGGGGCCATGCGCGGCGCCGCGGTACTCATGAGCTGAGCTTGTCTTGACATCGCCCACTCAATGGAACGCCCGTACAGGAGGGGAATTAGCCCGGCGTTAGCGATCCACGGCCGTTATGACGAGCTCAGCTCATCATGAGCACAGCCTCATGATGAGCTGAGCTCGGCATGAGCCTCGAAGAGGTTAAGTGAAATGCAATTCATCTTTGTCCTTGAGCAATAGGACGTCCTCATTAATGTGTAATCATACTTTCATAGTCTTGTGTTCTTCTAACCCATGAAACAAGAGAATACTTATTCCAACCTGATAAGGGTAAAACTGACTCAGGAAATATACAGAACCCTGGTATCTCAAATAGCACATATCACTTTGACCTGGAAAACTGCATAAAAATAAACCACACTGTCCAGATTGTTTAGATTACGTCAATGTAGTTGGCATTTCATGTCAGTAAATTTTTGTGCGAAATAGTTTTGCAAGCTTTGCACATTGGAGCGAAGTTGATATTCTCTTGCTGCTAACAAATTAAGGATTGGCTGAAAACTCTTGCCAAATCACATCTGGATTGAATCGGTACCCAATCTAGAACCCTTTGCATATGGACTGAATTCCACAGTGAACCTTTTACACAGAAAAGTAATTACATTGTTGGATGATTTCTTTAACCCCTTCGCTGCCGGACTAATTCACTCACGGCCCAGGGGAGGGCGTGGCGGTACTCTTGACGAGCCCAGCTCATCATGCTGCACAATGGAGCTGTGCTCATGACGAGCTGAGCTCGTAATGACTCCGCCCACTCCTGTGGAATTCCTGCAAAGGAGGGGAATTAGCCCCGCGTGGGCGTTCCGCGGCAGTTATGACGAGCTTGTGTCGTCATGAGCACAGCTCCACTGTGCCTGATGACGAGCTGAGCTCGTCATAAGCGCCGAAGGGGTTAACAAAGTTTTATTAGATTCCTATCTTTTAAACTAAAAGTGTAATGTTTTATTTTCATGTACAATAAACTAACCTAACCTAACAAGTGAAACAAGGAAGGGAACTGACTTACTATTTTGTGAGGATCATCCATGTAATAATTCATTGATATTAGTCTCATATCAGCAGCTATGCTGAAACTGAGCAAACAGGCATTTGACACTGTGCATTGAAGTGCATGAATGGGTGCTTGTAATTTTGTTTTCTTTTGTTTCATTGTTGCTTCAAATGAACATTGACATTTTAATGGTGTTGATGCAGTCCATGAATATTCTTTCGTTTTCAATTACTTAAGTTGTGGCAATGTAGATAATTAATTGTATTTCTACTCAGGCATTATATTTATAGAGGCACCAATGTCGATAATAAAAGGTATTGAGCAACTGCTTTTCTTAGGTGTAATCTTCAGACAGTGGCTTTGAAGCTTTTCATGTTGACTTTCCTTTGGTCTGTATTTTTCTTCACAAGCATAACAGAACTGGTATGTCAGAGAGTAACTGGTCTCTTACCTGTGGGAATAACCCCGCACAGGGCCCACTCCCGAAACAGACATATTACCAAAATCACAGCCAGCATGAGTTGTAGTTTGTCGTGGTCGTTGTTGGCCGCAGTTTTATTACCATTATATACCAACTCATTTTTCTGTCCCCTGGGCATCACTTTTATGGCCGGGGTCATAAATCATTATCATGGCATATTATAAATCATGTGTCATACATCATTTGTATGTCATAAATCATTGGTGTCATGAAAAATCGGACATCATAAATGATTAGCGTCACCTGTCATAAATCATTTGTCATAAATCATTTTGCTGGTCATAAATCATTTTGTGGGTCATAAATCATTTGTCTGTCATCACTTATTTGCATATCAGAGGATAATATATCATGTGTCCTAAATCATTTGTGTACCATAAATCATTTGTGTCATGGACCGCCATAACTTGGACATCATAAATCATTTGTGTTACATTGTCGTCACTCATTTGTCATCCATCATTCTTGGTCATAAATCATTTGCTTGTCATGCCTCCTTTGCATATTCTAGAATCGTGAATCACCATGACAGTTTGTTATTCTGCTCTCTTGTAGGCGTATCTCCATTCTTTGCACTTTTGTAGTTCAAATTGTCCTGTTGGTTTCCACGCCCCTTTGCGTGTGGGGGGGGGTAGCCTCTCCCCAGAGTTAGGCCCCAACTTGCTACCTTGCTAGTCTCTTTTTGTGCCCTGCCATCCGGCAGCGTCTGGGCTGCGAGCGCTGTCTCTGTCTGCTACCCCCTTTTGTCAGGCCTACTCACCCTGCCATTCGGCATCCCAGTGTGAGTGGCCCTCCTTCTACACACCGCCCTGTCGGTGTGCCTCCATAACCATCCGCTGTACCTCTCTTATCCGCCACACCGCCAGGGAGGCTTACGTCTTCCTGTGGCTCCCCCCTTTCCTGTGACGCTCGTAGCTCCACTTCTGCTGCTCTCTTCATGCAGCCTGTTGTCGGAGGCGTGCTCTGCTCCCTTCTTGGTGTTATAGCATAGATCACCATTATGCTTCATCAGCATCATCTCTGCTCACCGTGGGCCATACACTTGCCATGGGCCATACATGAAAATACAATTGGGAGACAGTCAGCTGCAACTTATGGAGGCCTGATACAGCACCCAACGCCAGATAAACTCACCCACTTCACCACTGCCCCTTACAGGCTCACTGTACTAACTCACTGGGTATCAACTGGCAGCAGGCAGTTGGCCTGCCCCATCGTGCTTTGCAATTGATTACCAACAAAAAAACTTGGTCTTCCGCCTTGAACTTCGGCGAATGGCTTGTGATCTGCGGTATCTCACCAGCTGCTTGTCCCTGTGTGCTTTCCAAAAAACCACAGCTGGCTACCCATACTCGAGGTGTTATGGACCACCGTTGCCTGTTGCTCCACCAAATTGGTGTTCCTAAAATGTTGCCATAGATAGTGTGCATACCCCCTGAGACCGGGGCACAATTATCAGACACCCCAATGGAAAGGACGCCGTAACCCGCCAGACTATGAAAGCATTGGCAATGCTTGTGATCTCTAAGCCCCAATCTGGAGCAAATACTGTCACCTCAGCTCAAAAGAATGTTGTCACTTGTAAGATTCTTGCAAGCAACCTTAATGCTTGATTGACGTAGTGGTCCCTACCTCGGGAGATATATATACATTTGTATGTCAGCCATTTCCCATGGTAGAGCTGGCCAGCCACTCAGATCCACTTTTTCGGCCACGGCTTACAGGACGGGCTGCACGAGACTCGATAGTTGTCGGTGTCAGAAAATAAACAGGGGCATTTTGCTTATATGCTTTCCATAGTATCCTTGGCCTGGCTTAGAGGCTCAAGCGGGCGGACTGCTTGACTGCATTTCATGGTAGGAATTTGGACATAACAGGTTGTGCAGCCTTCGCAGCTGGGCCCTCGTGTGGTTCTACCTAAATAACCCTGGTACCTGGTGGTTATCCCCCCATCTCTCAAGCACATGTGCTAACAGCCCCCAATTTAATTATTTATTATTGACGCGCTACAGAATTAGAAAGGAGCTTACTAACTGTATTCCAAACTGTTGGCCATGTGCGGTGCACTTGCGGGAGCCCAGGCCTCGGTCTGCGTTATGGGAGACTTCCTATCACCTTTCCTCTCTTGTTGTTATGAATCAAACCTTGCCATCACAAAGCTTAAAGATATTCCCTTGATTAAAGTCCATACTGGCTCCCAGTCACCTATTGCCTCTGCTGGTTAACTAGCTTCGCATCTTTGCATTTCTTTCAGGGTGGCACGCACCCTGGCAAGCCGGGTTGTTCGTTGTTTACCTGTTTATAAAAGCATTCTTTTTTTATTTTTTATTTTTTTTAAACATTAGATCTTGACCTGTACAGGGAACGAACCTGGGACTTTGGCATTGTTCGCACCAAGCTCTAACCAACTGAGCTAAGAGGCCACCTTTCTTGGTGTAAATTAATTTACACGCGGTATACTCATTTGCTACCTTAATATTAACATATTATTACCCAAACACCTCACTGTTACATTCTGTTTTCTGCAATAGGAGCCCTCGTCAAATTAGGTCTGCCATCCCATTCTTACAGGCCTTTCCTCCCACAGCGCAACATTTTTCCCCCCTGAAAACAAGAAACTCCTGTGGTACAGTGGGGAGGGGCCCGTTTTCAGCCCTTCGCATGCAGACTGCGGCACCAAGTTACTCAATATGTATGCATTATGATTTTTTTTTTAAATAGTTTTTGGGACATGTACTGGTAAACGCTCCATTTGAACTCAATCGGTGCTTATTGCAACATTAGGGCACATTACTCCTTAGCCGTTCATCTGAATTGAGGACTGTTATATGGAGCACCGCAATATTGGCTACCCTGTGAAGTATTTCTAAGCGTACAGGCCTCAATATGCAACAGCCTCTGGCCGCGAGCCGTGCTGCAGAAGTGTGGGTGGGGGTGGGGAAGAAAGGCCCTCTCACACCCGTCCCTCGCACCAGAACAATGCCAAAATGTTTCACCTTTTCAGCATCGGTAGGATTCGAACCCTGGCCTGTGAGGGCTGGCACCACCAGAAGTACAAGACTTCACTTTGGGCTATAGCTCCTTGTTCAAGCTACAATTCTGATGCTCCTTTAACATCTGAGCAGCCCTCGGACAAGGACCCCGAAAAGACTCACTTCTTTCTTAAAGCGCTGTAAGCAATGGCTACATCGCGCTGTCCTCCACTGGGCCCCATGAGACCCAGTTCGCCCCTTGCAAACCTATTGTCACTACCTGCAGCCGCCGATGTACCTGCTAAAAAAAACGGGCACTCAGACTTTCATTTTTTCGTCACCTGCAACTTAGTGGTGGGTGTGTATTTGCCTGTGTTTTAGTGCTAACGCAGCACATGGAAAACGGGGTGGGGCGGAAAGCTGGGTAGTGTACCCTGTCCTTTTAAATTACATGAAAGGCGCGCTAAGGAACGGTAACACAGGACTCCTGCTCCGCGGTCATAGGACATGCCGTCACTTCCACCCCCTGCTCGCCTTACCTCCAACACTCGACATGACCTCGTCCACGGCCCCCCAGCGCCTGCAAGCCTTGTATGCTGGCATAACGACACAGTCTCCGAAGCATGCATCTTCACTTGTGCGGCGGTCCTCTGCCGGTGAGGGACACCCCGCTATTGGTTAAAGGTTTGCAGCAGTGTGTTGGGCAGCAAGTATATAGACCGACCCTCCTGGTCATGGCTGTAGGTCCCGCTGCCCTCCCTTGCACGCTGCTCAGTGTGCCGCCGCCTGCTTCCAAAGTAAGCTGCGCTGAAAGAGTGAAGTCTTGCCCGCTGCTCCTTGTCCCATGTTGCCTTGGCCGTCTCCTCTTCGGGAACAACTGTCCGAGACTTTTCCTCGATGACGGCCGCATGCTGGTCGAGAGTCCGGCCGCTCTTCCGACTTTGTCGCTCTGCTGTATGGGTCCCAGGGGCACAAACTCGGTCGGTCGGCACAAGTGGGGAAATCGCATACATGTGGAGCCTGAGGAGTGGTACGCCGCACAGCCCGCACCAAATCAAAGAACGCAGACTCGAAAATCCTTCTGTGCCGATCCCCAGCTCCACGATGTAGTGACGAGCTGCAGTATGAAGAGCGGCGTCTTATACTCCCCCCACAATTTTCCCGCATTAACGGGCGGTTTTGCCATTTGGGGGAGGGTCAAACTTCATTTGGCCCCCACCATTGGCCAGGTGCCTAGGCGCCATCCTAGCACGAGTTTTTGCCGCGATGAAAGTGCCCCTTCTGGTTCGGGGCGCTTCCCGGCGGCTATAACCAGATCCTTCCCGTATCTGGCGTCCGTTACGTTGCTGGCCCTCGAGGCCCCCTTCGGGGGCGGCCTCTGCAATTAGGGTAAAACGTTGCTCAATTTTAAAACACTCTTAAATGCACAGTGATTCCACAAGAAGTTTTGTTAATTTTCAAGTTCAAATGTTCTAGTTTTGGCAAAAGCAGTGTTTTAGTTCAAACGCTCTTAAATGCAGACTGATTTCACAAGCAGTTTCACTAATGTTCAAGTTCAAATGTTCAAGTTAAAATCTTCTTAAAAGCAGAAGAAAACATACACTGCTCTGTACTGAAACTGTCTAAGTCTTGAGATTAGATGCGCAATACGCTCCTTAGAGGCAATGAAAACCTTAAACACTATCATACAACTGTGTCTTAATTGCCAAATACTTTATTAGCTCTGATTCTGTTCTTTATCTTTGATTATGTTCTTTATCTATAGATTCATGTAATGAATCATAATGCTCACGTAATGAATCACACTGTCCTCTCTCTTTAAAGTGAAATCTGACCTCTATTAGTCTCTATTAACCTTTTGTTCCACAGAGAGACTCTGCACGTCTTCAAGAAAAATATGGCATGAATAATCGCTGCGAGCGAGGAAATGTGACTTTACTTCACGCTGGGGTTTCGATTTTGCTTTAAAATACAAACGGGAAAACGTTCTTACGATTCCTCTGCAATCTAAGAACTCAGGATTCCAAACCTACGGCACCGACTCACCAACACCTTCGGACCACAACAGGAACCTCCTTCTCCGTAGATGAACCTCCAATCACAAGTGGTTGCCGTCGGGTGCGGCAGGTACTTATAGTAATGCCTCATCCAAGATGGCGCTCAAGACGAGAAACAATACACAGGCATAGGATAAACAAGAGATGCCTGCAAAAGAGACAACAGCAGTTTATATGCTGCAGACAGGGTAAAACAAGGCTGATGGGCACAAGATGAACTTTAATATTCAACAATCCAAGTGGCAGTGAGCGCATTTGTGCCAATCCTATCAAGACACCAAAAGTATCTGTCCCATTGCAGCAACAGCTTGAACACAACACTAGGCATTATGCATGGACACAATACCATTCATGACACTGACTCACTCTGGTCACCTCTGACCTCCATGTTAGCAGTTGCTGATCAGCACACTCTTCAGCTCTGGAAGTCATGAGAACTCGCTCCAGACTAAGAGTGTTTCTCAGCATTTGGCATCTGAATGAATCTGACAGGCATCTGTCAATAACTCTGATATGACTAGATTCCTCTTCATTAAATTAATTGAACTTAGAGTGTTTTAAGAGTGTATCCAGCCTCTCAACAAATTTGTCAATTGTTTCAACATCTTTCATTCATTGTTGGCTAAAAATGTACTTTTCCTAATCTACATTGGGCATTGGATTGAATTTGAGATGCAAGGCTTCTTTGAGTTGATGGTATGTCATTTTGAAAACTCGCTGCATTTTCTTTATGGCTTCTTTTCCACCTTCATCAGCTAGATTCTTAAGGTATTTGATAATTTTGTGTTATCTGTATCTTCCAGCAACAACCTTTACAACAAAACTTTTACAACGCACTAGCATTACGACGCAACTTTTACAACGCAAACCATTACAACGCATTGCGCTGGGGGGCGCTCTAGGATAGGGAATAGGTTTAATGTACTATACAACACCTTCCCTACTATCCACGGGGACTGGAGTTGGAATAGTAAATTAAACTATTCACTATCCAGCGCCCCAAAGCACTATGCGTTGTAAAGGCATGCGTTGTAAAAACCGCATTGTAAAGGCATGCGTTGTAAAAGCATGCGTTGTAACGTCATACATCCTTCTAGCACATCAATGAAATCATTAAAATGTCTCTATCCAAGCAGTCCATCTGTCACCAATTTTCAGTTTTTTGGCAGTATTGAATGGTGGTGGGGGTTCGGGAAGGCGGTGGCATTATGACCATTTACGTGATTGGCTGACCCTGAGAGTAGAGATCTCTCTGACATTCTCTGCTGTCTACAAGGAGCTGCTTCATTCATACCATGTAAGGCTGTGTGGCGTTTTGGCCTCTGGGTCATCTTGGCCAGTCAATGGAACTGTGAACTCCCTCTTGGTCTCCATGGGAGCCCTTCACTTTTCTGGAGACCTCTGGAGTTGTTCGGAGCGACCATCCAGTACCTTTGATGGTGTGCTGCTTCGGGAATGGACAGCTCCATAAACACAACCTCAGGCACATATTCTAGGGTCATTCCACCTGGCTCTTTACTGGCAAGCAGATGGCTGTTTCTTGTATTTGAATGGCTTTGTCTGTAAGCACCTCTTGGTACTGCCTGACACCTGATTGATCTCTACTTCTCAGGGCTTGTAATCACACCATTATCGCTCCACATGATGTATGGCATTGGGTTGCGTAGTAGAGCAGTACCTCTCTTTGTGAACTTCCCAGCAGGTTCTTGGCCAACCATGTGTAAACGTCTCAGAGTATCTATTATTAACTTTGTTAGAAATGAGGTTTCTGCTTGGCTAGTGCCCACACCTAAGCCAGATAGAACCCACCACTTTAGTGAGGGCAGGTAAGTTACACACCAAGGATAACTGCTAATCAGTGTCAACGTGCACATGCTCTTCCCTTTAAACATGGTATGATTGGTTTACTTCTGTTTGCCATATTTAATTTACATGTAAGTCCCTTGTACAGTGGCATTCAATATACCCAGGGCCTATAAATTAAATGCTACTAGTGGGCTTGCAGTGCTGCTTGTGCCAGCCACAGAAGTAGCCTTTCAAACCTGTTTCTGGTCTGCCACTGCAGGGCCTGCATGTGAAGTTTACTGCCACATTGACTTGATATTTAAAACTACTTGTCAAACCTTTATCTACCCCTTTTACTACACATAGGTTATCCCTAAGGTAGGCCCTAGGTAGCCTTAAGGCAGGGTGCTGTGTCAGTAAAAGGTAGGATATGTACCTTTATTGAGTGGCATGTCCTGGTAGTGATAAACAGCCTATTTTGCTTCTCAATACTGTGAGTCCTACTCCTCTCATAGGTTAGCATTGTTTAAGTGGTAATTCCTGATCTGGAAGGAGTAGTGCTGCCATGTTTGACATGTTTAGAATGGTAGTGATATATCATGCTCATTGGTGTAGATGGTTTTTCATTACTATCATAGAAATGCTACTTTTAGAAAGTGAGAACAAAGAAGGCTTGGCTCCTAAAACCTCCTGGACTGGACCACTGTAAATACAAGAGAAAAGAGTGTGTCCAGAAGGACTAGTTTGCACACTTTACAGAAAATACCCTAGACCATCAATTCTAGGGTTCTTATTGCTTTATTTAGCTTCTTTTAAATTATTAAGATTAGCGAATCAAATACATATTTTTTCATGTCTTAGAAAAGAAACCTTCCATTTACAGAACCACACATTTACGAAAACACATTTATACACAATGTTATTTTCCACTTAAAAATGAAAAAATTGGAAGAAAAAAATGACAAGTGAAACAAACTTAGACAATCGTGTGAAATAACATTAACATTGAAAGTACAACACCAGTCCTAGTTTTTACATAGGACAGCAAGCGGACGTTAGATTCTTAGCTAGACATTGTTATTTGTCCTCTCCTGCCTAGTCAATCAAAACAGGGGTCATCCAATAACCCAAAGGCATCTGGGAACAATATACTAAGTGAGAAAAAATTGATGCCTACGGTATTGTTTTTTTAGAATCAGTCCTGGGACAGGTACCATTAATTACCTTTCCCTGACACACTTAGTTGTTTTTTGAATTCAATCAAAACTCATTTTGTTAAAGAAAACACACTCTATTCCTATATATGTATTTCCATCTGGTTCATAAATTGGAAAAAATTGATTTAGAAAAGAAATTTCTTGAAAATATATTTATATATTTGTTGTATCTTTTCTTATTTTATCTTATTTAGAAAACACATATATATACAAACATATATATATACAATATTTATACAAAATACGGACATATACAAAAATTCTATATCAAGAGGACATAGAAAACAGTTTACACATAAATCATGAACCTTATTTTCTTGTTTTCTTTAACAAAATGAGTTTTGATTGAATTCAAAAAACAACTAAGTGTGTCAGGAAAAGGTAATTATTGGTACCTGTCCCAGGATTAATTTGTCCTGCCTAGGCCAAGAGACCGGGGGTTATGTCTTCCAAACAATGTTACCTACACAAGAGGAAAAAGTTATTGCAACATTCCTTAAGGCACAATATATACACAAATAGAAAGTGGATACTTCTCTGTGCTCATGAATCTATGTGCTTTGCAGCTTGACTCCAATCCACATCTTGGCCTGGTTTACAACTAGACTTTGGGCATACTTTTCAGACAGCCATCACACAAGGGTATAACAGGATTGCATCGGCATTCATTTGCATATTGAAGATGTGAGTGGAACGCACTTACATTTGTATAGGCTGTGTCCTGCCCTCATACAAAGGACTTGTAACCAGATGCTGCTGGCTGTGCATACTGCACCAGAAGATGGATGTGCTTCCAGGAAAACCACCATTTGGACTGTGCTTTGCTTTGCTGACCTGCTTGCCTTCTTGGCTGCTATTGAGACTGCAACTTTGCTGTAGAATTCCGTGTGCTGACCTGCTCTAGTGCTACCAATTGTTCTCCTAGGACCAGTGACAGCCCAGAAGTGGCCATGGGATTCTAAGTCCGACCTCACCAGTCACTTCCAGTTAGCACGTGGAGAGTGCCACATCTGGGATTTAAGTTTGCCTTAAAGAGAAATGTGGTAAACAAATTATTCCTTTGCTTTCTTTACCCAATTAGCACAAGTTGAGCGTTGCTTTTAAGTAATGACCCAACACGTTCTAAGCGCTTACCTGCTATCCAAACCACCAAGCTGCCTTTCTTCCAGCATGCTGCAGAGCCCCATACAGAATGCACACTGAGCTGTTGGGACTCAGCAGACCCCACTCTGGAGACCCCCCGGCATGTGTGCAGGACAATGCAGAGGGTCACAAGGACCACCTCTACCAACCAGGTAAAGTTGGGAGATGACAAGGAGGCCCTACGTACTTTCACGGCAAGCCAGCTTAATTTGTACACGATTGACAGTGATCTGAGATTCCCCAGCCCTGCTGCAACTGCAGGTCGCCTTTGTGCTGTGAAAGGCTGCCTTGGTTAGCAGCTGCCCTGCGTGCCCGCAGGCAGCCCATCTCTCTCGTGGAAAGCCCCATGGACTCGTGGGCAGCCCAGCCCACTCGGGGGCAACCCAGTGTGCTTATGGGCAGCCCTCTGTACTCACGGGTAGCTGCCTCATTTCTTTCTATGCGAGACACCCAGCGAGGTCTTCCCACAGATTGCTGCAGTTGCACCCACCAATCTCACAAGTTATACGGTACCTTGGGGGTACGTGTACCATGGAGTGGCGGCATTACAGGCAAGTCTTCCACGGAGGTCTCCCACTCATACGCTCATCACATTTTGAAAATTACCTGAATTACCGTAACTTACATAGTGGGTGTGCGGGGGTTCCTACGTTTTTGGATTATTTACCATACTACACATAAAAGGAGCACTGATGAGCTGCATTTTTTTGTGCTAAGTGTGAACGTTTTTTAATCCTGTGCCCTACTCATTACATGCTGCATTTCATGGTCTGATAAGGATGTATGTCATTTGTGTGGCTTATACTTGTCAGAGTAACGAGTATTATATCAAAGGATGGCATATTATGCCAAGTATTGTTTTGTTATGATGATTGCAGCGTATAATCTTTGTTTTCACGTTTTGCACTCATTGTGAGGTTTTGTTTATTGCCTAGTTGGCAAAGTAATTACTGATTTATGTCTTTTTGGTCTTTGATTAACGTGTAATATACTATATATTTGTATATAATATTGTGTGGAATCTCTTTTGTTGTATATTTATTGTGTCACTGGTGTTAGTGTGTTGCACAAATGCTTTACACATTGCCTCTGCGAGAAGCCTGACAGCTCTTGCCAAGTTATTAGGGGGGTTAGCATAGGTTATCTTTGGTGTGTAACTCACTTGCCCTGACAACAGTGGTGCGTTCTGACAGGGTTAGGTGTATACCCTAGACAACTTAAAACTCCAGTTCTTACATAAGTTTTTTTGGTTTTGCTGAGGTTTTTCTTCTCAGTAATATCCTTTCTCTTAAACTTTTCTCTTTGGTTAGTCTCGTGCCTTACCATGTGCTCTGCGTTATCTATTTCCTTTCATATTTCAACCTTAGGTGCTTTCTGTAGCTCTTTTCTTTTCTTATCTTTCCCAATCTTCTATTTTTACCTGATGCTTGATCTGACCCCTTTTCCTTCTTTAATATGTTTTTGCTCTGTCCCCGTGTAGCATCAGTTGTCTCATTTCCTCTTCCTCCTCTTCTTTCCCTCTTCCCCCTATTCCTTCAGTAGAGGGAAAGCACAAGTGCTGCAGAAGGATCTTTGTGTACCAGCTGAGGTCATGAAGCTTTTTGTACAATAATTACGAATTGGAAAAGTTTGAAGCATCCTTGCGCTATTGTATATGCTCCTATGTTCCTTGCCCTCTGAGGAACGGACTGGAAAATTATTTCAGTCCAGGTTCAAACCAGTTCCACGCAGCCAGAGGCCACAAATAGGCTGTAGGACCATAGGGTGTTCATGATGGTTTCATAGCAGACAATCATGCTCTGAAAGTATCCTCCAAGACTGTAGCTCATTCCTCATGGAGCTCTGCCTGTGAGAAAGTGAATCTTCCATGTCTAGATCTTTGATGCCCTGGGAGAGTGAAGGCTGCAGATAGGCAGCCATAAACAAGGTTGCTTTCAGGCTGGAAATACGAAGACGATTAAGCATCAGTTTCACTTCTTATTATCAATCATTTTTTAAGGCAATAAAAACAGAAATAATATCCTGTCTTGATGAGTTGGAAACATGTAATGCACACGGGAATGTTTATTAACCTGGTGATTAAAAATTGTCAGAGCTGATAACTATGCAAAAAGTGTGTTTTCAGTGTTCTTGTAATAAAAACATAAATTACTAAATAGGATTCTGATATAGTAGAAATATACCACCAGACCTTAAAATGTTGTAGTAAGTTTAGAACCCATTGATCAAGGTTATTCGCAGTTATTTAGGGGAAAATGATGTCGATGAGCTTCAACCCTTGTGTATTTTATGGGCCGTCTGAGGACAGATCATGGTATATGCTTACTTATGCTGACTGCATGCAGTAAATTCATGGGTATCCTGACAACCAAGTCCACCCTTGATCACTCTAATATGTACATTAATCATGGAGTAGAGCAGCAACTCGCAACAATGGTGACTGTGATTAGCATCAATGACACTTGAAGCAGCTGAAATTATTGTGCCAAAATGACTCTGCTGCAAAAATGTGGAAAAGTATTTGTCATGAATTAACGGGACGTATGACACATATTGTCAGGAAATAATTAAATGGAAGGACCCAGACTGCTGTGGCTGATTATATAAGTAAATAATTAGCATTTTATCTGTGTTTGGCATGGTAATGTAGAGTGTCATCTGGTGATGAAATATACTAAAAAAACTTGCCACGAGGTGAAGAGGAAAAGTAAACAATGTCATCAGAAATTACTTGGTAAAACAACATCTTTCAAGTGAATATATGGTTCAGGATACTGGGGTAGACAAACAAGAGGATAGACCTTGTACAAAGCCTTTGGGATGCTAAAAGCTTGTGATGTATGATGGAATATAGAGGGACACCAGGAAATTCTGAATGTCGGCCCCCATGGGAAGCAGGATTGCAGACCAGTCTTCCCCTGAGGTTCTTCGCGCTTAGGCGGAAGGAAAAGCTGGGGAGGGGGTCAAGGGATTGGGCAATGGGGGGATTAGGGTGGGTATAAAGGTGCAGGGGAGGAGGGCTCTTCCTGTACCTGGCACCACCAGGGGGGGTTGGAGCACATTTTGTGAAGGTGAAAGGAACTAGTTGGTAGGGTAGTGTTTTGGCCAGTCCGTCGATTGGTGCAGGGCATTTCCTTTAGGATTGTTAAAGTTGTTAAGTCCGCGGCGGCCTACCTTCCATCGGGGGATCAGGAACCAGCAGCGAGTTCAGAGGATTCTAGTGGTTTGTGTATGAAGAAAGGGAAGGGGCAGAAGAGAGCGGTGCATGAAGTGATGTGGGTGCCTGCAGAGGATGAGACTGAGTTGCTGTTAGATTATAGTGATGCGAGTGACGAACTGGAGGAGAGCGAAGTGCGGGACCCTGATGATTTGGCTGAAGAGGTTACTCGGGCACCGGAGAAGGCAACCAGAAAGTTTGATGTTTTGCAGGAGGCAAATGCGGCCAAGGGCAGGACGAAGGCAACCAGCCAGAAGAAGACCAGCAGCAAGGGCAAGGAAAAAGAGGCCTAAGCAAGCTTTTCAGGTGAGGGTGATAGGTGGGCAGTTTGGGATGGGGGGCCAAAGGCAGGGTAGAAACAAGCCTTCCGGTCGGTGGGTGTGGGAGACGGGTCTGTGAGAGACACAGAGGTTCCTGCAAGTGCAGCAGGTGCTCCAACCTCAGGTGCGAAGGCAAGCAGGGCAAAACAGCTAGTTGGCACGAGTGTCCAGATGGAGAAGGTAGAAGGGGAACGAGTAAAAAGGAGAAGACAAACATCACAAGAAACTCCCCTACATGAGCCTGTTAATGCCCTTGGGGTCACATCTATCTGACAAAACAAGAAATATGATTTGGAAAAACGAATATGTGGACATATTTAAGCTGCTCCATAGGGAGATCCAGGTAAAAGAGGGGTCAAAAGAAGAAGAGTGGGAGCTAACGAGGAGGCCCAGGTTGCCCATCAACATTTTTTCAGCCTTTTTCATATATGCCCGTATTTACTGTGAAAAACACCTGGACAGGGCTACAGCATTATTGAAATACATGGATATCGTTAAAAAAGCACAGATGGATTTCGGAGGGTTTGCTTGGTTGAGTTATGAATTGGAGTTTAGGGCCAGAATTAGCATTAACCCTACCAAGCCATAGGGGGAGGTAGAATAAGAACTGTGGTTGTAATGGATGTCATCCACGCAGCCATCGGGATCCATACATACGGCTAGCGGCCTACCAGTGACGGATCTGTCCTGCCCAGACAGGGGTCGGAGGACTAATTTTAGCAATGGAAATGCAGGTCCAACACCAAAGCAAGGGAAATGCAAAACGGGGGGCTGTTGGAATGTCAACAAGGGTTTCTGTTCAAGACACCTTTGCAAGTTTAAACATGAGCGCTTCAAGTGCAGGGCTCAACACCTGCTCATGCAGTGCTTTACACTGGCACTGGCCACCCCGGCTGAGCATTGGAGGACCACTAAGGGCAGGGGACAGTCTGGGCCAAAGTGCTCCTACCCCAGTTAGGATTGAGGCCATCTGCCCATGGCTCTCGAATTACCCTGACAGAGAGACTGCGTTGAGGATTCAATGGAGATTTATTGAAGGTTTTTGTGTGGGATATCGAGGTCCCAGAGAATGGAGGTGGGCAGAAAATTGGAAATCAGCCAGAGAGTTTCCAGGAGTAGTAGCAGCAAATTTGCGGAAAGAAGTCAAGGAAGGAAGGATAGCGGGCCCATTTGAAAGTTGACCAGTGGGGGACATGAATATATCGCCTCTAGGGGTGGTTCAGAAGAAAGAACCAGGAGAGTACAGGAGGATCCATCATTTGTCTTGGCCCGAAGGGAGGTCAGTCAATGACTCCATTGCAGAGGAGGACTTAAGGGTTCTGTATGCTTCAGTGGACGATGGGATCTGCCTAGTGAGGTCTTGCAGGCAGGAAGCAGAAATGGCAAAATGTGATGTGAAATTGACCTTTCGTTTCTGTCTATACACCCAACGGATTTTTTATTGCTGGCAATGTAGTTTGAAGGGGCCATCTTTGTAGACAAGGTCCTGCCTATGGGCTGTGTGATTTCTTGTGCACTTTTCGAGATGTTCACAGCACTTTCTTACAGTGAGTTTCCGCAAAGAGTAGTGGTGACTGGGAAGTGTCACATTACCTGGCTGACTTTTTATTGATAGGGAAAGGAAACTCTGGAGATTGTGGGAGGGCGCTACAAGATTTCTAGGCTTTGGCACAGTGCTTTGGGATCCCCTTAGTGCCATTAAAACAGCTGGGCGCAGCTGTAGACTGTCATTCTGGGCATTGAATTGTGGAGAAAGTGATAGTTGTACAGGCTTTTCTGTTAATGGTGATTGGGGAAAAGAAGATAGATTTGAGAACGGCTCAACAACTGATGTGTTTCCTGGAATTTGCTTGCCGGGTAGTGAGAGCAGGGCCAAGTCTGGGGCAGTGCTACCACACCACAGGGTCATGATTGCGATGGGAGTCAGGGTGGATTTGAGGGTCTGGCACTGCGGATGCGTGTTTCATTAACAGTGGTGGCGATTTTGACGACTGGCACCTGGAGCAGATGCATGCGAGACAGAGCTACTGGACGGCATCTGAGCCTGGTGGGAGTGAGAGTGATAGGCCTGGTCGAAAAATCTCTAGCGGATTCTACAAGGCACAGGTACAGGCTGGCATGGGCTGAATTTGGATCTTTCATGGAACAGACCGTAGATGTATGGCTCATCTCAAGACAGGACACTCAACAGGGAGTTGTATGTTTGGTTTTAAGTTGTATTGATAAGAGTTTGTCGCAAACGACAATAGCGGGAAAATTGGCAGGGATCTCATTTTATAGCAAACTATACCTAGGTTTTGATCCTGCTATGGAGGATGCTAAAAGTTTGGGGACGTGAACGGGGGAGGGAGCTCCAAGGGAGGCAATATTATTCGAATTGTTGCAAAGTTTGCTGGGGGTTTTGCCCAATTGTTGTTATGACGATAACAAGGTCTCAGTATTTCGAGTATGCATGGTGTAGATGTTTTGGGGGCATTCAGGATTTTAGAATTGTTGGCCACAGGGCAACAGGCAGGAAGAAGATATGATGAGGTGAGATTGGATGGAGGTCGACTGGGAATTTGGCTGGGCCATTCAAAGACGGATCAGGTTGGGAGGGGTAGGTGTGTTTTGTTGAATGAGAGTGGATGCATTGGGGTTTGCCCAGTACAAGAATGGCGAGATTTCTGAGAAAGGGCCAGAGGGCCATCGAGAGGAATTTTTTGTCAGGGGACAGGCTGATGGTGTTCCAGTTGCTGGAGGTGTTGCACATGGCGCTAAGGCACTTGGGAAGGGATCCGGGTAGATATGGCACTCATTCTTTTCACATTGGTTCAGCTACTGCAGCAGCACATTTATGTTGGTCCTGGGACAGAATGCGCCAGAATTGGAGATGGGGGTCTAGGTGCTGCAAACGATATGTGTGCAGGTAGAAAAGGGGGTCTTTCTGGGGGACCAGAAGTAGGGGAAGAGGGGGGACTATTTGTACACTAATATATTTTCCTTTGTCGCACGTTGTTTGGGCGGTCCAGGAACCAAGACGGTTTACTAGATCATAAGACATTCTTTCGCAGTCAGATACGCAGATCAGCAGGTCTACGGTCATAACCTGGGTCTAAAGATCAGCCATCATGAAGTGCATTGGAGGGGTAAAGGAGTGATGCTTTGGAGGGCTTTATTGCAGCAGCTGATGTAGATGGTATCACACAGATGCTGCCCCAATATGTTGGTCCTGCACTTGGGTGAAAATGACTTGATACGATTATCTGTATTGGCAATTTTGCAGCACATGCAAAGGGATCTGGAGGTGATAAAATTTAATTTTGTAGTAACATGCCTAGTATGGACAGAATTTGTGCCACGCAAAGTGTGGAAAGGGGCAGTAAAACATGCAGCCATGGAAAAACCCGCAGGACATTGAATAGGGCCAAGAGGGTTTTCTGCCAAACCAGAGACATTAAGGTGATTGCACATCTTGGCCTAAAATAAAAGGAACCATTGCTGTTCATGGACGATGGAGTGCACCTTTCAGAGCTTGGTAATAGCTATTATATGATGGAGATGCATGACGTGATCAATAGGTTTTGGAACAAATCTTTCTGGTGCCACATGGAAGACAAGGGTTGAAGCGAAAGGTGCAGAGGGGAGAGAGGGCAGGTAACCGCCCTATGGGGGTTTCCTGGTTGGCAGTACTTTGAAGGGGTGGGGTGTCACAGACAAGCACATCCACCACTCGGGGGGAACAGGTGAATGATGGTGAGGGCAGGATGCAAGAGAGCGATGGCAGGAGATCCATGAGAGGATGTTGAAAGATAAGTGAAGACGAGAATGGAGAGATGAAGGAGGTCACCGAGTGATATGGGATGAGAGCAACAGGTGTGAGGGTTGAGGATGGTTAGAGTGAATGAAGGGATTGTTGATGGGAAATGTTATAGTTATTGATGTTTTGGTTAATGTAGTGATGGATCAAGATTTCACATATTCCAAATCTTGCTTGTATTCAGCCCTCTCTAAATAACTTGTAATATATTAACCAACATGTTTTGTTTACTAATTTTCACACTACACAACATTTCTAGTTTTTAGGGGAAGCTTACCTATGTGCTTTTACTAACAGTAACTCTAATGCATTAAAATGGCAGCCGAAAATGCAGAAAACCTTCTGCGCATGCGTCTGTCACATCTACGTGGCATGGCGTACCTCTCTGGTTGGTGAGAAAACTTTGCTTCTACGCACTAGTGCCAGAAATGGCTGCTTACATTTCATATGCTAATGCTTATGCTGTAGCTTGTACTAAACTTATTCGTTCTGCTTAATCATTAATCCACATGTTAAAATAAAGTAATGGGAATAGAGTAGAGGTATGTGGTATACAGTGCTTTCATTTATTTTTGTATTCTAAAATGTTTCTTTTTGATTTTGATACTAGCTCGTACTTTGGGCCTGTTCACTGACACATCTTCCATCTTGGATGATTCTGCACATGCATACTCTGATTCGGAATTTGCTGAAGCACTGGCATTGAACCCCTACCAGCCCACTTCTTACCCACAATGTGCCTGGGAACCTGCTCATCTGACCTCTAGAAAGGAAGCTACCAAATACAATGTATTCAAAATGTGTACCAATATTGGTGAGCGGAATAAAATCTTGGGAAAATAAATTGTGGGTGGGGATTCAATCAATATGATTTGAATTGAAGTTACATCATCTTAGTATGGTTTGATGACCTCTCCTCGTCTTTCCAACCAATCACTGAAGGGGAACACATAGTTTTGCAACATGTAGGGGTGGTACATTGCCCTTGAAATGGTATAACAAAGGTAGGCTCAGATAGAGAAATTGTCCAACTTTTCCGACTAGCTGACCTGTTACTGACCCAAAGCACTCAATAGGCGATTGAGAGCAGAGGTGCTGGCGGAGCACTCTGTCAGAAGAATTGATAACCCAATCGGGGTACTAATTGGCTTTCCTAGAGAGAGGAGTGTGATGCTGGCGTTGCACTTAGCTGAGGTCACCTCTCCTGATCTGCATCTGTCTTTTCCCTTGGGCACCTGATTAGTCGGGAGCCTGGTCATGGTCCATATCTTTGCCCCAGCCCATGGCCAGGATTGGTCATAGCACCATTCTAGGTAAATATAATGTATGTGGTATCTCCTTGTGCTATTTCCCTTTCTTACCCTTCCCAGGTACCAATGTCTAAAGAAGTTACTGTGATTTCTTACAAACTTTATATTCCTGCTTATAAAATTTATGGTCACAAGATTGTGGCCCTTTTCATTTGACTCAGAAAATCTATCATAGATAAAGGTTTTAGAACTTTTCTAGAGTCTGTGGTTTTTAGAAGAAAAGTAAATGTGTTTAAATATTGCCTGTTTATGCTAACTCTCTCTGATTCACAGGACTTATAGTAAGGTGACGAAGATTGGTAAGTCATGGTTTACATGTATAAGTCCTAAATGGACCTCTGGGCAAACTGATAGAGTGAATAAATTAGAAAAAGGTTAGGCAGGACTGCTAGTTCAAAGTGTGAATGTTATATGGGCCCAAGGTGAGTATTGTAAAACTGAGCTAGTTGGTCCCTGCACACTCTATCAGTATACTTTTCTTGGTAGCAGTAGTATGGTTAGGGATTAGTTAATAATAGGTAGTTAGTTGTGTATTAATTGTAAAATGTTTGATTATTGATTGTTTACTGATTTTATGTACTAACTCAAAAACCTGCTTGTGTTGTTAAATGTTGTCTGGAATATCCCGGGATAAAGAAGGCAGTTGTTAAATAGAAGCCATACTGTTGTGAGGTTACTTGCCTTACGGAATAGGTGCATAAAGTTTGTTAAAACTTGAAGCACTAGGGTTTATTTTTCCTAAGCATAGTTGTGAGAGTGATTGGTAGCAAGGTTCTTTTTGCCTAAGTATAGAGTAAATGGAAGGTTGTTTTACTTGCAGTGTATGAAGAATAGGTGGAATTAGGTTTACTCGTTGTAAAATAAATTGCCTTTTTTTTAGTCAATCAGGCACAGTAGTGAATGTTTTATGTTGTCAATTAATGAAATGTATAATTGAAATTTGAAAATAAATTGAATTTTCATATTAGCTTGCAAAGGAGGGAGTCAGTCACAGGTGCTGAACTGACGTCATGGAGATCTGTGCTGGGATTGGTAGAAACAGCAGGTGTCTAGCCATGAGAAAATTGTAAAGGAGGGGTGAGTGCAGAAAGTGGGATTCACAGCAAAGAAAAGCTGCGCCATTATTGGTTAACGCTGCTTATAAGTCTAAAGTTTATTGGTCATTTAAGATAAGCGACGCACTGGTATTGGAGAATTATTTCTGCAAAATAAACCAACTGAGTAAATTGAATTCATTGACATTCATACAAAATTAAATAGCGGTATATGTGGAATTTAGATCCAGCAGTTATAGGACACCGTCCTGATAGAAAATATTTAGGATTTGCAAGAGAACAACAAATTAGAAGAAGACCTTACATCATGTACGGAGCAAGAAGAAAGATGTTGCTTTTCAAAAGAATAAATAATTATTTCAAAAAAGACAAAGTTATCAAAACTAGAGAAGGGATTATTATTCCACGACCTAATACGCCCGCATCATACATGATGGTAGAATGGGGCTAACACACCTGTGTGTGGTTAGAAAACTGGATAGAGTATACTAAGGAGTATGGGGTTTTGGCATTTCCAGAATATGGTACCTTTTATGGAAGAATTTTGTACAACTTGAGAAATCGTATGAATAAATTAGATCCCAGACCAAGATTAACGCAATATGAAGCTCTAGAAGAATAGGAGACTGAGGCGTTTGAGTGAGACAGGTCCAGAAGTGACAGTAATTAGAGTACGTTTTATCCCAGATTTCCAAAAGAGACACAAGATTAGCAAATGAAAAGGTGGAGACAGTCCATGCTAGTGGAAGGATTATACCCTGTTTAAACCACAGGAGAACCATCAGGAAACAAAGGTACATGGAAAAATGTAATGACTAGTGGTGATTCGGATGATGATTTATTAGATGACTTGTTAATGATAAATCCACCACCTTATCAAGAAAATACTCAGAGAGTTACTCCTAGTACTCCATTTTTACAACCACCTTTAGTTCCACAAGTTATCATGAAACCTCATTAGAAAAGGTACTTCAGAGAGAGAAAAGGAAGCATTAAATAAACAGCCTAGTGAATTAATTCAGAAAATCTCCCAATTAAATACAAGCTCTGACAATACCTGTAACAATAGGTCCCGTAGTTCCTCTGTATAGAGATAAGCAAGTTAATCCTAAAACACTGTTCTGACTACACCAATGGTTCAGCCAAAAAAGAAACCCTAATAGTTGATGAACAAGCAAGTGAATGTGAGCCAGTAATTTCCTTAATGGATTTACCTATACAAGAACAAGTAAGTGACTCAAACAGGGAAATTACACACCCATGTTCAAAAGAGGTACAGATTGAAACATCCTCGGGAACAAGGCATGCAACTGTAGTAAGTCCAG
Organism: Lissotriton vulgaris; assembly: GCF_964263255.1. Taxonomy (NCBI): domain Eukaryota; kingdom Metazoa; phylum Chordata; class Amphibia; order Caudata; family Salamandridae; genus Lissotriton; species Lissotriton vulgaris. The sequence continues at coordinate 1,913,600,634 of NC_141687.1, read as the reverse complement.
AAGAATTAAACAGATGGACTTGAAACTTAGAGACCCAAAACGCGACCGAAAATATTGGACATATTTAAATTAAGGGTTGAATTAGAAGAAATGGTAGCGGGAAAGGTGGGATTGGACAGACTGAATTCATTTGATGAAGACAAATTATTGTTTATATGCAGAAGTATTACTCGCAATACAAAAATATATCATGAAAAATTAATGAATTTGGCTTTGGAAATGGGAATTGACATTGGCAAATCGTATTGCAGAAACCATATAGAGCTGAATTTTCTGACAAAGATTTGGAAAACATGAATGTGTCAGATCGTAAATTGCAGATAAAGGAATTGTTGTCATTGTTGCAAAAATGGGGAGATCTAGACAAATCGAAAGTTAGATGGACAAAGAAAAAGGAAGAGGCTCAGACAAATAAAACGTCTTCTGAATACTTAGTAAAAGAAGCAGAAAAAGTTGAATGGTTGTGTCCGATGAGAGAAGTTCCAGGAGGAGGTTATGTACATGTCTCATGGCCCCGACAGGATATTTTATCATTTACTAATGTTTTCCCAAAGCTGAGAGAAAAACCTGTAGAATGGTACCGACAAGTCGAAAGGTTTGTGTAGGTGTTGAAAGAATTGTTAAAAGATTTAGATGGTTTATTTGACATTGTTGTTCCAGCTGATTTGTGGTCTGAGTGCAACATCACGGTAGATTGGCCTAGTGAGGAGTACCCTAGAGACCAAAGGACAGGAGCTCCTTCTGGGGAGGTAATGAAGAAATATAATCAGATGATAACTTATTTAAAAGGGAAAATCCCCCCTAAAGAAACTGATTGGACTAAAATAGATTGAACTACCCAAAATAAGGATGAATCTATGCATGCATATTATAACGCCTCTTTCAGGTATTTAAACAATACAGTGGTTTAAGAAACATTAATAATAAGGAAATGACACATTTTATTTATCTTTTTGTGTCTGTACAAAAACCTGAAATTTCCCAAATGATTAGAGAGCGTAAATTGTGTGGCCAAGCAAAGCCTGTCGATGAAATTCTCAAGTATGCAAAATACTGTGAGGAGGAAATTGTCAATAAACGAAAGAAATTAGAAGAAATAGTAATGTGGGGTCAAGTTAAAATGGCAGAGCAAAAGGAACTTCAGTTAAGTCAGCAAGCAAATAATCAAAAAAAGGGGAAGGCCAAAATAAAGGAAGTGGGGGCAAACCCAGTGGGAAAATGAGTAGAGAGGAGGCAAAAAAAAGTTTCCTTGTCATGTGTGTGGAAAATTAGGGCATTGGGGAAACAAGTGTAAATTAATACAGAATAATAATGTCCAAACTCAAAATTTAAATCCACAGATGCAGAACAGGTAATACAGAATCAATTGCCTCAAGCCCCTATGCCAGATTTTTTGAGTCAAGTCAAGTCAAGTCATGAAGCGTTATTCGGTGCATAAAAAATGACCATAAAAGCACAGTTCATACATTGCATAATAATTACAGGTATTTACATAATAAGAAAACTACCAGAATATAACAGACACAATAATTTAAAAACACATACTTTTCCTAACTTTTACAGATTGAATTAAAAACGTGGCAGTTAAAAAACAGACATTGACATGTTGCAAGTTAAAAATGAGACTCATAGCCTGCATAACTGTACGTACGCCATACTTAAGAAATAGCAGTTTTAAATAGGTTGTACCAAAATTCATATACAGTTTACAGATCAGAAGAAAGTGAACAGTACTTAGTCATCCAAAATACAGTGTTGACACCGGATTTCGGGAGGGAAGTGGTAAGAAAAATGCAGTAACACCACAGTTTCTTTTACAGGATACATTTTTTTAATTTGAAGAGTGACGATGCCTGAGAGGGGGGAAGAGGATTGTTTACTTGGAGCATCCTTACCGGAAGATCTGTCAGGTCCATACATTGAAGGGAAAGTGGAGGGAAATGAGGTTACCTTTTTGTTGGACACTATTGCTACCCATTCTACTGTGAGAACAGCAGACATCCCAAACCTACCCCTCTCGGGGGAAGTGATCCAAGTAGTGGGCGTTTCTAATAAGCAAATTAGGACCCCTGACACCGAACCTATGGAAGTTTGTATTGGCAACTTCCGAGAAATGCACAGATTTGTAATGTGCAATTCTAGCCCTGTAAACTTGCTAGGAAGGGATCTAGGGCCCGATGTAGGTAGCCAAATACCGGTCGGTAACGGCCGATTTCGGCCGTTACCGACCGGTATTTGAAGATGAAGATGTAGGGGCATGTTAAAATACAGAATCGGTAATTTTACCGATTCTGTAAAATACCGAATCGGTAAAATTACCCATTCTGTATTTTGACATGTAGGAAGCACTTAAATCAGTGCTACAGGGGGTTGAGAAGTCGTTATTTACCACCAACTAGAAGTTGGTGGTAAATAATTAAACCCTTTCAAAAGCATTTTTTTTGCTTTTAAAGCGGTGCCTTGTTGCAGACATACATGCCTTAAGGGCCACCAATGCACAATTGAGGGGTGCAACAGGGTGTCAAAGTGACACCCTGCCACCCTTCAATGTTTCCCCCAATTACCGAATCGGTATTTACCGATTCAGTAATTGACATTCATTCCTATGGGCCTCCAGGCCCATAGAAATGAATGGCAATTACCGAATCGGTAAATACCGATTCAGTGATTACCGAATCTTACCGATTCTGTAATGAATTCGGTAAAATTACCTAAATCCCGATTGCCAGTCCTTAAATACCGAATCGGTATGATTCGGTTTTTAAGAATCGGTAATCTGGGATTACCTACATCGGGCCCCTACTGTGCAAAATGAACTGCACAATCTTTTGTACACCAAATGGTGTTGAAATTCAGACTCCAGATGAAGACGAAGTGTATAAAATTATGCTGGCTAGGCAGGAAACAGAAGTTAAAAAGATGTCTCTAGAAGAATTACCCAGAGAACTAAAGACCTTTGTAAATCCTGATGTGTGGGATTTTACTGGGAAAGAAGTAGGCCTAATGGCTGATGTCAATCCCATAAAAGTGACAGTGAAAGAAGGTGCAGTTTACCCAAACATTCGACAGTACAAAATTAGTCCCGAAATAAAAGCAGGAGTTGCACTAGAAATAGGGTGTTTGGTCAAACAAGGCATTCTGGAAGAAATAATCAGCAGTCCTTGTAATTCACCTATATTTGGCATAAAAAAAAACAAATGGGAGGTACAGAGCGGTCGAAGACATCCGAAAATGAATACAATTTTCGTCCCATATTGCCCAGTAGTACCAAATCCAGCTGTGATTCTGTATCAAATACCATGGGGAGCCGGATGGTTCACTGTAATTGATTTATACCATGCTTTCTTTTCCATTCCGCTACATCCAGATAGCAAATTTTTATTTTCGTTCAAATTTGACGACCATGTTTACGTTTGGAATCGTGTCCCTCAGGGGTACACGCAAAGTCCATCCATCTTTAATCAGATACTGAAAAAGTGCCTTGAATCACTGGTGCTGCCTGGGAAATCTGTCCTGGTGCAGTATATTGATGACCTATTGTTGGAATCGAGAACAAGAAATGACTGTGTGATTGATTCCATTGCAATATTGAACCATTTAGCAAAAGGTGGACATAAGGTATCTCCAGAGAAATTGCAATACTGTACCACCTCAGTAAAGTATCTGGGACACCAGATAGAAAGAGGGGTCAGGAGAGTGACATCTGAACAAATCAAAATAATTCAAAACATTAAATTACCCCAAACTCAGAAAGAAATCAGAATGTTTCTCTGAGTTGTAGGTTATTGCAGGCCGTGGATTGTGGAATTTGCAGTACTTGCAAAACCACTGATTCAAATCACAAATAAATGAGCAAGAGACCCAGTTGAGTGGGATGATGAAAGCATGACAGCTTTCCTAAAACCGAGTAACTGCCTTTGTGAAGCTCCAGCATTAGGAATGCCAGATTATTCAAAAGAGTTTGCACTATTTTGTGACAGGAGAGACAATTGTGCACTGTCAGTCCTAACTCAGACCCATGGTTTAATGTGACAACCTGTGACATATTTTTCTGCCACTTTGGACCCAGTAGCATCTGCACTGCCAGGTTGTCTGAAAGCAGTAGCTGCAACATGCATGAGTCTTCAGCAAAGTGAATCCATTGTTATGGGACATTCTGTAACAGTGTATGTTCCATATTCAGTCGTGATTCGGTTAACCAGAACACACACTCAGCACCTAACACCTAGTTGGATGACTAAGTATGAAAGAATTATCCTTGGTTCACAGAATGTGACAATAGTGAGATGTACTATTCTGAATCCAGCAAACTTGTTCCCCAATTCTCACTTTGAGGAAGTCGGAGAAGAAGTCGAACATGATTGTATCGACTTAACTGGATTCAGTACTAAACCTTGAGCAGATATACAAGAAGAACCTTTAAAAGACCCAGATCATGAGGTATTTGTAGATGGCTCATGTATGCGCCATGAGGAAGGAGGACTAAGTGCTGCTTTTGGTGTGTGCACCTTATCAAACATAGTCGAAGCATCCTATTTACCAGGAGTCAAGTCTGCACAAGTAGCCAAATTGATTTCTTTAATAAAAGCATGCAAAATGAGGAAAAATTGGTGAGTAACCATTTACACCGATAGTGGGTATGGTTACGTGGTTGTGCACGACTTTGGCCAGCTCTGGATGCAAAGGAAGTTCATGACTTCCTCAGGAATTCCTGTCAAAAATGAATAATATGTAAAGGAATTACTTGAAGCAATTCAATTACCTAAAGACTTGTCCGTGGTCTAATTTGCTGCTCACCAATCTGGAACTGACAGAGTGACAGCCAGTAATCATTATGCTGACCTAGTGGCTCATCATTGTGCCAAATATAAAATGGCAATAAACAAGAACATTGAAGCATGTGGAAACAGCTGCCAACGTATGCTTTTGTGCGGTGTGAATACATGGGAGGATGCTAGAGATTTACAAGGTGAGGCAGAGCCCAAAGAAAATGAAGACTGGCAGAAAATTGGGTGTGAAGTGAGACCTGAAGATGGCATAATAGTCTACCTACATGGCAGACCAGTGTTACCTGACTGTATGTTTGCACCAATGGCTAGAATGTACCTTTGGGACACACACATAGGGAGAGATGATATGGTGAGGTTGTTTAGATGAGACTGGTTCAGTGCAAAGTTCAGGAACATAGCAGAGAGTCTTTGCCAGAGATGCCTTACATGTCAATAATTAAATCCTGGTAAGAAAACTGTAGTGTGCCCTGGGAAAATTGGGAAAGCAGAAGGCCCTTTCATTAGACTACAAATTGATTTCAATCAGTTACCTGCTTGTCGAGGATTGAAATATATCTTGGCCATTGTCTGCCTGTTTTCAAAATGGGTGAAAGCATACCCTACTCGCAGGAACTATAGCATAACTGTAGAAACACTTTTCTTGAGAGAACCCATCCCAAGATTCGGTTTTCCAGAATAAATGAATCAGACCGAGGAAGGCACTTTAATAATGAAATAATCAGCCTAATTTGTGAAGCATTCAAAATTGAGCAAAAACTGCACTATGCATATCGCCCAGAGGTTTCTGGAGTGGTAGAACAATTGAATGGCACAATAAAAGCAATATTGGGAAAGATGTGTGAAACTACCCATTTGGAATGGCCTGATGCTTTACCTCTTGTTCTAATGGGACTCAGAAGCATTCCAGACAAGAAAACAGGCTTGAGTCCACATGGTATGCTCATGGGAAGGGCACTGAGGCAAGCATGTGTGCCAGGACATCAGCTGTTAACTATATTTGATGTTTTAGTGTTGGAGTACTGCAAAGAGTTGGCTGACCAAGTGCGTTCTATCTCTCACCATGTTGGGGAAGATGCAGAAGCCAGACATTCAACTTCAGCACATGACTTGAACCCTGGAGATTGGGTTGTGTTAAAGAATCATACTCGGGAATCTTGCCTACCACCAAGGTGGGGAAAACCAAAGCAAGTGATATTGGTTACCACTACAGCTTTAAAGTGCAAAGGAATCTCAAATTGGATCCATGCAAGCCATACTAAGTGGATACTAGAACCTGATGAAGTGGAGGCTGAGGGTTGTGCAGCTGAAGGGTCTCAAGAAGTTGATCCTGAAGTAGTTGGCGAAGAGCAATCGAGCACCAGTCAGGATGAATGGATCCCAGTGGTTGACATACCTGAAGAGTGAGAACAAGAAGCCAAACATACATAGATAGTCAGACCGATAGTGAGGACGAGATAGGCATAGAAGAACATACTCAGATTACAGAAACCCAAGCCAATGGTAATCATGAGGAGGAACAGATAAGGAAAGAACAATAAACTCAGAATTCCATTGCCTGATAAGGGACAGATAGGTACTAGTCAAAACGCACAAGCGGAAGACAATCAAGAATCTGCAAGACCTGTGCACGACCAGACAGGATTAGTCAAAAAGATTCAGAACGAAGAAAAAATTCCAGTCCCAACAAAGTCATATCCTGAATCAGGTCAGATTGTATGTAAATGTAAATGCATTTGAGCTTATATAGCGCACAGCTACCCGCAGTGGGTTTCCCGGCACTTGCTTAGGGAACCCGTCCTGGTATTCCCCTGTGAGATAACCCCAGCAGGGTATCCACAAGGTGAAAGCCAGGCATCCCACCGTGAGGGGCCATTGTGGAGATTAAGCAAGCTATTGCCCAGAGTCGCAGAGTGTGAACCTGTGAGTCGAGAAGGCACCGGAGCGAGAATTATCGAGTCCGTGGAATTTTTAGCCCAAGACCTGCCGAGGCGGGGAATTGAACCCTGGTCCAGGGCTGATCTCAGCTTCCGGGTCTGCCGCCTCTAACCCCTGAGCCACACTTCTCCACAGGTTAGAAGGATCAGTACAGGCAGAAGAGTAAACTGCAATAAGCCCTGGGGTAGGTGAGTTAGAGAGGAAACCTGAAGTTGATGAAAATCAAGTTGTGCCACAACTTAAAGAAAACAAAAGAACTCTTGAAGAATCGGAAATCACAGTGCCAGCCAAAAGACTCAGAAAAGGTGATAAATGGCCTGGTTTTCTTAAAAGACTGAAATATCGCCTAGTGACGATAGATGAAGACCCTGAACAGGTGAACGAAGTGACAAGCCAAACTGAACCATCCACAAGCAATCAAAGAAGGAGAAGTCCATGCCTGAAAAAGCTGAACAATAAATTCAAAGGCCCTGAATGTACATACATCATCCTTGAAGATTTCGAAAAATCTAGAAATCAGTGATGACAGTGTTGAAGAATTATTTGCTGATCAAGATATTGAAGAAGTGAGGCCAACTTGAGATAAAACGCAGGAATATTCTGTGAAAATTCTCAAAGAGGGGTTAAGCCTCCTTAGTAAAAAATAGCTGATAAAAGAATTACTGGAAACTCGAAAAAAAGTTGTATAAAGACATGTTGTAGGATATGCATATGTAATGTATTGATAGTACTTATGGTATGGCTAGGACTGACAATAGCAATACCGTACTTGATGGCTGCTAAGCAAAATTACACTAGCATACACCGAAAGATAGCGCACCACAAACAAGATAAAGTAGACTTAGAAGCACCAGATATGATAGAATTTCATCACATTTGAAATAGAAATGGAACTGAAATGAATGTTTTTGCTAGTCTATTAGTACATTATGTAGAAACTATGCAAATTATTGATTGTTATGTATGGATGAAATTACATACTTCTGTAGCTGAAGGTGTTACCTACCATCATTTGCCCTTAACCTATGGTATTTCCTGTAGCATATTAACTAGTTTGTTTTTATAAAAGTGGAAGGTTGCAGTATTATTATTCTAACATAGATGTAACTTTTCCTGAAATTCCTATACGTAGGAAAATGAATCTGTCCTTAGTGCTAAAGATGTGCAATTCTTTGGTGAAATTTTCTTAACAATGAAAGAAATAGATATAGCTAACGCACACAAAGACAATCTAACATGTAGTTTACACGAAGAAGAAAATGTATTTTTAAATTTAGTAGAGAAAAGGAGACAGGATTTCCATAGAAAAGCCACTGAAAAGAAACACCAGATACCAAAATGGGCTGAAAGGGAAGAATTTATGGCAACTGCAAACCTCATGGTGCTATGTCCTTGGACTTTGAAAAGATGGGGAATATCTGTCTCCATAGAAAGAAAATTGAATATAACAATGCATTCATTGGTTCCAGTGAATGTCAACACAATTTCCTCATAATTGGGGGTTGGGGACTAAAAGGGAGAACTCATCCAGTATTTCCTGAAGTTGATTATATTTGTGGGAATAACGCTTTCTTTAAGCTGCTTGATCATTGGTATGGGAGTTGCTATTTTGGAATAGTATTCCCGAAGATATACCATGTACAATGCTGCATATATGGCATTTCGCGTGTCCTAGCATATCAATACTTTTCAACTAGGTAAGATCCAACAATTTTTCTTGTAAGTTCTAACTAATCTCTAAGTCAACAAAAAAACATTCTAGGTGTCCTAATTAAGACAGTTGCTTTTGAGCAACTCATGAGTAACAGTTTCACAACGTAAGATAACCAGGTCAAACTAACATTCATAACGAGCATTTAAACATTGAGTTGTTTTTTATAAACGCCTCTTTTTGCAAAATACAATGGCATCAAGTTAATACGTTCCCTTTATTATTTTTTTCTCTTTAACAGAATCCCTGATGAAGGAACAATAGGTTCCGAAATGCATTGGGTCTTGTACTGAAATGTATTGTAGTTACAAATGTCAAATGTAATTTTTGTATTATTGACACAAAGTGAAATGAAATGTAAAAATGAATGTATAATGAACTCGACTGCTTAAATTCCTATATTACATGATTAAAATGTTATAATGGAATATTTCTCCTCGTTTATGCATGTCAGAGTCCTAGCAGCCACCAGGGGCTAGGCCACTTTCAGCTTGACATATTATTGGCAAAAGAATGCGAAGTCTGTAGAATGTTGAAAGCGCAACATTGTTGCACATACATACCAGATAAAAGTGTTGAAATTGGAAGGTATGTAAGGAACATCACTCATTTTGAAGAAGAACCGAAACCACTGAAAGTAGATAGTGCATGGAAGAGACTTACTGATGGTCTCTCCTCTATTGGTATTTGGCTATCTAATGTAGGTAGAAGTATTGTAGGTAAAGTACTGATGCTAATAATAGGAATATCACTAATAATATTGGTTATAATGATTTGGTGCAAATGCTGCAGAAATAGAAACACTATTAATGAGAAAACAAAGAAATGCACACTTGATGAAATTCAGATGGAAGAGTTAAAGGGAGACATATATAAGAGAATGAAAGTTTATCAGAATAATGGTAACAAGAAAACTCCCCAAATAATTGAAGAAATTGAATTGGGAGAGTGTTGAAGTTGGCATCTGGTTCCTTAATTTATGATGATATAAAATATCATCAAAGAGGGGATTGATGGAGCAAGGATTCACATATTCCGAAACTTGCTTGTATTCAGCCCTTTCTAAATAACTTGTAATATATTAATCAACATGTTTTGTTTACTAATTTTTGCACTACACAACATTTCTAGTATCTAGGGGAAGCATGCCTATCTGCTTTTAACAATAGTAACTCTAATGCAATAAAATGGCCGCCGAAAACGCAGGAAACCTTCTGCGCATACCTCTATCACATCTCTGTGGCTTGACGTACCTCTCTGCTTGGTGGGAAAATTTGCTTCTACACACCAGTGCCAGAAATGGCTGCTTAAATTTCACATGCTAATGCTTATGCTGCAGCTTTTACTAAACTTATTTGTTCCGCTTAATCATTAATGCACAAGTTAAAATTAAGTAATGGGAAACGAATGGAGATAAGTGGTATACAGTGCATTCATTTATATCTGTATTCTAAAATGTTTTTTTTTATTTTGCCACTAGCTCGAACTTTGAGCCTGATCTCTGACACATCTTCCATCTTGGATGATTCTGCACATGCGTACTCTGATTCTGAATTTGCTGAAGCACTGGCATTGAACCCCTGCCAGCCCACTTCTCACCCACGATGTGCCTGGGTACCTGCTCATCTGACCTCTAGAAAGGAAGCTACCAAATACAATGTATTCAAAATTTGTACCAATATTGTTGGGCGGAATAAAATCATGGGAAAATAAATTGTGGGTGGGGATTCAATCAATATGATTCGAATTGAAATTTGATCATCTTAGTATGGTGTGATGACCTCTCCTCATCTTTCCAACGAATCACTGAAGGGGAACACATGGATTTGCAACATTTAGGGTTGGTACATTGCCCTCAAAATGGTATAACTAAGGTAGGCTCAGATAGAGAAATTGTCCGACTTGTCCGAATAGCTGACCTGTCACTGACCAATGCACTCAATAAGTAAAACAGAGGGGCTGGCAGAGTACTCTGTCAAAAGAATCGATTACCCAATCGGGGTACTAATTGGCTTTCCTAGAGAGAGGGGTGTGACGCTGGCGTTGCACTTATCTGAGATCTCCTGCCCTGATCTGCATCTGTCTTTTCCCGTGGGCATCTGATTAGTCGGGAGCCTGGTCCTGGTCCGTATCTTTGCCCCAGTACATGACCAGGATTGGTCATTGCACAATTCTAGGTAAATATAATTTATGTGGTATGTCCTTGTGCTATTTCCCTTTCTTACCCTTCCCAGGTACCAATGTCTACCTGTTACTGTGATTTCTTACAAACGTTATGTCCTACTGGTTATGTTCCTGCTTATAAAATGTATGGTCACAAGATTGTGGCCCTTTTCATTTAACTCAGAAAATCTAACATAGATAAAGGTTTTAAAACGTTTTCCGAGTATGTGGTTATTATAAGAAAAGTAAATGCGTTTAAATATTGCCTGTTTATGCTAACTCCCTCTGATTCACAGGACTTATTGTAAGGTGACGAAGATTGCTAAGTTATGGTTTACATGTATAAGTCCTAAATGGACCTCTGGGCAAACTGATAGAGTGATTAAATTAGAAAAAGGTTAGGCAGGACTGCTAGTTCAAAGTGTGAATGTTATATGGGCTCAAGGAGAGTATCTGCGCGCTCTATCAGTAGTTTTTTATCAACCTTGTCCTAATAAAATGGCCTTTTATGCTTTAAGTAACAGTGTGGAATGTAATTGTTGTGCAATGTCAGCCCCCGGGGGAAGCCGAGTCGCTGACCAGTCTTCCCCGGGGCTTCTTCCCTCTGAGGCGCAAGGACAAGCTGGGAATGGGGTCAAGTGGTTGGGCAATGGGCGGGATTAGGGTGGATATAAAGGTGCAGGGGAGGAGGGCTTTTCCTCTTCCTGCACCTGGTACCACCGGGGAGGGTTGGGGAAAATGTAGTCCACCCACCCACCCTACAAGTTTTTTGGGTAAGGGTTATGTGGCGGTTGATCGTGCCAGTTGCAGGTTTTTGGGGTGTCAGCACATTCGAGGGGTGGGGAGTCACAGACGTGCACATCCACCCCTGGGGGGAACATTTGAATGATGGTGGGGTGCGAGATTCCAGAGAGCAATGCCAGGAGATCCAAGAGAGGATATTGAAAGATAAGTGAAGACGAAAATGGAGAGATTGAGGAGGTCACAGAGTGAAACGAGATGAGCGAAACAGGTGTGAGGGTTGAGGATGTATAGAGTGAATGAAGGGGTTGCTGATGGGAAATGATATAGGTATTGATGTTTTGGTTAATGTAATTTGTTAACAACCTTGTCCTAATAAAATGGCCTACTATCCTTCCATTAAGAGCGTGGAGTGTAATTGTTACGCGACAATCTTTTAGATACATGTCTAAACATGGATCTTATTTTGCCCATGGATCAAGCTGAATGAGACAAGGAAAGATGATAATGTTGGACTCAATAGGGGTGGTTGACATGTGGATAAGAGCTGCCTCAGTGGGGGATACAGCCATTACAACTCAGCTGTTTCCCCGCATGCCATTACATCGCAAGCCTTACAACAAATGCGATGTAACAACGCGTAGCCATTACTACGCATTTTTTTATATTGCATGCGCTTTTACATCACATGCGGTGTAAAAAAAAAATTGCATTCCATCTCCTTGTGAGGAAACAGACGCTCTTCCGTTTCCAGACAACGACGTGCACCACCCCTCAGACCAGAATTACAGCAGGAACCAGGAGGAGAGAGGAACCATGTGGAGAGAGAGAGGTATGGGGGATTGGGCCTGGGATGAAGGTTACTTTTTTAGCATAGAAGGGGGTCGGTGGGGTGTATGTGTAGTGCAGGGTACTGTTTTAGAGTTTAGGGTAGTGTCGGGCTGTGCAGGGAAGTGTTTAAATATAGGGAGAGGACTGAAGGTGGAGGAGGGTCATGCTGTGGGTAATTTTTTATGGTTTAAGGTAGTGTCTGGGGTTGTGCAGGGTAGTGTTTAAGTGTAGAGAGGGGCTTGGGGTCGGGGGAGGGTCGTGCAGGGGGTATTGTATTAGGGTTTAGGGTAGTGTTGGGGTTGTGGAGGGTAGTGTTTTAGTGTAAGGAGAGGACTGGGAGTCGGGGAGGGTCATGCAGGGGTAGTGCTTTAGGGTTTAGTGTAGTGTCGAGGGTCATGCATGGTAGTGGTTTATGGTAGGGAGAGGATTGGTGGTGGGGGGGTCATGCAAGGATACTAAATTTGGGTTTAGGGTAGGGCCGGGCAGTGTAACTTACCTTTCATACTTTGACCATGAGTATACCTTTACCACACATGCATTTGAGTTGTAATGGCATGCATGGTAAAGGCATATTCGTGGTAAAATTAGGCAATGTAATGGTAGGTTATTGTAATTGACAACCCGTAGTAATACCCACATTTTAATGGCACGCTTGGGGTATACGTACGAATTGTAATGAGTCCTATTCCTTCAGTGGAGTTCATTCATCAGGTTCCAGAGGATGTTAATGTAAATGTGTTACATAGGTCAGCTAAAGTCAAAATTCTTTAGAGGTTTGGGGCAAAGGGGCAGATGTGATAGTATTAATAATTGGTTGAACTGAGGGGTCATGCGAGGCCTTTTTAAGATGGAGGCTGATAATAATGATATTGATCAAGTTGGATTGATGCTACAAAGTAGTGATTCATTGAAGAGTTTAACTATTTGCTGTTCTAAAAGAACATAAAGGTGTAAAGGTGTCATGTTGACACCTTTACACCCTTGAAATGCATGCTCATTCATTGAAGAGTTTAACTATTTGCTGTTCTAAAAAAACATAAAGGTGTAAAGGTGTCCTTTTGACACCTTTACACCCTTGAAATTGCATGCGCAATTTGTGAGTACCTATTGGTTCTCGAAAATTGCGCATTCGCATGCAATTTCCCATTCATTCCTATGGGCCTGTAGGCTCATAGGAATGAATGGGAAGCCATTCCTTAATTGCATCTTGCAATTTGCGAGTCGCAATTAAGGAATGTTTAGGAATCGCTATTTTATTAGCGATTCCTACATGCATAGGCTTTTGAGAGTCCTTAATTGCGATTCCTTCATAATCGCAATCAAGGACTTTCAGAAGCTTTTCTTAATGCATGTGCCTGAGAGAGTTCTAATTCAGGATTAAGTGACTGAAAGCTTACAGGAAAGCTTGCCAAAAGTTGGATGTGGGTTTAGTTGCAGAGGAGGGCAAAGTTGGAGAACTACAATTTGGAGTGAGCAAGGAGGGAGAATTATTGGAGACGTGAATATGGCAAGGGAAGTACGCAATGTAAAAATGGTTTGTATTTCATAAGACACGTTTGCAGAGCTTTATAGAGTACAAGTATTTCGGGAGATGCAGAAGTAAGGAGGTATGTGGGCTACTAGATGCAGCAAACTGTGCAGAGGCAGGAAATCAGTGTTTAAATCGATAGTGATTGGACCAGGTGGAATACATCGGACAACATTGTAAGGGCAGTTGACTGAAAGTGAGGATTTCAAGTCTATGGGGTTTTCAATATTTGTGAAGATTTACGTATTTCTGGGCACATATGGGCTCCTGTGGCATTGACATACCGGTGATTATGGATAGGTAGTTCTAATTATAATAAGATTGTGGAGGAGGTATAAAGGTGGGGTTTCATTGAAGAGCATCATGAGCCAATTTGAAAAAGTTAGCAAAGTGCTTCCCTGACAGTTCAGGTTGGAAGGTCTACGTCTAGAGAGGCATAGTGGGCAGAAAATGATGGCCCAGAACGTGGCCTATGCAATTGCCAGAGGCTGAGATTAATTAAAGTGTTTCTTACATTACTTTGTTTTTTGGGGCTGAGCAAAGGGAATGGCAGAGAAAATCTTAGAGGCTTAACTGATATGATGATTAGAAGTATGCAAACTGCAAATCTTTCAAAGGCTGAATAAAAGCTGCACTACTTGCCTTTCTCAATAGGAGGAAACCATTCCTGCTACTGGTTAAACCATGGATAGAGTACTGCAGCTCAGGAGTCGTTCCCTATTTTCTTCTAGAAGCTCAGGCTGTCTTTCCATGCCCTGATGAGATTCCTCCACCCCGAGAACCTTTTTTTAATATACCCCTGGTGCTCACTGGGGATATGTCCTACTAAGAATTTTTTGGGCAATTTGATGTCTGATTCTTCAAGGGCAAGTCAACTTGAGACAAAAATATTGTCACTAATGATGGTGACAATAATAAAGCTGGAGCAGGATAACAATGTAAACTTTATCTACCTTTGTGATTGGTAACACTTCCTGACACCACTTGACTTCTCAAGAGAAGTTTACATTTTGCCCACTCTTAGTTAAGATAACAAGAGGAAATAGTGATAGTGCTCAAGAAGGAGTGGTCGAAGGAAGAGAATGTCCTGATCAAATTAAAAATGAATGTAATCAAAGGCAAGTGGAAGCCAAAAGGCGTTACTACAGGAGCAGACAAAGATGTAAAAACTGTTGGTAAATTAATGATTTGAAAGCAAGTCAGCAACTGTAAATCACATGGATGGCTTCTAGTGTTAGAAATGAGGTTGCTAGCAGCAGTTCAGGTGATGGTTGATGGGGAGTTGTTCAAAATCTCTCATCCAGGGGTAGCTAGAGAAGTAAATTGTGGGACAGTCGTAGAAAGCTTTTCTGCAGTCATAAGCAACCCGATTCACTGAATCGGACCATTTGCAACCACAAAAAAAGCGTTTTTAATGTACCAAGGCCAACTTTACAATTTGGTAACCTTTTACTGAATTGCAAATTGGCATTGCAATTCCAAATAAGGAAGGGGCATGTTTAGGGCTTATCTTCCTAATACCGAATCTCAATGGTATGTGTAAAGGTTTTCTGACCAAAATGAGGTCACGAAATATTTGCATTTTACCATCTACTTCAAGTAGATGGTAATCCATTCGCAACTACTGCCTAGTCTTAAAAAATGAAAAGCAAGCTTTTCTTTTTTCTTTTTGAAATACATACCACATGCATTTAAAAAAACGGGCTGCTTTAAAAAATAAAAACACAATATTACGTTATTGAAAATCAATCACAGACATAGTGGTCTGCTGACTCCAGCAGGCCACTATCGCTGGGATTGTTCAAATTCCCACTGGGTCGTAAACCAAACCTACCTTATGAATATCCACTGGGAATGGCTACATGTTTCAAAAGCATATTTGTACATATTTGTACATTGGCGTTTGCAATTCCAAAATAGCGAATTGCAAAAATGAGCTTTTTCATAATCGCAAACCGTTCCCTACATACGTAGTCAGATATGCAAATTCCTTAAGGCAAATTCCCATTAAAAATAACAGGTGAATCATATTATTTAAATTCAGATTATGATGTTAATATTTTTTGTTTTGCTTATTTTTATCCCTAGACTGAAGTCAGATTTAGTCATGGACAGTTGTCGTTATAACACAAACATCCTGTCAGGCATCGCCGGTTTGAAATCCTATAGTGTGAAGGGCAGATCTGACATTGCTAGTTGTTGTAGTGCGAAGAGTCAAGTTCACTGGAGCTTCATGTTTGCAATCTGAGTGGGCAGGAAAATCTTGGCACACACAGGCCAGAGTTGAAGAGTCGAAAACTTCAGTATTTCTCCTTTCTTCTAGGAGAAGCTCAACTGATGCCATCAGTAGCGGCTCAAAGGGAATGAGGGTAAAGAGGCAGAAGGTAAAGGGTGACGGGGGGGACAAACTAAATAAACATTTTACTTACCTTTTCTGCATCTTTCCACCGCTTCTCCATTCCGGGACCAGGAAGAACCTGGGTTCCTCCTAGCCCATCACAATGCTGCAATGCAGCATTGTGATTGGTGTGAGCACCGTGGATCGGCACTCAAATGGGGACTGTGGGCCTGGGCATGTTCCCCACCAGGCTGAGTAATGCAGCCTGGTGTGGAACATGCAAAGTGTGCATGACTGTTTGGTCAGGCCAAGACGATCGGCCAAACACACAATTGGAGTGTGCAAGCGACTCCTCCCCCTGTGCCTCCAGCCCCACCTTAATCCACCCAAACCTGCAAAAAATAAAATTATAATAACTATGTTATCCTTTTATTTTTCCTGCTCAAAGTGCAGTGCGGTGACACTCCTCCGCCTTAGCGGAGAAGCTGCCCTGGATACCACACCAAGATTCCAGGAGCTGGGGGGTGCCTCTTGAGATCAGCAAATCACTCCAGCAGAGGCCAGCTAATTGGCCCTTGGAGACACTCAGGCAGCCTTGGATGAAGGGAGCAGGTCCAGTCTTCCTTCTCAGAGAGTATGGAAGGCCTTAGGAAGCAGGGCAGTCTTCTTGCAGCAGGTAGTCCTTCTTCTATAGTATCCAGGGGGCAAGCAATGTACTAAAGAGTGGCTTTGAGTGTCCCATTTTCATGCCTGGTGCCCACTTTGAAGTGGGAAAAGCTTCTCGACTATTGCTCCCATAAATTTCTGACTCCCTGCACTAGTCCAAGTGTATCTGTAATCACAATATGCTTATCTGAAATTCTCTGTGTGTGAGCAGTGTATTTGAAGTGCAAGTGTGACAGGTGCCAGCTCTGCCCCTCTCATCAAGTCATGATGGGTCATACTGTCAACATTATTCACACAAAAAGGACAAAAAGCAGAGCATTGAAGGACCCAATCGGCATCGCTCCCAACTATAATCAAAACACACACAAGATGCTGGGTGTCCAAATCAATCACACAATTACAGAGTTATCTATTCATAGTTATTATTTGAGGCAGTCCACAAATACATATAAACTACAGCACTAGGGCATATAGGGTAAGGTGTCAAGGAAAAAAGGAGTACTCAAAACAAATGCATAATAATTGAAAGTCAATCCCATCTGTTGTTACTACGCAAACTCAGTAACTTTATGACTAGGAGAACAAAGGCAAACAAAAATCCCAAGTAATCACAGTCATACTCCTTAGTAAGGATTTTCCATGGAATGTCATCATTTAGGCAGACTTTATGGGTTAATACCCTAAAAACCCATCGCTGTTCTCTTTCATGTAAAAAAGTTCTGTACTTCACAGACGGCAGTAATCCACAGCTCATGTTGGTATATTCCTTAGGCATTCTCCAAGTGCTCCTCTCTAGTTTAGTGAGAGTTGTAGCCCAAACTAACTCAGCTGTTAGTGGTGTGGGGAGGAAACCAATGATGAAGCATGCCACTAGGATGGTGGGAGAGGGTTATCTGTTCGTAAAATAGAGATTTATATAGTTTCTCTACCTTTATTGAAGATTGTTACAGGGAACTAATATGACCCTGTAATTATGTAATTGATTTGAAAACCCAGCATCTTGTGTGTGATTCCATACTGTCAAAACCCAGGCTCTATAATGTGTGGCTGTCTGGGAGGAATACACAAATACCAACTGCCAACTACACCTTGTCAGGTGATCCAGGAAACATGCTGCAAGTGCTAAATGGTTTGGAAAAGAGAAAGCCAACGTTCTAAAAGTGCCATTTTTAGAATTGTCATTTGAAACCTGACATTACCATTCAGGAGGATTTTGAATTACAATTTCTCAGACATCAAACATGAGATTTCTACCTGCTCGCACACACGTTATCACCTAATAAATGTAATAAGTAACCCAATGTTATCCTACGGGAAAGGTAGGTCTCACAGGAGTGAAAACCTAATTTGTGAGTTTTTCTCTAATATGACATATAAAACATAAAAAATGCATGTCCAGCTTTTTAAATAAAATGAATCCAGGTCTATGGGCTGTTTAGGGCCTACTCTAGGGGCTACATATCTGTTAAAAAGTTATGTTTAGGCCTGGGGAAACGTTTATTTTACCAATCAAAATTTGCAGTTTAAAACTGTACACACAGGCTGTAATGGCAGGTCTTAGACATGTTTAAAAATGCTACTTAAGCAGATGGCAACATAAGTGCTCCTGGTCCCCAAGTAACATCTAATTTACATGCCCTGCGTACATGTAGTACCACTTTACTAGAAACTTATAACTAAATTAAGGGCCGTATTACGAATTTGCATTGTTTGCACCCGGTGCACCTTTCAAAAGGTGCGGCGGGTGCAAACAATGCCAATGTGCCCTATTATAATTTCTGTGCCCAGGGCCCCAGGGCAGCGCATTCATGTGAAACACAGAGCAGTCGCTCTCTGTTTCACTGTGCAGGCGGTACCCACCTGCATTTTCGCAGGGGATAAGAGATTCCCTTGCAGGCGGGTGCAGTCAGTAACTGCACCTGCCTGCAAGGGGATGTCCGGGGGGTTCCATGGGACCCCTTCTACCCCCTGCAGAAGGCTGCAGTCAGGAGTGTGCCATCTAGTACTGCACTGTCAGTGTGCCTCCTGAGGGCTTCTTTGACTCTGCGCCCACATCTGTAATATAGCACGGGTGCAGAGTGAAAGGAATTCCCTCATTTGCATAGTGTATGCCCCTATGCAAATGAGGGAACATCCTCTGAGGGTAGCGATGGCGCATTAAGTGCCCGGGGGTGCGGAAAGCGGGCAAATACGCCCATTGCCCCCGGGGCACCTTCTGTAATTCAGCCCTAAATGTGCTAATTGGGTGTAAGCCAATTGGAACATGTCTTGAGGAGAGAGACAGCAAGCACTTTCGCAATGGTAGCAGCTGTGAAGTGTGTAGAGTCCTAGAGCCACCAAAAAGTGAATTTAGCAAAAACAGATCGGTAAAGGCAAAAGGTTTAGCGGAGAACCTCCACAGAGGGCCAGGTCCAACACATGTCTTCTGCGGATTCACAAATCTCAAATCCAGCTGTGGATTCACATATCTGCTGCACTTTGATAGGCTTGCTGCCACAGAATAATTTCTGTTGAGGCAGCTATTACCAACCACGATGCATCGAGCTCCAAATGCAGTGCTTATACCTCAGAATATTTACAACAAGTGACAATACATAAAAAGCTAAATGTAATAAATTAACATCATATTATCGAACCAATTAATGAGATTACATGTGTAGTTGTCTTTGTCAAAGTGGTAAGGGTAATGCGATATGTTATCTTATTTGTAACATGATTTACAAGATTTGTAATTAAATCTTTTTCATTAACGGTACATTATGAGCCTTGCATTTGGAGTGTGAGATATTTGGAAAGCCATTGTGCGAGTTATGGTTTAGGATCCTAACCATAACTTGCAGATTTCAGAAGTTTCCTACAATTTCAATTTGTAACCATAATTGCTTTTTAACAGTTTTTGTGGGTGAATTATTTATAAAACACGTTGGGGCAGATTTATGTTGGACTTGCGCCACGTTTGCGTCACGCAACGGCGGCGTAAACGTGGCGCATCCCTGTGACCCATTTACAACGTGACGCATCTAGGCAGATGCGTCACGTTGTAAAGCCCTGCGCCACATGTGGGCGTTCCGGCGCAGGGTGGACGTTCCGGGGCAGGTGGCCTCGCAAAAGTGGCTGAGTGAAATCTACAAGATTTCACTCAATCACTTTTATGCCAATGCTGCGTCAAAACCCTGCGCCGGCTTGAAGCAGGCGTAAGGCTTGACGCAGCATTGGACAGATAGGGCACCCCCAAGCCTTGCTGGTGCTGCGTCGCGCTTGTGACACAACTCCAGCAATGCGCCACCTTTACGGCACAGATGCGTGATGCATCTGTGCCGTTTTTGCCCCATGGTGCGCCGCATTGTAAATGCGGCGCACCATTGGTGGCGGAGCTGCGGCGCACAATAATTGGCGCATCCCTAGGGATGCGCCAGTTATTGTAAATCTGCCCCGTTATTTTTAGTTGAGTTGTTTCTTACCACTGCTTGCATTAAAGTAACTACTTTTTTCTTTTTCTCTAGAACTTCATGAGGGGCATGTGTTTGCTTGCTCTCTCTCCCATCTCCTGCTTCCCCCTCGCATTTTTCTCCCACCCGTGCCTCTGGCATTTTCTTAGTCCCACCACCTTCCTGCTACTTCGTTGCTCCTCGGTTCTTCCCCATTGTGCTCTTTTCATAATATTTATTTTATTGTAGGGTGGGGTTGACAGCTGCAATGTGCTGCGTGGTGGCTCCTCTTTCAGCACATGATTTCCCACTCATTTTATAATATGTTTTTTTTTCCGTACCAACTAAGGTGCCTGCCATCATAAAAAAGTATATTAAAAAAATAAAGTCCCACTCGCATTATGCCACATGAACGCATGGCGATGCGTGAACGTGCAGTCATCCTCTTGGTGGTCCACTGTAGCATCATTGCGCATACAAACACGTGTCATGACACATGCGCGTGTACAGATCAACGTGCTTTTTCCCCTCTGTCAATACTTGTTAGTCTGGTTATGATAATGGAGTGATATTTTGAATTATCTCTCACCTTTCTTAAGAAGTTGGAAGAGGAGAGCTGCTTCTATGTTAAAGGTCTATCAAGGAGCTGGAGGCTGCCATTGTTGTTCTGATAACTTCCGACCTGTAGGCAAAGCTTCAAAAGCTGAAATGTCCGTTCAGGTTTGCAGACAATCTTCTCGACACAGTCATTAGCCGTAATGTTTTTGTAATGTGAAGATCCTGCGACCTGCTCTGACATACCTTATCTTGCAGTCCTGTCTCAGCTGCGATTGTCGGCTGAATAACAATGGAAGATCCCACCTCCGGCCAGAGCTTTCTCAAAAAGGAATAAAGATAGTATCTCCTTCCTGTCATGAAGCAACGCAGGTCCTGGGAAGGTCGGAAGAAATCACTGAACTCGGGTTAAAAAATATATTATTTGAGTTTTAATTAAAAGACATTAAACATATTTGGAACTCATTGCTAAGATCGTCCAGTGACATATGAACGAACAAAGTCATCTCCCCGAGTCATTGCATCGCAGTCTGTTCCTGGTTGCGCCATAACACACATCTTGCCGACTGGGACACATTCAAAAAGGTTTATTTTATTACCAGTCATTGCGAGGCGCTGCGTTGCACTAGACTCCATCCATAACTGACAGGGCCCTTCCGTCTGGGGACCTCTTGGTTACATATTGTTAAGATTAAAAACAAAAACAGAGAGTATAAATGGGGAAAACTAAAGGTAGGTAAAGATTAAGATGATAAATAAAACAGGGAAACACAGGTGGTGAAATGAAACGAGCACCAGGGGAAAGAGAAGAAATAAGTACAAGTGAATTATGCAAACGTAGCCCAGTAAATAGCAGAACATGTATTGCAAGGCAGGTCATGACAGGAAGGAGATGTGAAGCCAGCACTGTTCTACCAAGGGTAAGATTAATTGGTCAAGGCTGAGGAACAAAGGGTGAAAATTAATCTGTGATAAATGATGCCCCATAAAAACACAGGGGCAGATTTACAAGCCCCTTGCAACACTTTGACGCCGCCGTTGTGTCACGTTTGTGATGCAATGGCGGCGTAAACCGTGCGCCACATTGCGACTTATTTACAACGTGACACATCTAGGCAGATGCGTCACATTGTAAAGCCCTGCGCCACATGAAACCTGCGTTAGGTTTCATATGGGCGTTCTGTTGCAGGGTGGGCGTTCCCTCGCAGGAAAGCCCTGTAAAACTGAGGCAGTGAAATCTACAAGATTTCCCTGAGTCAGTTTTACAACGCTGCTGCAGGCGTAAGGAGTGACGCACCATGTTAAGTATGGGTGGCCCCTTTGCATTGCGTCGCAACTCCAGCAATCTGCCCCTCCTTGCACCCCGGTGCGTCGCATTGTAAATGCGACGCATCTGTGGTGGCGCAAGGGGGGATTACATGACGCATCTGTTCTGGCGCATCACTTCTGATTTGCAGAGATGTGCCAGAAGTTGTAAATCTGCCCCAGTGATTACAAGATGAACTTCTTAGCCAGTATGATGCTAGGGCCACCACCGCAGGCATGTTCTTCGTCCTCAATACCTCATACTCACTAAATCTGCACACTTCTACCTGCCAATACAGAATACAGAATTCTTTGTGTAACTCGTTTATCCGAACTATCTTCGCAGGTAAATTTGAACAAAAAAATAGGTGGACTTTATACTTTTGACCAATTCCCTGGTCGCTACCCTACCGTCTACAATTGAAGACTTCGGGAATCAAACAAATGTGCAGCGTTTTCACGCCCTTAGAATTGGGAAAAAGCCTTGAGGAAGTCACTTGGTGTGACGAATCACGTGTCGGCTGTTGCTCATTTGGATCAAGATCAGGAGGACATAACCATCAAATTTAGTCTCTTGAATGTTCCATCTTTTTGAGGGGCAATGGTCCTTTCTTGGTCCTTTTTGGAAATTGTGATGTTCTAAATGTCTTTTTGAATTAAATAATCACTTTTTTGTGAACCTAAATGTGTTTGTTGCCAGTGATATTCTGAGAGTATACAATGTAGTATGTTTTGACTAATTATGAATAGGAGATGTTACTTTTGAGTGCTGGGATATCTGTATAATTACATTGTTTATCACTGTGAATGCTTTGCAGGACCTGTGTACTTCAGCATCTAGGTAGTAGGGTGCATGTGTATCCTGAGTGGCACCGCATTCAAATTGTTGTTCTGTGATTTGCTAACATTGAAGACAAAAATATTATTCGTGACCCGATCTGATTATAGACTTGTTTGAGGTGCGTTCCTCCTTACATTACTACCGTAGAAGAGTTGTCTAACTTTCCCGCAATGGTCGCGGATGACAACCCCTTGTCAATACAGTGTAATACAAACTGCAACACGCCTTGTTCAATCACTAAACAAACTTCACATGCCGCATCCTAGCGCCATCCCATAAATGAGCCAAACTCCTCCCACGCCAGCTTGTAGGTTCACCTCGTTGAGTCCGCCACAGAGTTCTCCACCAGTCCTAACACCCTAACTCCCTCAAGGCCCAGACGCCGGCCAGCAGTCCAGTCTTGCACTGATCCGCTCCAGGTGCCAATCTCTGGAACCGCTGACACTGCGAACGAGACAAAGCATCCACAATGTCATTATTCGCTCCAGGAGCATGCTTGGCTCAAAAAAACACATTTAACCTCAAACATTTCAGCAAGAAACTCCTCAACAAGCGCATCACTCTCAGATCTCTTGCCCTCTGTCGGTTGACCAACTCGACAACAGACACATTGTCTATATGAAACAACACCGATCTGTTCTGCAACTCCGACCCCTACACCTCCAATGCCACGTACAGGGGAAAAAATTCCAAAAATGCAATGCTCCTCCCTTGCTTCACCCAATGGGCCGGCCACTCTTCAGCGCACCATCTGCCGTCCCAAAAGATGCCAAAACCTGCCGCCCCTGCTGCATCAGAGTAAATTTGAATCTGCAAGACCATTGGTTCTTCCACAAAGTCTAGAGACACCCCATTGAAATCAGTGAGGAACGTCAGCCATGTCCGTAAGTCAGCCCGCTCCCCCATTGTGATCCGGACCCTGTGATGTGGTAAGGTTGCCCCCGACATGACCATGCCGAGCCGCCTGCAGAACGTCCGTCCCGCCCTCACTTCCCGGCATGCAAAGTTCAAGAAGCCCAACAGTTGTTGCACAGCCCGTAACGCAATCCTCTTTTCTCCAATCGCCCAAAACAGACATGCCTGAATCTCCTCCACCTTTGTCCGCGGGAGGTGAACCATTCAATGAATGGAATCCACCTCAATCCCCAAGAAAGTCAGAAGCAGCTAGGCCCAGCTGCTTTTTCAGGTGCCAAGGGGACTCCAAACCGCAGCACCATCTCCTGAAACTGTGACAGAGCCCTGCCACAGTCCCCTAAGTAAACCTTTCAGATGAAAAGGAAATCGTCCAGATAGTGCATCACGTCCAGATGCCAGCTAATCTGTGTAAAAGCCCACTGCAAAAATGTGCTAAACATCTCGAAAAGCGTGCAGGAAATGGCACACCCCATTGGCAAGACCTTGTCCACGTAAATGTCCCCTGCAAACTGCATGCCTAACAGCAAAATCCGCCGGGTGAATTAGTAAAAGGCAGACAGACGATTTGATATCACACTTTTCCAATTCGTCATCCACCGACGCATAGAGCACCCGTGACTCTACCTCTGCAATGAAGTCATTCACGGACTGACCCTCCAGTCAAGAGAGGTGATGTATCATGCGAAACTCATCCTCCTCCTTTTTTGGCACGACTCCCAATGGGGAAATTATCAGATGTTCAAGGGGCCTGTGAGAAGTTGGCCTGATATGTGATGTCCACTATTCTAGTGGGCACCCTCTATCAGTCCAAACAACCCTTATGGTGATGGTTGTAAAGTCAACCTTATAGACCAGCTATCCTAGTGGTAGCATGGACAAAGCAGTCTTAGGCTAAACTCAAGAGGGCATGTAAAGCCAGCTGTTTTACCATATATAACCCCTTTAATACTAAATGAAAGGACACCACACAGGTATATATAAAATATATATGTATTTATTTTTAACACAACCCCTCTGAACTCTTTATGAGGTCAGAGGCACAAGCACATAACAAGATACTCAATAATCATACAAAAAGTTGCACAATATACAGTAGATCCCTAGGGGCACTTCAAACCATATACTAAAATAGTGGTATAAGAACCACGTCACGGACAAAGGATAGGCCTTGGGCCTAGGAAATCGTTGGAGCTACGCTGTACTACCAAAGGATAGGAAGCAGGAGGCCCACGGGAGGCGTGTGCAGTGTCTTTACACACACACGAGTTACCATAGAGTTAGAATGGGAACGACAGAAATGGAAACTAGTTCTTTTAGGACACTTCCGGATGGACTAGGAGAAAGCTACTGAAAACTAGAACACTAGGATAGTTAATACCCACAGGAGCACCGGAGTACTTGCGTTACTTAACCCACAGGAAGCGGGTGCATAGGTGTCAAAGTGTGTCGGGTTTCGTCGCCGAATCCTATGGAGCCTTGAAGAAAGATGCTGCAGGCGACCAGGAGAGAAGTGTACGGTTGGATCCAAGGGCGGATCGAGGATGAAGATACCTGAAAGCAGAGGGGACAGAGTCTGGGTCACTAGCCAATGACCAGGAAGGAACCAGGCGATGTTGTGAAGCAATCAGGTGATGGCGTGAAGCTTGTCTCTGCAGCCACATGGACCAGGAGGTGTCGACGACAACCAGGAGCTGGGCACGGACTGTCCCACAAAGGATCTCGCTGTCAGCAGTGTCGGCTTCCAGATTGGAGTCAACAAGCCTTGGCTAAGGCAACCCACGCAGAAATCAAAGATGGCTTCTGGATCATACCAGCAAGGTCTGATGGGCTTCTCCTTTTCAGGGAAGCAAGGGCCAGTGGTGGAAATTTGTAGGTACGTCATCACAGAGGCCACTAGCCAATGGGCAAGTGACCGGACAGACGCGTCAAGCAGGAAAATGCAGAAGGGCCCCATTCGGCACTCGTGTGGACGGCTGATCTTTGGTGCAAATGATGCTCGGGCTGGGGCTTCTCAATCCCCAATGCACAACTTAGAGGGTGCCTCAGAAGTTGCACGGGAAGCAATTTGCAAGCTTTCCAAGATGGCCGGTCCCACATCTCTCATCGCCTCCACGGGTCTCAGCTTTGCTGTGGCTGTGGATCGGGCTGAAGTAAGTCTGGAAGTCTGGGTCTTGTCAGGCTCTGTGCTCGGGCTCCGGCGGGAGCATCAACAAAGCAAACCATTGATCGCTTGATGTTGCCTGCTTGCACAGGGTGGTCACTCCTTGACCACAAGGGAGATTCTTCAGTCTTCTATCTTCAATTAGAAGCTTGAAGGTCCAGCTTTTCATTTCAATTTTCAGTTCAGGATAAATCTAAAGTCTCTTTACTCAGCTCCTACCTATATACCAATCTGAGGGGCTGGATTACCTGCTAGGTCCTTCCTATGGGTGGGACCATGGAAGGGGGTGGTTACACCCCTTTCCCTTTGTCCAGTTTCATGCCAGTACTGGGGCTGGAGTGCCTAAGCAACTGGTTTCAACCGGACTATGCATGGGACACCTTGTATGCCCCAGGCAGTGTCTCATTTCATTCAGCCCTCCCTGCCCCAATGCATTATGGCCTGTCTGGGGTGGTGCTATCACCTCCCAAGACAGGAAACCTATTGTCCAAGCCTCCCTCGCTGGAAGGACTCCCAGCAGCAGGAGGTCAGACTTGTGTCTGTGGCAGCAGCATCCATTTTGTGATGCTGAGGCTCTGGTTAACTTTAACCGGGTTTACTAGGAACAACATGTCTTCTCCCTCTAGAGGGGTGGAATGCTACCTCCGTCACCAGAACTGGCGAGGGGGTAGTATTCCAAAGTGTATGACACCTTACCTGACATGTTTTGATAAAGGCAAACCAAAGTTAGCATTCGGCTGCGAGGATGGAAATGCACTTAAGAGTATATGGTATAGCTATATCATAGAACAGCTATAAGGACATGGTTCTGAAAGCTACAGACAGGCTCAGCTCATGCTAGAGCCTCATCTCACATAAAACCAAGCGCTCTGCCTCCAGGATTGTTAAGGCCTGCCATAGGAGTGAGTTATAGGTATATATGTGTCAATATTTAAAGGCAGGTATAGGGATACTACACCTAAGCAAGGGGTGATTACACGACATCGCCCCAGCTGAGTGATCAGCCAGTTGTTCAATGTGAATGGCCAGCTAGGGGTGGCATAATACATGCTGCAGCCCCTGGTAGGCCTTGGATGCACCTATGCCCTGTGTACCTAAGGTACACTATACAGGGGCTCATAAGGCGACCCAATATCCAATTGGAGCTGTACCTAAAGAGTATGGAGTCCATTTTACAGTGAGAGTAGATATCCTGGGGCCCTGATTAGCAGGATCCCAGGCCAACTAAGTCTAAAACCAGCTAAAGACTAGGCAAAAAAGACTAGGCAATAAATCTGGGTTAACCATAGTCAGGTATCCTCCTCCCCCCACCCCCAACGAAAGGAGATAAGGCTATCCTTGACCAGGCAAGCCTATATTGCCTAAGTGGCCATATAAGGAAGTACGTGCACTAGCATGGTTACCCCCTGCCTCATGGCCCACTAAGCAATCCCTTACCCGAAGGGTATCATAGGGTCTCCACCATAGGGAATCTCTACCTGTGGTGTGTTTTGGCAAAGTAAAATGCTGGTGTTGAGATGGAGTACTGAAGTGAGGCTCCTCTAATGTAGGGCTCAGCTACCTCCAATCATCTTCCACCATGTAGACCTTTCTTTCCTTGACTGAGTTGCACTGTGCTCTCAGGGTCAAAGTCTGGCTACCTACAGCTGGAAGCTGGGTCCCTTTTGTTGGCTTACTGGAGGGACAGATCAGGTTTGGGGCCCTTGGGTCCCAGGTTTGGATGTGCCCAACAGAGTCAATCTGGGGGAGGTTCCTAACTAAGTGTAAGGGAGATCCCTCAGGAGTTTTTGAAATTTCCACCTTGCTAGGGCTGCCAGATTTGGTGCCCCTAAGCTGCTAATGGGGGTGTTCTTGTGGACAGGGGGGCCTTTGGGGTCCACTGGCCTCCCTGACCTCTACAGCCCTGGGCTGACTGAGACAGGGTAGAGAGGGGCAGGTTACCTTCTCCAGACTGGGTCCCACCTTGGAAGGGTCCACTGACATCAGGGGATCTGCCAGGCTAGGCCTGACTACCTCTGGGGCAGTTCCTTCCCATGGGGTAGGGTCGGTTCCCTGAATAGGCTGACTCTCACCTTATGTCTGGTGGGAGGGAGACTTGTATTCCTCCCCAATGCTCTCTGTCTGAGTGGACTGATCCATAGTTTCAGGCTTCACAACACTAACATCTGTTTGAGTTTGGGCTTTGACCATCACAGCCCTACCAACATTTTCAGGGAGGAACTCTGTTTGGGTGTGGACAGTGACCAGCACAACTCTGTCAACCTTTTCAGGGAAGTCTGCCTGAGCTTGGGCTATGACCATCACAGCCCTCCCAACCTCTTTAGGAAGGAATTCCGCTTGAGCTGGGGCTGTGGCGTTCACAGCCCCACTAACCTTTTCTGGGAGGCCTACCATTTTGGAATGGGTTTCTTTTCCACCCCAGCCCAGGCTGAGATCTCTAGATCATTTCCCAGTAGACAATCTACAGGCAAGTTTGTAGACACCGCCACTTTCTTTGGGCCAGTGACACCTCCCCAGCTGAGATTAACTACTGCCATGGGATGATCTTTCTGCACTCCATCAATGTTCGTCATCTGATAGGTGAACCCAGGTAAAAGTTGTCCTGAGGGAACTAGACTTTTAGTCACAAGAGTGATGCTAGCCCCTGTGTCTCTGTAGGCTTCAACTTTCTGGCCATTGATGAGGGGCTCCTGTCTGTATTTGCCCAAAGTGTTGGGACAAGCAGTGAAGTTGGCAAACCCCATGCCATTTTCGCAGACAAGAGTAGCTATGTAAGGGTGCCTGGTTAGGCCAGAGTCCACATGAGTTCCCAAAGTAAACCCAGCCAAATTCTTGGGGGCACTCCCCCCACCTGGGTAATTACTACTAATAGTAACAGGAGGTCTGGGAGTATTACTTGGGGGAATGTTTTCCTTATTGTTGGCCCTTGGGCAACTGCTGTCAGTCTTCCAGTGGCCAGGCTGTTTACAGACATGGCAATAATGTTTCTTTTGGTTAGAGGAAGTGTTTTAGGACCCACCCCCGCCATTGGAGTTTTGGGGCCCTGTGGAGTACTTGTATTTTGATTTATCTCCATCTTTCTCTTGAGGCTTGGTAGAATCTTTCTTCTGGTCACCACTGTGATTTTTAGACCTGACGCATTTGTCTGCCCTCTTACCCAATTCTTGTGGAGAGGTCAGATCTGAGTCCACCAGGTGTTGGTGTAGAAGCTGGTTTTGGCAATTACTAAGGATCTGCTCCCTCATGATCAAATTATACAATCCTGTATAGTCATGTACTTTGCTGCCCAATAACAAGCCCTCCAGAGCCTTAGTACTGAAAATATAACAGGGGTTCTGCCCATATTACCCTTCCATACCTGGACAAGGAGCATCCAGAAGATGAAAAAATAGAAAAAAGTAGCATTGAGGGATTAATTCGACATTTAATTAAGTACATGAAAAAATTAATTATCTTGTTCTATACAACTTAATGTGTAGAAAATTAATCGCAAGTTTCTGAGGACATATAAACATGTACAGGAAAAAGATGGCGCACAACAAATATATATAGAGGGCAAAGTCAACTATATACAATACAATCAAATATATACAAATCACAAATACAATATATACAATACATATACAAGGTGTACCCAAAGAAAGATCTCAAAAAAGACCTATCACAAAATATACACTCCTAATTTCGAGTGATATATATCTACAAGGGAGATCCTCATTGCGCCTGAGATGCAAATTTTCTGACAACACTCTTTTGTATAAGGCGCCTGAATTTAAACAAACACAAATAAACTATAAGGGGACTCCTAATCACAATGATGTTGACGCAGTCGCGGTCGCGCTTCCGCCAGTTGAATCTTTATGGCTTCATCAGGACAAGGGTACTTGGGGGGAATAACTCTAGCGCAGGTCAATCTACTGGTCCCCCAGGGGGAAGTACTCCACTGGGCCACAGAACTGGAATACTTTACGGGCGGAAACCACCGTGCCCACTTGTAGGTCCGGGGCGCAAACAAATCTGTACACACGTTTCCAATACAGGGGTCGAGGCTGGGAACTCGCTCCAAAACGGGAGGCCAACTTCACTATCCATCCATGTCCATCCACATTGCTCAACAGGTAACCAACATCCAGATCATTAGTAGCACAATCTACAAAATCAGTCCAGTCCAGTACTGAGTCTGTGTCTTTTAGGTATCCCTGAACAACAACCTATATTGTTCAGTGGTTAAGCCAAACCCATCAATTAGAGCACTCTTCAGGACTTTGTAGTTATTAGCATCCCAATCACTAACTGTGAGGAGCTTATCTCTACCTTTTTCTGAAAAGGAGAGCCACAAGATTGCTGCCCACTGACTTTGGGGTACCTGCTGTACTTTGCAGGCCCTCTCCAAGGCAGTTATCCATTTGTGGATGTCATCCCCAACTTTGTAGGGGGGCATAATCTTACTCAGGTTTCTAGTGTCATAGGACCTGTCTTTATCCTTAGGGATATTGCTGCCACCAGTGGATTCTAATCCACTTAACTTCTTCTCTATTGCAAGAGCAAGTTTCTCTTTGGCTAGGGCAAGTTCTTCTCTCTCAATTCTGAGATTGACTTCCCTCATCCTAGCCTGGTGTTCCCTTCTCTGAGAAGAAGTCATTCCCCTCTGAGAACCCCTTGAAGCATTGGAGTGGAGAGATTCCCCTGAGTGGGATCTGTCCCTCCTATACCTCTGGTTAAGTCTACTGATAGGTCTGTATGGGGCTAGCCCATCTGCAGCCCCATGTAGGCTTAGGTTAGCCTGGCTAAGTCTCCTAACTTGGGCCTGGCTGTCTACATCTTCCTCAGAATCTTCCTCATCCACTCCTTCTTCATCTTCTATGACAGTAGGGTCAGGGGCATCATTTGAAGAGGGTAGGACCTCATCTGCATAACCTGTAGGGCCTGTGCTAGAGGCCTTAGGAACATCATAACCTTCTAGGAGTTCTATCAGTTGCTGAAGTGTAGGGTTAGAACCCTGTTTCAACCTCCTTGTGGTACACAAGTGTCTCAGCTCTTGAAAGTTGATTATATCATATCTGGAAGGTGCCCTTGGAGGGTCACCTCCCACAGGTAGAGACACACTAGTCTCACCTGTGGCAGACATGATCTTGTGAGGTGTTGTGTGTGCACATACTTACACTAAGTGTTTCCTACTAAACCTCTCTAGGAGTTGTAGTCAGGGTGTGCTAGGCCCTTTGGTCTACAACAACTAAGTTCAGTAGAACTTAAGTATTATAAGTCTTGTTATAGGTACCTATAGGTACCTAATGTGATCTTTCAAATGATATCTCAAAGATTACAATTGGTAAAACAACAGCACACTCTTATCCCAACCGCTGCATGCCAGTGTGAAAAGTTGGCCTGATATGTGATGTCCACTATTCTAGTGGGCACTCTGTATCGGCCCAAACAACCCTTATGGTGATGGTTGTAAAGTCAACCTTATAGACCAGCTATCCTAGTGGTAGCATGGACAAAGCAGTCTTAGGCTAAACTCAAGAGGGCATGTAAAGCCAGCTGTTTTACCATATGTAACCCCTTTAATACCAAATGAAAGGACACCACACAGGTTATATATAAAATATATATGTAGTTATTTCTAACACAACCCCTCTGAACTCTTTATGAGGTCAGAGGCACAAGCACATAACAAGATACTCAATTATCATACAATAAGTTGCACAATATACAGTAGAGCCCTAGGGGCACCTCAAACCATATACTAAAATAGTGGTATAAGAACCACGTCACGGACAAAGGATAGGCCTAGGGCCTAGGGAATCGCTGGGGCTACGCTGGACTACCAAAGGATAGGAAGTAGGAGGCCCACGGGAGGCGTGTGCAGTGTCTTTACACACACACGAGTTACTATGGAGTTAGAATGGTTACGAAAGAAATGGAAACTAGTTCTTTTAGGACACTTCCGGATGGACTAGGAGAAAGCTACTGAAAACTAGGACACTAGGATAGTTAATACCCACAGGAGCACCAGAGTACTCGCGTTACCTCACCCACAGGAAGCGGGTGCATAGGTGTCAAAGTGTATCAGGTTTCGTCGCTAAATCCTATGGAGCCTTGAAGAAAGATGCTGCAGGCGACCAAGAGAGAAGTGTCCGGTTGGATCCAAGGGCGGAGTGAGGATGAGGATTACCTGAAAGCAGAGGTGACAGAGTCTGCGTCACTAGCCAGTGACCAGGAAGGAACTAGGAAGGAACCAGGCGATGTCGTGAAGCAATCAGGTGATGTTGTGAAGCTTGTCTCTGCAGCCACGTGGACCAGGAGGTGTTGATGATGACCAAGAGCAGGGCACAGACTGTCCCACAAAGGATCTCGCTGTCAACGGTGTCTGCTTCCGGATTGGAGTCAACAAGCTTTGGCTAAGGCAACCCATGCAGGAATCAAAGATGGCTTCTGGATCAGACCAGCAAGGTCTGATGGGCTTCTACTTTTCAGGGAAGCAAGGGCCAGCGTGGACCAACCAGGCCAGTGGTGGAAATTTGAAGGTTCGTCGTCACAGAGGCCACTAGCCAACGAGCAAATGACCGGACAGATGCGTCAAGCAGGAAAATGCAGAAGGGCCCCAAGCGGCACTCGTGGAGTGTGGAGGGCTGATCTTCGGTGCAGATAATGTTAGGGGCTGGAGCTTCTTAATCTCTAAAGCACAACATCGAGGGTGCCTCAGAAGTTGCACAGGAAGCAATTTGCAGGCTTTCCAACATGGCCGGTCCCATGTCTCTTGTCACCTCCACGGGTCTCAGCTTTGCTGTGGATGTGGATCGGGCTGAAGGAAGTCTGGAAGTCCGGGTCTTGTCAGGGTCTGTGCTCGGGCTCTGGCGGGAGCGTCGACAAAGCAAACCGTTGATTGCTTGATGGTGCCTGCTTGCACAGGGTGGGTACTCCTTGACCACAGGGGAGTTTCTTCAGTCTTCTATCTTCAAGTAGAACATCGAAGGTCCAGAGTTTAGTTTCAAGTTTCAGTTCAGGATAAATCTATAGTCTCTTGACTCAGCTCTTACCTATGTACCAATCTGAGGGGCTGGATTACCTGTTAGGTCTCTCCTATGGGTGAGACCAGGGAAGGGGGTGGTTACACCCCTTTCCCTTTGTCCAGTTTTGCGCCAGAGCTGGGGCTGGAGTGCCCCAGCAACTGGTTTCAACCGGACTATGCATGGGACACCTTGTGTGCCCCAGGCAGTGTCTCATTTCATTCAGCCCTCCCTGCCCCAATACACTATGGCCTGTCTGTGGTGGTGCTAGCACCTCCCAAGACAGAAAACCTATTGTCCAAGCCTCCCTCGCTGGAAGGACTCCCAGCAGCAGGAGGTCAGACTTGTGTCTGTGGCAGCAGCATCCATTTTGTGATGCTGAGGCTCTGGTTAACTTTAACCGGGTTTACTAGGAATAACATGTCTTCTCCCTATAGAAGGGTGGAATGCTAACCCGTTGCCGGAACTGGCGAGGGGGTAGTATTCCAAAGCGTATGACACCTTACACAACATGTTTTGATAAAGTCAAACCAAAGTTAGCATTCGACTGCGAGGATGATAATTCACTTAAGAGTATATGGTATGGCTATATCATAGAACAGCTATAAGGACTTGGTTCTGAAAGCTGCAGACAGGCTCAGCTCATGCTAGAGCATCATTTCATATAAAACCAAGCACTCTGCCTCCAGGATTGTTAAGGCCTGCCATAGGAGTGACTTATAGATATATATGTGTCTATATGTAAAGGCAGGTATAGGGATACTACACCTAAGCAATGGGTGATTACACAACCTTGCCCCAGCTGAGTGATCAGCAAGTTGTGTCAATGTGAATGGCCAGCCAGGGGTGGCATAATACATGCTGCAGCCCTTGGTAGGCATTTGATGCACCTGTGCCCTGGATACCTAAGGTACACTATACAGGGGCTCATAAGGTGACCCAATATCCAATTGGAGCTGTACCTAAAGTACATGGAGTCCATTTTACAGTGAGAGCAGATAGCCTGGGGCCCTGATTTGCAGGATCACAGGCCAACTAAGTCAAAAACCAGCTAAACACTAGGCAAAAAATCTGGGGTAACCATAGTCAGGTATCCACCTTCCTACAGGGCCAATCTGCAAACGCCCCCGCCACCCTACCTTCCAACACCTCCTTCTGCAACTTGGCTGCCACCACCCCAGGCAATTCTTTATTTGATTTAAGGTTGTCCGCCTATCTCTGTACCCTTGGTCCTTGGAAGCCCACTCGAAAGCCCCGAGTTAAACCCCAATGCAACTTCAGAGCTGCCTCCTTGTCTGGGTAACACGAGAACCACAGGGCCATCGCCTCCACCTTAACCAGAGTAGGCGCCCTACTGTCCAGGCTGCCCCTACCCTTCGCATTTGTGTTGCGTCACTGCTCCGAAGGCATGATCAGTGTGAAACATTGAGTGACCACATGCCGGCTCCACATTTGGAGCACTCATGCTTGAACTTACAAGGGTAACGCAAGCAATATCCCTTTTTGTAGTTCCAGCAGGCACCGGTAGTGCTGGTGCCCGGCTTAGACGATGAAGCAGTGTGTCCAGCGGGTATAACAACCCCTTCCGCCCCAGACTGGGCGGGCTGCAATTGAAAAGGACCGATAAGGGACTGGTAAACCACTGGCCGTGTGCGTGGACTCCGATGAGTGCGTCAATGGAATCACACTAACCCGGGCCCGAAACTCCTCCTCGTAACTCAGCCAGGCAAACACCCCAAATTGTAACTGCGCCTTTCTTGTAATATCCATGTACTTCAACAGGGAGATAGCCCTATATAAGTGCTTCTCGCAATAGATACTTGCGTGGATGAGAAAGGCAGATGTCCAATTCTCCATGCTCACTAGCACTCCGGGATGCCTAGTCAGCTCCCATTCCTCCTCCTTAGATCCTTGCTTCGCCTGTACCTCCCTGTGCAAAAGCTTGAATACATCTATGTATTCATGCTTCCAAATCCTACTCTTAAACTTATCCGATAAGTGGGACCCCAGGGGCATGGCCAAACCCATATATGGCAGTTTCTTCTGATGCTTGTCCTTACCTTTTCCGTCCTTGTCCTCCTTCCCGTCCGTCTTGTCCTCTTTCCCTACAGGTTTGCCAGTCTGGACCCTGGCCGTCACCACCGTCTTACCTGTCGCAGCCACGGGCGCCCCAAACCTTGACACACCAGCCGCCACCCCCCCCCTGCATTCCACACAACTCCTCCTCCACATGGGGGCGGAGCTATCCGGCAACCGAGATGGCTGCCTGAGTCCGGAGGTCCTCCGCCCGTAAACGATATCCTTAACTTATCCTGCTGATTTGGAACGCCTCACTGGGTGAATTTTTTCCCAGAAGTCCGTGGAACCGCTGTGGTCCCGTGTGCGGTGGATCAACCGCAGCACGTCGCCTGGGGACAGAGTTCTTTGACTGGGTGCGGAGGCGAGTGACGGGCCCGAGAGACCACATCCTCGATTTTCGCGGCGGCCGACCCTGGTGCTGCGCCCGCCGGCGCGGGGAGGTACGAGTCCCCGGGCGGAGGAACAGATCGAGGCACAAGCTATTGCCAGTGAGCGGGATCGTGTGCTCAGCGCGGGGGGTTGTTCTCTTGCCCCCTCCCTGGCGTGATCTTTTGAGGCTCTACTGCTGCGGTTGCTGCGATGACTTACTGAGACCCGAAAGGCCTAGGGGGGCGGTAGACGCCTGGCCTCGGCGGTCACGCTGCAATTGGGGACTGCAGCTTAAATTCCCCGTGATCGCTGGTGCATGCTCACTCCTTGGACCATCGCATGGGCGCTGTGCAGGGGGCTCGCAGCAGCGGACCATACTTTTTGCACCTAGGAGACACCCTGAGACTTGAGGCGGGAGGCCCTCTGCCCTTGCGAGGCCTGTGCTCAAGAGACTGATGTGCCCCTTTGCCTGCGCTTGAATTGGCTGCTCCAGACCCATTTGAGGCCGGCCTCCACTCTGCCTCCCAGTCTGGGGTCTTGTATGTGGACATAGCGGGCGGACCCTGGTGCCCCTGTGGACTACGTAGATCTGCTTGACTACTGGAGCGCGGCGTCCACCTGCGCCCCCCTCTTTTTTACCGATGTTGGGCTGCTCCTTGTCGCCCTGCCGGACACGTACAGGCTGTGGGCGCCCATAACCCTCCGGCTACCCCGGGCCCCCCTCCTTGAGAGCCGTTTTGACTCTGTTGGCTTGTACGCTATTGGCGCAGTGCGCATTGCCCGCGAAGTTGCGCTTGGTGCCTGGTGGGACCTCTCCCTACGACATGGGGTGACAGGATAGAACACAGCCGAAGATCTCCTTTGCGCAGAAGACCCCGAAGGCGGCGGATGGCGCAGGGAGCGGCGTCGCGACTGAGGGCGAAGTGCAGGAGGGTTCACAACAACCGGACCTCAGGGAGATACTTCTAGCCATGGAAAAGAACCTTCAGGGAGGCATGACAGCTATTGGCACAAAATTGGATGCCTTGACCTATCGTATGGACCGCATGGCTGTGAGAATGGATAAACACGCGGAGAGACTGGATATGTCTGAGCGCCGCCTCACAGAGGTCGAGGAAGCCCACACCACGCTGGAATCGGACAATAGGCAGATTAGCAGAGCTATGCAGTCGCTCCTGGATAAAACTGAGGACTTGGAAGCCCGTTCGCGACGCTGCAACCTGCGCGTTACGGGCCTTCCGGAGAGCACCCCTATGGGAAACATGGAGCTTTTTATGGAAAACTTGTTGAAGAAACTGTTGGGAGACGATGCATTCTCTCACATGTTCATGGTGGAGAGGGTGCACCGCTCTTTGGGACCGCGGCCCTAAGTCAGGTGCTCCCCCACAACCCATTATAGCCAAGCTATTGAACTATCGGGATGTTGCGCTCAAACTGGCCAGAGTCAAACAGCCTTTGCAGTACGAAGGCTCCACCTTATCCATCTACCCTGACTTTACGGCTCGAGTTCAAGAGGCCCGAAAGCAGTTTGCCCCTATGAAACGCCAGCTACGTGAAATGGGTGCGGATTATGCGATGATGTATCCGGCAAAATTGCGCGTCAATCGACAAGGGAAGCCCCTAATTTTTACGGACCCCAAGGCATTGCAGAAGGCCCTGAAGGACTGGCAGCGTGAAAAGCGACGACCGAGACAGGAGGACGACGGTCTGGGAGGGGGCTCCCTAGATGAGCAGGACTGATCGAAGCATGATGCGAGCTGCTTGCTGCAGGAGGGGACGCCTCAGGTTTGATTGATGCTTTCTTATTTTTATGCTGACAGATGAGTCTTCTGGCCAGAGGGGACCTGGTGCCCCCCAGACTTCTGAGCCTTTTCAAGCTATTTTTTCAGGTATTAACAGTTTCTCTATATTGACCTTGAGCCATCTTTACCTTGATCCCCTGATGTCACTGCAATACTTTCAGGACTATGTGTAGGTCTATAGCTGTACTAGTCGGTATGGCATTGCCTGTTGGACTACACTTGACAGTTTGCCCTTGTATGTTACAAAGCTGTGGTTGCGCTGATATTCCTTTGGGCCCAGTGAACTATTCTGATGGGATGCAATTTTGTTCTTCTGTGTTTATGATTTTCCAAATGAGCGTATTGTGGTGTTGTAGCCACGTTTTTCTTTTGCAAGGTTCTGGGACGGGGGATGACGGAGGCGGTTTTTGGGCTAGTTTAGTTGGGTGCCACTGGCACATGTTAGTCCGGCTACCTCTGCCCTTGTGTGCGGGGTGGGTACAGTGTGGGTGGTGGGGGTGATTGTGGCTGCGCTGTTGTTGGGGGCTGTGAGGGGGGAGGGGATCTCTTTGTTGGGGTGGACGGATGAACGCGGCCTAGTTGGGGTAGGGCAGGCGTGGGTGGGGGGATGGAGGGACACTGTTTTTGGGTTTGTTTTTTTGCTTTGCGATGCGAAGCTGCTGTTGTTTGAGGCACGTGAGCGAGCTGAATGGTGCGGCAGAGCAGTACACACATTTCCACATGTTTCTACTCAGAATGTAGCAGGTGCGCTATTCCGTATTTACAACTGGCAGGTATCATGGCGAATGCGGAGGCGGCTCCTGATATTCAACATGATTTTCTTTTCTTCCACTTGGCAGGGGACGTGACAGATGGGGTGGAGGCTCCTGACACATTGAGGCTCCTCACATGGAATGTGAGGGGATTGAATGACCATCGCAAGGTCCGTAGGGTTCTCCAATATTTGGCAAAACACAGGATAGACATTGCAGTTTTGCAGGAAATGCACTTAGCACCACATAGTCCCATCCTTGCTTACAGAGGGCTCCGTGATAATATCCATGCTGCCGGTTTTACTACCCATGCTCGGGGAGTCCTTACTTGGTTCAATCCTAAATCCTCCCTTTCTTGGACACCGGTGACCACTGATAGTGAGGGTCGATTCACGATCACGACTTGCTCTGGTAGGGGTCTTGACATGTGCATAGTAAACACATATGGCCCTAATTTTGATCTCCCTAGCTTTTACACCACACTGGCCCAGAGGGTCTCTGCGTTTGAGGACAGGGTTCTTTTTTGGGGAGGGGATTTTAACCTTACTCTGCAACCAGCGCTGGACAGATCGGATGGTCCACCCCGGACGCCCTCGGCCTCTGCACGTACACTAGATGCACATTTGACTCACCTAGACTTGGTTGATGTCTGGCGGCATAGGTGTCCGATGCGGGGAGGGTTTATACACTACTCGGCCCCCCACAATATACATACGAGGATTGACTATTGGTTTGCGTCCTCGGCCTACCTGCGGAACGTGCGATCCTTCGAGGTTCTTCCACTGACCTATTCGGACCACTTGCCTGTATTACTCACCTCCATGGTGCCGGCGCAACGGATTCCACCTTTTTCTTGGCGATTTCCCCCTTATTCTTTGCTTGACCGTCTCTTCAGGGAGGAACTGTTTACGGCTCTGGAGACTTTCTTTGAGGCCAACGTGGGCTCTGTTGATTCGTTCCAATCAGTCTGGGAAGCATTTAAGCTTTATGCCAGAGGTGTTACTATCTCTAAACATGGCGGCGTGCTGAAGGCGATCAGGGGCCGCCTTGAGCTATTAGAGCGGAAGCTACAAGATCTGGAAGAACTGCGCTTGCGGACTGGCGACGGATCTATTGATCGGGAGATCGCTGATGTCCTTCGGGAGTACAACGACAAGGCGGATCTGGAGATTAAACATTTAGGGAAGTACGCCATCGCCAGGTCTTACTGTGAGGGTGAGCGCCCGGGCGCGGTACTGGCCCACTTGTCTAGGCGGGGTAGAGAACGTTCTTCTGTTCCGATAATGGGATCTTGCGACACCGGGCTCCAGCTGACGAACGATGAGATAACCTTACGCTTTAAACATTACCACGAGGCTCTGTACGCCGCGAGGGGGCCCACTCCGGAGGAAGAGATTGTAGACTACTTGTCGCACATAGAGCTCCCGTGGCTCTCTGACATGGACCGTAAATTTTTGGCTCGCCCCTTCAAGAGCGAGGAGGTGGTGTTGGCATTGTTCTCCATGAGGAGTAGAGGTGCCCCGGGCAGCGACGGTCTCACAGTGACTTTTTACAAGGCTTTTTCCGATTTGCTGCTTCCCCATCTGCTGAGCCTGCTCGATGATATGGCCAATTCTGGATCTATGCCGCCCTCCATGCGCGAGGCTATAATCGTGGCAATTCTTAAACCGGGCAAGGACTCGAATGACTGCGCCACGTACCGCCCGCTCTCCCTGATAAACGTAAACGCAAAAATCTTTGCTAAAGTGCTCTCTAACCGTCTACATCCTATGGTCACGACGCTGGTAGCCCCAGAGCAGTCTGGTTTTGTTCCTAAACGTAATCTTGTGTATAACATTAGAACGGTCTTTGCGGAGTTTCAACACACTCGCCAGGAAGTACCAGCTGTTGCCGTGTTTTTATATATGGAGGAGGCGTTCAATTCTGTAGAATGGACCTTTATGCTTAATGTTCTTCGCAGGATGGGTGTTGGCCTTCTCTTCCTGCAGTTGCTGTCGGTCCTGTACTCCAAGCCAAGGGCCCAGATTCGTGTTGGACCACTGACCTCTGAGCCCATTGAGATTGGCAGGGGCACGAGGCAGGGATGTCCGCTCTCACCAATGCTTTATGCTCTGGTGGCCGAGCCCCTTCCCTACGTACAAGCTCATTGTCTCTACTTATGCGGAAGACACGCTGCTGTATGTTAGAGACCCTGAGAATCATCTTTCCCCGGTATTGCGGGAAGTAGTCCGGTTTGGCGCCCTTTCTGGCATCCGGGTGAACTGGACGAAGTCGATCATGTTTCCGCTCACAGCGGCTACGGTGCAGTTTGACCCAGAGTTTCGACTACAGTGGACTACGGAGGCGGTCAGAAATCTTGGCATCCGACTCCACACCGATTCGGAGATCGTACTCCGGAAAAACTATGGCTGCGCGGTCTCGAAGTTGAAGGATGATGTAGAGAGATGGATTTCCCTCCCACTGTCTCTTCTGGGACGCATTGCGTTAATCAAGATGGTGATAGTCCCGCGTTTTCTTTTTCTGTTCAACACGATCCCCATGGTCATTTCTTTCCAGTTTTTTCGCAGGCTTCAATCGCTTCTGGTACGGCTCGCTTGGGCGGGTAAACAACCTAGAGTTGCTTGGCATATTTTAGTACGACTGTATGTGGCGGGCGGGCTCAATGCTCCAGATTTGGAACTCTACCACCATGCGGCGCAATCTGCCCATGCCTTCGCGTGGATCCACGGCCCGCAGGACGCCCCTTACGTCCGCATTGAATGGATAATCACGACCCGACTCCTCTTCCGGCACTGTTAATGAAGACTAGGGATCACCGTACAGGCCTGGTCGATTCCTTACTGTTGGTCGCCCACGCCTGGCACTACATGGCGAACGCCCAAGCATGTTCGCTCCTATACTCCCCGAGCGCTGATCTTGAGTGGTGCTATTGGATGAGCCCCTGCAGAGAAAAAGTGGGTGATTCTGGCACTGAGGCGGATTGGTATTCACACCATGGGCGACTTGTTTTCGGGCGGAGTGGCGCGGACGTGGGATGAGGTATCCACCGCGATGGAGAGCCGACCCCCGATTGCGCGCTTTCAGTTCCATAGGGTACGCTGTGCTCTGCGGGATGTTTTAGGACCAGACCTGACGGAACCAGTGACGGTAACTACCTTTGACTATGTGGTCACGGTCTAGTCTCCTCAGAGATTGGTTTCCACTCTTTATCGGTTGGCCCAGACGGAGCTGTATGCGGACTATACCAAGCCACGTCTGGCCTGGCAACATGACCTGGGCACCGAATTTACTGAAGACCTTTGGAGCTATTGCTGCGCCAGCGTCCGCAAGATCTCTCTTAATGGCCGTCATAGGCTCACGCATTTTAAATTTCTGAACAGAACATATTATACACCGGAGAGGCTTCATAGATACGGACTGCGTGATTCCTCGGAATGTGAGTGGTGCAGGGCCCCCCTGGCGGATTTCATTCATGTTGCATGGTCGTGTCCTGAGATTCTTTCCTTTTGGCAATCGGTCTATGTTGAGATTAATAAGACGGTGAACTTGACACTAACCCCGGAACCACTACTGGCTCTTCTGGGCTACTCCAAACCCTTGAGCTCCTCTCAGCAACGTATTGTAGATCTAGCGCTCTTGATGGCCAAGCGCTGTCTTGCCAGAGCCTGATGAGAGGCCCCCCGCCTACGGTGCGAGCGTGGAAGAGAGAACTGGTCTATTGCTGTACCCAGACTGGGCTCTATAGCGACCTGTTGCCCCCCAAGAAAAGGCCTTAGAACTTCTGGACGGCAGTGCTGGAAGGTGCGGTTCATGCGGATGAGCCGGATGGGACTGCTGCAGATGCTGATGCGGAGCGGGATAGCCCAATGGGGGTGGCCCCTACTACTCACCCTAACGCACCTCTGGATGCTGACTCATGCCTGAGGGAGGTCCCTGGTGGTGGGAGGGTGACCCGCGCAGGCTTACCCCTTCCCCTTAATTTCTGTCTGCCTGCTGTACTGTGGTAGGGTCGCTGCGAAGTGTAATTGTTGTCTGGAAGATTACATGCTACTCGCCCTGCTGCTTGAGTGCTCACATGCCTGGGTTGCTGTTTTTGTTTTTGTTGTATTGGTTAAATGAAAAAGCAAAATTTCTCCTGGAATCGATCTGCCATTCTTTCTCTACCATGTACTGCGGCCCCTTGGGGTGTCTAGATCTGAACCGCCGCCGGTCCCCCGGGATGTCGGCTGATGGGCTGTGCTACATGAAGGTTATTCTGCTCAATGTAAGCTGCCGGCCCCAGGATTGTAGGCACACAACTGTGTTATTGATGCAATGGTTAATAAACCTTTTGAACTTAAAAAAAAAAAACTCCTGCCCCACACCCACAGACCTGCAAGCCTTCTTCCTGCCCTCCTTCGGGCCCTCCTCCCGAGCAGACCACCAATCCCCCTCTCCTCACAAAGGCGTCTGCGTCACTCCTGACCGCCCTTCCGAGTTGCTGGCTTTGGAGGTGGACACCTTCGCCTTGCCCGTCTTCTTCTGAGAGGTCTGCAAAACACCAAGACCACTGTTGCTCTGCACCCCCCGTTCTGTCCACGTCATCCCTCACCTCCCCTTCTTCCAACTCCTCACTCTCAGAACCATAATCCAAATACAACACAACCTCATCCTCCACAGGCTTCCACATTACCTCATGGACCGCTCTCTTCACTCCTTTCTGCACCTGGACACCACCTCCACTCCCCCGCTCCACACACGCTGCCGTTGCCTGCTCCCACACTGGAGGGAAGGCCGCCGCAGACCCCCCTGCTGCTTCAAGGCAGCTCCCTGAGGCGGTCTTGCGCCCCGCTCAACCTACCACCCCTCTGCTGACCTCCGCCAGCTGGGATCCTCCCCTACCCCCCAGGTCACTTCAACCTGGGTGGGCTTTGGCATTGTCGGGCCTGCTGCCATCCTGGCCATCCTTCACTGCCCCTGCTTAGCTCCTCTGCCCCCCACTGTCACCCCCGGGCCCTCACGGCTTTCTCCCTGTCTTCCTGCTCCACCCAACTCTCCTCCTCCGAGGTAGGCGTAGGGGACCCCTCGACCTCCTCCTCCCAAGCGGCCCCTGCCCTGATCGCCTCAAGTTCAGCCAACCGGGCCTCGGACTTCCAGATCCATTGCCTCCCATCTGGGTAACAAGAGCGGGCAATGGCTCCTGGGCCCTACACCCTGCATGCGCCTCCAAGGGACAACTGTCTCGGGGGTCCCTCCACTTCCAGACCTGACCTCCTCCAGGCTCACTCTGCTCCTCCTCCTCTCTACCCCCTGCATGACTGGGGTGCTGGGGGGCCCAACCCCCTCCCTAAAGGCCCCAGCCTCCTCGCACACGGCCTCTTCACCCTCACTGCCTACCTCCCGCTCTGCCTCCTTCTGGGCATCCGGGCCCGCCCCCCATCCCCCGTCCCCCCTCCGGACCAAGCACCATAGGCCCTGCACCTTCCAAAGCCTGCCGGCCCACTCTTGGCCCCCCAGCCACAACATCCGGGACAGCTCTCATTATGCACGAGGAGGAGCTTTCCTCAACCCCCTCTGCACACTCGTGCGCAGACACGGCGGCATCCAGGTGTGGAGGCAGGCTCTTGCAACGGCCTCCGCTCCTCTTCCCCCTGAGCTCTGCCCCCTCCCGGACGCACCATGGCCCGGCGGTGAAGGCTCTTCAATACAAGCCAACACCGCCGCCCACAACCCCGGAGAGGCCGCACGCGGGACCCGCTCCAGGCCCACCCACGCCTCGCTCAACACTCCGGGCCTCAGTAGATCCTCCCGCCCGGCCCTCCCCAGGACACGCAAAGCCGCCCTCACTGCCTCCGCCGTAACCTCGGCCATACCACCCCGCACCTGATCTGTCGCAAACCTGGAACACTGCCGATCACCACGAACCGCTCCACCGGCCAGTGGGCCCCCGCTGTGATCCTCCGCAACCCTCACTCCTCCAACGGCCTGCCTGCACACTTGATGACCCCTGCTAACCTTCAGAAAAACTATCTCACCTGACAATGCCAGAATGCAGGAAGTCGCCTTCTACTCCTGCATTCTCATATCCAACCCCCAAACCACACCCCTACCCTCAGCCTAGCCCTCCCTGTGCGAACGACCCCAGGGGAAGACTAGACTGCATCTTCGCTTCCCCTGGCGCCCTGCATTTGTGTGACTGGTGCGCTTGCAGTAAATTTTTCATGAATTGTGCATTAGTCTGCAATGTGGCATAGTAGCTCAATTTCAGGAATTTGAATAACGTGTAACATGAAATTAACTAAACTAACCTTGATTATACTCAGAGTAAAATAAATCCTGCTCTGGCCTATATAAAATCTTTTGGCA
Source organism: Lissotriton vulgaris (assembly GCF_964263255.1). Classification (NCBI taxonomy): domain Eukaryota; kingdom Metazoa; phylum Chordata; class Amphibia; order Caudata; family Salamandridae; genus Lissotriton; species Lissotriton vulgaris. The sequence continues at coordinate 1,913,556,369 of NC_141687.1, read as the reverse complement.
GGTCAAAGCACCTCTGTCAGACCTCCTGCATCATTGCTGCTTGTTGTGGTTTCCCCACTCAGCAGGATGTTGGGGGCTGGTGGGTGCAAATGGGGGGTACCTATGGTACACCCCTGCATTAGCATGGACAAGGTGGCAGGCACCGTCCGCCACAATTCTGGGAATGGGGGATGCCACCACCATGTTGACGGTGGCATTCTGATTGCAGGTGCTGGACCGCCGCACCCCTGGTTAACGGCCCCACATACCGTTACGGAGGCGGACGGACTTTGTCGGCCCGCCATTGTAATAGACCCCCTTAATGTGCACTCAAGTTTATCCAGTGCCTGTTACTCTATAACTAAGATATTAAGTATACTATTGCCATAGCAAATACACTCATGTTAATAGCACCCTTATGTGAACCCCTATGGCAGCACAAATCTCTTCTAATTGGGTGCACGAGGAGCTCGTAGGACAGTAGGTCTTCCTAAATTGCAGTTGTTGGTACTGCAGCTTATAATGAGCTGCCTTCATACTCTTCTATGCCTCATTTTGCCTTAGTCTTCTTGGACCATTTCGGGCTTTTTACAAAATTGAAAAAGTAATTTTAAACTTGTTAAAATCAAATTTACATGGTTGTGTAATTTATTTAAGATACATTAGGGCAGAGGTCTTCAATCTGTGGGGCGCGACCCCCAGGGGGGCCCTGGAGTCCTGGCAAGGGGGTCGCGAATTCCCCAGCTTCACTTCAATTTGCGCTTTCCTTTTGACAAAAGACAGCCCTCCCGGGATGGATACTTTAGATCGTTATCAGATGCTTCTCTGAATGAAATGCAAATGAAAAAGTGTAAAGGATGCTTGGGAGCAGTTCTTGCTTTAATTAATCAAATTACTCCAAGTTTTGTGATGACAAAGTTTGAGTTTTTTGAGTGGAAGTGCAAAGCATTAACAACTTGGATGGGAAATGCTTGCTTTTAATTTTAACTGCATTTACACAGCCCTTAGTGCCCCTAAAGAGGTGTTGAAGGGACAGCTATGGAAATAAAAGTTTGCATTACATACGCTCCGGAATTTCTAAAATCTATGTTTTGAAAGCACCATTTTATCATAAAACTATAACCACCTTCTGCAGCATTCTATCTTACATTACACACAGTGTAAGTATAAAATAATGATATACATATTCGCAGTGCTTCCTGCACAGGGTGTGACCTCGTAGCACTGCATCAATCAAGATTTAAGTCTGTGGCTCTCTGGTTACGCGCAGACCTCTGCAGTGCATTCACTAATAGAGGTTTCATAAGGTACCACAGTGCATTTTTAATTTACGCTGCCCATTACTTTTTATGTACCTGATGGTGAAAGATCTCAAAAACGTACAGAGAGCCTCATTTATGAAAATTGTTGCATCGCTGCAACGAAACAGCAATGCAACAGTTTTCACTGCGCACTCCTTGTGACAATGGATGTGCCACATTTAATATACGGCGCACCAATTTATAAGGAATTACAGATACATCAATATTTCTAGCGTATCTGTAGGGGCAAAAGTGACACATTGCTGGGGTGTGTCTGAAAACAGACGCAACTCCAGTAATGTGTCATTGACATGGGGCAAGCCCAGTGTGAAAGGGCCCTCGTCAGTCTCACACTTGCTGTGAACCAGGTGTAAGACATTGACACAGTAGTGTCCAAGAAGTGTTGCATTGAAATCTCATAGATTTCACTGTGTCACTTCTACGGCACTTTATTGTGGGGGAACGCCCACCCTGCAAACATTATACCTGACACAGGTATAATGTAGCGCAGGCCTTTACAAAGTGACACATCTGCTTTGATGCATCACTTTGTAAATATGGAGCAACGTGGTGCATTATTTACGCCACCACAGCGTAACAAAAAGTGACGCAATGGTGGCGTAAAAGTGTGGCAAGTCTTCATAAGTAAGGCCCAGAATATTTTGGGGCTTATTTAAGAGAGGCTTGCATTGCCAGAGCATCTCTTTTTTTTGACCATCCAATGGCGCTATCCTCTCAACCATACCTATGAGGCAGTGCAAAGTCAACCTGTACAGCTTTGTATGGCCTCATAGATATGGAGTAAGACATAGCAGCACAAGTCACTGCTTTGAAATACTCAGCGTCAAGGTGTTCCATGGGCTTTCTGTGGGGTTCCCACACAACACCCATGGATTTTGATTATGCACCATATTTACAAAATCACGTAAACCTGGGAGCTTCAAAAACAGATGCCTCCCCAGTGGAGGTGTAAGGAGGAGAGATGTTTACATTTCTCCTTGTTTTTTCCTCTTTCCATGTGTGCTGCATTCTGTATCTCACATAGAAAGAGAAAACGCCTCTCTGGATTGTTTTTGTGAAGGAAGGTGCACCTTCCTGTACAAAAACAATCCTGCCTGTGTTGGTGCTAGGCAGCAATTTGTGCGCCAGCGCAAGGGAAAAGGACAGGAATGCACCATATTTCATAAATACGCCAGTTCTTCTTAAATAACACCTTTGACTACACCCCCATGCTCACGGACCTTTGGTTTGCTAAACACTGTTTAATATTATTTCCCCACAGTAAAAATTATTTGCTGAGGAATTGGGGGCTTTTATAGCTGTCGATGAAGAGTACAAGGTTTTAGAAATTTTTGTCAGAAGCAGGTCCTATGCCTAAAAAAGTTTGACAAGGGGGCCTCGGCATCAATAAGTTTGAAGACCTCTGCATTAGGGCATATGTTCAAGGAAATATCGGAGCACAGATCTGTGCCAAATTTATAAGCGCCGTGCTCCAACATTTCCAAAACACAGGGGTGTGCCGTATTTACAGCCATACGGTGCACCCCTGTGTTTTCCCTAGTGCTGGCATTAAAATTTGCTTGTTTCCAGTCCAGGGAGGACCTGGCTTGGCAGATCGGGCTGGACTGTTCCCATGAGGCAAAGGTTCAAGACTGATTTAAATATGGCCAGGTCCAAACTGGGGTGGCATGATGAGCAAAAGAATTATGGTTTTAACCCAGATCTGTTGACTAAGAGTGAATGTTCTGATTTGTTCTGCATTCTGTCCATCAATTGTGGGTAATTAGCTGCCTAGCGCCAATGCAGACACTCATGCAAAGGTGACTGCGTTGCAAAGAATGATTGTTTATGTGCATGGCGATTTGTTACTTCTATGTCTGCAGCAGAATGCAGCACACATAGAAATAGGAAGTTGTCATTATTAAATGATTGTTTATGTGCAGGAAGGGGCACCTTCCTGCACATAAATAATCATTCATGATGTTTTACTCTTTCTATGTGTGCTGCAGAACACAGAATACATAGAAAAAGCAAAAACAAGGAGAAATAAAACAATTCCTCCTCATATCACCATTCTAACGCCTGCTCTTGCATGGCTTTAGTTTTTGGTGCTGTCTCAGATTTACACATCCTTGTGAATCTAGGGCAGTGTCAAAAAGCAATGGGTGGTGCGGTGGAGCGCTCACAGCAACATCCATTGCATGCCCGTTTCACGCAGATATCTCCATGAAAGGGTAGCATATTTGCAAAGCGGCATTAAGCTAGAAAAAGGGGCTTAACGCCACTTTGCATATATGGAGCAGGGCATTGCATCTCAGGAACATCGTTAAAAGCGACGTTCCTGTGACGCAATGCCCTTGTAAATAAGCCCCATTGTTTTTCATACTCAAAGAATCTATGAGCGCTGTCTCTTTTCTTACCTAACTCACTCCCTATCCTGTCACATTGACACAAAACCTACTGGTGCCATTTTCCAGGTCCTTGTCATGCTGTCAAAAAGCACATAAGCTGAACAGTGCTTTTTAATAAATTCCAGGGAACCGTTATGAAATTTCTCCTCCTCCTTACAGTCTGTCCATTAGGGTACGGTTTGGCAGTCCTCCAGTAAACCTTAATAGGAGGCTATTTCTGTCGCACTATTGAAAAATTACATTTATGTGTGCTTCGCATAAGGAATTCAAAAGTGCATGGTTTGAATTAGTATTTGGATAAAGAAGGAAAAAGATAGGTTAGTAAATAAGGGCCATCCTGCAATAGTAAAATGATAATACACTACATTAGTGTATTCTAATCCCTGGCATCTCGCTGGTAATTATGAAATTACATAAGTGTGACATGTGCCCGGCAGTATAACCTTTCCTGCAAAACATATCTCGTGACTGTCATCATGGAATAGATGTATACTCTCATGTTACTCAAGCAAGATAACTTTTCTTCACACCGTCACAGTTACTAGTAGGGTCACTTAAGGTGAAATAGAGAGCATTCAGTAAGATTTTACTGTAATCTGAAATTACTCAAATAAGACATCATTGAATATTCGCATATTTTTATTTGTGATCATAAAACGAAACTATCCCTTTTCGAAAAGCCTGCAAGTGAACACTATCAAGGAAACATTAACAAACTCAAACTGATACAGTTTGTAATGTTACGAATCTCTAACTCAATGCAGGGCTAACAGTGTGAAGGGTGTTTTGCATGTTGTTTATAGGTATCAGTACAGTGTGACATTAGAAGCATTGAAAAACTACTTTCGTCAACTACTGGGGAAATCTATACTGTTCTTTTTCTGTTTTGACAAATGGAACCAGGGTGATCCAACTGCTAACACTTTAGAGTGTTGTACTAGCAACATAGGTAGCTTAAGGTCATTTTGGAATACATTTTTGTAGGGAATAGGACCAGGAAGCACTTTATCACCCAGGTGGCTTCAGAAATATAACATTCTAATGTTAGATTCATGTAAAATAGGTCATCTATGGGCTGGTGTAGAGCACCAAATGGCTGGAGCATTTGTTTCTGTTCTGAGTCTTGAGGAAATTCATTTAGGTCTTGACAACCGGTTTCCTTTGAATTATTATTTAAGGTCTCAAACAGCTGATATTTTCCTTTAAATAACTGCAACTAGTTCTCTGTTTTATTTCTAAGCTCGATCACATGGATGTTTGGTCAGATTTACATCAGTCGAAGGTATTTAAAAAATAAACCATGATGTTTATTCAGAAGGAAAAGACTGATTCAATGTACAGTTTTAAGATATGTTAGGATATCTGATTTCTTTTCTTCCAGGACCATTTTGAAATTTTGTTTTCTTGTACTTTTTTAACAAGTCTTTACAAACAAACATTGGCAAATCCAATAGCCTGTTCCTTGCCATAGAAAGGTTAAACCCATCAGCTTTGCCAATGTTTGTTTATGTGGTTTAGTCTTATATAAGATTGGTTGATAATCATGATCACAGGAATAAATATTGCAAATCACATACGTACATCAGACTAACTTTATATTTTGATGCCAAATTCCCCTTTAAAACGATGTTAAGCCTAGTCTGGGCAAGCTGATTGACAATTAACTTGAATAACTAGGAACTGAGATGTTTTGAGGTTTGGAGGCTGTAACAAAATTGGTTAACTGGTTGAGGGGATAAAACCCTTCTCAGGCAGCAACCACAGTTCTTCTTCTCAGACTGATGTCACAAGCAAACCCTAAATTAACCTGTGCTCAAACAACCAGTAGCTTGGCACAGAGCAGTGAGGCTGAACTCAAAGGCAATGTGTTACGTATTTGTGCAACACTTCAAACAGTAATGCAGTGAAAAAACACCACAAAAGGAGCCCACAAAACATAGAAAAGTAGAGCGATTTTCAATATTAAAAAAAAGAACAAAATGACAATTTTAGATCTGGAGATATTGAATTGTAAAGATTTTAGTGGAAATAGTGCCAACAGAAATAAGTGCGGCAACCTAGATATCTGGTTGTGCCAGACTGGGACAATGTCATAAGGCATGGGCCAGCTACAGAGATCCAGTTAGGCCAGTTAAAAAAGTACCTTCAATCGTTCTGGAGTGATGCGTCAAGGATCTCGACGAGGCTTGTTTACAAATTTCAGCATCAGGAACGCATTATGCTGTCGAGGCAATGTGGTTGTTCTGAAGAGCTGTGATGCAACATGGATCTTTGTAAAGGGTCCCATCCATGCCCAGTTCTGTTCGGGTTGTGTTGCACAGCATTGGAGATGTGTACGTACCATTGGATCCACAGGGACTGGAATAGCACTTTAAGCCCACTTTCAAGGGTCCAGGTTTGAGGTGCCACTACTTGGCAGGGTAGACTCACACATGGCAGGGTTCAGGTGAATATTGCAAGGTTGTTGGAAGCCTGTTGTGTCCTTCAGATCATGAGGACGGCCAACTAGCACTTGGAGTCACTGTGAGCTCATGGTTCAAGAGATGCAGGTCTAGTCCTTCTCAGCTTGGTAAGAGGGCGGCAGGTCAGCACAGCAGGGAAGCAGTTCCTCCAGAGTAGAAGTCCAGAAGAGTGGCACTCCTTGTAGCAGTGCAGGAGTCCTTATTCCTGGCAGAGTTTCCACAGGTCCAGAAGAGTCCTGCAGTAGTGTTGACTGAGATCCAGTATGTGAACCCTGTTGTGCCTTTTAAGTGGGGCAGAAGCTTCCAGAGGGTTCCCATTGAAGTCCCCAAGAACACAGCCCTCAATATCCGGGTTCCAAACTCACTCCAGGGGGTGTGCACACCTTTGTGGGGAGGCAGAACACAGCCTTTACAGGTCTAAGTGGGGCCCAGCTCCTCCCTCCCGTCCCGCCAGTGATGGCCCATCCAGGCACACCTAAGCTCCATATTGTGTGTGGCTGTCTAAGAGGAATACACAAAGCACATATTTCAGCTACACCCAGTCATGTGACCAGAAACAGGCTACACATACTAACTGGCTAAAGGAGGAAAATGCCAACTTTCCAAAAGTGGCGTTTATAAAACTGTAATTTAAAATCTGACTTCCTCATAGCTTAGGATTTTGAATTAGGATTCTAGAGACACCAACAATGAACTGATTACCTCGTCTTATTTATGGGTTACACGTATAAAATGTAATAAGGTAACTCCACTGTTATCCTATGGGAGATGCAGTCTTTGAAGTAGTGAAAAAAAAGATGTAAGCATTTTTCCCTGCCAGGACATGCAAAACTTAAAAGTACATGTCGTACTTTTTAAATGCATAGCACCCTGCCCACTGGGCTGTCCAGGGCCTACCTTAGGGTTATTTGTATTAGAAAGGCAGGTCTGGTCCTCGCAAAAGGGTTTAATTTGCCAGGTCGAAATTGCAGTTTTAAACCGCTAACACAGGCTGTAGTGGCAGGCTTGAGCTACATTTAAAAGGCTACTTAAGTGGGTGGCTCAATAAGCACTACAGGCCCACTAGTAGCATTTAATTTACAGGTCCTGGGCACATGAAGTGCCACTTTACTAGGGACTTACAAATAAATGAAATATGCAATTGCATATAAGCCAAAGTTACCTTTAAGAGGGACAGCGCAAGCACTTTAGCACTGGTTAACAGTGGTAAAGTGTGCAGAGTCCCGAGGCCAGCAAAAATGGAGATGGATAGCAAAAAGGTGGGGGAAGACCACCCTAAGTCTGACAGGTCTAACAAAGGCCCTTACATTTTTTATGTTCATGAGATTGTGATTGTGCTTTTATAAATACCCTATTGGGGAGTCTGTGGCAGACTTTGTGATGTCAGACACATGCAGGGCTGTCTTTCACCTTCATTTTTCGTGGAATGTCTAGAGTTAAAGAAAGACCTTACAGGGCAGTGCCATATTTAAAAAACAAAAAAAGTAAAAGATTTGAATAGGGGAAATGCTGATGGAGTGAAGCTAGTGCACTTGCATGCTTGTCTGTTTTCTCCACCTTTGATTACATAAAGATAGGAATTAAGAAGTGAGGAGGACAATAGTGTGTGCATGGGCCTGGCTGGCCAGTACATTTTTTATTAAAGCATATTTATCTTTTTTATGCACATTTACTTTAATGTTCTGTTTTGCAGAAAATGTGAAACAGAATAATAATAAACAAACATTGGCATAGTCAATATGTCTCGCCTTTGGGACCTTATAAGTGTTTAGCCATGCAACAGTTGATGTTGTTGCACCAAGGATATTGTGCTGGATAACTAAACACTTATAAGGTCCCAAAGGAGAGACCTATTGGCTATGCCAATGCTTGTTTGAGGAGGCTGAAGTGCACAAAAGCACTTGTGATGGGGGGGATGTGAGAGTCTCCGAAGATGCCTCTCCCGGAAGCCATAGGTCCTGGCGGGCACTAGGAGACCACAAAGGCTGCTGGTGCATAAACAACACCCATCAACACAGATTGAGTTACTTAAATCCTGCAGATTAACTGGAGATGCGCTTCTTGCATGGGTAGTACTGCGAAAAGAAAGGAACAGGACACCTGTTGAGTTGTGATATTAATTCAGTAAAGTATTAGGCTATGAAATTACACTTTACAACATGTGGACATGGGCCTCCAGTTAAAATATCTATGTATGCGATTTTCTTTTAATGTATTATTGTACATTACCATATATATATATTTTTAAGCTACTGCAGCCAACTTACTGAGAAAACTACGATTTGTGTAGGGTTATTGTATTGTTAACTGAAAACTTTGGTTTGATCACTATTTTGATGCGGTTCTTCACTCAGTCTTATGCATACACACAATAAGCCACTATACAGTCCTCCATTTGTTTGTCCTTTTCATTCCATACTACGAAACAATTTCACAAAAGTCTGGGATGCGAAGACAAGAGTAACTGGTTTGCAAGACTGCTCCCTTGCAGTGAAAGGCAGCCATGTTGGTTAAATGCTCTTCTCATAATCATTACACTGACATACAAACAGAAGGAAAAAGGGATTTGAGATTTTCCTTTTTGATTGGAACAAAATGATGACAACATGGGTGCAAACTCTGCGCCTTGCACCGCCCTGCTTGCAATTTTAAATGGAGCTTCTTGGAGGAAACTAATCCTGGAAGGATGCGTTACCACTGCAGCCAGGGTCACAGTGGAACAGTTAATAGCCGCCGTCCCTGTGTTGTACAAGAGAGGGGGAGAGAGTGGGAGAGACAGAGAGAAAGAGAAAGATTGCGAGAGGAGAGAGAGAGAGAGAAAGAGAGTGAGAGAGAGCGCTAGTCCGTGAGTGCTGCTTGCATGCGCGCAGTCTGATCTTTTCGGAAACACATACTCGTGCTTTTGGCACGCCCCTGCACGCTCCCGCAAAGTGGATGTTGCCACAAGCACGAGTATGTGCTTCCAAAAAGAGCAGAGCAATGGCAAAAGGTCCTCCTATGCAGCACATGCGCATGCGTAGGCGGGACATAAAAAAGCATGAGTATACTCACACTCATTTACAGTCAACCGTAACCAATAAACATATTCCAGTAGATACATGTGATAAGAGAAGACTGAAGTCACATGAGGTGAAATCCATCATATTAACATGATGGGACAACCATTAGTTCAGGACAGAGCTGTTACCATCCTCAATCGTGCTGACCTTGAGAGCCCATCTCACTTTTGCTGCATGCCGCATTCAACAAAAGTAACAGGAAGCGACTTGGAGGAAACTTAAAAGACACATTTCTGTTTGAGTGACCTTCCATCTTGATAAGTATGGTGACGGTACTTGGTGTCATGGCTTTGAATCCTGCAGAGGGAAATAGTTTTCAGAGAAGGTCTCACAATATCATCACCAATAATGGTGGAGATTTTACATATAAAAGCAAGATTCTTGCTAGTTATTTTGTGCGTTTCCTGCCGAGCAGTTGGATTATGGTTGTTCTGGTGGGATTAAGCTGTTCTAGTGGAATTCAGATATTTCCAGTGGCAAATGAGAAATCCCTGAAGCTATAACTGGACAGTAAGCAAAGAAGGGAGTTCCACATTTCTCTTGATTCGGCCTTGTATACCTACATATTTCTGGAAATGAATCCTGGGTGTCTTTGCAACTATTTTCTGGCATTGATCTGGAGCCCTTCTAAATAATTAGCAATTTTGGCAAAACATAAAATGTGTGATTGCATTTTTGATTGAACAATGGGGTTAATTGTTTGTGCGTCTGCTGACAGTTTTTGTGGGATAGACAAAAACTATTCTCAGGACATATAATTGGAAGATAGTTCAGTGTGCATGCCTTTGCAAAAGGATAGTTCAAATGAGAAGTGCCATAAGCCCTTCATTAGTGAAGACAAATAAAGCAGTATCAGTTAGTGAACGCTTTTCATGAATTCTTAATTGTGTTCTTTTTTATAATTATCTGTCAAAGCCCAGCTCACCTGAGTTTCTGTTCAGTTCTGATGGAGGTTGAAGACAGTCCGACCCCACCCTGAAACTGCTTCTTCTAGCACACTAGTTTTAAAACAGTGCACTAAGAACCAGAAGCTCAAGGGAAAGGGGGAAGTGGATAAAATAAAAAAAGAGAGACAACACCATTGTTGTGTTTCCACTGAGGAAGAGCTGCTAAAATCTGAGGCCCTATCTGACTTCTGTAGAAACTGGTGCCTAATGAAACATAAACAAAGAACAGATAAGTGCAACCTATCCCTAAATGTGCTCCTGACTAAACCTTAATCTTATTAGAATTTCTCTTCTAAAAGTACCTCTTGGATCCTGGTCTCAATCTTCCAGGTTTGGAATGTGTTACTGTTCTGGGATGTGCTTTCTATTACTGTAAAACTTCTGTAAAATCAAACAAATATCATTATCAGAATTACTAACGTCTAACATTCACCTTAATATAACTAAAGCCTAAATTCTTAATAACAAACTCATTTTTCACACATTTATAAAACAAATACTGTACTTTTACATCAAAATACAGCAGGTAATTTGTGCAAATCCTTGATTTACTGTTTGCCTTGCTGTCAATTGTTTTCTCTGTTCGATTCTTAAAAAAGTTCCATGTAAAACAATGTTTATTTCAGAAAGTTCCACAAAGTATTCTTGTAACAAAGGGTTTGAACCACAAAGTTTGTGGAAGATATCTTGTTCCAAATTGTCTTTACATGAATCCAGAAATCGCCGATAAAGTTCTTTCAGGTAATAAAAGGTTTTGCACTTACTTGTTGCTTGAAGGGACACTGATCAGTCTAACCTGGACCTCTTTCTCTTTTGCAGATCGATTGCAGTGGACAGAAGAGGGGCTGATTCAAGAAGTAGCCGAAAACCAGAAGAAGGAAGAGCCAGAAGCCGCGCCCGTTGAAGTCAATGAAGGTCTGGAGAGGGCAAGAGTGCCAGAGTCGAAGGATCTGTTCTCAGGTAAGTGGGAGGTAGACGAGCACAAGCACTGGGTGAGGCTCAGGGGCTGCCATTTATAGACAGGGCTGGGTGTGGTTCGAAGAGCTGGGTGTGGTTTGAAGAACTGGGTGTGGTTCTCACAAGCAGGTGTGCAGAGCTTCAGTTATTATGCTAATGAGTTGAAGTAACACATGGCCTAGGGAGGAGTGTTCTAAATAAGCCTTGGTAAAAGCAAGGTCCAATGCTTTCTAAATAAGCCGTGGCAAAAGCAATGTCCAATGTGCAAACAAGACAGCAATGTCCAAACTTGTGAATACATTGAGCAACATACACAGAAGTCTTAGGGAGGGGCTGAGATAACAAGAAAGGCTTTCAGTAGTATGTTTATAGAGAGCTATTACTGAGACCACTAGTGCAATGAGAGGCGACATGCTCTTTGCTGTGCACAAACCCAAACAGTCGCGCCCCTCAAAGGCCCACCTACTGGACGGGGTTTCCCTGGATTTTTTAGATAAAACTGTCTAATCAACCGTGGGGCATGTACATAGGACGCTGGTTCCCATGAATTCTCAGTTTCGTCATATCCTTTCCATTCTACTAAATAAAACAGACGTCCATGAATTCTTTTTGCGTCTTTTATGCTTTTCACTTCATATTCTAGATTTCCCTTAATTGGTATGGGTGGAGGTAGTGGTTCGGGTTGGGTATTTGGGTTGTACGGCTTAAACAAGGACACATGGAATGTAGCATGTACTGGGTATTCTTTTGGTAAGTCCAATTTTACTGTTACCGGGTTTACTATTGAAGTTATACTAAAGGGTCCAATGAAACGTGGTAGCAGCTTCCGGGATCCCTCTATATTTAGGTTCTTTGTGGAGAGTCATACTTTGTCACCGATTTTATACATTGGGGCCTCAGATCTGTGTTTGTCTGCTTGTCTTTTCATGCTTTCTTTGTACTTTAATAAATGTTTCCTGGCCTTGTCTTGTATGTCACCTAATCTAGTTAGTCTATCTGTTATTGTAGGCAACAGGGAATCTTCTAATAAAATGGGTATAGATCTTGGATGATAACCCTGCATGAAATAGAATGGTGAGCAAAGTAGAGCTGCATGCTCAGTATTATTATAAACAAACTCCGCTACAGGGAGAGCTTCCAACCATTCACTAGAATAATCAGCCAATAAAAAATGTAGCGTTTGAAGTAAGGTTTGGTTCAGTCGTGCAGTTTGTCCATCTGTTTCTGGATGGAAAGCAGTGGATAATGCCACATCTATTTTCAGTTTTTCTCATAATTTTTTCCAAAATCTAGAGTTGAACTGGCTACCTCGGTCTGACACCACTTTACTTGGCAAACCATGTAAACGCACAATTTCTCTTATAAAAATATCGGCAAATTCTGCCGCAGTTGGAAATTTCCGTAATGGTACAAAATGTGCCATTTTAGACAAAAAATCCACTATCACTAATACTGTTGTGAAGGATTTTACTGGTGGTAAACCTATAATATATTAACAAACCGTCAGGGGCTTTATGAGAAGATTTATGTCTTGCACAAACTGGACAGGTAGTGACAAATTGCTTAATGTCCTTACTCATATTGTCCCACCAAAAGAGTTTTCGCACATTTTCCAGGGTTTTTACCCAGCCAGGATGACCTGCCAACGGTGAGGCGTGATGCCAAATCATCACCTGTGTTTGTAATTCTGTGGTGGGCACTTACAGCATGTTGTCGTGATACAATAAACCTCGTTGTATTGAGTTATGGGAATCCTTTAACCAATCTTGAGGTGCCATTTGCATGTGTGCACTATATAGATCTGTGATGAAATCCTTCTGTTGTACTGGTACCAAAAGTTTTTGGGGAGGAATAATGGGTTCTCCTATTTTGTCTTGTTTCATGTCTGAGGTATGTCCGTATCTAGATAACACATCAGATTGAATTTGTTGTGCACCTGGTCTATAGGTTATAACAAAGTCAAATGTACTAAAATAATTTAACCAGTGCATCTGACGTGGAGTTAATGCTTTTAGTGATCCAAAGAACTGTAGGTTCTTATGGTCAGAAAAGATGGTAACAGGGTACTTGGCTCCTATTAAATGGTGCCTCCATTCAGAAAAGGCTACTTTGATAGCTAATAGTTCTCTTTCAGCCACAGGGTAATTTTGTTCAGCTGGTAATAACTTTTTGGAATAGAAGGCTATAGGATGTAATTGGCCATCTATTGCATCTCGTTGAGATAGAACTCCTCCTAAAGGTACTTGTGAAGCATCCACTTCGACAAAAAATGGCAAGTCAGGCTCAGGATGTCTCAGAATTGGGGCTGAAGTGAACTTTTTTTTCAGGAGTTGAAAGGCGTGAGCCGCCTCATCAGACCAAAGAAACCATTGCCCTTTCCGCAACAAGGTGGTTATAGGGGCCACAATGTCTGCAAAATGAGAAATAAACCTCCTATAAAAATTGGCGAAACCCAGAAATTTCTGAACATCCTTCACAGATGATGGTTCTGGCCAATCAGTAATAGCACTACATTTCTTTTCATCCATAATTATTCCTTGAGGTGACAGGCAGTATCCTAAAAAGTCCACTTTGCTGACATTAAAAGGAAATTTTTCTAATTTAGCAAAGAGATGATTTTCTTTTAACTTTGATAATACTGCACGAACATGTTGGGTATGTTCTTCCAGGTTCTTAGAGTAAATGAGGATGTCGTCTATGTATACTATGACACAAACGTCTAGGAATTCGTGTAGGACCTCATTTATAAAGAATTGTAAGGCCGCAGGGGCATTACACAACCCAAAGGGCATTACTGTGTACTCAAATAGAACAAATTTTGTCTTAAACGCTGTCTTCCACTCATCCCCCTCTTTTATTCGGACCAGGTGGTAAGCTCCCGCAGATCTAGTTTAGTGTATACAGTAGAATGTCTTAATTGATCCAACAACACAGGTATTAGAGGAAGAGGATATTTATTTTTTTATTGTAGCCTTATTTAATCCTCTATAGTCGATAGACGCACGCAGAGATTTATCCGGCTTCGGGATAAAAAAAAGTGGAGATGACACCGGAGATGTGGAATGTCGGATGAACCCAGACTGTAGTAGGTCGTCTAGGTAGGTTCTTAAATATTTGGTCTCTTCGTCAGTCAAAGTATATACTCTGTTATTAGGTAAAGGGGCCCCTGGGATGAGATCTATACGGCAGTCATATGACTGATGTGGGGGTAACACACTAGCCTTCACTGGATCAAAAACGTCATTAAAGTAAGAATATTCAGGAGGGAGACTTGGTTCGTCTTGTGTAACACTAGCACAGTGTATTACTGAGCTCTGTTCTGTACCTGCTTCTTGATAGCAATTGGTTCTACAGAATGAGGAAGGCAAAGTAACTGTTCTGTTCACCCAATCAATTTTTTGGTTATGAGTTGTTAACCAGGGTACCCCGAGAATCAAGCCAAAATTAGGGGTATCTATCAGATCAAAGCTAATCATCTCTGTGTGCTTGTTTTGACAGACCATGACAAGGGGACTTGTTTGTTTTGTGATTAATCCAGAGGTCAATTCTGACCCATCCACTGCACATACTGCTTCTGTACAAGGCTTTAGGCAAATAGGAAGACCTAATGTGTTAGCTAACTTATTATCCACAAAATTTCCTGTTGCTCCTGAGTCCAGTAGGACAGGGAGAGAATGTCTAACTTGGGTAGTAACAATTAAAAAGATCTGTATTATGAAATGTCTAGGTATGTGCGGTACCATGAAGGCTGCAGAATTAGAGGTTTGATTAAGATGTTTTCTCGAACAAGTAACCTGCCCCCTTATCGAGCTTAATCGTTTCCCGACTCAGTTGAGGAGATAGAGGAAACAGTACCCTTTCGTGAAGTTTTAGGTTTTACTGGACATTCTCTGGCAAAATGTCCTTCCTTGCCACAATATAAACATAATTGAAGTTTTCTCCTTCTTTCTTTATCCTCTGACGTGAGTGGACCTCTGAGTGTCCCTATTTGCATAGGCTCAGGTTCAGGGAGTTTATTATCTGTGTCTTTCTTCTCATGTCTAATAAAAGTTAACCGTGATTCCACTTTGGATTTATCACCCTTTCTTTCTCCTAGTCTGTCTTCCAATTTCCCGACTAAATCTAAAAAAGTCGGAATAGTCTTCTGGCAAATCAACGATATGAGCCAGCTCGTCTTTTAACTCGTCTCTCAAACCTTTATAAAAAAGGGAGACACGCTTTTCTTCTGGCCAACGTGTCTCGGTGAGTAAACAATTAAAACTAGTGAGATAGGTCAATAAATCCTTGTTACCTTGTTTAAGATTTAAAAGCTCATTATCGCTTGCCTGCATAAAAGTGCGTTTTGCAAAAAAGCTGGTCATAGTATGTTTAAATTGATTCCAATTATGGAGGATGGGATCATCTCTATCCATGAAAGGAATTGACCAATTGGCTGCTGTACTGCCCAAATAAGACAAGACGAATGCCACTTTCGTAGCATCAGTAGGGAATTGTTGTGGTTTACAAACAAAGTGTAATTGACATTGATTGATAAAAACATGGAATTTGTTACTATCTCCATGAAAACGTTCAGGTGCTGCTAAAGGCACAGCATTAGGAACATTAACAGTAACCTCAACTGGGGGGTGGGGGGGTTGCATGTTTTGCTCGCGCCCCTGTCTCTGAGGAGTTTTTAAACAAAGGCGTAAAAGTTGTGTCACACTGAGATTCCCTAGGTTTATACCTGCTTAAATCCTGTTTTAAAAAGGTGTTTTCCAACTTTAATTTCTCTATTTCCTCTTGCATATGTTGCAAGATGCCAGACACTGATTCATTATGGGCCAGGTCCTCGTTTTGGGCCTGCGCCATATCCGTGGCATCAATGCCCTCTGTTTCTTTCCCGGCATTCATCGTCCAACTGAACTGAATATTTTAAAGGCTTGTGCTTCTGTCAAAGCCCAGCTCACCTGAGTTTCTGTTCAGTTCTGATGGAGGTTGAAGACAGTCCGACCCCACCCTGAAACTGCTTGTTCCAGCATACTAGTTTTAAAACAGTGCACTAAGAACCAGAAGCTCAAGGGAAGGGGGGAAGTGGATAAAATAAAAAAAGAGAGACAACACCGTTCTTGCATTTGACCTGTAGCTAAAATCTGCGTCCCTCTCTGACTTCTGTAGAAACTGGTGCCTAATGAAACAAAGAACAGATAAGTGCAACCTATCCCTAAATGTGTTCCTGACTAAACCTTAATCTTATTAGAAATTCTCTTCAAAAAGTACTTCTTGGATCCTGGTCTCAAGCTTCCAGGTTTGGAATGTGTTACTGTTCTGGGATGTGCTTTCTATTAGTGTAACACTTCTGTAAAATCAAACGAATATCATTATCAGAATTACCAACGTCTAACATTCACCTTAATATAACTAAAGCCTAAATTCTTAATAACAAACTCACTCTTCACACATTTCCAGACTTTTTATAAAACATTGCCTCACCTGCCTCATCGACGCCCAAACCCTCCCAAGGATCAGAGGATCAGAGCACTTCTGTGTGAGCCGCAAGAGCCTGCTGCAGCCGCCATGCCACGCCGGACCCGCTTCGCGGGTCCCGCTTCGCGGTCTGCAGCGGCCAGTTAGACTCTGCTTGGGGCTTGGCTGAAACCGACCGGCAGGGCTGCGAGCTAGAGCGGAGGACTCCTAGGACCAGGAGTCCCCGCGCGCCCGTGTCCAGCTGGGCTGCTCTCCCTGCCGGCCCCGCCCCCACCGCACCAGGTCAAAGCGGCGTTCTTCCGGACCTTCTGCGGATTGCCTCACCTGCCTCATCGACACCCAAACCCTCCCAAGGATCAGAGGATCAGAGCACTTCTGTGTGAGCCGCAAGAGCCTGCTGCAGCCGCCACGCCTCGCCGGACCCACTTCGCGGGTCCCGCTTCGCGGTCTGCAGCGGCCAGTTAGACTCTGCTAGGGGCTTGGCTGAAACCGACCGGCAGGGCTGCGAGCTAGAGCGGAGGACTCCTAGGACCAGGAGTCCCCGCGTGCCCGTGTCCAGCTGGGCTGCTCTCTCTGCCGGCCCCGCCCCCTCGGTGACCAATCACAGAGCTATTAACGGGTAGAGTCATTCCCGCAGCGCGGGAGCGCGCGGGAGGGCGCCGGGAGAAGCCCGGGACAAGGGCGGGACCGTCTGTGGCCGTCAGGGGCCAAAGGAGGCCGGGCTGGGCCACATCCCTTAACCTGTTCCCTCAATCTCGTTCGATTTCTGATTCTGATTAAGGAGATGCCCTCACCGGCACCACGTGAAACTCCATTAAGGGAGGGGGGCAGCAACACAGGGACGCTGGACAATTACTTTAAATCTGCCAAAGGAGATGGGGGCAAAGAAAACTCCCTGGAAAGACGTAGGGCGGAGCGTCGGCGCTCCATAGAATCAATGAAGAGTAGACCCCTGACAGAAATTATCCCGTATCCTACTTCTCAAGAGGAGGGTACCCCCCCCAATAGCTTAAATCTACTGACTCTTGAGGATTTCCCCCTTCTACTTCGGGAAATCCCAAACTCCCCTGGAAGGTTGCCTGAAAAGATCACAGACATAACTCCATCCCTGACATCCGATACCCCAGTTAATTTGGTTACCCAAACTCCTCCTTTGAATATAAATAAGAAGAGCAAGCCAAAACAAAGTGTTGTGGTGGAGTTGCATAGGCCTCCACCTAGCAAACATAGTAGGAAGTCAATGGGGGGGCGGGGTAAAACAAAATTATCCCATCTAGACTTTGGCAAAAGGCATAAAAACGCACTCCAACTTGGGAAGGATAATGAGACGGCGCCTATCGCTGTCCTCCCTAAAGATCTAACTACCAACACAGCTGCTACTATCAGCGATCCAGTGGCCAACACATCTAATATAAATCCCCCCCTCACATCCATAGGGAGCATAGAATTCTTATTTCGTTCCCTTCTGCAGCCCATTAGCGATAGCCTGAAAAAAGTTGAGATTAGGCTCACCATACTAGAAACATCTCTTACTACCTTGAACACCCTAGTTAGTAAGCAATCCAAAAATGTGGGACCTCATCTCCCTGCAGGAAACCCTCCCAAAACAGGAGCCTCACAGAGTGCCAATAAAGTCCTCCCACAGGGCGCTCCTGTTCCCCCCCTGCAGCCATTAATGGCCATTCCAGTCCAGGCACCGCGCAATAACCCAATCAATAGGCCTCCACAATCAATAGACTCTGCCCCTCAAAGCTCCCAGACAGGGACTAATGATGGAGTTCCTGAAGCAGGCAGCACTTTCCCTTTCTCCCCAGGCCGGCCAGCCCAAGACTACGGAGGCCAGATTTGCCGCCAGAAGCTAACAGTCTAACGGTGGTGTTAGCAGGTGCCCCCCATCTAAGAACAGGAGAAACTGAAGATTATCAATCCCTAAAGAAAAAGGTCATCAAATGGCTAAATTGGAGCCGACCCCTACCAGCACACTTCAATAATGAGATTATTATGGTTAGAAGGGTTCCTTGGTTAGGGAAGACCAGAAAAACAATAATAGGAGACTGTATTCTGGTAACTTTCAAAGATCCGGGCACCGTCCTGCATATCTGTGAAGGAGTAAATCGTTCACTGGATTCCACTATTCAGACCCTTCCAGTATCCTTCTTCTTCCCTCCTATTCGCATGCACTTTGCTCCACCGCATGATGAATGGATAAGGGTGGAACGCAGACGCAGACACAAGGATTACGCACAACGCCCAAATTTTCAAGTACCTGACACACCTTATTTCCACTTCAACCGCTTTAATTGCTTGAATGGCCTGGATGGGGTTGACTGACTTTCCACACACAACCCAGTGACTCTGGAGAACGGCTCCTGCAGATCTTTTGAGCCATCTTCCCCGACTGCTGGTAAAACTCCTGGTCTACTGAATGATCCATTGACTCCGGGTAATGGTTCCAGCAGACCTCTTGACTTACCCACCCCCAGTATTGGCAATGCTCCTGGAACACTGAATGAGCCAGTGCTTGTGGATAACGGCTCTTGCAGACTCCCTGAGCCATTTGCTCCCACTGTTGGTAATGCGCCAGAACTTTTGATTGAAACAGTCTCTGAAACCATCCCCTTTAACCCTTCTGGCACGTTAACCGACACCCCTGGACGCTTGAGGCTAATCTGCTGGAATGTTGCTGGACTGGCCAATAAACTGGGTGACCCTGACTGGGCAAATTATATTGAGACTGGAGACGTATGTATGTTCCAGGAAACCTGGGCCAGAGAGGATTATGGACACCAAGGCTACATGTCATTTTTCATCCCAGCTAGGTGGGAAGGCAAAGGCAGTCCGTCAGGGGGGCTTACGACTTGGGTTGCATCTCACCTGGGCTGTGTGGCAACACGGTTGCCGGCTAACTCTGAAGACATCCTTGTGGTTTCATTATCCTGGCCTAACCAAGCTAAACTTGTGTTAATCAACATCTATTCTAGGCCAGTGGGATTTGCAAAGGAATCACCAACCATAGATGAACTCACGAACTATATATCTGAGCTACCGAGTGATTCATTCTATGTGGTGGGAGGGGATTTTAACTCTCATTTTGAGCCACTCCCCGGTCTTTTGGAGGGGTTCTCATCGGAAGAAGAGGCCAGATGGGCAGTGCCCCTAGTGGAAGCTCCCGCCCCGAAGGCCTGGACCCCACTAGCATTGCAAATCACAGCCCTTACCCTAAAGTTTGGAATCAGAGCCTGTAATGGGCGAATGAAATCGGACATACCCAGTAAAATCACCTATAACAGACTGGGAAGAGAGTCTCGCCTGGATTATGTCCTGGCCCAAATAGTGAAGTGGCCGACAATCCACGACTTTAGGGTAACGGAAAGGACCGATAGTGATCACAATGCACTTGAGCTTGACCTTGTCCATCCGGGTCCCCAAGCTCCAGCGACCAATGCGGAAGGGTTCAAACCTGCGCTTCTCCTGGAAAATAGCAGGAGAAGAATCAGGTGGGAGCACTTGGCTACAAACAAGAACAAACTCCCCATGCTCAATGCTGGGATAATTCCCATCTTGGAAACCGTGGGGAGTTTGGACGCCGAGGCAAATAACAAAGATTCCCAGGCCAAATTGTATAAGGCTCATGAGGACCTTATAAAAGCTGCGGCCCCACATCTCTATTGTAGCTCACGAAAGACAAGAGAGGGGCGGCAGGGCAAAACATCATGGTATAACCCAGCATGCAGAAGGGCAAAGGCAGAACTCCTCAGACTTATTAAGGAGGGTCTAGGGGGGTACAGCCTAAGACAAAGCAGGCGGGCTTATAAGAAACTCGTTGCCCACGCCAAGACCGAATGGGAGGAAAACCAGTGGGAAGAACTTACCAAGGCCCTAGCGATCCAAAACCACCGTTTGTTCTGGAGGATAGTGAGCGGGGGGTCGGGGAATCTTCAATCGGTACTAGAGCCCAACATTGCTCCAGGGGTGTGGCAGGCACACTTCCAGGCTCTATACAGTTCTGAGCCGGGAGAATCTCCTGCTGTCACCGAGGTAGGTTGGCCAGGGTATGAAGGGGAGCAAATAACGCTGGGTGAGGTTACTGCTGCCATCTCAGGTCTTGCTTCTGGAAAGGCGCCGGGACTGGATGGCTTACCTGGGGACATGTTTAAACAGGAGCCCATTGTTTGGGCGCCCTACCTTACCGCCCTCTTCAACGGAGTTCTTAGCGGCATGGAAATCCCTAGTACTTGGCTGGGGGCAGAGGTGGTCCCTATCTTTAAAAAGGGCTCGCCTCTCCTCCCAGTCAACTACAGACCCATCAGTTTAATTGACGTGGCACAGAAACTGTTTGGCAGGGTCTTGCTGAATCGGCTCCAGGATTGGATGGAAGAGGTGGGCGCCCTTAGTCCCTATCAGGCGGGGTTTAGGAAGGGAGTATCTACAGTGGACCAGGTTTTTAGATTGAACCTTATATATTGGAGGGCAGCAATATTCGAGGGCGGTAGTCTGTACACAATTTTTGTGGACTTATGGGCCGCCTTCGATCTGGTGCCTAGGGGGAAACTCTGGAGCGTCCTGGCAGAAATGGGCGTTCCCCCGGACATCCTATTAATCTTACAGAGGCTGCATCTTAATAATTACGCCCGAGTGAGGTGTGGGAGGTCGGGGGAACTGACCGATAGATTCCCCGTGGGCCGAGGGGTAAGGCAGGGTTGTGTGCTGGCACCGACCCTGTTTTGCCTCTTCGTCAACGGGGTAATCACCCACCTGAATGCCACCGACTACACTGATGCTCCCAAACTGAATGGCAGCAGGGTGCCCGCAATCATGTTTGCGGACGACACCCTGCTGCTATCCAAAACCCCCATGGGGATACAGAGGATCCTCGATTCATTTGTAGCCTTCTGTACTGACAGGGGGCTAGAAATTAATGCGGCAAAAACCAAATTCATGGTTTTGAATCCGAGCCAAAAATTGCGGCCTAATCCGCAACTGGGAGCCGTACGGCTCGAGAGAGTAGCCACCTTTGAATACCTTGGTGTGACTCTTAACGAAACCATGTCTTGGGGATCCCACAAGAGTAGGGCGAACCTCAAACTCACACAAACCACTGGGGGTATCGCACGGATGATGACCGGCTCCTCATACCGCCCGCTGGGGGCACTAATCCAGATATACAAGGCCCAGGCTAGGGGAGCGATCATGTATGGGGCGGAACTGTGGGGACACACACCTTGCCGGAGTCTGTCACTACCGGAAAACAAGTTTTTAAGACAGATAGCCGCGCTCCCGCCCAGCACCCCGCTCCTCCCCTTGAGGCTTGACTTGGGTCTACGACCACTAGCTGATGAAATAAGCCTGAGACCCATAGCCTTCTGGCGCAGGCTGTGGAGCAGCAATGACCTTGCAGTATACAGGGCGGAATTGGTCGAATTACTGAACCACCCAAAAGCGCTCCGTATTCCCTGGGTCAAAAACATCCAAACCACCTGTATGGAATTAGGGCTCCCTGATTTATGGACCGAGCCGGCGAATGCTGCACTAATCATCTCCAAAAGGTCCCTGGCTAATGTATACCATGAACAGAAATTAGCGAGAGCCCGAGCTGCCCAGGCAGAAGGGTCTCTATCATCTGTGTTTTTGCAAATCAAGGACCTTTATAGGTTTGAGAGGGTACTGGATCCTATTTCCCCCGCACTTGCTAGAAAGCTGTTTCTCCAATGGAGATACGGCACTCTGCCCTTTCGGTCTTTTACAAGCACCTGGTCATTGCCTCCCACTACAAAGCAGTGCCCGGCCTGTGATGCCATGGAGGAAACCGATTTACATGTGGCTTTCTTTTGCCCAGCCTATATGGCAGCAAGAAAATATTGGCTCCTCCCATTGATAAGGAATATGGGTTGCAGGGAATATGCACCAATGTATAGGATTTTAAAATCTGATGTCTCTGGCCCAACTGTCTTCGCATTACCAAAATTTCTTACCAATGTTTGGCACACGCGCAACCGTATTTTAAAGGTGTTGGGTCCGTCCTAAAAATTTCAGATGCATAGTTTTTACAGTATTTTAGCATATGCATTCCAATGTTTTTATCTTTTATGCACTGACTTAAATGTGATGTATATGTGATGTATAAGTGTATTGTTATCTTTTATGGCCAAATGGCCGAAATAAAGATTGGAAAATGAATGAAAATAAAACAAATACTGTACTTTTACATCAAAATACAGCAGGTAATTTGTGCAAGTCCTTGATTTACTGTTTGCCTTGCTGTCAATGGTTTCCTCTGTTCGATTCTTAAAAAGGTTCCATGTAAAACAATATTTATTTCACAAAGTTCCACAAAGTATTCTTGTAATAAAAGGTTTGAACCACAACGTTCGTGGAAGATATCTTTACATGAATCCAGAAATCGCTGATAAAGTTCTTTCAGGTAATAAAAGGTTTTGCACTTACTTGTTGCTGAAAAGGGATACTGATCAGTCTAACCTTGACCTCTTTCTCTTTTGCAGGTCGATTGCAGTGGACAGAAGAGAGGCTGAGGCAAGAACTAGCCGGAAACCAAAAGAAGGAAGAGCCAGAAGTCGCGCCCGTTACAGTCAATGAAGGTCTGGAGAGAGCAGGAGTGCCAGCGCTGAAGGATCTGTTCTCAGGTAAGTGGGAGGTAGACGAGCACAAGCACTGGGTGAGGCTAGGGGCTGCCTTTTATAGACAGGGCTGGGTGTGGTTCCTGGGTGTTGTTCAAAGAACTGGGTGTGGTTCTCACAAGCAGGTGTGCAGAGCTTCAGTTATTATGCTAATGAGTTGAAGTAACACATGGCCTAGGGAGGAGTGTTCTAAATAAGCCTTGGTAAAAGCAAGGTCCAATGTTTTCTGAGTAAGCCTTGGTAAAAGCAAGGTCCAATGTGCAAACAAGACAGCAATGTCCAAACTTGTGAATACATTGAGCAACATACACAGAAGTCTTAGGGAGGGGCTGAGATAACAAGAAAGGCTTTCAGTAGTATGTTTAAAGAGAGCTATTACAGAGACCACTAGTGCAATGAGACGGGACATGCTCTTTGCTGTGCACAAACCCTAACATTATCTTGATTTTTTTTTTTTCTATTCCAGATCTCATGCCTTGCTGTAACCGCTCTTTGGCCACTCTAATACTCTGCTTTAGGAAATAACAGAGTTGATGATGCCGGAGGGTGGGCTTCTGGAGGATACTTTTCCTGATGATTCATTGCCTAAATACAAGTTCTCTATTTAGAGAGCTCATTCAACTAACTTTAGACGTATGAAGGTCATCACACATGTAGATATAGTTGTCTGGTCCTTCACTCTCACTCCATACATACATTTAAACTCTCATGCTTATTTATTTAGTAATGTTCTATTGTGGTTAATTTTTCCATCGCAATTATGCTCCACTATAAGTTACAGGGAGATTGATTAATTCCCAAATAAGCTGTGGTAATTCTTGCTTTAAAAGTGTGTGAGTGATCCATTTCTCATCATAGAGATGAGGCGATAAGCTTAATCCTTCCTAGTGTCACCCAGTTACAGATCTAGCTGGTTAAGATTTAATTCAATGCTTGTAATATCTTTAATATGTGAGGTGATCTCCTTCCAAAATGCCTGAGCATGGTTACATTTCCACCACATCTGCAACAGGTACCCTGGGATCCCTCATCACTTCTCGCATGGCTCTGAGCCACCAAACAAAGTTTTCAGTTTACTAGGCATGAAGAACCACCTCATTAATACTTTTATTTTAATCTCCCTTTTCCGTCAACAGATGAAATATTTTACTGTTCTAAACCATCCAGTACACCATATTTCTTCTGCTGTTTCAAAGGCTAATTTAGTTTCCCAGCTAACCATATGTTTGTTCTTGTGGCTGTCTGTGACCCTCCCAACACTGAAAAGAGGATCAACGTATCTCTGTTTGTCTGACCCTGGTCACAGAGTGAAGCAATATGGGGTTATTCTCATCCTCCCTCTCATCCTCCCTCTCCTCTTATCTCATCAATGTTTGCCCAATATATCAGCATATGATTATTGCTGGGAGAGAGTTCAAAAGCTTCCATTCTTGATTGGGCTCCCATGACATCATCTTCAATGTAAGGTTAGATTATCATGCCTCCAATGTCCAAATCCATTGTTCAAGATCCCCATTTCAAAGTCAGGATTAAGTTTACTTTTGAGGTTTGAGACAAATATGTCCAAGTCGAAGTAATAGAGGAAGATGTTTCTTTCTTTCCATGTGGGAAAGCTTGTTTCCTCCTCAGCTGACACTCTAGAAAGTGTATTCAGTGATCCTAGTTGATTCATTACTCTTTAATAAAAAAAAAGACACCAGTCATGTTGCTGCTTTCTAAAGTGGGTTTGGGAAATGAAAGGGGAAATGAATGGGCAATGTATAACAACCATGGGATGCAGTTCATCTTGATAGAAGAGATCGTAGAAAAACTGGATTCGCACAGTTTTGGCTAATTATATACATTTTTGTCTTAGGTAAGGAATATATGTGAAACTTTACTGTAAATGTTAGCGATCCAATTTGGAGAATATATCTCGAGATATTTATTCAGGCCTATGGACTTTAGTACATGGTGTGACAGAAAACCTTCACTGACGTTAGAGGTATGGGAGACGTCATAGTTTACCTTGAAGCTTTAGGTCAGTTAATCTTTTATTTTTATTACCTGCTGGCAAGGGCATGTTAGGAACACTTGTATCTAATTATGAAGCGGAAAACATCGTCTGCAAAAGATGCTAGATCTTGGAAAGAGCTTTTAGTGACAACCCAAGACATAGCTGACTATGCCAAGATCCTATTAACCAATGGTTCCCTTCTGAGAGCAAACAGGAGGGGAGAAAATCAGTAGCATCTTTCTCGTACCTCTCATCAGGGGCACTATAAGGGAGAATTTACTGCTAATCTTGATCTTAGCTGTCAGTCTACCAAATTGGCCATAATGTAGGCTTTCATATTTAGGCCTAGTATTTTTTTTCTAATGGCAAGGACCTTTTTTAGATACAGCCATCCTCGTCTTTACATAATACCTGAGCCATATTCAGCAAAAGATGGATAATTCATTCTTTAGTCTTCTTTGATGTGGCAGATGCAATTACAAATGACATAAATCATGTTACAGGTGACATTATATATAATGCTCGAATATGCATTGTGATGCTAATTCACTAATATTCATAGTCAGGCATATATTATCACTGATTTGTTCTTATTTTTTCTAATTAGTCTTACAAATTCCTTTTTTAAATTATTGAAGAAAATGATTTTTTTAAACTGTTAATTATACTTGATCACCTAGTCACTGGATTTCAATTCACATCTGTCGTTGGATGACATCAATTTCCAAACCTGCCATTTTTTAAACTCTTCAGTCAAGAAGCGTTTTGTAATAGTTGGCTTCGTCAAAGTTAAACTGATTCAAAGGCCACATTCTACCATCTTAAAAGCTTTAAATAGATATATGCCGTTTTACCCATTCAAAAATTGTAATATATGATTCTAAGATGATTATATTACCTATTTTTGTTTTTTGGCTTATTTTTACCATCCACAGTCTTTCTTTCCAAATTAGAGTCCATGATACCACTCATCTGTATATCTCCTATACAGAGTACAGCTTCATACATTGAGTTAGTTATCATACCAGATGTCAATAAGCATTTATATACTTTTGTCAATGGGTGAACAATTCGCTCAGAATAAGCTTGTAGTAAGAAGTCTAAAAGCCTTCTGACTTTGACTAATCATTGATATCCCATTTTTAATTACTTTTTTAGGTTCATTAGTGGAATGGCTCATCTAATGTCAATACAACATTTGGATCTATGGGAGGAAGGGAAAAGTCCAACATGTACGCATTTAGGGGCATATTACCAAGCAATAGCGATAATTATCGCTATTGCTTGGTTAGAGACAAAAATTTACCGCTGAGCTGCAGCGATTTTTATCGCAGATAAACCTTGGTATTACCAAGGTTTATCGCAAATGCGATAAAAATCGGCCGCAATGCATGAATATCGCTGAAAAGTCAGCGATATTCATGCATTACCGAGCTAATGCTCTTAGCCATGTTATCCACCTCCCATTGCTTTCCCATTGCTTTCTTATCATGTCCCAACCCCGCCCCTTAGGCAGAGGAGGTGGATTAGCCATCATCCACCGGGATTATTTCGCCTGTCGAACCAGCGAGATTCAGAGCCAGGAGTCAGAGAGCTGCCACTTCACGATCCAGCTATCCCCAACTAGCTCCCTGTCTGGCCTCCTGGTGTATCGCCCCCCCGGGCATTTCGGCCCCTTCTTGGCCGCCCTTTTGGAAACCGTTTCCTCCTTGGCCCACCTGACATCTAACTTCCTAATAACAGGAGACCTAAACATACACTTCGATGACCCACTAGACACAGGAGCATCCGACCTAATCTGTGATCTGGCGGTCCATGGCCTTCTCCTTGCAAATACCGGTGCCACGCATACGAAAGGGCACCTACTTGATCCGGTGTTTTCGAACATCCCTTCTCTCCAATTCATAAATTCCCAACCACTCCCGTGGACGGACCATTTCCTGGTCACAACCCACCTACCAGGGGCTTTCAGGAAACCCCAAAAACCCACAACCTACACCAGAGACAGATCGTGGGCCAAACTCTCGGTGGAGGACTGGTCCAAAGCCCTGGACTCCACGACCCCTGGACTCATGGAGGATCCTTCCACCGCTGATAGCCAGTTCAGAGATTGGATCTCCTCCTCCCTCGACAGTATTATCCCCATAAAAAAACGTGAGAACAAAAATGGGATAAAGGTCCATGCCCCATGGTACAACTCTGAACTCAGAGCCCTCCGCAAAGAGTGTAAAAAGGCTGAGAGACAGTGGAGAAAGGACTGGCTCCATAGTAATAAGGACATGTACCACAGCTCGGTAAGACGCTACAAATCTGCCCTAAAGCTAGCCAAGGCCGCATTCTATGACAATAGAATAAAAAATGCCACTAATTCATCAAAAGAATCTTACCTTATAGTCAAAGAACTTCTTAATATTCCTATGGCACCCTCTGCTCACCCCCCTCCCCCGGATAGAAGTAAGGACCTGGCCACCTATTTCTATTCCAAAATTTCGCGGATACTGGACTCCCTCCCTACCACCAGCCCTCTTAATCACACGGATACAGAGGCCTGCATTAACAGCCCTCGGCTGTCCACTTTCAGAGCAGTTTCCCTCACCGAGGTTACCTCCACGCTGGCCAAAATGAAAAGTGGATCTCCCCTTGACCCGGCCCCGGTTAGATTCTTAAAAACTGTGTCGCCCAGCATAGCCCCCATCATTAGGGATCTCATTAATACCTCTCTCTCCCAAGGCACAGTGCCTTCCACCTGGAAGAATGCTGTTGTCAAGGCTCTGTTGAAAAAGCCACAACTGAACCCGGACGACATGGCCAACTACAGACCCATATCGCTCCTACCTTGTATCAGCAAGATGGCTGAGAAATTAGTGAATGTGCAATTATCCCAATTCCTTGAGACAAACAATCTCCTACACCAATCCCAAACAGGATTCCGGCCCGGCCATGGCACGGACACTGCCCTCCTCTCCGTCATCGAGGAGGCAAGGTGCATCCTGGATTCAGGAGGATCAGTGGCAGTGATCCTCCTGGATCTCAGTGCCGCCTTTGATACGGTGGACCACCGTGTGCTTCTTCATCGCCTGGCCAGGGCAGGAATTGTGGGAACTGCACGCGCATGGATTGACTCCTTCTTATCCAGTCGCTCATTCCAGGTGTGGGACGGCAATTCACGTTCAGACCCACTCCCACTCACAAGTGGTGTTCCCCAGGGGTCTTCGCTTAGTCCCACCCTGTTTAATGTCTACATGGCCCCCCTTGAAGATGTCGTGACCCCTTACGGGATAAAAATAGTAAACTAAGCAGACGACACACAACTTGTCGTCTCTCTTTCCCACCTGGATAAACACCCAGACAGACTGCTGAACTGTCTCCAGGATATTCACACCTGGATGTGCGAATCTTCCCTGAAGCTGAACGGTGCAAAAACCGAAATCATGCTCTTGGGCAATAAATGGACCTCCATTCCACCATCAGTCTGGCCAGATGCCTTTGGTGAAATCCCCACACCAAAAAAAGAAATTAAAACATTAGGAGTATGGCTGGAACCTGACCTCACCATGAAGACTCAGGCAGCCAAAACAGCTGGAACATGCTTTGGCCTCTTGCGCTCAATTCGCAAGATTCTCCCTCTCCTTCCCCCCCTATCCAGGAAGCTATTGGTTCAAGGGCTCATCTTAGCCCAGCTTGACTATAGCAACGCCGTCTACCTCGGCGCACCTGAATCTACCCTGGCCAAACTCCAACTGACACAAAATGCGGTGGCGAGACTCATTATGAACCTTCCTCCCAGAGCCTCTGCCAGGCCTGCTCTTAAGGCTCTGCACTGGCTTCCTGTTCGCCAGCGAGTAGAGTTCAAGGCCCTGTGCACCACCCATAAACTCATCAACGGTGTTGGTCCAGCCGCCCTGAAAGACATGGTCATCCCCTACAAAGCCCCCAGACTCCTTCGCTCTGACGGCGAACATCTGGCCACAGTTCCTAAATTCAAGAAAGCTCGCACCGGTGGCCGACGCTTCTCTGTCAAAGCCTCCGCAGGATGGAACTCACTACCGCGCAATTTGCGTCTGGAACCTTGTTATGCCCTCTTCCGAAAAAAACTAAAAACCTTCCTATTCCCCAAATAGTTTCCCCGGTCTCCCTCTCTTGGTTCTCACAAATTACAGCGCGGGGATGCCTACGGGTCACCAGGCGCTCTACAAATCGCAAAATAAATAAATAAATAAATTGCATAACATGGCTAAGAAGTGCTCAGGGCAGGTGTTAGCTTTTGGAGATATTCGCGCTTAGCGCAAATATCTCCAAAAGTTGGTAATAGTAGATAGCGATGTTAGTGACTGTTTCCAGTCGCTAACATCTTGACACGCCCACTTTGCATGCCATTAGTGATAAATATCACTGACATGCAAATTGGGGCCCAAGATGGTCGCTATCTCCTACAAGCTGTCGCTAACTAGTGTTAGCGACAGCTAGGTAATAGGGAGATAATTTTATCTCCGCTTTCTTGGCTTTTAAAGCCAAAAAGGCGGAGATAAACCCCCTTGATAATATGCCCCCAAATCCTTTTTTGGTTAAAACATTTAGGGGCATATTACCAAGCAATAGCGATAATTATCGCTATTGCTTGGTTAGCGTGAAAAAATGATCGCCGAGCTGCGGAGATTTTTATCGCAGATAAACCTTGGTATTACCAAGGTTTATCGCAAATGCGATAAAAATCGGCCACAATGCATGAATATCGCTGAAAAGTCAGCGATATTCATGCATTAGCGAGCTAATGCTCTTAGCCATGTTATCCACCTCCCATTGGATAACATGGCTAAGTACTGCTCAGGGCAGGTGTTAGCTTTTGGAGATATTTGTGCTTAACACAAATATCTCCAAAAGTTGGTAATAGGAGATAGCGATGTTAGCGACTGTTTCCAGTAGCTAACATCTTGGGACGCCCACTTTGCATGCCATTAGTGATAAATATCACTGACATGCAAAGTGGGGCCCAAGATGGTCGTAATCTCCTACTAGCTGTCGCTAACTGGTGTTAGCGACAGCTAGGTAATATGGAGATAATTTTATGTCCGCTTTCTTGGCTTTTAAAACCAAAAAAGCGAGATAAACCCCTTGATAATATGCCCCTGAGACTTATACAGCTAAGAATAGCAAGTGCTTTGCTCTTGTCAGGCGCTGAGACATGATGCATTCTTGTGCCATTGCAGTGCTACTAATATGGATGCAAGTTTGGATTTTTTTTTTATTTTATAGGCCTGTAAGTCATCAAACTTCTCTCCTCTTTTATAATGCAGCTGACTGGTATTCAGCATTTTCCAAGCTGACTCCCTGACAGTAGTTGTCATATTTCGTCTAGCTCTTTTGTAATTCCTGTGCATTTTCCTGGCGCAATCTACTTTGTGCTATGATGTTCAAGGTCATCTCTCTTGGATTTAGCTAACTTATGAACACGGCTGTATGATGAGCTATCAATGTACTTCTTATCAGTGCCTGAGCAGCATCCTCACTGGTGTAATTGTTTTCTAAAATAGTGTTCCAAAACATCCCTAACTGGCTCTCTCAAAGCTAAGTCACAAAATGCTATTTTGGTGACTGCCCAAGCTATACCTGGCATAGGAAAATACTGTGGGCCTCATTTATGAGGCTGTGCATCACTTTTACGGCACCGCTGCATCACTTTTTGTGACGCAACAGTGGCGTAAAAAATGCACCTTGTTGCGCCATATTTACAAAGTGACGCATCTAGGTAGATGCGTCACTTTGTAAACCCCTGCGGCACATTATACCTGCGCCAGGTATAATGTATGCAAGGGGGGCGTATTGACGCAAGGAAGGGTCGTAGAAGTGATGCAGTGAAATCTATAAGATGCTGCACTGTACAGCACACATCCAAAGTGGGAAAAGGTTTGAAGTTACTCTAAGCACGACATTTTGTACTGTAAATATTCCAGCCAAAGTCATCGAGAAGACCGTCAACAAGCAGATGGCCGCCTTCCTCGAGACAAATGGATCCCTCGACCCCTCACAGTCCGGCTTCCGAGCAAATCACAGCACCGAGACCGCCCTCATCGCCGCCACCGATGACATCCGAGCCCTGATGGACAATGGAGAAACAGCGGCCCTCATCCTCCTAGACCTCTCCGCGGCATTCAACACGGTCTGCCACCGCACCCTAGTACGGCGCCTCAGCAACATCGGAATCCAGGACAAGGCGCTGGAATGGATCATCTCCTTCCTCAACGGAAGAACACAGAGAGTCCGCCTACCACCGTTCAAGTCAGAGGCCTCCGAAGTCATCTGCGGCGTCCCTCAAGGATCATCTCTGAGCCCCACCCTCTTCAACGTCTACATGAGCCCCCTCGCGGCCATCGTACGCAAACACCACCTCAGCATAATCTCCTACGCCGACGACACCCAGCTGATCCTCTCCCTGACCAACGACCCCGCCGCCGCCAGAGCCAACCTGCACGAAGGGATGAAAGAGGTAGCCGAGTGGATGACGACCAGCCGCCTGAAACTGAACTCGGACAAGACGGAGGTCCTCATCCTGGGCCCCTCACCCTCCGCCTGGGACGACTCCTGGTGGCCTCCCGCCCTGGGCACCGCACCCAAACCGACAGACCATGCACGCAACCTGGGCTTCATCCTGGACTCCTCCCTCTCCATGACCAGGCAAGTCAACAACGTCTCCTCGGCGTGCTTCAACATCCTACGCATGCTACGGAAGATCTTCTGGTGGATCCCCACCGAGACCAGGAAGACCGTCACTCAGGCCCTCGTCACCAGCCGACTGGACTACGGCAACGCCCTCTACGCCGGTACCACCGCCAAGCTCCAGAAGAGACTCCAGCGGATCCAGAACGCCTCAGCCAGACTCATCCTCGACATCCCACGAACCAGCCACATCTCCGGACATCTGAGAGACCTTCACTGGCTCCCCGTCAACAAAAGAATCACCTTCCGCCTCCTCACCCACGCACACAAAGCCCTACACGACCAAGGCCCGAGCTACCTCAACAGCCGGATCAACTTCTACGCTCCCAAACGCCACCTCCGATCAGCCAACCACGCCCTCGCCACCGTCCCCCGCATCCGAAGAGCGACTACAGGAGGAAGGTCCTTCTCCTACCTGGCCGCCAAGACCTGGAACTCCCTCCCGACCGACCTGCGCCTGACCCAAGACCACCTCTCCTTCAGGAAGAAGCTGAAGACCTGGCTGTTCGAGCAGTAGCGGCACCTCCCCCCCCCCACCCCCCCCAGCGCCTTGAGACCCTACGGGTATGTAGCGCGCTTTATAAGTGTCACTGATTGATTGATTTCAGTGCAAAACCTGTGCTAGACTCACAGAGACACCCTTGTACCATGGTGCAAAGGTGTGCCTGCGGCGCACTGCAGCATATTTCTGCCGGAGCTAGGCAGAGGAGGGTGCCTTATTTCTGTATATATGGCACTTTGTGTGGAGAAGTGTGGGTCAATGGTTAGAGTGGCAGACCCTGATGCAGAAGTCTGGCTCGGGACCAGGGTTCAATTCCAGCCTCGGTGCATATTCTAATCATGGGTCCCACTCTGCAATTCTGGGCAATAGCTTGCTTAAGCTCCACAACAGCCCCAACAATGCTATGATGCCTGGCTTCACCTTGGGGGTGCCCATGAGTGGGCACTTCACAGGGAAAGGCCAGGAAGGGTTCCTCAGCGGTATTTGTACAAGTGCTGAGATGTCTCCAGGTAGTTGTGCGCTATACAAGTACATTTACATTTACTTTCCTGCTGACCCCTTCTCACACAGGTCAGCATTGGCGGCTGCTGCACTGCTCTCCTTGAGAATCTAGTAGGTCTGTTCCCGAAATGTCAAAATGGAAAGGAAAATGCTTGCCACAGTCTCATTTACTTTTGCAGGACTAGAAACTGAAACAAATGCTCCATACATTTGGTGCCCCACAAGATCCCAGGGGACAGAATTATGGACCTCCAGGAGAAGAGAGTTCTCCTTTAAGTCATGCAAAGCATATCTTCTGTCTCAGATGCCACCTGAGCTAGTGAGCAGCCTGCCCCTACATACACCACCATAATGTATGGCTTTCTGTTCCAAGTCAGGGGCTTTCATGCAACGTGATAAACACAGGAGCCAAAACAAAACCAACACAATTAAGCCTGTTCTTTTACCAAACCATGGCAAAATTATACCAATTGCTGTGCTTTTGGGCTGGACTGTTCTCATGGGGAGCAGGGTCAAGACTGATTTACATATGGCTGTATCCAAACTGGAATGGCGTGGTGAGAAGAAATCTGATGGATTTGACCAAGATCTGGGATGGTAATGAATGTTTGATTTGTTCAGCATCCCGTCATCTGCTCTTTCTGGGAAGGTTATGATCAGACGTCAATCCCATGCTAGCGATGCCACCAGATTGAAGCAAAACTGGCTGATGAGGTGTGATACACCAAAACCGGTACCAGAAGGCTTGTTTCTGGTCAAGGGAGGACCTGGCCTGGCAGTCCAATTGCTGTGCTTTTGGGCTGGACTGTTACCATGGGGAGAAGGGTCAAGACTGATTTGTATATGGCTGGGTCTAAAGTGGAATGGCATGGCAAACAACAAAATGATGGATTTAACTACCCACATATGTGACTGGGGTGAATGTTTGATTTGTTTGTCATTCCATCCATCATCTGTTCTTTTTGCTCTTACCAAACCATGGTAAAATTAGACCAATTGCTGTGCTTTTGTTAATGAGTTCAGGGGGTTAGTGGGTAAAAAAGCGAGCTGAGGGGACAGAGATGTGTGGGGCAAAATAACACATAGGAGAGAGAGCAACAACACATATACTGTAGAAGGCACTCCCCTACTTTGGCAAGGTTCTTATTTTCAAGTGCCCTTTCCACGCTACTTTCCAAATATTGTTTTTGTGTAGAGTAATGCTCCTCACTGCAGGGTCGCCTCCAGTCTGGAGCACCCACAGCAGAGGTACAACGAGGTGTCAGTTTTCTGCATGTGGATGGCATCAGCCACATGGAGAGTGATGAGGGGAAACAAAAAAGGCTGTCCTCACTTAAGAGGTTCCTTTCACATTGAACATCAGAGACTGCAATACCAAATTTCAACCCCACCATTTACCATTTAGCACTGCTATAGGAAGGCTAATCAGCAGCTCATCTCTGCAAGGGCCTAATTTAATTTCTAAAGGAACCCTGGCTGCTCTCTTCCCATTTCATTGTCTAAATCTCCTGCTTGCAGCTTTAGCAATACTCCTCAACTATCATCTATCTGGGAAAGAATTCTTACCTCCCTCTTACACACAAGACCAGGCCGGCAGCATCCAAAATGGATCCCACTGGCCTCCACTACTCTGGTTCACTCACACATACAATACATGAATCATGCAGCCCACATACACACATGCACAGTATGCACTTGGGGTGTGGGTTAATGCATAGGTGCAGAACATCACCCAAGTGGACTAGTAGGCCTCCACTCTAGTGTTACAAATAAAAAGATCTGGCCTCAACTATGGCTTCACAAAAGATGGCATAGTACCACCACCTCTCCCTGTGCTAAGCCCATGACAAGAATTGTAGATCACTGTTTCTACAATTACAGTACACTTGGTGCACCTCTATAGGTCACAGGACAGGTCCAGTCCTCACTCATGTCAAGGGCATACCTAGGCCTCTAAACATGCACTAGATTACTGTAAGGCTAGGGCCAAAATGATATTAAAATAACAGGATACCACATACTCGCAGGGCAGGGAAACATGACTGTACACCATGGAGTGGAGTGGTGTGGCTCACTGGTTAGAGGTGGCAGACCCGTAAGCAGAGAATGGTCTGGGACCAGGGTTCAATTCCCGACGCGGCAGGGTTGTGGACCAGGGTGAAACGGACTCGATAATTCTCGCCTCGGTGCCTACTCTAACCAGGGAACACACTCGGCAACTCTGGGCATTAAGCTTGCCTCATCTCTACAACGGCCCCCCACAGACGCCGGGGATGCCTGGTTTCACCTTGGGGATACCCAGAAAGGGACCATCTCACAGGGAAAACCAGGACGGGTTCCCCAGCGGTCTTCAGCGCCAGGATACTCCTTGGAGTCACAGTGCGCTTTACAAGTACACCCACATTTACATTTACATTTACATGTGGAGGGCCGTTCCTTCCTAACAGTAAATGTGGAAGGGTTCGGTAAATTGATGAGGTTTAGCTACAACACTCATACTAATATCATATTCTTCATCTTCTGGATGTGCATTATATACAAATTAGTACCCATATTGCAACACAACACATGGATCAAAGAAATGTGATGCCTCTTTAATTATTAATCTCCAAACCACCATCCCAAGTGTGCACTGATTTTATGAAAATTGAGGGCCACATCCAACAGCTAGGAGCACTAGATGGGCCATCTGTGGGCATTTATTTTGAGGGTCCAGAAGCTCTCTGACAGTTTTGAGAAATTCGAATGATTAAAAACACCTCATGAATTGGTCTGATTAGAGGTATAAGCTAAAAAAATGGGTAAAATTCTATGGAAGTACAACATTTGTGGTTCTATTGTGATAGTAAATATTCTGCCTTTAATACATTTGGAGGACAATAATAAATACATAAAAATGTGGCAAAACACCCTAGTTGTGAGGAAACATAAATATTGGTCTTTGTTTTCTGGCAGGGTGATTTGCAGTGTAAAGTGCAGCAGACCAAGGCATGCAGGCCTGGATAGTTTGTCAACGGTCATACTGCAACACACCAGCCATCCTAGATGATGTTTTTTGCATTTTTTTGTTAAAAGTGTCAAACTATCAGAGGGTGAGCACAACTTCTCTTTAGTGTGTATGCAATTTACTCAGCCTAGAGCGGTGGTTCCCGCCTAGCCTGGGTGCATACCTGTTCGAAATAGGGGTCTCTAGTTGGCAGAGGTAGGTACCTTTGTCCAAATAGGGACACTTGCTTCAAGTCCGGGTAAGGGGGGATACACTTCTAAAATAACCCTTGCTCACCCCCTTGGTAGTTTGGCACGAGTAGACAGCTTATCTCTGAGGCAGTGTGTAAAGCATTTGTGAACACATACAGTAACACAGTGAAAACACTACAAATGGACACCACACCAGTTTAGAAAAATAAGTCATCTTTATCTATAAACAGGACCAAACAACAAAAATACACAATACAGTAATAACAATATTACTTTCAGAAGGTAGAAATAGTTCTGTTCAAAACAATTGCAGATGCAACACTTTTCACACAAAGTACCTTGGATACGTGACTCAAACAAACAAAACGGGCCGCAGGAAAGGTGATGCTTCGGTTCCTTACACTCAGGGAAGGTGATGCGTCGGTTCCTTGCTCGGGGGGAGGTGATGCGTCGAATCCTTACAGCAGCGCAGGGGAGTTGAGGCGTCTTTTCCTTACCGCAGAGGAGTTGATGCGTTGATTTCTTACTACGTGGGGAGTAGATGCGTCTGTTTCATACTGCGTCTCCCAACGATGCAACAGACTTGGCGCCTTGATCCAATGAGACAATCCGGGACGATGCATGGATTCTTGCAGCTTAACAGCAGGGCTTGCATCAGAATCGGTGCAGTGATCTCCGACTTCGGAGACCATTGCACTTGATGCGGCGTGCAGCGATTTCTCCGTTTTCCATGATTGGCAGGCGCTGCAACAGTCTCTTCAGCGATGCATCAGAAACAGGTACGGATGCGTCACACTTCTTTGATGTTGTGTTGAATTTCCAGCTCACAGCGGAAAACAATTCTCTACAGGTCCAAAACAACAACAGGTACCTCTTGCAGGTCAGAAATCCCAGCAAGTAAGTTCAGTGGAGCTGGTGGTAAAGTCTTTGTGTCCCTGAGACTTCAGAAAAGGAGGCAATCTCAGTTTCAAGCCCTTAAAGATATTTTCCTCAAAAGGTGACAAGGAAAACAGCAAAGTCCTTTTCTCCGTTTCTTCGCAGTGAGGTTCTGTAAATTGCGAATTCATTCGTGCTCAGCCTCCATTTTGTAGCTGGCGCCATCTTGTGTTGCCCTCACTCAGGCAGCGCGGCGAACGCAATGTTTTTGTCGTTTCTGCATTTACGTGTCAGGTGGCTTCTTTGCCTATGTTTACTAACGAGTGTCAGGGTCTGGCTGAGTACACTAATTCCTGTCTGAGCTGTTAATCTCTGTCCGGACTATTTGTTGGTTGGCACCATTCTTTCCTTTAAGTTATCTTATCTGCTGTCCTTCGCTACACGTCTCATGCATTCTCTTGTTTCACGACTGTCCTTCTAGAACATACAGCTGTGTTTGCTCTACTTTTAAATTGGATTGTGTGGATTCATTTGTAATTTGCTTAAGGGGTCGAGTGACAAACATAACAGGGAACTTGAGTTGCTTTGGACTTAAAGCATTGTCTATAACATTTACCTATGTCTCATGCTCTTGTGTGACTGCATTTTGCATTGTATTGTACTGTATATAAACCTGTGCGCCACAGAGTTAAGTGGCAGTCTCTTTTGAACCTCTGTATACCAACGACTTCTAAGACCACTGTACTAGCTGCAGCTAATAAATACAATCCTCTACGCCAGACGAAGAGTCCGTGTCTCTG
This sequence comes from Lissotriton vulgaris, assembly GCF_964263255.1. Lineage (NCBI taxonomy): Eukaryota > Metazoa > Chordata > Amphibia > Caudata > Salamandridae > Lissotriton > Lissotriton vulgaris. The sequence goes on along the minus strand of NC_141687.1, from coordinate 1,913,518,568 downwards.
TTTCTGACAAGGCAGGTGAATCCCGGGGATTTCAGGCGTACCCTGTGCCAACGGGCCTTAAGGCTGCGGTTCTCCAGCAGCAAGTAGCCACTGCAGACCAACCCCAGACAGCAAATAGCACAGGGGCAGTATTCCTCCTCAGCTTCTCCTTGGCAAAGATTCCTCTTGATTTCCCAGAAGTGATCTAAAAGTCTGGGCCCCTCTTTTCATACACAAAATTCCTTTGTTCTCTGAAGGCAGAAAGTGTCTGTACCCAACCAAAACCAGTTTTGTCTTCACTGGTACAGCTTCCTGTCAGGGGGTGGAGCCAGGATTGTCGAAGGCAGACCAGGCCCATTCAGGTGAAACAAAATCTCTCCCCCTACTCTAAATTCAGGCCAGTTATATTCAGCACAGCCCTGACTCATCAGGCTCTCAAGAGCCACTGTGCCTCTCTAGCCCCTGTCATCTAAAAGCCAGACATGCAATACACAAACTAGGCAAACTATACCAAATGCTAAGCAAGAAAACACCTACTTTCTAATAGTGGTATTTTCAAACACAGAATGTAAAAATCACCCTCACTTAAAGTTAGTTTTTTAACATTCTTGAGTTCAGGCATACTAAACTTTATTTTCTTTCTTTGTTCCTAGGGGTAGTTATGTTTATAAGATATTATAAACAAACTGCCGATTCTGTCCTATGGGAACAGCTTGCCCTGCAATAGTATAAAACAAAATTGGCAGTAAATCAGCATGTGCCACTCACATCGGGGCATGTACTACCTTTCTCATAAAACGCATCCTGCTCACAGGGGTACCTTGGGCCTATTTTAGGGGTGACTAACATGTAAAAAAAGGGAAGGGTATGAAGTGACAAGTGTATGCACTTGCAAAGTCGACATGGCAGTCCCAGACTACATAAAGGCTCTGTAATGGCAGGCCAGAGTTAAATTTTACAAGCTGCCTCTGTGGGTGGCACAATCGGTGCTGCAGCCCACTAGCAGCATTTGATTTACAGGCCCTGGGCAGACACAGTGCACTATACTAGGGTCTGACTAGTAAATCAAACAGGCCAATCATTGAATCACTCATCCATAACAACAATTTACAAAGGAAACACTTGCACTTTGGCACTGAACAGAAGTGGCAAAGTGCCCAGAGCATCTAGACCAGCAAAACGGAGTCCAACACACAGCAACAACACAGGAGGCAAATGCAAAAAATGCAGGGGAGACACACGCCAAAGGTACCGGGTCTAACAACCTCAGCCAATCAGAAATCCAATTTCTAAGAAAAGTGAAATACATTTTATTAATAAAGACAAATTTGTATGGACTTAGTACTAGCCCAGAAATATTCAGGTCAGATGATCTTGTTGCACTTGGGCTAATACAGTCTTTAACTTTTGGTCGTTAAATGAAATGGAAATAAGTACCTGTGAATTGGGTAATAACTACATAACTACATCTATTACTGGGCGCCTACAGATGATCCATTTCATCGTGTGTATTAAATGTTATTTTATATATTAAGGTGCTTTAAAATTAGTGCAAGAAAGGTATTTGACCTGCTCCACCCTATATCAGCGCTTTTCTCATGCTGGGAATAGTACTGGGATTGGGTGGGGTCTTGGAGCCTGTGGCTATAGGAATTGTAGTGCTGGGAAGGGAACAGAGGAGCAGTGCAGCAGAAAATCATGGCGGCTGGCAGGAAAGGTAAGTTTATGCTTTTATTTAAAAAAAAATCCATGTCCCCCTACCTCAGATTGGCAGCAGTTGCCCCTGAAAACAACGGTACAATGCAGAAGATTCAGACAAAAGACCTATGTAAAGCTAAAAATATACAAATTCTAGCAAACTACAAAAGATGGCTCTTTCCATACTACAAGATTTATTTTGTCTGAGCCTCCACATATGTAGCAAAAGTTGTGAGGTTGCAAACACAATGAGTTGTCTAACATCACTTCTCAGGGTACTAATGACTTCATTGCAGTCCTGAATGCCCAAATTACGACGGATCAGGAGGGTCCATTTACTTCTGTACCCCATATATATAGGACAAAACAGTACAGCATGTTCAATAGATTCAGTAATCTTGGTACAAAAGGTACAAATCCCATTGGACTCTCATGGAGCATGCTGCCATTTAACCATAATAGATAACAGTGGCAGGAACCCTAATCAAAATGTAAAAATATAGGGGAATATTTACAAAAACATGTCGGAGCAGTGCTAAATTTGGCAATGCTGCGCTCTTGTATTTTTTAAACGTAGGGCTGTGCCTTATTCAAGACTATGCAAAAAACACAGTTGATATACATTGTCATACATTCACCGCAGTACAGAGATCTGGGCCTAAATCCTTCGTTTTTTTGCACACCACACCACCCCAGTTCAGACATGACCATATGCAAATCAGTCTGAACCTGTGCCTCATGGGAACAGTCCAGCCCAAACTGCCAAGCCATGCCTTCTCTGTACCGGAAACAAGCTTCCGAGGACCGGTTTCTGGCATTCCAGCCATCTTCAGCCCGGCTTGCTTGAATCCAGTGGTGTGGAGAGCATGGGACTCACGTCTGAGCATACCCATCCCACTCGGGGTGACAAATGCAAAAACCACAGTTGATGGACAGAATGCAGAACAATGTCATACATTTATCCCAGTACAGAGATCTGGGCCTAAATCCATCGTTTTTTTGCACTCCACACCACCCCAGTTCAGACATGGCCATATGCAAATCAGTCTGACCCTGTGCCTCATGGGCACAGTCCAGCCCGAACTGCCAAGCCATGCCTTCCCTTCACTGGAAACAAGCTTCCGAGGACCGGTTTCTGGCATTCCAGCCGTCTTCAGCCCAGCTTGCTTGAATCCAGTGGTGTGGAGTGCATGGGACTCACGTCTGAGCATACCCATCCCACTCGGGGTGACAAATGCAAAAAACACATTTGATGGACAGAATGCAGAACAATGTCATACATTCACCCGGGTACAGAGATCTGGGCCTAAATCCATCTTTTTTTGCACTCCACACCACCCCAGTTCAGACATGGCCATATGCAAATCAGTCTGACCCTGTGCCTCATGGGAACAGTCCAGCCCGAACTGCCAAGCCAGGCCTTCCCTGGACCGGAAACAAGCTTCCGAGGACCGGTTTCTGGCATTCCAGCCGTCTTCAGCCCAGCTTGCTTGAATCCAGTGGTGTGGAGTTCATGGGACTCCCGTCTGAGCATACCCATACCACTCGGGGTGACAAATGCAAAAACCACAGTTGATGGACAGAATGTAGAACAATGTCATACATTCACCCCAGTACAGAGATCTGGGCCTAAATCCATCGTTTTTTTGCCCTCCACACCACCCCAGTTCAGACATGGCCATATGCAAATCAGTCTGACCCTGTGCCTCATGGGAACAGTCCAGCCCGAACTGCCAAGCCATGCCTTCCCTGGACCGGAAACAAGCTTCCGAGAACCATCCGTCTTCAGCCCGGCTTGCTTGAATCCAGTGGTGTGAAGTGCATGGGACTCACGTCTGAGCATACCCATCCCACTCGGGGTGACAAATGCATAAACCACAGTTGATGGACAGAATGCAGAACAATGTCATACATTCACCCCAATACAGAGATCTGGGCCTAAATCCATCGTTTTATTGCACTCCACACAACCCCAGTTCAGACATGGCCATATGCAAATCAGTTTGACCCTGTGCCTCATGGGAACAGTCCAGCCCGAACTGCCAAGCCATGCCTTCCCTGGACCGGAAACAAGCTTCCGAGGACCGGTTTCTGGCATTCCAGCCGTCTTCAGCCCGGCTTGCTTGAATCCAGTGGTGTGGAGTGGATGGGACTCACGTCTGATCATACCCATCCCACTCGGGGTGACAAATGCAAAAAACACATTTGATGGACAGAATGCAGAACAATGTCATACATTCACCCCAGTACAGAGATCTGGGCCTAAATCCATCTTTTTTTGCACTCCACACCACCCCAGTTCAGACATGGCCATATGCAAATCAGTCTGACCCTGTGCCTCATGGGAACAGTCCAGCCCGAACTGCCAAGCCATGGCTTCCCTGGACCGGAAACAAGCTTCCGAGAACCAGCCGTCTTCAGCCCGGCTTGCTTGAATCCAGTGGTGTGAAGTGCATGGGACTCACGTCTGAGCATACCCATCCCACTCGGGTTGACAAATGCATAAACCACAGTTGATGGACAGAATGCAGAACAATGTCATACATTCACCCCAATAAAGAGATCTGGGCCTAAATCTATCGTTTTATTGCACTCCACACCACCCCAGTTCAGACATGGCCATATGCAAATCAGTCTGACCCTGTGCCTCATGGGAACAGTCCAGCCCGAACTGCCAAGCCATGCCTTCCCTGGACCGGAAACAAGCTTCCGAGGACCGGTTTCTGGCATTCCAGCCGTCTTCAGCCCGGCTTGCTTGAATCCAGTGGTGTGGAGAGCATGGGACTCACGCCTGAGCATACCCATACTCATTCAAGTGACTAGGGGGTTCAATGTCTGTTATCTCTGTTAAATGATTTCCAGACTGTCTTTACCTCTATGGACCTGAAAATGAGTCAGCGGGGTTCTTTAATGTTCCTGGAAGAAACTAGGGGATTAGAAAACTTCCCAATCAATGCTGGTACGTCAATAATAAAGCAGACTATTCAACCAAAACGTAGGTGATGTCTCTTTCCTGGGGCCCCCGTCAGCTATTCATTCTGCACAGTAGCTGGATGATCAGACATCCTGGAGTGATGTAGACTCACACCTCCCACTGGTTCTCTGAGACAATTGCCATGTAAGAGCCTTCTTCCAGGAAGGATCTTCTCTGCAGAGGACATACCACATTCTCTTTCACAACAAGAAGTTCCAAGTTTTATTAGCAGCTCTTTTGACAGAATTTAGACCTTGACTTTGTCATAGCAGTCAGTCAGATTCTGTCCCTGGACTTGGATCTCAGTTTAACTAAATTGTATTGCACCTGCCTTGGTAATAAGGGCTTTTGTAACTAGGTAGTTGTCAAACGGACCTATATTTATCACCAGAACTGGAAAACTAGTTCATGCCAGGTCCATGGCCAATAGAAGACTGTCATGAGCTGGTTCAACCCATCCCAGGTGCAGTTGTTTAGTGGGTCCCTTTTGTAGAGCCATGTCAGCCAGCAGAAGGGAGAGGAACTGAGATTGAGCAGACAGAGGCATGGAAACAATGCTCAAAAGGAAGCAAAGCTGACACCACTCTTACCAATAGGTACACTATAACCTACTATAGCCTACTTCAGGAGTGAAGAATGGTGCAATGGGCAGGCTCAAAGGTCACCAGTGAATGGGACAGTCTCAAGTATAACTTTCCACCATTTCAGATTGTCATACACAAGCGAAATCCAAAATAAATTACAGCTTCCACTCTACTTAACTTGGATGTAGTACTCATACTTGGCACATAAACTATGTACCACATACACAATCATGGCTTATACCCCATTCATGGAAGCAAAAACCTTGTTAAAAAAGAAAGACAGACTTTATATATGTGTGGCCAATAAGAATGTCCTCCCGAATTAGACTGGTAATAAGGTTTGATCCCTCACTAGAGGCCATGCTGCCACCATCACTACCAGTCTCACACAGCTCGATTATAGGTGGGCTCAAAGAGGGGTGCACTTTGGGTGCCATCTTGACCTCAGAGCACCACTATATTGTATCATTTCATTTATAGAAGGAGGATCTCTGAGTTTGCATGATTGTAGAACCCAGAGACTGTACAGGAAAAATGAAATAGGCAGAGGAGTGGGGTCTCCAGAGATGTGCGGGGAATGTTGTCTGTAAACCATATAAGTCTATGGGGGGAGATCTATAGGGAAACATATTCACACCTCCTGGCTTGTCTACTATCTCTAATAGGAACACTTTTTAGAATCGTTCACTGGCTTGCAGAGTTTGCCCTACATTAGTGGTTTCCCAAAAAGGGGGGAAGTATTGATGCATTGATCCCCCTCAGATTCTACTAGGGTCTCTAGGGCTTTGCTAAGGGGACTCTATTGGCAGTATAAGTATGCTTTCTCCCTAAGGGAAATAAGGGGTAGGCTCTCTCACAGTTTCATTCCTTGAGTACAAAGATGATTTTATTATGGAACCCTTCCTAGATGAGATAGAGCCCCCTCAAGCTAGGACACTATTGGACATATGAATAAGCCCCTATCGCCACTGGTGCATCCCTTTTTTGGATGCTCAGGTGGCGTAGCACCATTTCCTATATCTACAAGGTGGCGCCAAGTGACTTAATGTAGCTTAATTTCTCGTAATTATTTGCTCTTTCTATATGTGCTGCATTCTGTAGAACACACGGAAAGCGCAAATCGCCAATATAGATTGTTTATGTGCAGAAGGTGTCCCTTCTTGCACATAAACAAGTTCCTCTGTAGCTCAGACACCTTTTCCACATGACAGGAGGGTGACTTCGCTGGCGCTAAGCAGCTTTTTTGTGCTGGCGCTATGGGTGCGACATAGTCTTGAATAATGCAAAAAACACATTTTCCATGTCCCTGGATCTGTGACTGGGGTGCTGAGGAAATCCAACTGTGAGTATCATCTTAAAGGTTACAGAGAATTTTAAATAACGTGTCCCTTTTTATATGAATTCTTGTGAGAAATCACAAGGCCCACTTCACCACTTCAGTCCCACTATGGTATCCTTTTAGCTAATGTACTCCTGTGACTCTTGCTTAATCATAGCTCACACAATGCTGCTCCTGCCAATCATAGCATTTGAGTGACTGCTGCTTACCGTACGTTTGGGTATTCACTCTACTCTGTGCCTGGGAGATGGGTTTGTAGGTAACTGAGCCTGGATACTTGGGAAATATTGTAAAATTCTCTGCAAACTTCATACACACTCCAAAGAGTAGCATAGACATCAGTCAGTATTGACAGAAAGGCAGATAGTGCGTTTAAATTTAAGCAACCAAAGCTGGTGGCTGCTCAGTGTGCATGTTGTGTCCCTTGACCATGGACCCAATCCTAACAAACATGGCCCATTAAATAACATTATTAACTGTTCTTATGTTGAGGAAAACTGTAGCTCTCGTCACATAGGTGCTATGCGATGTTTGGGATCAGGATCTTTGGCTGGGGAAACGCGAGTGAGTTCTCTTCTTTAAGTATCTTTATCTTATGTGTATTATTGTGTTATGTGTGCATCGTTCCTTTTGCTGTGTAAAGCACTGATTGACGTGATCACCTTACTGAGCGATATCAATGTGTTTTGTGCAATACTACTGTGTCTAACCTGCATCATCTTCTTGAGTACGCCTTGAGCTGCTCAGCTTCACAATTCTGAGAATAAGGTACAAAAGAAGAGAACTTGGAAATCCATCTTTAGGTCACCCGTGCCAACCTATTCTAATTGTCGAAACTGAAAGCCAAGGAGCCTTGATTTCCCGAGACAACCCATAACAGTTCTCACGTATGTCTGGAATGGTAGGAGGATAGAGACTGCTCTACCCCATTTTAGACATCTCACTAGCTACTGAATATGACTGTTACATTCATGGATGGGCATCAACATGTTGGCATACGGGCTTTCATATGTTAAAAGAGAGCCACTGTAAATGAATTAATCTGATCCCTCCAAAATGCTCATGGCATATTCTGTTTGTAGATGGCATAAATACTGTAGCTTCGAGATAAATATTTATGAATGATCAAATTACCGCAAAAATCTAGTATGAACATTTTAATGACATTGAAAATAGGTTTTCTGGTCACCTGAGGTGGAAATAGAAGTAAGAGGTGCAGTGAATTACATTGCTATTGGCCACATTTGGTACATTTATCAGCACTGAACACTTATTGAGCTTGAATATAGAAAATAAACCTTTGGGTAAATACTCTCCCGGCCATTTATGGTACTGTAGTTGAAGTTTTGTATGGTGGATGTGGTCCCAGATCCCTGACTGGACTCTTCTCTAATACAAAATGCACAGGTATACATATTGTCTCAGTACAATGTAAAAGACATGGACCTGCAAAGTGGTGCAGAGTAACGGAAGTCCGAAATGAGATTTATGAAGCCATGCAAGGGCACTTTGCATGGCCCTGAGTGACTCCATAAATCTGGAGTAAAGAAACACAGTGCAAATCTCTGGGTTGCCTTACTCTGCCCTGGGTAGGTATTCCATGGGCATGGTGTTCCCACACAGCTTCCATGGTTGTTGACACATTCCCAGATTTAAAAGAACTTGTAAACCTGGAAATGCTCCAAAAAGATAGGCCTTCCCAGAAAGGCATAATGAGGAGAAATATAATTCTGCAGTACACATAGAAAGAAGAAAAAGCCTCTCAGGATTGTTTTTTGTGCAGGAAGGTGCCCCTTTCTGCACAAAAACTATTCTGTATGTAATACAGGCACCCTTGCACGGTGGTGCCACGGGGCCTGCATTGACGCTAGGCAGCCAAAAGGGCACCAGCACAGGGGAAAAGTCAGGAATGCGCCATGTTACATTAAATATGGCACATTCCTGTCCTTTCCGTGTCCCTGTCCTTTCCCTGTCATGCGGTGCAGAGCAGCAAGGTGATTTGCTGCGCTACGTGACTTTTTCTAACTCTGCCCCTTGGTGCATGTGGTAGAAAGACCACATTTTAGGAAACTGGGTGTGGCTCCAACTTGAGTGCAAACCAGTCTGTGGAGCCGTTTTCCTAACCAATGCCTAATGTCTTGTAATGCTAATGTTTTTGAGCAATGATGCACCAAAGATGAGCGTTCACCTTACAAGTGAGGAACCTTGTTAAATTACCACAGTGTCCAGAGATCAAGTTCAGGAGTGAGCTTTAATCTATGCAGCACAGTACTGGTTCAGGAGTGAGCTTTATTCCATGCAGCACTTTACTGGTTCAGGAGTGAGCTTTAATCCATGCAGCACTTTACTGGTTCAGGAGTGAGATTTAATCCATGCAGCACTGTACTGGTTCAGGAATGAGATTTAATCCATGCAGCACTGTACTGTTTCAGGAGTGAGCTTTAATCCATGGTAATAATGAAAGATAAGAGAATGTAACACATTTTTATACTTATTACCTCATGTATGTTCAATTGTAGAAAAGGTGCTGTACATTTGTGGGCCCAGGTCCCACATCCTTCTCGCCCGCAATATTGGCTGAAGTCACAGACAGTAAAATGCCCTTATCGTCTAAAAGCATTTCATGGATTGCCTCAGCACTCCAGAAAGGAGGGTAGCACAGTGGTAATAAGGAGACCTTTGGCACATGTTCACACAAAGGCTGCCTAGACTTCATCTCTTGTAGTAAGTGTTGTAGTGGAGAGCCCTGGCTCATCAGATGTGTGATCCGGCTCTGCCCTCCCGGATGCTTTCCTTGATTGGGCAGTGCCGCTCGTGCAGATAAATGCTCCTTTCTCCCACCACAAAATAGTGCCTGACATTCTTTTTGTATTAAAGTAAACTACTCAGAGGGGCATATTATCAAGGGGGTTTATCTCCGCTTTTTTGGCTTTAAAAGCCAAGAAAGCAGAGATAAAATTATCTCCCTATTACCTAGCTGTCGCTAACACAAGTTAGCGACAGCTAGTAGGAGATAGCGGCCATCTTGGGCCCCGCTTTGCATGTCAGTGATATTTATCACTAATGACATGCAAAGTGGGCATGCCAAGATCTTAGCGACTGGAAACAGTCGCTAACATCGCTATCTCCTATTACCAACTTTTGGAACTATTCGCGCTAAGCGCGATTATCTCCAAAAGCTAACTCCTGCCCCTGAGCAGTTTTTAGCCATGTTATCTAATGGTAGGTGGATAACATGGCTAAGAGCATTAGTTCGGTAATGCATGAATATCGCTGACTTTTCAATGATATTCATGCATTTCGGCCGATTTTTATCGCTTAGGAGATAAACCTTGATAATAGCAAGGGGGCATATTATCAAGGACAGGCGATACATTATCGCCGCTTTTATCGGCAGGAAACTGCTGATAAAGCGGCGATAATGGCCTTGATAATATGCTCTATGAATTCCAATCGAAGCCCATGTTAGATGTGTTCACATCTAACATGGGCTTCGATTGGAATTCATAGAGCATATTATCAAGGCCATTATCGCTGCTTTATCGGCAGTTTCCTGCCGATAAAAGCGTCGATAATGTATCGCCTGTCCTTGATAATATGCCCCAAGGTTCCTAAGCGATCAAAATCGCCGCAGCTCGGCGATAAAAATATTGCCGCTAAGCCAACATAACGATAATTATCGCTAGTTGTTGGTAATATGCCCCATGTTCTTTTAATTCCCTGAAACCAGACGTTTTACATCAAATTAAAGGGGTATTTTTGGACTAATGAAAATGTGCATGCCATCACTCACCCATTCCAGAAGTGATCTTTACTGCAATTCCTCCAATAATAATACTATAAATAGGTATTCGTAGCCTGCTTTTCAGCTGTCTTGGTCTATGTCAGGTCTTCGTCATATATTCACTACCTCACTTATCTCACTGTCAGGCCTCTCTGTGACCAGTAATAAGAAGGAGAATAAACCAATTCAGCAGTTTCCATGCAAGCACTTGTATAGCATATTTTATTTCACGCTCTATGTAGTTAAGCGTGTCCAATCCATTTGAAATGCATCTTGTGCCTGTTCCTGACTGCCTGTATCCCGCTATCAGATAAGGATGATGATGACGACGACTGGCACCAAGCAACTGAGGGTTTCTACATGAGAAACCGCGGTTAGTAGATGCAAGATTGTGTGATATAGACGGATATGACTGTTGTTTGACAACAATAATATGATATCCGAGAAAAACAAGCAAGAAGTAAACCTGCACGTATGGATGATTTCCGACTAGTACAATTAAACAGGAGAACGTTTCATTGTCTGCAACAAAATTACTCCCATTTACAGTACTGGACATTTTGCAACCACGAAATTCCAGCACAGAATGCACCTTTATTTCCATTATTAGAAGTTACCCATCCCCCCCCCCCTAGCCATCCCCCCCACCGCCCCCCCCCCCCACCCTCCCCCAAACGTTGTCCGACCTCCAGCGTTGCTGAATTGCAGGTGGGAGAAAATAAACTTTGAAAAGGTAGCCTCGGGGCAGCATTAAGGCTTTACTTGGCACTGCAAGCAATCTAAATTTGTGGGGTATAATAGTTTTAATGCAATCTCACCCAAAAAAAGAACATTGTAAATCTCTTGGAAAGGAAGACAATGAGACAGAAATGGGACAGCAGGTGTTTGTAGGAAATGGTAACCGAGTCTGTCATTTTCCTGCGGCATGCCCAGCCACCTTGACGAATGAGACATAATAGGATTTTTAGAGTGTGCAGCTACTACAACTGTAGCTCATTTATGACAATCCTATTTTGTTCTGCTGCTTCCATGAAACTCTGCAAACGGAAGGAAGGCACGGGGAGGGGGCGTAGACACAGGCCATTGCTCGGTGCTTCATTTATAAACGAATAAACGCCCTGTCAGAAGGCAGTGGACGACAATACCAAGGCAGTGTAGTCTAGTTTTCACCACCTGCCTCTTTAATCTACCACCACACACACCCTGAGCCTTTACCTCATTCTTACCGATTCCTGATTTCTCCCTTTGTCACCGTTTTTTATCTCCTTTCCCTTTTATTTTTCACTCTCTTGTGGGCCACAGACTGATTAGGAAAAATAAGTGCCGTTCCCGAAAAAGGAAAGTAGGTTGGTCACTAGGAAAGCTAAGGCTCTGGCCTAGGATTGACTTTTTGAAGAACTGTCTTTTTAACCCTTTACCGTATTTCAGTGTCTGTACTGAGACTGGTTACTGCCTCACCCTGAGGAGTTCCTGTTCAATTTGATCGCCTGGCATGATTCTAAATACTTCCCATCATTCCAAAAAGACAGGAGTAGAGGAATATGTTTGGAAAGTAATTGCTGAAGAGCATTCAACTGGGCCGTATGGAGATATGAGGATTAAAAACCGTTGGGCATATTTACAATGCACGTTTACGCCACTGCAGCATGACTTTTGTGACCCTTCTGTGGGTCACAAAAGGTGTGCTGGCTTATATTTACAAGGCCACGCCAAGCCACCCTCTGTGGCTTTTTGTGGCTTTCTCTGTGTGGAAGGACGTTACATGGGTGTTGCTGTGGGTGTTCCCATGCAACACCCATGGTTTTTGACAAGGCCTCAGATTTACAGCACAGCATAAATATGGGTCCATGCCAAAACTAACACCATCTCAAAGCAGACATAATGAGAAGAAATGCAGACATGTCTCCTAGCTTTTTCCTATTTCCACGTGTGCTGCATTTTGCAGCACACATAGAAAGAGGCAAATGCCTCAATTGATTGTTTTTCAATCAATCAATCAATCTACTTATAAAGCGCACTATTTACCCATGAGGGTCTCAAGGCGCTGAGGGAGAGGGTGCCACTACTACTCAAAGAGCCAGATCTTGAGGAGTCTTCTGAAGGCGAGCAGGTCTTGGGTCTGCCGCAGGTGGGTGGGGAGGGTGTTCCAGGTCTTGGCGGCGAGAAAGGAGAAGGCTCTGCCGCCGGAGGTTGCTCGTTGGATACGAGGGACGGTGGCGAAGGCGAGGCTGGCGGAGCGGAGCTGGCGGGTAGGGGTGTAGAAGCTGAGTCTGCTGTTAAGGTAGGCTGGACCGGTGTTGTGGAGTGCTTTGTGAGCGTGGGTGAGGAGCTTGAAGGTGATCCTCTTGTCGATGGGGAGCCAGTGTAGCTCTCTCAGGTGGTGAGTGATGTGGCTGCGATGGGAGACGTTGAGGATCAGCCGGGAGGGGGCGTTTTGGATGCGTTGTAGTCGTTGCACGTGTATGGCCGAGATTCCTGCATAAAGTGCGTTGCCATAGTCCAACCTGCTGCTGACGAGGGCCTGGGTCACCTTTCTTCTGGTTTCGGTGGGGATCCACTTGCAGATCCTGCGGAGCATGCGGAGGGTGTTGTAGCAGGAGGAGGAGACTGCGTTGACCTGTTTTGGCATGGAGAGGGAGGAGACGAGGATGAATCCTAGATTGCGTGCTTGGTTGGTGGGTGTAGGTGCCGGACCCAGCCTGGTCGGCCACCATGAGTCGTCCCAGATGGAGGGGGTGGGTCCGAGAATGAGGACCTCCGTCTTGTCCGAGATCAGCTTTAGGTGGCTGCTCCTCATCCTCATCCAATCTGCGACAGCCTTCATTCCCTCGTGGAGGCTGGTTTTGGCAGTGAGTGTGTCCTTGGTGAGGGAGAGGATGAGCTGAGTGTTGTCGGCGTAGGAGATGATGTTGAGGTCGTGTTGGCGGGCCACTTGTGCGAGGGGGGCCATGTAGATGTTGAACAGTGTCGGGCTGAGGCACGAGCCCTGGGGTACTCCGCAGATGATGTTGGTGGCTTAGGAACGGAAGGGTGGGAGGCGGATCCTCTGGGTTCTGCCGGACAGAAGGACATGGTCCAGTCAAGGGCCTTCTCTTGGATTCCGGCTTCATGGAGGCAAGTCTTTAGTGTGCAGTGGCAGACCGTGAGGTTACGTGGTTTTCGACTTCGCTTCGTATCTAGCCGCCATTTTGTATTTAACCGCCATTTTGTGTTTCCTCACTCAAGCAGCACGGCGGACGTGGTGACTGCGATGTTTTTGCTTTTTCAGCTGCTACGTGTCCTTCCCTTTAAAGAGTAACTTCTGCCCATGTTTACGAAACCGATGTCAGGGTCTCCCGAGTTTTGTAAATCCATGTCTTACTCCACAGTTTGGGTCCCACCATTCTTCTTGACTTTATCTTGTTTAACTGACCTTCGCTATTCTATTTGTGTGTTCTCCTGTCACATAGACTGTCCTTTGAAGCATTCAAACATGTTCTACCACCTGCAAATTGAATTACGGGCACTAGTGCTGATTAACTTGAGGGAAGGAGAGCACACAGGGTCTGAAAGGAGGGTGTGTTTTAGACATTCGATAGCCTGTTTTCAAACTATTCCTATTTGTCAGTTTTGTATGTTTTGGGAGTTGGCATTGTAAACTTGTATAGTATAATAGACTGTGCGCCACGGAATGAAGTGGCAGTCTCCTGATAACCTACCAGTTGGTGTATTTACAGGACCACTGTGCTTAGCTGCAGCTAATAAATCTGCTTTTCTACGCCTAACAGAGTGTCACGTGTCTCTGTCTACCAAAGCAGGTGAACCCGGAGATCTTAGGCATGCCCTGCGCCGCCTGGCCCATAAGGTCAGGTTCTCCAATTGGCGGCCCAATGTGTGGGCGACTTCAGTGGTAGTAGTTTTTCCCAAGGGTCGTGAGGAGCTTGGCAAGAAAATTCCGGAGGATTTCGCGAGCCAAGTGAGCGCCCCTGTATGTCGAAGTGGACCGAAGGTCTTTTGAGGCGCGGCTACTCCTTCCCGATGGCTGCTGATGACTGCTGCCCTGACTGTCGCCCTGCTTTGACCCCTGGTGAGGATTAGTATCGCGAGACATTAGAAGGACATCTGTTGGCGTAAGAAAACATTTAGTTAAGTATTCGTGGGTAGCGCCCACTTTTTGTTTTTGTTTTTTGTTATTCGATTAGTGCACTAACCGAAGCCAAGGGATAAGTACGTTTGTGCTGTGACTATATTGTCTAAAATCCCTTGACGTTTGTAAGTAGTCCAGTTCATTACGAAATGCCTGGATTTAGTAAGTTTAAGAAATGTTGTTGTTTTGGTTGTATTAGGGTTTCCCGGCTAGAGGATTCTTGTCCGATCCCTCCGGTTGGAACTCCCACTTATGAGCTCTATTCAAAACATGGTTTAGGTCCTATTATTTTTAATGAAACATGAATCCGATATACTAAAAAAGATGGTGTTTTACGGTGGCCACAAAATGGCACCTTTGAGCCTGCTATACTAGACAATTTGGAAACGATTCTATTTAAGAGAAAAGCCCGGCCGGCAATGTTTGACTCTTTCTGCCTCTGGCGTAAAGAATCCAAACAGAAAGAAATTAAGCAAATGAAGAAAGATAAGAAAGAGCAGAATATGACGATCTTGCAGGCTGTCCAACAGTTTAAAAATGACGAAGCTGATCAGATGGTTGAGGTTTCGGAAAGACAGCATCGTATGGCAATAGACAGATGCTATCCTGTGTTACCTGCTGCCTCAAAGTGTGAGTGTTCTGACGAAGATCCTTTCGTGTCCCATCTCTTGACGTTACCTCCACCTTATGTGTTAGGCGCTAATGCACCTCCATTACAACCAGCTGTTCTGGTTCCTGCACAGTTGCCTCTTCCTGTGATTTCACCTCCACCTCCTTTGCCACCGACTTCTGTACCCCAAATTCCTTTGCCTCAGTCTCCTTTACCTTTTTTTGCTACTGGTTCTTCTCCTGTTTTACAGAATACGTTGTCTCCTGTTCTAGTATCAGATTCCCCTACAGCTCGACACCGTTTAGTTGAAACTGTTTCTTGTCTTTTGTCACCTTTTCTTGGATCTCTTTTCTTTTCTCCTGCTTCATTTCAAAGACAATCTCGTAGCCAGATCCCAGATTTGGAAGAGCGGACTAAGGTAGATTCTCTTGCCGGTAATTGGATCATGAGTAGTTTACAGTATAGTGTGCGTGATATTTTAGACACCTTTCTGCAATGGAACGCGCCTACGCAGAGGTATGTCTTTAATACTATGTGTAACACTCTTATCAAAGGGTGGGAAGATATCGATTTGGATTCACCTCCTCAGGGTTTATTTGAAATACGGGATCAATTTGATAAGGGACTTATTGAGGGTCCTGATGTAGAGTCTGCTGTTCAGAAGCTTCTTACTTTCCGATCTTCCTTCTTCTCTCAAACTTCTCTTTAGCCTGATCCTGTGGTTCGTCCTAAAATGGCACAATATCCTATGCGAGAAGTTCCTCCAATATGGAGAGAGGCAGACCCAAACGCTCATCCGCTTGTCCTTGCTCATTTTCAGCGCATGTGGGTACATGATCCATGGAAAAGATCAGAAGTGTTGGCACTTAAGCAGTCCTTACCGGACCCTAGTAAGAACCCTGCTGGGTATTATAAAGAATTGTCTCAGACTGTCAATTCATGTATTATGAATTTGGCAGATATTGATTTACTTATGGGAAATGTTGTCCCACAAGTTTTGGGGCTAAAATTCGTAGACAAGACCATGATCAAGCTTTAGGTAGTAATTGGGCTGCTATTGCGGCCGCAGATGCAGGACAAGTAGGTGGTGCCAAACCTGATGATCTGATTACGGAGTTGCCCGGTAGAATAATATATATTATGAAAACGATGATGCCTGCTGTACGCGTTAACTGGGATAAGTTAGCAGCGTGCAAACAAAAGATTGATGAAAGTGTCTCTGATTTCTTTACTCGTTTTGAAGAGACTTTCATCGACCATAGTGGTCAAGATATGAGTACTGAAGGTGGACAGCGATTATTTGTAGATAAATTCGTTTTTAATTTACTTCCAGAATTATCGCATAAATTGAAACAATCTGAGAGTGCATGGGCTGTTTCTTCAACTGCCCAGATATTAGCTACTGCTCAATATTATGAAAATAGGGATAAGGACGATAAGGAAAAAGAGGAGAAGAAAACGAAAGAATTAAAAACGAAGGTTCTTCTGCAACAGGCTTATCCTCCTCGTTCTACTCAGCCGCAATTTCAACAGCCCCCACAGTTTCAGAAGGTGTTGCAAAAATCTGAATCTCCAGTTCCGCGATTTCCGTTGGGTCCTAATCAATGCGCCTATTGTAAAGAGGAAGGTCATTTTAAGAATAGTTGTCCGATTCTGTTGCAGCGTTATGGAGGATCACAGCCATGGGGTCGTGGAGATTCTCGGTCAGTGCCCAGAGGTAGAGGGCGTGGTGCATCGTCTCAGGAACGACGTCCCTCTCCCCCTCAGGACACTGCAAATTATTTTGACCAGCGGAATTCTCAGTCTGCACAATATTACAATGATGATTATTGTGCAGATGGTGAGAATGATGATTTCCTCACTTGCTAGGACAGCCATAGACAGAGTAAAAGAGTTGTATCAGTTCCAGTGGATCAGGATGGACCTTATGTTAATGTTGTAGCATTGGGTGTTACAGAACCATTTCATTTGGATACTGGTGCAATGAGAAGTTCTATTATGCATTCTAAACTCCCTGGGGCACCTTTGTCTGGCTTAACATATGTTTCTGTGGGATTCTCTGGCGCCCCAGTTCGCAACCCTGTTTCTTGTCCTTTGCCTATTTCCATTGGTCCGTACGATTTAGAAGCTCCACTTCCTTTGACGACGGGTTGCAGAGAGAATTTATTGGGTTTGGATTTATTGAAACGTCTGCATGCCACATTGTATTGCTCACCCTCTGGTGTACATCTTACTTTAGGTGCTAAGTTGACTTCTCCGATGTACGTATCTAAAGACCAACTGCCACTCGAACTGCGTTTGCTTCCTGCTATGCTCTGGGTTACGGGTCCGAATGATGTTGGTTTGCTTCAAATTCCACCTTATGTGATTACTGTGAAGCCTGATGTTAAGTTACCACGCATTCCGCAATACAAAATCTCTAACGATGGTGAGAGAGCTCTGTTGGCTATTGTTCATGACTTGGTTCAGAAGGGTGTGGTCGAGGAGACCAGAGGAAATTTTGTAACAGTCCTGTTTTGCCTGTTCTAAAGCATACTGATCCTTCTCAGCCACCTGTGTATCGTTTTATGATAGACTTCCGAGAGGTCAACAAAATTGTTGTCCCTCAGTTTCCTGTTGTTCCAGATATTACTGCTTTGCTTACTATGATTCCTGCTTCGGCAGCTTGGTTTTTGGTTATTGATCTAAAAAATGGTTTCTTTAGCATTCCCATTGCTGAGGAGAGTAGGGATCTCTTTGGTTTCTCTCTTGGAGGACGAGGTTTTCGATTTAAGCATGCACCTCAAGGCTATTGTTAGAGTCCCTCCATCCATAGTCAAGCTTTGAAGTCTCAGCTTGACACTTTTTCTTTGCCATCAGGTGCTACTCTTATCCAATATGTGGATGTTTTGTTAGTGGCTGCCGATTCGGAAGATGTCTGTAAGAATGCGACTGTGTCACTTCTGTGACATTTGTCTGATCTACATCACAAAGTATCGCTTTCTAGGTTACAATATTGCCGCCAAGAGGTTACCTATTTAGATCATCTCTTGTTGAAGGAGGGAAGGCGATTGACCCCAGAACGTATCCAAGCAATTGTGCAAATGTCTGTTCCATCCACACAAAGAGAGGTGAGTGCTTTCTTAGGCATTACCTCTTATTGTAGACAGTGGATTCCGAACTTTTCCTTACTAGCTAAACCCTTGTTGGTACTCACTCTGAAAGATACCCCCCAACCTTTTCCTTGGACTGATGAATGTCAAAAGAGTTTTTCTGATTTACGTACTGTTTTGTGTTCGGCTCCTGTGTTAGGTAGTCGAGATTACAGTAAACCGTTTACACTCTATGTTCATGAAAAAGAAGGTTGTGCATTATCAGTCTTGACACAACAATTTGGAGGTAAACAAAGACCATGTGCCTATTTCTCGGCTACATTAGATCCAGTTGCTAAAGCATTACCCAGTTGTCTTAGAGCAACAGCAGCAGCAGCGATTTCTATTCGTCAATCTGCTGGATTGGTGTTGGATCATACTCTTAATGTTATGGGGCCAGACACAGTAGATACTCTCTTGAACAGGACAAAAACCCAGCACTTAACGAGTGCCCATTTGTCTGGATATGATTTGACGCTTTTAGCTAGTCACAATCATATCAGGAGATGTAATGTTCTGAATCCAGCAACATTGTTGCCTATTTTGGATGAGAAAAATGTACAAGATCAGCATAATTGTTTTCTTCGTACGGAAGAAGAAACTAAAGGTCGAGTTGATTTGAAAGATACACCACTTACGGATCCGGATGGGATCCTGTGGGTAGATGGGCCTTGTTTCAAGCTTCCTAATGGCGAGACGACAGCAGCTTATGCTGTTACAACTCTGCATACGATAGTGGAAACTGCACGCATTTCACAGGATTCAACACAAGCTGCAGAGTTGATTGCGTTGACGAGAGCATGCGTGTTGGCGAAAGGAAAGAGAGTGACTATTTACACAGATAGTCAATATGCATTTGGCGTTGCCCACAGCTTCGGCCGATTGTGGAGAGAAAGAGGAATCTTTACCTCTCACGGCACTAAAATACAGCATGGTCAGTTGGTGACTGACCTTCTTGAATCACTTGCTTTGCCTACTCAAAAAGCGATTGTGAAGTGTAGTGTGCATAAAAAGATTACTGATGACGTGGGTCGAGGAAATTCATTTGCGGCTGAAATAGCGAAGGAAATGGCACAGAATGTTGAAAGTCGCATGTATGTTGCAGGACCGGAAAGCTGGGTCCCAGATGCTGGTATGTGTGAAGACACAGTAGAAAGACTGAAAATGATTCAGAAGGAGGCAACTGAGAAAGAATTGAGTAAGTGGAAAGAAAGTACAGGAATGTTGGATACAATGGGATGTTGGACGGAATTGTCAGAGCATCAGCGATGGTTGTTGCCAGATGCGTATGTATTACCTGTGGTCACTATGGCTCATGGACTAGCCCATATTAATGCAAGGGGTATATATAAACTCCTAGCTCCAGTATGGCAGAACGAAAATATTCCTAAATGTGCAGAAAATGTAGTGAAGCATTGCATTGTTTGCGTGATGCATAATCCAGGAAAGGGAACTCCAACTCCAGCAGGTCACTTTTCTCCCCCTACATATCCTTTTCAGGTACTGCAAATAGATTACATCCATATGGAACATTTCAACAATCTTACGTATGTCCTGGTGGTGGTTTGTGCCTTTTCCAGATGGATAGAGGCTTACCCCCTAATGGACAATACTGCTTTGTCTACTGCCAAAGTCCTTTTGACGGAATTCTTCCCGAGGGTTGCTTTGCAGCGCATTGTCTGGAGTGACAATGGGAGTGAATTCGTAGGTCAGATTATGCAGAAAGTGTGTGTGGGTCTTGGAATTAGGCAGAAATTTCATGCGGCAAACCACCCTCAGTCAGCGGGTTTGGTAGAGTGTTACAATGGCACTCTCAAACTTAAGTTAGCAAAGATCCAGACCAGTACAGGCCTTTCTTGGCCTGATGCCTTGCCTTTGGCACTTCTCTCAACAAGAACGACTGTCCATTCTCGTTTGGGGCTTAGCCCATACGAGATTGTTTTCGGACACCCAGCCAATGTCTGGGGAGTCCCTCGCCCCAAAAAGTATTCAGACATTCCGTATCCATTGTTGGTTGATTTATTTGTACGACCTCACCACTAAATTGCATGTTATTCTTCAACAGGTCCAAAACGCTTTGCCGGAGGCCTCCTCAGATCCAGGACACTCCATCCAACCTGGAGACTGGGTGTGTCTGAAGAATTTCCAGAGAAAAAAGAATCTGGAACCTCGTTGGGGGCCGCCGAGACAAGTTCTACTGACGACCCGTACATCAGTGAAAGTCATCGGTAAAAGAAACTGGATTCACGGCGTGCACTGCAAAAGGGTACCATTGCCTTTACCTTATGACCAGTGGGTCCGAGAAGGCGTTGGTTATAGTGAATGTGAAAAGGTACCCAGATTTATACAGTTCAGCAGTGTACGCCTGGATTGGACTAGTTCTGAGAAAGAGGACAACGACGTATTGCAGGAAGCTGTACCTCCACACCTACGACTAAACACATCGGATCCAGAGACTTTGTTCAAGGACCAGACGATACCTAGCAAGACACGATACAACCTAAGAGAAAGGTTGCCTAAAGACAATTAAAGTCTGTGTGTTTTATAATTTTGCCTTTGTTAAAAAGAGAAACATTCCTTTTCCATTATCCATCAAGTTGCAGGGTCACGGTAGGAGTCTTAGGCTGTGACCTGAATAGTGACTAGGCCAACAGGACTTGCAGTGTCATAGGACGGCTAACAATCACAGCCAAGTGATTAAGGAAGATTATTGTGAGCAACGCCTTTAGAGTAATGGATAGCGCAGAAAAAGAGAATGATGTTAAGATAATGAAGAGAAATCATTATAAGAATTTATTAATCAGTCGTTGTGTCGTAGCATTATATATTTCAGTATGTTTATGCAGTTTATTAGCATGTGCAGGATGGATCATACACAATATGCAGCCGACACCTGTCCCTACATCTAC
The DNA here is from genome assembly GCF_964263255.1 of Lissotriton vulgaris. Taxonomy (NCBI): domain Eukaryota; kingdom Metazoa; phylum Chordata; class Amphibia; order Caudata; family Salamandridae; genus Lissotriton; species Lissotriton vulgaris. Next base: position 1,913,497,434 of record NC_141687.1, on the reverse strand, counting down.
TTCTTTGATTTCCTCTACTACTATTTCTCCGCATACATTTTACGCACTCCCTGACCATGAGCAGATGAGAAGAATAGAATATTTCAACAATTCATTCATCCAATTGTTACATCAGCATCATTTGGTAGTAAATACTACTGATTGTTGGGTTTGTGGGCTCATACCATATAACACAGAGAGAGGGATGCCGTATTTAGTCCTTCCATTTACGTATGAAGGTTCTGCTTGAGCTTATCTGGCTATGTTTTCTAATGCATACCAGAACCTACTCCGATATCCTCCTGGTGGGTCCTATAATGGTGGAGTGGATTTCAGTCATAGCTCTTTGATAAAGGGAATAGTGACCATGGCAAAAATTGCTGATATTATTAAAATGCCCAAAGATGACAAGAGAGCTTATGATGGATGGAACGTGACTCGGTATGTCACTAGTCTCACTGACAAGGTTAAACAGAAGAGATTTGCACCAATTTGGGTTTTACCCCAGAGAGGTAACTTGTGTTTACAAATAAATGGCCAGAATACCAAAATTAAGCAAGAAAGGAGTAATTGTTCTCACATATATGTCTATACACCCTTGACTCCTTCACCGTTAGTGCCATCTCAGGGTACATACTTTATCTGTCACAACAAAGCTTATACATGGCTTCCCACACATTTCTCAGGAACATGTTGTATAGCTTTTCTTCTTCCTCCGACATATACTGCTCCTGCAGATCACCATAGAAAGAGATTTGGTAGAGGGGTTATTGATGCGGAAGACACAGCCGGACAAGAAGGAGGAGATTTTCTGAAAGGGTTTCTTCCTTTTTGGGGTCCAATGGTAAATAGTAGAAACATTAGACGACTAGTTCATGTGGTGGATGCTACCATAAATATCACTTCTGGAGCATTGAATAATTTGACAGCTGAACTTCAGGCGGATCGCCTTATGACTTTGTAGAACTGAATCGTTCTAGACCTTGTCCTCGCAGATAGAGGAGGAGTCTGTAAACTGATTGGGTTCAGTTGCTGCGTTTACGTTCTGGATAATGCCCCTACAGTATACCAAGCCATTTCTAAGCTACATGTCATCTCCGAGTGCATTCATCAGGACACTGGAGATTGGTCTGTGATGGGATGGTTTGGGGGACTACTGTCCACATGGGGATGGAAACTTTCCTTGGAGCGATTCTAGCAATCATCTTTTCTTGTTGTCTTTGTTTACAGTGTGGTCCAGCTATTTGCGGACTTTGTGCCACTGTGTGTGTTTCTAAGCCAGTAACACAGGAAACAGAGAACATTAGAATGATGTTGCAGAGATATCGACTCAGACTAACATGAGCATTTTTTGCTTTGCCTGAGTATGGCAAAAGGAGGGTCTGAGATTACGTGGTTTTCGACTTCGCTTCGTATCTACCCACCATTTTGTATTTAACCACCATTTTGTGTGGCCTCACTCAGGCAGCATGGCGGACGTGGTGAACGAGATGTTTTTGCTTTTTCAGCTGCTACGTGTCCTTCCCGTTAAAGAGTAACTCCTGCCCATGTTTACGAAACCGATGTCAGGGTCTCCTGAGTTTTGTAAATCCATGTCTAGATTGATTAATCCATGTCTTACTCCACTGTTTGGGTCCCACCATTCTTCTTGACTTTATCTTGTTTAACTGACCTTCGCTATTCTCTTCGTGTGTTCTCCTGTTACATAAACTGTCCTTTGAAGCATTCAAATATGTTCTACCACCTGCAAATTGAATTACGGGCACTAGTGTTGATTAACTTGAGGGGAGGAGAGCACACAGCGTCTGAAAGGAGGGTGTGTTTTAGACATTCAATAGCTTGTTTTCAAACTATTCCTATTTGTCAGTTTTGTATGTTTTGGGAGTTGGCATTGTAAACTTGTATAGTATAATAGACTGTGCGCCACGGAATGAAGTGGCAGTCTCCTGATAACCTACCAGTTGGTATACTTACAGAACCACTGTGCTTAGCTGCAGCTAATAAATCTGCTTTTCTACACCTAACAGAGTGTCACGTGTCTCTGTCTGCCAAAGCAGGTGACCCATAAGGTCAGGTTCTCCAACCGTGTCGAAGGCTGCTGATAGGTCCAGGAGGATAAGGGCTGATGTTTTGCCATTGTCTAGTTGGCGCCTGATGTTGTCTGTGGCAGAGATGAGGGCTGTCTCGGTGCTGTGGTTTCATCTGAATCCGGACTGGGATGGGTCTAAGATGTGATTTGTCCTCGAGGTGGTGGGCCCGTTCTGTGTTGACGATTTTATGGATGACCGTTGCCGGGAACGGGAGCAGGGAGATGGGCCGGAAGTTCTTGAGATCCTTCGGGTCCGCACTAGGCTTCTTGAGGAAGGCGCTGATGTCAGCGTGCTTCCAGCTTTCTGGGAATGTAGCTGACTCGAAGGAGATGTTGATGACCTTCCGTAATTGGGGTGCGATGGCTGCTTCTGCTTTGTTGAATATGTGGTGTGAACAGCAAAACACTCAAGATGATGGACGGAATGTTGCACAATGGCAATACATTCACCCCCAGTCACAGCTCTTGGTTTAATCCATCGTTATTTTGCTCACCACGCCACCCCAGTTCAGACATGGCCATATGCAAATCAGTCTTGACCCTGTGCTTCATGGGAACAGTCCAGCCCGAACTGCCAAGCCATGTCTTTCCTGGACCGGAATCAAGCATCCTAGGACCTGTTTCTGGCTATCAGCCGTATTCAGCCAGGATAGCTTGACTCCAGTGGCTTAGTGTGCAAGGGACCCACGTCTGGGCATACCCTTCCCACATAGGGTGAACAGCAAAACACACAAGATGATGGACCAAATGTTGCACAATGGCAAAACATTCACCCTTCAGTCACAGATCTGGGTTTAATGAATATGTGGTGTGGGCACGGGTCTGATGGTGAACCTGAGTGGATGGAGTTCATGACTTTGCATGTCTCGTTGTCATTGACGTTGGTCCTGGAGGTCAGGCGGTTGGTGCGGTTGGTGTTCGTAGGGGGGGGTGGAGTCTGGTGTGGTCGGGGTAGACTTGGTGTTGAAGTTGTTGTGGATGTCAGTGTTCTTGCGGTGGAAGAAGGTGGCCAGTGAGTCGCAAAGTTCTTGTGATGGTGGGATGTCATTGGCGCTGGGGTTGGAGAGTTCCTTCACGATGCTGAAGAGCTCTTTGGTGTCATGTGCATTGTTGTCTAGGCATGTTTTGAAGGAAGATCTCTTGGCTAGTCAGATGAGGTGGTGGTGTCTGTGGGTGGCATCCTTGTGCTCTGTTTGGCTGTCTAGTGTGCGGTGATGGAGCCATTTTTTCTCCAGATTCCGGCATGCAAGTTTGGAGGTCTGGAGCTCTTCGGTGAACCAGGTGGCTTTCTTGCTGGTGCGGCTGTTGGAGGGGTTCTTGAGCGGGGCGAGGGTGTTGGCGCAGTCGTTGATCCACTGTCTGACGTTGGGGCGGCGGCGTCTGGGTCGGTGGGGTCGGTGGGTGGGTTCTGGGCAAGGGTGGTCGACAGCTGGTCTGCGGTGACTTTGTTCCAGTAGCAGCATGGTAGCTGTCGGGTGCGGTGGTGCGTGGTGGGTTTCTCGAAGGTGAAATGAATGCAGGGGTGGTCCATCCAGTGGAGTTCAGTGGTGTCGTTGAAGGCGACGTGGGTGCTCGTGGAGAAGACAGGGTCAAGTGTGTGACCTGCGGCATGAGTGATTGCGGTGACGAGTTGTCTGAGGCTGAGGTTTGCGAGGTTGTCGATAAGGGTGGTGGAGTTTGCGTCCTTGGTGTTCTCGAGGTGGAAGTTCAGGTCCACGAGAAGGATGTAGTCCGTGGAGGCGAGTGCGTGTGTGCTGTCGAGGTAGTCGATGAGGTCGCTGAGAGTGGTGTTGGGGTCAGTGTGGATCCGGAAGTGCAGGTGTTCGGCGGTGTTGAGGGTGTCATCTGCGTGGGTGGAGACCTGGAGGGTGTATTTGTGGACTATGGCTATTCCTCCTCCGATTCCGTTGGTGCGATCCCTGCGGGTGATCTTGTAGCCATCCGGGATGGCTATGGCGATGTCAGGCGCCGAGGAGTCATTCCACCGGGTCTCGGTCAGGAAGGCGACGTCCGGGGCGGAGGTGTTGAGCAGGTCCCAGAGCTCGACTGCGTGTTTGCGTGCGGAGGGGGTGTTGAGGAGTATGCAGCAAAGGTGGTTGGGTCCGGTCTTTGGAGGTTTGGTGGCTCTGTTGTAGGTGAAGATGCAGGTGCGGCAGGAGAAAGGTCCGTGGGTGCGTGTCGGGGTGGCCAGGTAGCAGCGGTGATCTTGGTCAACGTTAAGTGCATGGAGGGTGTTGGCCTCGTAGCGGAGTCTGGTGTCATGGCGTTCGTGGGGTCCAGGGGTTCTGGCGCTGGCCGCGGTCTAGGCTTGGATGGGCGCAGACGGGCTTGCCTCTGGCGCGCCAAGGGCCGCCATAAGTAGGGGAGGAGGAAGGGAGGGGAGCTGGGAGGCAGGAGGAGGGTGGCGGACGGCGAATGGGAGCAGGGGGCAGGCTGCAGGGAACGCAGCGGCGGGAAGGCAAGGAGCACAGAAGATAGAAAGAGGGTGGGGCCGCAGGGGAGGCAGCAGCGGGACGACGGCGAGGAGGCAAATGGAAGGAAAAATGGGCAAGAGTACAGGACAAAACAAGAAAAATACAGTAAGGCAGAACGCACAAAGCACAATGAGCACACTGAAAGACAACCAAAGTAAGCAGCACCAAGGTGGTGATCGGAGAACAGCTGCTCAGGGGGCTCGAACACGCTTGAGCAGGGGCAGTAGGGAGCGGGTGCAGACAGGTGGAGCTGCGCTGCATGGGGAGCGACCTGCCTGCCAGGGTTTTTGTGCAGAAATGTGTGCCTTCCTGTACAAAACCAATCATGCCAACAACACAGACACCCTTTGTCAGGATCCCTCCTCCCTGTAAGCTTGGTGCTGATTCGAAATGCTTAAAGACTAGAAAACGGGGCACCAGCCGTGACATCACATGGTCCCATTTATGGAATGGGTGGAATGCTAGGTTAGCAGTCTAGCCTCTTCCAGCGCGCGATTGGGAGTCCAGGTGCAGCACGCGCTCCTTCGGAACTGCGCACTTCACTAAAGAATCTTGTCATGGAGGTCGCGTCTGAAGAGTGTTCCTGAAAATAAATTCGAAGTAAACGTCTACCAGCAAGCCAAGTCTGTATTTGGGGCTTCGCAGTTTTGTCCTTGCTGTGACTCAGCAGAGAGGCTCGGCGAGCGTTTCCTTGCTGAGTTTGTTTTCGGAGTTGAAACTTGAGCTCAGTTATTAATGTGTCAGCGAGGAGCACAGACCCGGAGCTGAAAATTCCTGTCAACTGATCTACAGATAAGTGGAGAGAGAGAGAGAATTTGGGAGAACAGCTGGAGCAGAAAGGAACCCAGAGCTAAGTGAAGAGGTTTTCTGTTTTCAGTACCTATCTAAGTGACTGTATATATTATTAAGCAACGTATCATCTATTATGAAATGAAGTGAGCTATTGGAAATTATTAGAGACTTGCTCACCTGTTGTTTCATACTGTTCGCTGAACCTACGCTAGGCAGAAGCTTCTAGCACAATCTAGAAAGATATAGGGACAGTGTTAGAGAGGTCTCAGTACCAGTAACAAGATATATAAGAAGAAGAAGGAAAGAAGACTTACCTGAAAAGAATGGGAATGAGATTAATTCACCTAGTTCAGGAAAAGGCACCCTGTAAATAAGAAGAATATATGAGTGAAGATTATAAAGGCAACATTAAGACAACACTGGTAGGTTGAGAGAGAAATAATAATTAAAAAAAAACAAGGTACAGAGTATAGAGTAAGAGACAATAACCAATCTATTATTTTACAGAAGTTAGTTCCCACGACAACAAGCTCAACTACCAGAAGGAAGTTAGGAGATAGAGCTGAATATCTGGAAACACAAAATAGGCAGTCTACTCCAAGAACTACACTTCAGAAATAGAAGAGCAGGAGGTCATTACAGATTCTCGGGTAGGTTATCCTAGAAGGGGTGATAGGGAAGCCAGAGTAGATCACAGGTACATTGAAATTATTGTCTTGTATATGTTTAGTATTCGTAGGGTTCTTCGAGAGGCTGATCAATAGCTGATTGAAGATTACAACGGAACTCCAGAGAATCAGGACCAGTCTCTTCTGTTTTTCTGTTTCTTATTTTATCCAATTTCCCCCTTCCCCCTTTCTAATCAGTTGGAGTCATGATTTCATTCTGATTCTGATCGGTTGGAAGTGGGAGTCAGAAAGCTAGCATCTTCTGTTCCTGTGCAAGTCTTCGAGAGGAAAGAGTTGGTAAGCGAGTGGACTCTGACAGAGTGAAGTGCCCACGTTGTAAAACTTGCACCCGAACAGAATGGTTGAGGGAGTTAATTTGCAGACCCTGGGGGCGGTCTTAGATACAATACAAAAGGAGTTGGTAGCGGTAAAAGAAGAAAACCAAAGACTGAGGCAAAAGGTGATAAACTCCAGGAAAGAAACCGCAGAGTTAGCGCAGAGAGTTGGGCAATCGCTTCCAGGGATTAGGGAGACTCCCACCACATCTACAGGGGAAACCAGTAGACTAACCACTCAGGTGATACATTCCTTGTCTCCGGTCATACCCCTAGCGGCACCAGAGAGGTTTAATGGGGACCCCCAGAAGGCACAGGTGTTCATCACACAATGTACCTTGCACTTTATGTGTCTCCCTTCTATCTTCCCTGACACACAATCTAAAGTGGCATTCATCTTATCGTATTTGAGTGAAGATGCGGCCGCTTGGTCAATGCCCTTGGTGTCAAGAGATGACCCCCTTCTACAGAACTATGATGAGTTTAAAAAAGAATTTTTGCGAATATTCGACCGAAGAAGAATCTCTCAGGCAGTGGATAATGAGTTGTTGGACTTGAAGCAGGGCAATAGAGATTTAGTGGCATACTTAGCCCAATTCAACAAGTTATTTATGGAGACTGATTGGCCGGAAAGTAAAAGAACTGCAATATTCTATTGTGGCTTACGCCATGAATTAAAAGATGGGCTGGCACAAATACCAAATCGTCCTACCGAGATCTCTGCCCTGATTGATCTGGTATTAGAATTGGATTTTCGTCAAGGGGAACGAAAAGGTGAAAGAAGACGTGAGTTTTGGAGCACTGCACCCCGTTAAGGGGACCGCTTACTAAGGAAGAAAAAGAGAAAAGGCAGCTAGTAATTTATGCATGTATTGTGGTTCAGGCGGACATTTTGTGAGAAATTGTCCAAAGAAGCCCAAAGGATCCTATAAGCCGAAGGAAAACTAGCTGCACCACCTGTAGAAGGAGTTGTACAGGTGGATGCGAGTCAAGAATCAACTCCACAAGAACACCAATTGGCAAACACCCTACTGTCGTCTTCCCCACATCTCATTTTATCAATGACCATCAAGTTTCGTCATGAAGTGCGGAAAGGTGTAACAGTTATGGTGGACTCAGGGGCAACAGGGAACTTTTGTGACCTGAAATCCGCAATCAAGATAGGATTGAGAGCCATAGCCAAAACCAAGAGCGAACCAGTCAGAGCCATCGATGGGACAAATCTATCTTCAGGGCCTATAGTAAGTCACACGGAATTGGTGCAGCTGATTCGAGAGGATGGTCATCGAGAAGACATTCATTTTAATTTGATCGACGCACCTCAGTTTCAGCTAATTCTAGGGTTTCCATGGCTCACAGAGCACAATCCAACTATAGATTGGGCAGCCAGAACCATAGAAATAACTTCAGATTATTGTAGGAACAATTGTTTTGGAGACCAAAAGGAAAACAATAAGGAAAATCCGGCTCAAGCCTCATGTTCGGCCGATGCAATGGTGTGCATGATCAATACCCAGTCAATACCCCAGGAATATCAAGATTTTGAAGATGTGTTTGATGAGCAGGAAGCGGAACAGTTACCACCGCATCGTGTCTATGACTGCAAAATAGACCTTGAACCAGGGGCGAATATGCTGTGCAGTCGGGTTTACGCCCTGACCGAAAAGGAGCATGATCATTTAAAAGAGTACCTCAACAAGTACTTAGCAAATGGAATCATTCGTCCTTCTCAGTCCCCAGTCTCCTCGCCTTTGTTTTTTGTGCCTAAGAAGGAAGAAGGTGAGTTGGGAACTTGTACAGACTATCGTGCAATCAACTGAATAACCAAGAAGAATAGATATCCACTTCCCCTAATTTCAGTCTTGTTAGATCAGGTGAAAGGGGCGCGGATATTCACGAAGTTGGATTTAAGGGGGGCTTACCACCTCATCCGAGTAAGAGCTGGTGATGAATGGAAAACAGCGTTTAGAACCCGATTCGGATTGTTCGAATACCAAGTGATGCCCTATGGACTGTGCAATGCTCCGGCTGCATTTCAGCATTTTATAAACGATTTTCTCAGTGAATTCACAGACCAATGTGCAATAGTTTATATCGACGATATTTTGATTTATTCCATTGATGCACAAGAACATCGGAATCAAGTGCAAATAATTCTACAGAAGCTTAGAGAGAACAAGCTGTTTGTCAAGCTGGAAAAATGTGCTTTTAAAGTCACTGAAGTTGAGTTCCTGGGCTTTGTGATCTCGCAGTCAGGTATCCACATGGATAAACGGAAGATTCAGGCTGTTCTGGAATGGAAGTCCCCGACTAGTGTAAAAGAAGTACAAGCATACATTGGTTTTGCAAACTTCTATCGTAGGTTCATTAGCGAGTTCTCCCAGCGAATCCTTCCTCTCACTAGACTGCTGAGGAAAGGAGTACGATTTGAATGGTCTGAGGAAGCAGAATCGGCATTCAAGGCCTTAAAAGATGAATTTACTTCAGCTCCGATCCTTCTTCATGCGGACCCATCCGAGCCCTTCTATGTAGAAACGGATGCTTCGGATTTGGCCGTGGGAGGTGTACTTTCCCAAAGAAACAAGGAAACTGGTCAGCTACACCCCGTGGCTTACCGATCGAGGAAGTTGACCCCAGCAGAGATCAATTATACAATAACTGAGAAGGAACTATTAGCAATTAAGGATGCTTTCAAAGAATGGAGACACTACTTAATGGGAGCCCATCATGTTGTCACAGTTTACACTGACCATCGTAATTTGAAATTTTTAAAATCAGCCAGGACCTTAACACCTCGGCAACTTCGTTGGTCATTGTACTTCGCCGACTATGACTTCGTCATTACCTACAGGCCGGGAGCTCAAAACGGAAAGGCAGATGCCTTGTCCCGAATGGGAACAGGAGAGGAAAAAGAGCAGATTAAGACACAAGCAATCATTCCCGATTCTAAAGTAATCGGCGCAGTAGACTCCTTGAGCGTAAAAGAGCAAATTGTTCAAGTTATATCGCCTGAAAAAATGCTGGAGTGGGTACAACAAGGAGATGGAAGAGACATTATAGATGGATTACCCTATCAGACAAAAGCTTTGTATTTACCCACCTCAACACTACAGAGACAAGCCATGAATGAATGCCATGACCATCTGTTGGCTGGTCACAAAGGAGAACTAAAGACTTTGGACTTAGTTAAAAGGAAGTATTGGTGGCCACACATGAACAAGGACATTGAACAATATGTAAAAACATGTGAGATCTGTGCGCAGGGAAAATCAGAACGGCAAGCACCCAAGGGATTACTACAGCCCTTGCCCATTCCTCCTTTCCCCTGGCACACAGTCACCTTAGATTTGATAACTGACCTTCCCACTTGTCAAGGGTGTAATACCATCCTAGTGGTAGTGGATGCATCCACCAAGATGGCGCATTTTGTAGCTTTGAAAGGAATTCCAACTGCTAGGCAGTTAGCAGCTCATTTTAGTGCACAAGTGGTGAGATTACACGGAATTCCTGAGGTCATGATATCTGACCGAGGGACTCAATTTGTGTCTCATTTCTGGAAGGCCTTTATGAAGGGGCTTGGAGTTGAGACACGTTTTTCCACCAGTTTTCACCCAAAGACTGATGGACAGACCAAACGAGTGAACCAGGAAGTAGAGCAGTATTTAAGGCTATTCACGTTGAAACAGGGTGGGGAATGGCTGGACTATTTATGGAATGCAGAATTTACTTATAATAACGCAAAAAATGTGTCCACTGGTTATTCACCATTCTATTTGAATTATGGCAAACACCCGAATTCCACAGTGCACGATATTCACATCTCAGTCCCGGCAGTTCAGGATTTAGTAACTCACTTACAGCAGGTACATGAAGATGCATCCAAGAATTTAGAGCAGGCTAAAAACATAAGAAGTATGCTGACAAGAAAAGGAGAGATTCCCCAGATTTGGAAGTAGGTGATGAGGTTTGGTTAAATACCAAGAATCTTCGACTAAAGTGCAGTCGAATGTTTCAGCCTAGATTCATAGGGCCATATCCCATTGCGGAACAGCTCAATCCAGTAACCTTTAAACTGACTTTACCCGCTAAGCAAAAAATTCACCCAGTTTTCCATGTCTCCTTATTAAAGAAATCAGTTGTTGGGTTGCGGAGAGAAGGAGTTCCACCACCTATTCAGTTGGAAACTGGATTAGAATTTGAGGTCAAGGACATTCTGGATTCCAAATTTGTAAGAAGGAAACTGTACTATCTAGTGGACTGGAAAGGCTATGGGCCAGAGGAACGGTCCTGGGAGTTAGAGTCTGATGTTCATGCTCCTAGGTTGGTACGTCTCTTTCACCAAAGAAATCCTACCAAACCCAGACCAGGAGGACCCTCTTTGGTAGGGGGTACTGTCTGGATCCCTCCTCCCTGTAAGCTTGGTGCTGATTCGAAATGCTTAAAGACTAGAAAACGGGGCACCAGCCGTGACATCACATGGTCCCATTTATGGAATGCGTGGAATGCTAGGTTAGCAGTCTAACCTCTTCCAGCGCGTGATTGGGAGTCCAGGTGCAGCGCGCGCTCCTTCGGAACTGCGCACTTCACTAAAGAATCTTGTCATGGAGGTCGCGTCTGAAGAGTGTTCCTGAAAATAAATTCGAAGTAAACGTCTACCAGCGAGCCAAGTGTGTATTTGGGGCTTCACAGTTTTGTCCTTGCTGTGACTCGGCAGAGAGGCTCGGCAAGCGTTTCCAGGCTGAGTTTGTTTTCGGAGTTGAAACTTGAGCTCAGTTATTAAAGTGTCAGCGAGGAGCACAGACCCAGAGCTGAAAATTCCTGTCAACTGATCTACAGATAAGTGGAGAGAGAGAGAGAGAATTTGGGAGAACAGTTAGAGCAGAAAAGAACCCAGAGCTAAGTGGAGAGGTTTTCTGTTTTCAGTACCTATCGAAGTGACTGTATACATTATTAAGCAACGTATCATCTACAATGAAATGAAGTGAGCTATTGAAAATTATTAGAGACTTGCTCACCTGTTGTTTCTTACTGTTCGCTGAACCTACGCTAGGCAGAAGCTTCTAGCACAATCTAGAAAGATATAGGGACAGTGTTAGAGAGGTCTCAGTACCAGTAACAAGATATATAAGAAGAAGAAGGAAAGAAGACTTACCTGAAAAGAATGGGAATGAGAATAATTCACCTAGTTCAGGAAAAGGCACTCTGTAAATAACACTGGTAGGTTGAGAGAGAAATAATAATAAAAAAAACCAAGGTACAGAGTATAGAGTAAGAGACAATAACCAATCTATTATTTTACAGAAGTTAGTTCCCACAACAACAAGCTCAACTACAAGAAGGAAGTTAGGAGATAGAGCTGAATATCTGGAAACACAAAATAGGCAGTCTACTCCAAGAACTATACTTCAGAAATAGAAGAGCAGCAGGTCATTACAGATTCTCGGGTAGGTTATCCTAGAAGGGGTGATAGGGAAGCCAGAGTAGATCACAGGTACATTGAAATTATTGTCTTGTATATGTTTAGTATTACTAGGGTTCTTCGAGAGGCTGATAGATAGCTGATTGAAGATTCCAACGGAACTCCAGAGGATCAGGACCAGACTCTTCTGTTTTTCTCTTTATTATTTTATCCAATTTCCCCCTTCCCCCTTCCCCCTTTCTAATCAGTTGGAGTCATGATTTCATTCTGATTCTGATCGGTTGGAAGTGGGAGTCGGGAAGCTAGCATCTTCTGTTCCTGTGCAAGTCTTCGAGAGGAAAGAGTTGGTAAGTGAGTGGACTCTGACACCCTTGTATCAAGGTGCAAGGGTGCCTGAGTTGACTTTCTTCTGCACTTTGTACCTCTGCACTGGCAGAAAGGACAGGAATTCACTGTGCATTGTAGATTGCATTCCTGCCCTTTTATTTGAGGGAGGGCAGCACAGCTGGAAGACTTGGGGCACTGCCCTATGCCAACATAATGTAAATATGCCTCAACAATTCATGTTATATTTCATCTCCACAGTTTCTACAGCAGGAGTGGAGGTGGTTTCAATGTGAGACTCAAGGACTATCATCCCAAATGAAACACCTCTGTGTGTTGGAACCTACTGTGGAGGGGAACGAACAGTGTTTAATACCAGCATATTTTGGCACCATCTTGAAACTAGGATTAGATGTCAAGTCTTCTACTGCCATTGCTAAAACCTTCAAACTGGTATGCGTATTACAGAGGAGTTTAGGTGACTCCATAGCTTCTGCCCATTTCAGTGAATTGCTTACCTTGTTGTGGGTCTGTCACAGTATTTTATAACATTCACTAACTTTACTGATCCTATTTCTAAGGGCTACAAATGCTTGCAGATTGGGGAATAAAAGCAGGAAGATATTGTGAGGCCTTTTCTTAGGGTACATGTGCAACAGGTGGCTAGTGGCCAGTATCTGTGGTGACTACTGTTCACCAAATATGTTCAGTCTATATTTAAATTGCATTTGAATTACCAGGGTACTCACTTATCTCCTCAAGGATAGTAACAGAATGAAGTTAAAGCTAAGTATTGGAAGCAGTAAATGGTTTAAAACCAAATTCTACAAACTCAGGACCTCATTTACAACATTGTTGGGCAAGCTGCGCTGCAAAACCTCTTGCTGCGCTGCCCTGTGCCAAAAGGGAAGGGCAAGAATGCACCATATTAATGAAATACAGTGCATTTCAGTCCTTTGTTTGCTGTACTGGTGCACAAATTGGTGCCTAGGGCTAACACAGCACCATGAGGCAAGGGTGTCTGCATTGTTGGCATGATTATTTTTTTCATGAAGGGACACCTTCTTCCATAAAAACAATCCATGGCAGCATTTTCCTCTTTCTATGTGTGCTGCATGCAGTACATATAGAAAGAGAAAAAAAAGAAGAGAAATACAAATGTTCTCCTCATTACGCCTCCCCTGAAGAGGCACACAGTTTTGACGCATTCCCTGGTTTATAGATCCATGCAAATTTCTGAACGTGGGAAAATCCATTGCAACACTTCTGGAATGTCTTCTTGATGTACAGTAAGGCAAGGGTGATTTTGCATCACATCATAAATATGATTGAGGGGTCTGAGCAACCAGAGCATCATAAAAAGTGAAGCTCCAGCTGTACACACCACTTGTAATTGAGGCCCTAAGTGTCTGGTGATGATTGTACTTCTGATAATCAACCCCCAGAATATAACTGTAGAAGGATTTTGAGGGACAAAATGTTAAAAAAGTTAAGAGAAGTTTAGATGTACTGTTCCTAAATCCACATCTAAGTATCTTCCAGGTATAGTTATGTTGAGTTAAGTATAAACAAATCTAGATTTAGTTTACCTGTCAATATTTTATTTTTTGAAAAATTGTCCTCAATATTGTGTCCCATTGAGGTCTGGGGTCGATATTCAGGTTGCACACCTCTGGTGATATCGAAGAGCCTGATTTAGAGTTCGGCTGACAGGTTACTCTGCACAAACAATATAGACATATTGTCCTCTGTATTACAAGTGAAGTATATTTAATGGCACTTGTAATATGGCAGACAGGATTTCTGTAATATTTGTGAAGGTGTCAGCCGAACTCTAAATCATGCACTTTATCTTTTAAGAAACTCAGAGTCAAATTTGTAGAAGGGCAGTATGGAATAAACCCCTAAATTGTGCACCGTTAATTGTAGTCCCCCAAATACATTATTCCCCTGTCCTCACTCTGCCAGTATCAATGGAGCCCTCAGTCACAACCCCATACCTTACATTGTATCTCCATGAAAAAGGGTTTGTGAATACCTAAGATCTAAATATATAGTATAGTAATTGTTAGATCTAATTGCTGAATAAGATTATTTGTTTTGTAACACAACAGGAACATGTTGGTTGGTTTGGTAAATTTTTGTGGTTGAGGCTATGTCCTGGACTTCATAAGACCAATCAATCTGCCATATGCATTACAGGTCAAAAAACAGTGAGAGTTTTAGCCTTTAAAAGTCAGACAGTTTGTTTTAGAGCATTTGCTACAGGTGAGTATTTAAAGGTGTCAGTGAGATGAAACACATTATGTTCCATGTAATAGGAAGATATGTAATTCAACATCTAGACATGAATAAATTGAACTCTGTTCTTTACTAGCTGATGTCCTATATCCCCCAGGTCTTCATTTGAAAATGCTCAGATGCCTGACTAAGTTCTCCTCTGATATATCAGAGTTATAGAAAATAAGAGTTTGCCAAAATGAAAATGCAGCATGGGATACCTTGCACTTGTCACTGTAGTGCATGCTATCAATAAGCTGAATACTTCCCAAAAGCATTTTCTTCTGTGGCAAATTTGCTTTATTGAAAATTTTCTGGATACTCTTTCTGCTGGTATGAAGACTGTGTACCCCATTATACTCCTTATTAATGCCCAATGGTATATGTTGTGGCCCTAAAATTTGTATTGGTCAAATTGATTTCACCCAATTGTTCTATTTAACTTTCCTAGATGTTCACAGTTGGTGACATAGAAAAGGTACCAATGACATGGAAGCTTATTGTCATATGTGAACTGCAATGTGTACACCACCCACAAATGTGACAAAAATATATGGCTGCCAGGAACACCACTGTGTTCTACCTGGGCTGCAGTTGAAAGTTACTACTGTAACCCTTTGCAAGAAAAAGTGCCTTTGCAATGTAGGAAATTATTTTTTATGTGTTTACAAGTTATAACTAAATTCTATTTTGTATGCCTACTTGAGTGTGGCGACTATATAAAAAGTAACACACTATTCATTTTAAAAGCATGCCCTCACAAGGACTGAAGGCCTAAAGTCTATTTTACTGTGCAGGTAGAGCCACATGTTACATATGACAGACCTATGCATGCTTAAAATATTTACCTTAAATTTTACTCCTGGGATAATGTTTGTAAAGTCCTTCAGCATGTCTTACTTAATTTTCAAAATCTGATTAAAAGGTTAAATAATTTTGAATAACATAAGCAGAAAAATACCTTGATCAACATTTATTTTAGAGTGCATAAGCTGGGATGTGCTTAAAGCCAGGACTGGGTAAAATTGAAATTGCAGCAGCATAATTAATGTCATCTCTGGAACTTCGCATTATGTTTGTAGTGCAAAAGTCCTCAGAATGATGCCATTATGCCACGTTATGTTATGTTAAACAGTGATTTATAGAGCGCTCAGCTACTCAGCAGAGTGTCCCGGTGCTATGACAGTAGAACCTAGATGCAAGGGCAATGTTCCAAAACTTAAACTGAGCGGGAGCATCCTAGTTTTTTATTGTTTTTTAAACTCCAAGAGGAAGGTAGACTGTCTCAAAAAGAGAGGCAAAGTGTTCCAAGCACGAGCTACTTGTACCTGGAAAGACTGTCATCCACAGCGTGCTCTAAAGAACCTTGGCATCAAGATGAAATGTTGTTGTGCTGACCTGAGCGATCTGCACGGGGTGTAATAGAGAACTCTTTTATGCAGATAGTGAGCCCCTAGCCAGTGCAGAGCTTTAAAAGCAAGCGTTAGTGCTTTGAAGAGAATCCTACACCGGACCGGGAGCCAGTGCAAATTCTGCAAATGAGGAGAAATCCGTTCTCTGGCTCCTAACTTCAGGACCGCTCTGGCCGCAGAATTCTGCATGACCTACAGTCTGCTCAGTAAACCCTCCTGTATGCCAAGATACAAAATATTGACATAATCCAAATGAGAAGTAATAAGGGCCTGCACCTCCATATTTCTATATATCATTGGTAGGAGATAGAGAAATTTCCGGATCTTTTTTAGTAAGCCAAACAAGTACCCGTCACAGTCTGGACTTGTGTTTTCATAGATAGCCAATCATAAATTTTCACCCCCAGATTTTTTACCATATTGACAGCCATCAAAGGTGGCGACATTTCGTCAGGCCACTAATGATTCCAAGTGTCCAACGGAGGGGTGCCGAAGAAAATGATCTCTGATTTCTACGGATTACATTTGAGTTGGTGCGATTGAAACCGGAGAAATACTTTAGCCAAGCAATCTCTGATCTTCTGACCTCTAAAATCATCACCTTTCGCACAGGTGAACAACAACTGCGTGTTGTCGGCAAAATATATAATCTTTGCATCCCCTACCTCTGCCAACTTTGCAAGGGAGGACATGTACAGATTAAATAATACAGGGTTCAAAACTGAGCCCTGGGGGACCCCCACGTTAAGGGGCGGGATCCTAGCAGAAAAAGGCGGAGACCAAACCTCCTGCTTTCTGTCCTTTAAAAAGGAGGCAAACCATTTCAGCAACGTGCCACCAAAACCACACTGCTGCCATATCTGCAACAGGCGATCATGGAGCACGGTGTCGAAAGCTGCCAAAAGATCTAAAAGAATCAGGACAGCTTTTCCTCCCTTATCAAGGGTTTCTTTGATGGTCTCTGGGACCTCAAGTAGAGCTGTCTCCGTGCTGAAATTAGAGCGAAACCCTGATTGACTAGCATGGAGGAGGTCGTTAGTTTCAGCATAGTTGGAAACTACTGAATGTACATGCTTTTTCAGCGTTTTAGCAAATAATGAGAGATGATATTTACTGTTGGATTCAGTATCTCTGCCATCTTGGCTAAAAATGTGGCATGACATGGGTCAGACGGGGAGCCGAACTTCAGGTCCTTCATTATATTTAAGGAAGATTCTAAATTAATCAGAGGAAAACAATACAGAGAAGTCTTTCCTATCGTGGTTTAGTCATAGTCATAGTCATAGTCTCTTGTATAGCGCACATATCACAGAAGTCTCAAGGCGCTTAGCAACAAACGACAACCTGGTATGAAAAGTGGCGGAGGAGAGGAGATCAATTAGGAAAGAGCCAGGTTCTCAAGCCCTTACGAAAAGCCTGATGGTTGGAAAGAGACTGCAGATGTGTAGGTAGTTTGTTCCATGATTGAGGGGCTAGGTAGGAGAAGGCTCTACAGCCCATCCTCGACGTTCTAGCCCTGGGCTGTACCAGAAGGATTTTAGTACTGGACCTTAAGGCTCTGGAGGGTTTATACCTGGCCACTTTCTCGACAAGACTATCTTGTCCCATGTCAGGCCAAATTTCCAGGTTTCCTGGATTCGATGGGTAGCCACCTGAAAATCTTCCGCAGTTTCCGTAGTATACCATAACAGATACCAGATACTTGGGTAATCTGAGCCTTCATTGAAAGGGCACAATCGAGTATTATTCCCAGATCACGGACCACCTCTTTGGGCTCTGGACATGGTCCCAATTCTGTAGTAGAGAACAACAATATCCAGGCAATAAGGGATAAGAATAATCTGGCAGAAAAACAACAATGTAGTGCAATAATATATAAACACAAATAAAAGAAAGCGAGATAACCATTAATTATAATCACATATAAAATTTAATACCATAGATACAAATTGATAAAAAATTTTACATTATTAACATCAAATATAAAATGACATTAAGAGAGAACAGATAGACTAATCTCTTTATCTCCAAAGAAGAGGTGTAAACTGTGATGGCTTCCACTGCTGATAGTTAGGGTCGATGTCAAATGCCAATTCTGTAGGCCACCAGTCGTGTGACCACTGTGTCTTTGCCTTACCAAATAGCATAATTTCAGTTTTACTGAAATTAAGTTGAAGTTTATTATCATTCATCCATTCGCTGATATGGATCATGCATCTCTTAATTCTGGTGCAGGTGTCAGAAGCATCTGGACTACAGGTTTGACAGTGTACAGAAGGGGAATCCTTATTGACTAATCCATCCGCTAATCTAAAAGAGGATTGGATCTCTGTGATTTTAGTACAAAAAAGCTACCTAATTGGTTGATCCAATCCGCAGTAAAGGAGGAATGAATAGCTCCCGCATTGGGTGACGAGCAGATCTTCACTACGTTAAAGAGTTCTCAACTTTTATTCCCAGTGCATTCAATTTTACGAGTGAAAAAAGACTTATTTTCCTCCTGTATCGTTTTGTGGTAAATTCTTATTGTTTGCTTACATTTTTCTTTCTGTTCCTTACTAAAATCTCTCCTCCGAACTCTTTCCAACCGTTTACAGTCTTTCTTAGTCTGCAACAAAGTGGCGTTAAACCACAGTGCTGACCTTCTAGCCAATATCGCTGAGCATACAGTCAGGGGTGCTAAGGTTCTAATGCCACAGCTAACCCAACTTTCTAGGGACTCCACATCCCATTCAATATTTCCTCATAACACCAGAGGATGCCTGTCTAATTCCTCTTTAAAAGCATCTGGTGTTATTTTGTGCAGTGGTCTAGAAGAAGTCACTACCTGCCTCACTTGGGATTGTCGCGGTTTGAGAAATTTCTGGATCTCAAAACTGATCAGGAAATGTTCCAACCAAGGCAGGGGTAGGGAAGCTTCAATTTGGACAGGAGAGTTCATAAAAATTTGATCTAAAGTATGTCTCTTACTGTGAGTCTGAGATGTCACGTATGGCCAGAGATTCCATGATTTCATGGACTCCAGTAAAGCGGAAGCATCTGCCCTCTCCTGGTCGTCTAAATGAATACGTCAGGTATTTACGTGTGATTTATGTAAAAGGTTATCGCTAAACGCAAGACTCACAGTAAAAATGTACTGAAAATGCATGCGGACACCAGAACATGAGCTACTGTAGTCGGGGGTGTTTTGTTTAAATGCACCCTTGAAATAAAAATGTGCATGAGGATTTATTTTACACTAAAAAATATTCAAAATGGTGGATTTTCATTTCACATAATTATGCATTATTTTGTCAACATTTCACATAACTATGCAAAACTGAATTACATGAGTTTCGCTCAAAGCTTCAAATCAGTTGTGCCATCCATAGTATGGCAAGAACTGGAATGCATATCCCTGCCTTGGAGAGTTAATGACTCTGGTCGGAAGGCAATGGCCTGACTGTAAACCAAGGAAGGCCAAGGAGTTGTTAACTGCTTAGCCAGGATGAGTTATCTGGAAGTGGACAGGGACAGTTGGCAAAATAAAGGGCTGCCATAGCACTATGTCCTTTTACTTGAAGATGCTATCGAGGGCTTCTCCTATTCATGCCCAGGGCAGTCTTAGACAGTACGTCTCCAATCAAAGTGGGGATGAGAACTAGTTTGGACCCTGTTAGATGGGAGGAAAGCTCATCAAAATAGGGGCGTGGCCAAGAACTTGAAGATAGGCCTGCCTTGTTACAGAATATTTCTGCCATATTGAAAGAAGATCTCCTGGGTAAATTTACATTAAGTCAAAGAGGAAGTGTTGCCAAAGAATGTGGGGGGGAATTCAGAGAATAGTTACGATTGTGTGGCAGAATTTCTCCAATCCCTGGTTAGTGCACAGAAGAAATCTGAATATTTCTGGAGCTGGGAAGGCTCGACCTCAAGAAGAAGGTACTGCTGGAAAAAGACTTCTGACTCCTGCTGGAAAAGGAGCACACTCAAAGACTGAAAGATGTGGGATTCAAATACTCCTACCTCCTGCTGGTACCTAGGAACAGGAACTGCTTTTAAAGGAATGAGAGGATGGCCTCCCGTTGGCATTCTTAGGAGACACAAAAACCCGAATCACTCTTGTTTCCATCATAGCCCAGCTGACCCCAGAGAACAGGATCCTGCAGGAGACATGCTTAAAGAGAGATCTGATGCAAAGAAACCTGCCCTGAGGAGCTAGGAGAGGCAGGACTCCAAGCAGTGGGTGAAAAGTGGAACTTAGTCATTTGTTCAACCTCCACAAGCCTGAACCAAGATGCTCAGGTCCGACCACGGAGGTCACACCCTAGGCAGGCAAGCACACAATAATTGTCTCACTCAGAGGTTTTTGCTGCACTGAAAATATGTGCAGTTGGACCTCAGGGTATTCAGCCTGCCCAGATACAGTGTCCAGCCTTGCCTCGATGGAGTTATGTGAGACATTAATATCATGTCAGAAATATTGTGTCACCCAAATGTTGTCCAAAAATATTGTGCTGATGAGAAACTCATGGTACAGAATTTTGCAGGTAAGATTATCATGCTTGTAAGTGTTTCATATTTTGTTATAGTTTTACATCACATCAATTTGGTATTATTGTGCAATGTTTTATGATTTTATGAATTTTAAGTTAGTATGTTAATTTGCGTTGTCTGTATTCTTTAATAGGCATTCAATCACAAAAGGAGGGAGCTCCCCGCCTAGCATACCAGTACACAATTAGCCCAGATGCATTATGGAAAATGCAGTACATGATAACACTCACTTTAGTTGAAGGTCTTTTGCATCCGCCATTGTTGGTGTAGCCAGTGCTGTGTTTCTCTAGACATGTTCCAGGTTGTTATACCTCTTCAGTAGAGAGTAACAAGTGACATTTCAGGGTGTCAGCAATCCTGCTCACAGTCTTCACAGGTTTAGTCCCACTCTCAGAGCACAGGTGCATCTCAAATCTCATCCAATCGATATCTTCGGCCTTGAGCTAATAAACCGATGATTTTTGGCTGATGCACCTGCGTCCAGTGAGTAGTACAGAGATCTGAGAAGGCGTTGGGCAGCATTTCCAGAACCCCCAAAATGAAGTGCTGGTTTCTACTGAACAAGAACACCTATCCTGGCATAAGTGTAAAGAATACACACCACTGGTTACGCCAAAAAAGGGTGAAAAAAATAAGAAATGTTACTGAAGTGTTGTAGGACCTGCACTGGGACTTTCACCTAACCCTAGCAAGGAGATCAAAGAGCTGGGCTTTTGGTTCGATGCAAAGCTCACTATGCACCATCAAATAAACAAGGTGGCCACCCGTTGCTTTGGCCTACTTAGATATTTGAGGAAATACTATGGCGCTTATTTACAAAGGCCTTGCACCACTTTTGCGTCACTTTTTCCATGTTAAAAATGATGCAAAAGTAGTTGAAGGGCCTTGTAATTCTGCACCTATGGCTTTTACCTCTCTCCAATAACAACCTAACGTGCAAAAATGTTTTTCTTGTTCAGCCTCTCCCACATATTATTCACATGCTCACATACAGTGCATTCAAATCCTAAACCTTGTTTTTAGCAATAATATCTCTTCCTTTATTGAAAAAGTGATTATATATACACCAATAAAAGTATTACAAAACAAAACAATTCATAAATGATTCATATATCTTTTTTTACAACGGAGCTCGTTAGCAGTGTTATACTGGATTATCACCCATCTATGAATTGAGCCTTTGTCTCTACACCAATTATAGTTTGTCAAATATTTGACATTTCTTTGTGGGCAAAGATCCACATTCCATATGTGTTCACTGTTTCAAATGTAATGGTAAACAATCGTATGCAGATAATATATCTAGCAGTAAGACTCCTATGTACAAACATACATAAAAAACAAAATATATTAAAAAAATGGTTATACATGCAAAATAGTTGTCCTCTCTCCACCCACAAGATGATAGTGCAGGGTTTGATTATTCCCAGATAGCAATGGCAATGTTCTTTACCTAGGAGCTATCGAATCCGCATTACATAGGCTTCCGATTGTTCAGAATGCTGCAGCTCAGCTTTTAGATCATATTCCAAAATCTGTCTCAGTTTCTTCTCATTTACAAACTCATCATTGTGTCTCTACTCATAAATGCAACCAGTTCAAAATCTTGTGCTGAATGCAAAATGGTGTGTTTTGTTGTGGACCTGGCTATTTATGATCTGCAGTTCATCCTTACATATTAAACTGTGCTCTTTGTTCAAGCAGTCAGAATCTCGCTGTGATTCCCTGAGTGAAGTTACTGAAAGGTGGGCAGTCTTTTTCCTTCTTGGGCCCCACGTTGCTAAACATTCTTCCTTAGAAGCTTTGTGTATGTACCTCATTTGTGGAGTTTAGAAAACTACTTAATACTAATTATTCCTCTCTTGGGGCCTCATTAGGATGGCGTGCGGACTTTGCCCGCCGGCCCTCCCATCGGAAAGGGGACCGCCCGCCTTAAGGGCGGGGGTCCCGATGTTGGCATTAGGATGTGCCCACCACAGTGGCGGGCGCATCACTCATTTTTAACATTGTGGCGGGCGGTCTCCCTGCACCTCCCGCTACAATGTTAAAAATGCATGCATGCATTTGCATACACGAAGCGGCAGGCACCGTGCGGTGCCTGCTGCTTCGTGTATGCAAATGCTGGCGGGTACCACAGGTATCCCCCCCGTGTGCACCCCCACCCCTCCTTTACTCTGGGGTCCCGCAGGGGGCCCCCAGAGTGAAGACCACATGCCTTCCCGTGGCGGCATCACCGACACGGAAAGGCATCAGATTGGGCCCATCATAATATGGCTGGCGGTGTCTGATAGACACCGCCATCTTATAAAAACAAAACTCCTTCTCCTGAGTTTGGCAAATGGTTGTTGATGTTAGATTCCCCTGGGGGACGTTTACATCTATCGGAAAGATTACAATATTGCGTAGGTTACCAAATTTACAACTTAGTTTGTGTAGGACCCAAGAGTATCATGAAAACAATACATACACAAAAGTATAAAAGTTTCATTCATTTATTCGAAAAGTTTAAAAATAATGATAACACATTTTTACATTAAACAACCTTATGCACATTCGTTTTTGCTGTTAGTCAGCTATTTATAAAAAAACGTCAATGTTTAAAAAATGCTGTTTGGGCATTGTTACACAAATCTACATGTACATCGTATTTATTAATCAATAATATGTCTTAGGAACAAACTGTTGACGCGTCGTTTCGGTGCCACTATTAATCTTGCACCTTGTTCATTGTTTAATCATATCTATAAAAACATATCAAAATACATTTCATTAGGTCCAATAATTTTTGTTTAACATTTGCATATTGATTCATACACATTTTAATTAATCTCCTAATCTCCTAACATTTGGTAACATCAACATTTTGTAATCCAGGATCTATTACCTCCCTGTTCTGTATTACTAAATTCCCACACCTTAGTATGACTGAGAGGGAATATCTGACTAGCATGATGTTTTTGTATATATCTCACTGGGATACGGTGTTTTCGCTTTATTTTTGTAGGACACAAATGGGCTGTGTATAGAGTTAACATAGAGGACCATCAGGTTTTAATTCCTTCTTTAATGTATCGTCCCATCCATGTGTATTTCTATCATCTTACCCAGGTTAGTTCTTTCCTGGCTCTGTCTTATCGTTTTTTTTTAGCACGTTCTCATCCGCTCTTGTATTATCTTAAGGAAGTTTTGATTTCTTTCCTCTTCTTTGTTCTGGGAGAGAAAGTACCTTATTCTTGGTTACCCTGTTTTTCATGCCATTTCCTCTAATTTAGTAAAATATAATTCATATTTTTTACCTTGTATTTTAATTTCGTTGGTACTCCACTCGGGTTAAGTAAAAATGGACCAACTTCAACCCTATCAAAAATAAAGAAACATCTTTTTTGTAAGGTATTTTCCTTTTTATCTCATTTCTAGGGTTGTTCAATTTCGTTGGTACTCCCCCCTAGTTAGATAAAAGTGGACCGACTTGAATCTTAGCCAAACATAGAAACATTTTAACCCCTCCCCTGCTGATGACGGAACCGCTCTGTCATCAGCTGCGGTGGGCTGTGCTGATGACGGAGAGGTTCCGTCATGGCCCGCCCGATGCTCCTGCGTGGGGCGTGTTCCGCTCCTGCGCTGAGCGTTCTATTGAGCGGGCGGGGCCATGACGGAACCGCTCCGTCATAAGCACAGCGCAACCGAAACTGGTGACGGAGCGGTTCCGTCACCAGCATGCGCCCGCCGCATTTCCGCCCGGCCCCCATAGCACTGCGGCGGAATAGCCGCCGCAGTGAAGGGGTTAATGAGGAATTGCTTATTTAACTCATTTCTAAGGTTGGTCACCACTATCCAACAACCTTCTGTCTCTGTTGATTTTAAAATTGAAATGAAAAATAAAAGGCTTACCGGTCCTATTTTTTAAGCATGGGCGTAAAATCCTTTCCGCTCGTGGAATTTGTGGATTTTCGGTAGATTCGCAATCCGCGAACTCTTGCGAATTTGCCGAAAATCCGCAAATTCGCACGCAGCGGATTTTTTTAGCTTGGTGATACAATATCGCGGCGCGCGGCGTTAACTTACCGTCATTCAGAGTTTGCCGAGTTGTTTTTCTCGATATTTTGCGAGTGCTGCGCAATTTTGGATCTTGCTGCGGGATCCCGTGGGAGTTTGGCGACCGCGATTACGTCATCGCGGCTTGCCACCTTGCACAGCGAGAGTTTGTCAACGTGAGTACGCCGTGATCACGTATCGCGGGAGTTCGCAATTGCGAACAGGTAGATGCGGCGGGCAGCAAAAATCTCGCACTCGCGAAATTACAAAATTTGCTATTCTGCACAAGAAATCCACCAGCAAGCAGCATAAACCTTCTGAAAATGATGATTTTTATCAGAAAAACTCCTCAGGTTGACATTTGCCTGCACTTTTTTTTGCAAGGAGTCCATTTTGGGGGGGGGGGGGATGGGAGGAAGGAAGTACCCCACAGTCTCCAACTTCCTGTTCCTGTCCAGCAGGCTCCTCCCAGTGCTGTGCTTTCTTCATGAGCTGGTCACTTTCATTCGGATCTTGACCTGGAAGGATTACTTTTTGTGGATGCTGCTGGATATTTGGATTTGAGGCCTTTTTGACTTTCTTTGGATCACTTTTGGATTAGAAATTTCACAAGTAAGTTTGTTTGGGGCATTACAGTTGTTGCAACTACAATTTTGGAATATTCGATTTTTGGGCTGTTCTTGGGGCCTTTTGCCCAGGGGTAGTGAGTGGTGCATGGACTGAGTCTTTCTGTGGGGTCTCTTTAATGTAAACATCATGGAGGGCATGGATGGCATGGGATTGTGCTGATTTTTGTGTGTTTTTCGATTTTTTTGGCTGCTGTTTGGGCCTTTTGCTCAGGGGTAGTGAGTAGTGCATGGACTGAGTCTTTCTGTGGGGTCTCTCTAATGTAAACATCATGGAGGGCATGGATGGCATGGGATTGTGGTGATTTTTGTGTGTTTTTCGATTTTTTGGGGTGTTGATGGGGACTGGCCATGTGGGTGAGGGCCATTTTGAGTGCTGGTACAGGCAGGCCCTGGCCATGTGCTGGGGGGCAAGGGGCCATTTTGAATGCAGGCAGTGTTCTCAGGCCTGCACCCATTTTGCCTATCTTTCATCCATTATGCCCAGGGGTAGTGAGTGGTGCATGGGCCTAGTCTTTCTGTGGGGTGTCTTGAATTTAAACATCATTGAGGGCATGGATGGCATGGGATTGTGCTGATTTAAGTGTGTTTTTCGATTTTTTTGGCTTCTGTTGGGGCCTTTTGCCCAGGGCTAGTGAGTGGTGCATGGGCCTACTCATTCTGTTGGGTGTCTTGAATTTAAACATCATTGAGGGCATGGATTGCATGGGATTGTGCTGATTTTTGTGTGTTTTTCGATTTTTTTTGGCTGCTGTTGGGGCCTTTTGCCCAGGGGCAGTGAGTGGTGCATGGACTGAGTCTTTATGTGCGGTCTCTTTAATGTAAACATCATTGAGGGCATGGATGGCATGGGATTGTGCTTTTTTTTAACTTTTTGGGGGTGTTGTTGGGACTGGCCATGTGGGTGGGGGCCATTTTGAGTGTTGGTACAGGCAGGCCATGTGTTGGGGGCAAGGGGCCATTTTGAATGCAGGCAGTGTTCTCAGACCTGCACCCATTTTGCCTAGCTTTCATCCATTATGCCCAGGGGTAGTGAGTGGTGCATGGGCCTAGTCTTTCTGTGGGGTGTCTTGAATGTAAACATCATTGAGGGCATGGATGGCATGGGATTGTGCTGATTTTTGTGTGTTTTTCTATTTTTTTGGCTGATGTTGGGGCCTTTTGCCCAGGGCTAGTGAGTGGTGCATGGGCCAAGTTGTTCTTTTGGGTGTCTTGAATTTAAACATCATTGAGGGCATGGATGGCATGGGATTGTGCTGATTTTTGTGTGTTTTTCGATTTTTTTGGCTGCTGTTGGGGCCTTTTGCCCAGGGGTAGTGAGTGGTGCATGGACTGAGTCTTTCTGTGGGGTCTCTTTAATGTAATCATCATTGAGGGCATGGGTGGCATGGGATTGTGCTGTTTTTTATGTGTTTTTCAACTTTTTGGGGGTGTTGTTGGGACTGGCCATGTGGGTGGGAGCCATTTTGAGAGCTGGTACAGGCAGGCCCTGGCCATGTGCTGGGGGGCAAGGGGCCATTTTGAAGGCAGGCAGGGTTCTCCGGCCTGCACCCATTTTGCCTAGCTTTCATCCATTATGCCCCGGGGTACTTAGTGGTGCATGGGCCTAGACTTTCTGTGGGGTGTCTTGAATTTAAACATCATTGAGGGCATGGATGGCATGGGATTGTGCTGTTTTTGTATGTGTTTTTCGACTTTTTGGGGGTGTTGTTGGGACTGGCCATGTGGGTGAGGCCCTTTTGAGTGCTGGTACAGGCAGGCCATGTGCTGGGGGCAAGGGGCCATTTTGAATGCAGGCAGTGTTCTCAGGCCTGTACCCATTTTGCCTAGCTTTCATCCATTATGCCCAGGGGTAGTGATTGGTGCATGGGCCTAGTCTTTCTGTGGGTTGTCTTGAATTTAAACATCATTGAGGGCATGGATGGCATGGGATTGTGCTGATTTTTGTGTGTTTTTCGATTTTTTGGGCTGCTGTTGAGGCCTTTTGCCCAGGGGTAGTGAGTGGTGCATGGGCCTAGTTTTTCTGTTGGGTGTCTTGAATTTAAACATCATTGAGGGCATGGATGGCATGGGATTGTGCTGATTTTTGTGTGTTTTTCGATTTTTTTGGCTGCTGTTGGGGCCTTTTGCCCAGGGGTAGTGAGTGGTGCATGGACTGAGTCTTTCTGTGGGGTCTCTTTAATGTAAACATCATTGAGGGCATAAATGGCATGGGATTGTGCTGTTTTTTATATGTTTTTCGACTTTTTGGGGGTGTTGTTGGGACTGGCCATGTGGGTGTGGGCCATTGTGAGTGCTGGTACAGGCAGGCCATGTGCTGGGGGGCAAGGGGTCATTTTGAATGCAGGCAGTGTTCTCAGGCCTGCACCCATTTTGCCTAGCTTTCATCCATTATGCCCTGGAGTAGTGAGTGGTGCATGGGCCTAGTCTTTCTGTGGGGTGTCTTGAATTTAAACATCATTGAGGGCATGGATGGCATGGAATTGTGCTGATTTTTGTGTGTTTTTCGATTTTTTTGGCTGCTGTTGGGGCCTTTTGCCCAGGGCTAGTGAGTGGTGCATAGGTCTAGTCTTTCTGTTGGGTGTCATGAATTTAAACATCATTGATGGCATGGATGGCATAGGATTGTGCTGATTTTTGTGTGTTTTTCGATTTTTTTGGGCTGCTGCTGGGGCCTTTCACCCAGGGGTAGTGAGTGGTGCATGGACTGAGTCTTTCTGTGGGGTCTCTTTAATGTAATCATCATTGAGGGCATGGGTGGCATGGGATTGTGCTGTTTTTTATGTGTTTTTCAACTTTTTGGGGGTGTTGTTGGGACTGGCCATGTGGGTGGGAGCCATTTTGAGAGCTGGTACAGGCAGGCCCTGGCCATGTGCTGGGGGGCAAGGGGCCATTTTGAAGGCAGGCAGTGTTCTCCGGCCTGCACCCATTTTGCCTAGCTTTCATCCATTATGCCCCGGGGTACTTAGTGGTGCATGGGCCTAGACTTTCTGTAGGGTGTCTTGAATTTAAACATCATTGAGGGCATGGATGGCATGGGATTGTGCTGATTTGTACGTGTTTTTCAACTTTTTGGGGTGTATAACTGATGTTCCTCTGTCTTCCATTGCTTTTAGGTGCACAAGAGAACCACCAGTGCCAGGAAGAAGTCCTGCAGCGGTGTGTGTGCAGCATAAAGTCACGCGACGTCACGTCTGGCCACAGACAAGACGACTCTGCAACTCGTGCAACTGCGGCCTGCTGTTCTGACCTCTGAAGAAGATGGCCCCAAAAAAATTCCCCGTAGCTCCTCTAGCAAGAAAGTTGCCAGTAAGGAGCAGAAGAAGCAAGTTACCAAGGAGACTGGTGTGCCGTCTGCCACATTTTTTGGGAATAAAAAAAAAAAGTACGTCTGCAGCAGCAGCGGAATCTGCTGGGGACCAAGATGGGAGCAGCAACCCCGCTCCATTGGGCTCAGTGCCACCACCACCACGCCAACTTAAGTCCAAGCCCTTGAGTGCTGCAAAGGCACTTAGTCTAGTTGTTCAATCACCATCGACCAGTGATGTTGTCTCATTGCAAGAAAGTAGCAGCAATGTCCCTCAATCAACACAGGTTGTTGTAACTCATCTGACGAGTGTTCAACAACACAGCCGCAACAACAACCACATGTGTAAGTACAAGCCCAAGTACATGTGGAAGGAGAGGCAGCGCAAGGAGATGCGCAAGCGGAGGTGCATGGAGGGGCACAAGTGCCCACAACAGTTGTTCCTCCCGAAGTAGGGGCACATCAGGAAATCGACATTCAAGCCGAGGTATCATTTGAGGAAGCCACTCCTCCTGATCATTCATTGTCTTCCACATCCCTAGCAAGGAAAAGATCAAGGATGGTGTCTACATCTTCTTCAAGCCCCCTTCCTTCTGATGATATGGATTCAACTTGGGAACCACCACTGCCGTCTGAGAGTGAGGCACACCATGATCTGACAAAGGTAGCTAAGCGTAAAAGGAAGGCCCCCGAAACTCTCGTACTTATGGAGTGTGGTGCTGAAGAAGAAGTGGTTAATACTACTCCTGCTGATGAAAACTCTCACGACGATGACGCAGTCATCATACACGCCACTCCAGCCTCAGCGGGCATGCAGCAAACAGACATTTTGACCCTAGCCCGAAAAACTGCTGAGCGTGATGTTGTCTACGAGGAGGCAATGGGAACACCATCATTGGAGTTAACTAGTACAGCACCACCTACCGCTTCCATATTTTTTTCTCGCCAGAAGGGACGTTCATTTAGTGTTGGTGCAAGTGCACAACGTAGTAAAGTTCGGCAACACACATCCTCCACTTCATCTGGCATTAGCAGCATGACCACCAGTATCGCCTCCTCCGCCCCCCACAGACATTTCAAGTTCGCAGTTTGGGACTTCTTTAGTGTTTGCCCAAAAAGGGAAAACATAGCCATTTGTAGCATTTGTAAGCTTGCAGTTAGTCGTGGTAAGCTTGGTACCAACTATGGTACCGGAGGCCAGAGAGGTCATCTTGAGAGACAGCACACTGTCCAATGGAATGCGCACCTGAAGGAGATCAAGGAAGCCCGAATTGGAAGTCAACAAACTGTATACGTTGATGTTTCATCTGATGATGATGAGGAGGAAGAAGCGTCAAACACTTCACTTACACCCAGAACCCCTGTCAGCAGCACACCCCCTGTGAGCCACACTAAGAGTGTGGGAGAGAGTGAGACACCAATGCGAAAAAGTTCATCATCACCGAGCGTAACTGGGTCGAAGAAGTCATCATCATCATCCGGTAAAATCATGGTCCAGCCCACCATTAGAAGCATGTTGTTTTCAGAAGCGCCATTTGAACGCAACCACCCACTGACGCGTCTGTATAACACTAAGCTGGCTAAAATGCTAGCTCTGGACCTTCTCCCTTTTTCTTCTGTGGAAGGGGTTTTTTTCTTGAATTAGTGGCAACGCTCAGCCCTAAATGGAAGGTTCCTAGCCGGTTCTATTTTGCCAGAGTTGCAGTTACAGCACTACATGCAGATGTGCTGGAGGTGATTGGGGCAGCTGTGCAGAAGAGTGCTGTTTACACTATATATCTGACAACAGACATGTGGACCAGTGGCACAGGCACTGATTACATGTGCATCACTGCACACTGGGTCTCTTTTTCAGGAGTTACAGCAAAGCTAAGGGTAGGTGTTGACCCAGACAATGTTTTTAAAGCTGCTCGGAAACATGCAACACAAGTCATGTTTGCCATGGAGACAAGTCATACAGGAGAAAACATTTTGAAGGAGTTTAACACAAAGGTCTTTCAATGGCTGTCCCCAAAAAAACGCAAGATTGGTTATGTTTCCACGGATAATGGCGCCAATGTAGTTAAGGCCATGGAGCTGGGTAAATTTTTCAGAGTGCCGTGTTTGGCGCACTGTATAAACCTGGTTGTTAAAAAATTATTGAGTGAAGAAAGTCCAGTGTGCGAGTTACTGACCACCTGCCGAAGAATGTGCACACATTTCAGCCATTCTTTTAAGGCCCGGAAGCATCTGAGGGGCCTTCTACATGAACGTCGACTGCCAGTGAAAGCACTCATCCAGGAGGTGGCAACACGTTGGAACTCAACCTTCTACATGCTTGAGCGTCTGTATGAGCAGTTTACGGTAGTCGATCAGTATTTGTTAACACTGGGTACAGCTATGAAGGACCTGAGGCTAGATGTGGAGCAATGGGAGCTAGTTAAAAGCCTGACAGACATGCTTCGTCCTTTTGAGGTCTTCACGTGT
Source organism: Lissotriton vulgaris (assembly GCF_964263255.1). NCBI lineage: Eukaryota > Metazoa > Chordata > Amphibia > Caudata > Salamandridae > Lissotriton > Lissotriton vulgaris. The sequence goes on along the minus strand of NC_141687.1, from coordinate 1,913,466,692 downwards.
GCAGTCACCAGGGAGGACTGTAATTTGGGAAAAGCTATCCCACTGTTGCGCATGCTAGAGCACCAACTGAAGGCTTTGTCCTCTATGTTTCAAAAAGATGAAGAAAAGCAAGAAGCTTTTGTTTTGGCGGAGAAATTATTACAGCGCCTACTTGGCGATGAACGTCTTCAAATGATCTACTCAGAACAGCATTACATTTGTGCTACTATTCTGGATCCATTCTACAAAAAGGCACTGGCAGGCAGAGCATTCTTTGTTTTTGGTGACGCAGACGTTTTAATGTACAAACATTGGCTAGCTGTGTCAGCCATGAGGTTTGAAAGAGAACGGCAGCAAATTGAAGGAAAAGGCAGTACATCAGCATCAGCAGGCCATCCCGAGTCAAAATAATCCACTTCTGCACCTGTGGCTGTGGCAGATGTGACCTCTCAGCCGTTAAAGACACCAGCAACCGGATCATCCGCACCAGACACAACAGTAACATTGTGTGAAGAAGAGCATTGGCTAACTCAGCTTGGGTTTGCTTCTCAAAAGGTCCAGCAAAAAGTAAGCAAAGTGGAGAAATCGTGGAGAACCTTGAGTCGATGGTGCAGGACTATCTGAATGACTCAACAGAGGTCCATGTTCATGATGACCCATTGGCGTATTGGCATGAGAAAAAAGAATTGTGGCCAGAGATCTCCAACCTGGTTATAAACTACTTGTTGCCCACTCGCAAGCGTGTCTTCTGAACGTATTTTCAGTGCTGCTGGTGGCATTGTAACTTGCAAAAGGACCCGCCTCGCGCCCAAAAATGTGGAGAGGTTAACAATGATCAAGATGAATCAGCACCTCATACCACCAGATTACAAAGTACGAGAATACACGCCGGAAGAAGACGAGGAGGACACCAACTTAGATGAGGGAAATTCTTCTCTGTTAGGTGACCTACTCCCGCCTGAATTCGAAGAGTATGAGGACGAACTCTTCTTCCCTGACACCGAGCCCTGAAAATGAGCCAATGAATCAATAACTTTCTTTTTCGTCCTTATTCACTTTTATTCCTGTGTGTATGTCTTTCTTTGTTTTGCAAAGTCAATATAAATCAAAACATTAATCACCTAATCACAAAAACAAGCCCATCAGCAGAACTGTCTTCACTTATTTGCCTATTGATTTGAAGGTGCCGCAGTCTGCATTCCTCAGGTTCACAAGTTCACAAGAACATGCTTCTCTATCCTCCTCCTCCAGACTCCTATTTCCCTCAAAGCAGAGGGCTGGATTACGCCCAATGAAGAAAGACTCTGCACTTGTGGGGGTGTTCTACTTCTTTGCGGGTGAGTTGGCGGGTCTTGGGGCATTGCTGGGAAGGTCTTATACCGGATAAAAGTGGTTTGGACAAAATCAGACTTGAAAACGTTTTTGCCTTTTTGCTCACTATCATGTTTTCGGGGGCCTGTTTGGGGGGCTTCCTGGTGTTTGGTGGGTTTCGGGGTCCCCATTTTTGTACTTTTGCTTTTTGGCTGTTTGGGGGTCTTCTACTTGTTTTTGCCTGGGTTGATGGCTCTGGGGCCATTGCTGGGAAGGTCTAATACCGGATAAAAGTGGTTTGGACAAAATCCATGAGGAAAAAGTTTTTGCTTTTTCTGACATTTCGCTCAATTTAGCGTTTTCGGGGGCCTGTTTGGGGGCTTCCTGTGTTTGTGGGTGGGTTTCGGGGTCTGGGAGCTCTGCTGGGTATGGATACTTTTGATTGCAAGAGGTTTGAAGAAAATCCATGGTGGCAAAGGGGAGTTAGGGCCTAGCTGCAGAGCGCGCGCGGAGTGATTTTGGAAATTGCCCTGAAAATGACTGTCCCCATTTTTGTACTTTTGCTTTTTGGCTGTTTGGGGGTCTTCTACTTGTTTTCACCTGGGTTGACGCCTCTTGGGCCATTGCTGGGAAGGTCTCATACCGGATAAAAGTGGTTTGGACAAAATCCATGAGGAAAAAGTTTTTGCTTTTTCTGACATTTCGCTCAATTTAGCGTTTTCGGGGGCCTGTTTGGGGGGCTTCCTGGTGTTTGTGGGTGGGTTTCGGGGTCTGGGAGCACTGCTGGGTATGGATACTTTTGATTGCAAGAGGTTTGAAGGAAATCCATGGTGGCAAAGGGGAGTTAGGGCCTAGCTGCAGAGCGCGCGCGGAGTGATTTTGGAAATTGCCAGGAAAATGACTGTCCCCATTTTTGTACTTTTGCTTTTTGGCTGTTTGGGGGTCTTCTACTTGTTTTCGCCTGGGTTGACGCCTCTGGGGCCATTGCTGGGAAGTTCTAATACCGGATAAAAGTGGTTTGGACAAAATCCATGAGGAAAAAGTTTTTGCTTTTGCTGACATTTCGCTCAATTTAGCGTTTTCAGGGGCCTGTTTGGGGGGCTTCCTGGTGTTTTTGGGTGGGTTTCGGGGTCTGGGAGCACTACTGGGTATGGATACTTTTGATAGCAAGAGGTTTGAAGCAAATCCATGGTGGCAGAGGGAAGTTAGGGCCCAGCTGCAGAGCGCGCGCGGAGTGATTTTGGAAATTTGGCTGAAAATGACGAAGTCCCCATTTTGTAGTTTTGCTTTTTGGCTGTTTGGGGGTCTTCTATTTGTTTTCGCCTGGGTTGATGGCTCTGGGGCCATTGCTGGGAAGGTCTAATACCGGATAAAACTGGTTTGGACAAAATCTGAGGCAAATTTTTTTTGCGTTTTTGCTGACTTGCTTGTCTTTGAGGTGCTCTTTGGGGGGGTTCCGGGTGTTTGTGGGTGGGCTTTGGGGTCTGGGAGCACTGCTGGCACAGTCTAATTTTGATTGCATTTGTTTTTCAGGAAATCCATGGTGGAAATTGGGAGTTATGGCCTAGCTGCACAGCGCGTTTGGACAGAATTGGAAGAAAGCCGAAAAATATTGTAAGTATGAGATTTTCCATTTTTGCTTTTAGGCTGTTTGGGGGTGTTGTGCTTTTTTGCGGGTGGGTTGGCGGGTCTTGGGGCATTGCTGGGAAGGTCTAATACCGGATAAAAGTGGTTTTGACAAAATCCATGCTGAAAAGCCTTTTGGCATTTTTTGTAACTTAGGGTTTGTTAGGGTTAGCACTAGCAGCAGTATTCCATGTGTTTGGGGGTGTTCTAGATTTTTGCAACTGGGTTCTGGGGTCTTACAGCACTCGTGGGAATGTGTAATCCTGTTTGCAAATGGTTTGAAGAAAATCCATGGTGGGAAAGGGGAGATTTGGCCTAGTTAAAGAAATTGTTTGCCACTATTCTTAACTTAGGGCTTGTCAGGGTTAGCAATACAGTATTGTATTGCATGTGTTTGGGCGGGGGTTATAGATTTTTATGACTGGGTGGGGTCTTGGAAAACCTGTTGTAATGTCTAATTTTGATTGCAAGTCGTTTGAACATAATCCATGGTGGGAAAGGGGGATTTTGGGCATACTTTCTGAGTGCGTTTTGACATGATTTGAAATTAGGCCTCTGTGAGGTAGCAGCAGTATTCTGCACGTTTTTGGTAGGGTAATGTGGGGTGTTCTAGATTTTGGGAATTGTCATCTCTGAAAGTGACAGTATAATTTCTGCACTACACAGCGTGCCTTACATATTTTTTTCTCCGAGGTGTCTTTAACACTTACTGTTGTATTTTTCCATCATCAATTACAGGCAGGCTTTTACCCTGTGCCATTGATGTACTACTCAGGCTTACAATTAGCGATCCGCAAATCCGCATCAGGCAGGCAGTGGACAGTTTGTCTGGTCACCAAGATTGATCGACGGAGCATCCGATGGAATGAAGGAATACCGCGAATAAGAGGAATGGCTGGATGCATCGACTTCACAAATTCAACGGGACAACTACAAAAACCAGTAACAGTATCCAAAATATTCCTTATCTTTTAAATGATATTGTTGTGAACTTGAACTTACTTCTACAAGTGTGACTCTGTGCGTTTGTTTGATCTCTGCTTCAAATTCATCCCTCCCTCCAGCAATTAGATACATTTTTGCTACGTTTAACACTAATTTAATGTTCTAAGTGTTTCTTCTCTCTGAGGGCAGAGAGGCAAGTGAAATTGCGTAATGACTGCATCCCTGTACTGTCAACTTGTCTCTTCGTAGTTACTAGTAAGTTGCAGTAAGTAGTAGTACTACTTTTCAGTAACCTAACCATCCATTTACTACTTATGGCATACAGTAGTGCACTTCCTTTATGTCCCTTTCAAGATTTATCAATATCTTCTAATCCAAAAATTTGTTTCCCTTCGTTTGTTGTTTGACTGTCCATGCTGTGTTTTTTTTCCTCTCTACCAAACTTTCCCAAAAACCCCCATTCCCATCCAATTTTCAAACCCTAACCCTCTTCCCCCGGGCTGTGTGGTATTTCATTGAGGTGTGACTGATAACAACAATAAATTCCACACACTTGCTGGGGAGGATAAGGTCAAAGCAATCAGAAGTTCATGTGCGCCATCGTGGATTGATAAGAACATCCTCCTCCTACACGATGTTAACAACAATGAAATGATTAATGCTTACCTTACGTTGGCACTGCTTAGGCTGTACCGTACTATCTATTGTACTGTTTCTAATGCTACGCTCAGGCCACTCAATGTTTAATTTCTTCTTTTTTTCATATGGTGATACTGCCAGTGTGTACCACTACTGCTACCAGCACAACAATGATATTGCATCCGTCGAGGATTCAAGTCAACAACCAACCTTATTCACCAACCGTGATTTGCAAATCACAGGTAAGATAAGCATATTGGGGAGGTAGTAGAATAATGGGCTAGGACTAAGTTTGGAGGAGAGCAGAGACTAACAGTACTACTAGTAAAGTACAGTAGTAGGGCTACTGAATTGACTAACTCGGTTACTTGCATTTTGGTACATTTCAGGACAAGATGTTTCATTCATGCTGGTAATTTTGAAAAACCAAACGTCCATTAACCACCGCCACCCCCCACACAAAATAATATGAGCGCGTATACTGTGTTTTTGAATGAAAAGTATAATTATTAAGAAATATAAATTATGGATGTTGTTGTCGTCACAAAAATAGAATTACCCCAACTCACCCCCCTCCCAAACCAAACCAATGTCCAAAAATCAAAAGGTACCCTTTCCCAAAAACCCAATTCCCACCCCCCCAACAGTCTTTAAAAAAGGGACAAGGGACAGTCGCTTCCTCCGGTGGCGTTTGGACAGCTGGTGCTGCACGTCCCGCAGCTCTTTGCGGAGGTCCCGGAGCTGGTGCTGATGTTTTTCGGCCAACCGCTCCAGGTAGTCCACTCGCTTTCGGAGGCGGCGCTGGCGTACCATCCAGGCTCTGGGGGGGCAGCTGTTGTTTTTGCTGCTGTGCGGTGGCGGCGGGAGGCTTTCGGGCCACGGCTCCGTTTGGCTGAAGGCTTGTGGCTGGTGGACCCGGGGGCAGTGGAGGAGGATATACTGGAGGTTGTTGTAGTTTCCTCCTCATGCTCCCCAGCCCACAACCAACGATACTCGACACAGATAGCCTCCAGCTTACGGACCCTGGCCCGAACAGCCATCTCCTTACGGGTGAGCTTTTTGGGAGTAGTATCTATGAAAAAAGAAAGAAAAATACTGTAGCCAATAGTCTTTAACATAAAATCAAAATAATTCAACAGAAAGTTGACACTTAGTAACACCACCATCAGTAACACCAGCAAGTAGCAAACACAGTATAACATTTTGAAGATAACGGACCAGGTTTTTTTTGATTGTCGATCCACAACTGGCGCCTCCCGTATGTGACGTTATTTATAATTTCTAACCACTATTTTGAGGGTGCCCCAGATAGGAGGAAGAACCTAAACCTCCAATTAGGACCAAGATCCAAACATAATTGATACAGCAGGTATCTGTGCACAAGTCGCCTTTTACAGAGTAAATGCTGTTGGTAATCAAACAACACAACCAATAGACAAACAATGTGGAAGTAGTCTTGATAGAAGTTTTTCTTCAATTCAGATTTTATCTACCACACCCAGTCAACACGTGTTTCATCAGGGCTAGTAGCCCGCGACTTCATCAGGGCTCCCGCGGGCAGTGGTTCCAAAGCTATTGCCACAATGGCTAGGTGCTCTCAGCCGGTTCTAATTCCGACCCGGCTACCGGGTACTGTCGAGGTTCTCGCTGATTCGTCTCAGCCGTCTGTGTGATGGTTAATACCAAAGATGCGACACACCATAGGAGTATCCGTGTGAGCGGCAGGTTAAGCCGCACTGCTTTCCAGCGTCTCCGCGTGTAAATGCGGAAGTCAATTACAGTTTACACGCGGAGACGCTGTAAAGCTGAGACGGCTGAGACGAATCAGCGAGAACCTCCACAGTACACGGTAGCCGGGTCGGAATTGGAAGCGGCTGAGAGCACCTAGCCATTGTGGCAATAGCTTTGGAACCGCTGCCCGGGGGAGCCCTGATGAAGTTGCGGGCTACTAGCCCTGACAAAACACATGTTGGCTGGGCGTGGTGGATAAAATCTGAATTGAAGAAAAACTTCTATCAAGACTACTTCCACATTGTTTGTCTATTGGTTGTGTTGTTTGATTACCTACAGCATTTACTCTGTAAAAGGCGACGTGTGCACAGATACCTGTTGTAACAGTATAACATTTTGGCATGTATCTTTCCACCGTCTTTGTAAACCTGTGACATTACTGGGAGTTTCGGGAATTCCACTAGCAGCACTATGGGTGGACTCACTACTACATACATAGTCAGAGAGTACTAAAAAAAGGCCTTTTTTACTTTTTTTCTCTTGGGTTGCAAGAAATCACTGGTACGTGAACTTGTGCTCGCCGCCATAATGGCAGCTCACTCTGCTTTCACCCAAGAAATACAGACACAGGCCATGATGATGCAGACTCGCAGTACTTTAAGCAGTACATGCAAGTGGGGATCTGAATGTCTTACTTTTCTATAGGCGTGGCACTGCCACTGGCCATACTTCTTCCACTCAGCGTCTGCTCTACTACATCATACACCTCTGCTATCGACGAGGAGGATAAATAAGATAACATCCAGGCTTCGAAAGTACGTCTATGATTCTTCTTGATGTCTCAAATGTATCAAGATTTATTTTTGTCAAAAACCAACTAACACCCTTTTCATTATATTTTGGAAAGCGCTGTCTTCTTATGTTGAATTGCATTCAACAACACCATTCTTTACAGTCATAAATATTAAGATTCGCTCGTCCTTCGTTTCACGCTTCTTTAACTTTTCGTTCTTCACATCCGTAAACTTCATCTGATATGACTTGGCTTCACAAATGACAATAAAAATTTGCCAGCTGATTTGAAGTGAAATAGAGGGGGCCATTGGTTACCAGAGAAGTACCGCAGCTAATGCTATTAAAAGTTAAGGTTGACTGTCTTCTCTGTGATAGCCCAAAAAGTAGTTCTAAATTAGTAAATGTTCTTGACAGTACAGTGTACTTATACTAGTGTACTGTGTACTACTGTACAGTACATCGTACACTCCTTTGCGAGGCTACTCAAATAAATTTCAATAAGTAAGGAGTATAATAACTTACTACCGTCCGCCTGCGCTGAGTCTTCCCCCCAGCTCCTCCTGTTAAGAATGTAGAAAGTAGTCTACATTAGAAGAAGATCCAAGACTATTTTGTAAAACATAGAATTATTAGGAACCAGTTTATAGTAAATAGGAGCTGTAAAAGTTAGGGAAGTATCAGCCCGATTCATCAAAGAAAATAGCGCTCGCAAAGGGCCAGATTCTGAGAATCTGGCCCTTTGCAAAAGCGATTTTTGCATTTGGGATTCAGCATCCCAAATGTAAAAATCGCTAATTGCGATCTCGCAATTTTGCGAGGAATTACATTTAAGGAATCTCTATTTGAGATTCCTTAAATGCAATTCATCATCCAATTTAATTTTGCGAATTCGCAATTTCTAGCCGCAATTTACCGCGAGGTCAGACCTCGTGGTAAATTGCGAAAACTCAGAAAAATGCATTTAAATGCATTTTTCTGAGTTGCATGTTACACACACAGGTCCTTTGGACATGTGTGTGTGCAACACCTGTGTAAAATTTCATTTGAGGGGTGCTACAGGGTGTCCTTTGGACACCCCTGGCACCCTTCAAATCGCTATCTTATTTGCGATTAGCAAATTGCTAATCGCAAATAAGGAATACTCCCCATTCATTCCTATGGACCTTTTGGCCCATAGGAATGAATGGCGAGTTATTCCTTATTTGCGATTAGCAATTTGCTAATCGCAAATAAGGAATATGTAGGAATCGCATATCTTCATGCAATTTCTACATGAATCCCGTTTTGCGAGTCCTTAATAGCGATTTGCTATGAATCGCTATTAGGGCCTCGCAAAACGGGAGAATGATGAATCAGGCTAACAAAGTATTAAGATAACAATAAGATAACTTACTGGGGCCAGCAGAAGAGCCTGGAAGGGACTGCTCCTGTCCAACTTCTGCCACCGGAGTCTCTGTCTCCGCCGTCGCCTTGCCCCTGGGAGTTGCTGGTGATCATGAAATAAAGAAACACAACATTGATGATTGTTTTTTGGGAAATATTTGATTTCTTTGTACTCAATCTAAAATTATGTCGGGGAAACAAATTAACATCAATTGCATCTGATCTGATCAACTAAGTGGATAGTAGTACAGTATTGCAGGATTCGCAGACCGTCTAATAGGAAAGTTATGTAATTCACTAACTACATCAACAACAAAAAGTTTTTACTACGACTGCCATCACTCAGCAGCACGAGATGTCGCGTGACAGACACAGTCCGTCATCATGATTGCAGACCACTAACAAATGTCCTTGAACAAGTAATAAATAGTATACTCAACGTATCAATCCACCACTATCTGTTCAAAGTGGCAGCAGCAGGAGTACAAAGAAGGACTAGACTTGAGTCTACTGTCTCTAGCATTACGTAGTAATGCTCTCAAATGACTAAAAAGTTGAAAACAAGTAAGCATAGTAGCAACGCCAATAACCAGGCGAGCACCTGCAATGACAGAAGCTATTTAAACATTAATTTACCTGCAATGTAATCTAATCAGAAGCATTCGTACTCTTCAGGAAAAAAATAGATTAGCAATATAACAGAGCAGAAGGAAAAAAGTAGTTATTAAACAGCTACTTACCAAGCCCAGGGGTCTCCACACCAAGCAGGTCGAGCATGTCATGCTCCTGGTCCAAGAAGTCAGTCCACCGGTGCGTCACTTCCTGGTAGGTGCGCCGGACCCCAGACTCCTTATACATGCGCCGGCACACCTTCTCCCATAGCTGGCGACGCTCCCGGAGGCCGTAACCGGAAGCAATCCGCCCACCTGCTGCCACGGACTTAGGGAGGTGGACCTGGAGAAAAACCATCAAGGCGGCCACCTCCACCCCAGAAAAGATCTCCCTGGGCTGCACTTCCTCCCCCCTCCAAAGCCCGCAAGGGAGCAGGGTACGTGGGGCTGGGCCCTTCCACTTGCCCTTGTCGCCTCCCTTATCCATGGTCCTGGGCACAAGAAGAAGGATGAAGAATAGGTGTGAAAATAAATAAGAGAGAGAGCAAAAGAAATAAAGTAGGTAATAAAGTAACAAAAAGTTAAAAAAACACAACATATAGATGTAGGAAATTGAAGAGAGAGATAACAAGCAAAGAAAACCCCAAAAAAGTTCAGAAAAACATAGGATTGCAAAGATGTAAGGTGGATAGAAAGGTAGCATGCCCAAAACCATAGCAGTGAATGAAAAACAAGATGGCCGCGCCCATAGAGGACCGCGTGGGTAAGTTTGCGCGATATTCCCCCCGCGAGCAACCAAAAACGCTCACGAATACGTAATTGCGCGCCGCATACGAAGCAAACTTGCAACGAGTGCCCGGAAAAGGAAACACGTCACGCAAACAAGATGGCCGCGCCCGTACATGACCTCATGGGCAACCTTGGGGTCGGTGCGCTGCAAGCGGCCCGCGAATAAGCAAAAAACCGCCCGAACAAGCGAAAAAAAAGAAAAACTGCCCGAACGTGCAAAAAAAAAGAAATCAGCAAATTTGCACGAATTTGCAGATTGCAAGTTCGATTTTGCGTCGCGCAAATCTCGCGAAATGGAAGGAAAACACATTTTCGAAAACTGAAACACTTAGCAGGTGCAAAAGTTCAAACTAATTTGTAACCATTCCCTGTAGTGCTTCCTGAGGGGCCCCTCCAGAGTTCCGTTGCCTACTTTCAACTATTCTCTGACCCTGCTCTGACCCTCAAAGCAGGGTCAGAGAATAGTTACAAGTATGGCACAATGCTCCTGTAAGAAAAAATAACTGCAACAGTAAAGTCTTACAGCTAAGGAAGCAGGTGCCAGACTTGAAGCACACATTCAGTGACACATTACCCAGTCCCAAATTAATTCATCTCAGTTGAGGCTGGGAAGGTGTGCTTTGCTTTCCCCCCATAATCTACAGTGGTGAACAAGAGGGTGGTAGTGGTGAACCAGAGGGTGCTGTGATAAACCAGAAGGGGACAGTGAGGATCCAGAGGGTGGCAGTGATGAACCAGAGGGTGGAAGCCTTGAACCAGAGGGGGACAGTGATGATCCAGAGGGTGGCAGTGGCAAACCAGAGGGTGGCAGTGATGAACCAAAGGGTGGCAGGGATAAACCAGAGGATGGCAGCGATCAACCAGAGGGTGGCATTGATAAACCAGAGGGTGGCAGTGATCAACCAGAGGGTGGCAGTGATGAACCAGAGGGTGCTGTGATAAACCAGAGGGGGACAGTGATGATCCAGAGGATGGCAGTGGCAAATGAGAGGGTGGCAGTGATGAACCAGAGGGTGGCAGGGATGAACCAGAGGATGGCAGTGTTCAACCAGAGGGTGGCAGTGATGAACCAGAGGGTGCTGTGATAAACCAGAGGGGGACAGTGATGATCCAGAGGGTGGCAGTGGCAAACCAGAGGGTGGCAGTGATGAACCAGAGGGTGGCAGGGATGAACCAGTGGATGTCAGTGATCAACGAAAGGGTGGCAGTGGCGAACCAGAGGGTGCTGTGTGTGAGAAGTTGGCCTGGTATATGATGATCACTATTCTAGTGAGCACCTTGCACCAGTCCAAACGACCCTTTTGGTGATTGGTTGTAAGTCAACCTTATAGACCAGCTATCCTAGTGGTAGCATGGACAAAAGCAGTCTTAGGCTAAACTCAAGAGGGCATGTGAAGCCAGCTGTTTTACCATATGCAATCCTTTAAATCCCAAATGAAAGGACACCACACAAATAATATATTATAAAATATATGTATTTGTTTCTAGAATAATCCCCTTGACTCTTTATGAGCACAGGAGCACAAGCGTTAAACAAAGAACACAGTTGTGCGGAGGGCGGACAGGTGAGGGCCAGGCACTTCCGGGAGCGGTCAGCGCTCTAGTCCTACACTGGGGGCTACTTAGCCATCGCCTCCCAGGAAGCGCGCAGCGATTGCGCGCAGCCTCATAGCAGCCGAAGACCAGCCAAAGAGCTGCCCGTCTGCGCCCGTCCGCGACAGGACGAGGCGACGGGGCGCGACACTTTCATTATGCCGCTCCTTCGTGCTGAGAAACAAATCAGGTATGAGGCTTCATATTTGAAAACCTTAAAGCAACACACTGCCCCATGTCACTCTGAGGATAGTAGACCTTGCTTCGAAGGACCGTTTTCTTGCAAAAAATGCCATTACTCCTCCATACCTTTTAGTGACTCTCATGACCCTAGCAAGTCAGCACTTGATTTGCACTGTATCCTTATTAACGTTCGCTCCATGCCCAAGCACCAAATCGAAATCTGGGATTTAATACACTCTTTGAGCCCAGATCTCTGTTTCATTACCGAAACTTGGTTGAAGCCCCACACGGTATCTGCCATCACATTGGGAATACCTTTGGGATATAATTTTTACCACTCTGACCGCCCTGATAAAACTGGCGGCGGTATCGCTATAATTTATAAAGAGTCCCTTAAACTAGACATTCTGGACAAACAATGCTGCAAGGAAATGGAAATAATGGTTTTCCGAATTATTTCCTCAAACAGAAAGACCAGTAAAGGCGCACTCGTATACAGACCACCCCTTCCAGGTCCTACCTTTTCCACATCTCTGTTAGAGATGTTAGGCCCTCATTTACGGGCCAATGAGGACTTTCTCCTTCTTGGAGATTTTAATATTCATACTGACCAACCTGACTCCATAGGAGCAAAAAACCTGTCTATTGACATGGATACCATCGGTTTGACACAAAAAAATCAGGATCCCACTCATGAAGGTGGACATTGTATTGACCTGATTTACACCAACTTTGACAACATACTATGTCATAAACCCGCCCAAGTCAACTGGTCAGATCATTTCTTATTAAAATTTACTATTTTTAACGCTAACGTAGGTTCCCATAAGAAACTTCTACCCTCCACCACACGCAGACAGTGGCATAAACTGACACTGGAGATGCTACAAAAGGTGTGGGAAAAACCCGAGATCAGTGATGCTGAAGAAGTAGAACACAAGCTTACCATGCTCCAGCAATCTCTCACCGTAGCCATGGATAAAATTGCCCCTCTGAAAATTTTTAAACAGCACCCCGTGGCCAAACAGGAAAAATGGTACACCGAGGCTCTAAGGAAAGAGAAGCAAGATTGCAGGAGGATAGAGAAAAGATGGAGGAAATCACACTCTGAGGAGAACAAAAAGGCACATCGTGCAGCGCAAAACAACTATTACAAACATATCAAAGCTGCCCGTAAAAATAGTATCGCTCAACAACTCATAGAAGCCGGTAATTCTCCTAAAGAATTGTATAGGATCCTTGAAACTTTTACAAAACCCATGGCTTGTATAAGCCCAGATGACTTCTCACAAAGTTTATGTGAAGAAGTTTCATCATACTTCGAAAACAAAATAGAAGCCATCTACGGAAAAATTCTTGTATCCCAACCGAATAGTGATATTCCGAATATCCCCTCCCCAAATAAAAATACCAATTCCACACTAACTACATTCCCTCCTGTCAATACTGATGAGCTTTACACAATAATGACCCAAGTAAAATCTGGATCACCGAATGACCTTATTCCTGCTAAGACTCTAACTTCCCTCCGTACCCTGCTAGCCCCCCACATTCAGGATGTAATCAATCAGTCTCTAAAAGAGGGAAAAGTACCAGCTGAGTGGAAAAACGCAGTAGTGAACCCCATCCGCAAGAATGCGGCGCTCCCGTGGACGGAACTCTCCAACCTCCGTCCCATCTCCCTTCTGCCTTATTACAGCAAGATGGCCGAGAAGCATGTCAATACACACCTGTCCAGTTACATCGAGGCAGCGGGCGGCCTAGACCACTCGCAATCTGGTTTTAGGCCCAACCATAGCACCGAATCAGCCCTCCTCTCAGTGACAGATAACATCAGAATGTCACTTGACAGGGGGAGCTCAGTGATTCTGGTGCTATTGGATCTGTCCGCTGCCTTCGACACGGTGTCGCATAAAATCCTCCTCGACCGTCTGAAGGCAGTGGGAGTAAAAGGGACCGCCCTTGCGTGGCTCAAAAGCTTTCTTGCAGACAGACAGCAAGGGGTCAAATTGGGCTCCCATAAATCTGTCTGCAGGAAGCTTACCAAGGGTGTACCACAGGGCTCATGTCTGAGCCCCACGTTATTTAACGTATACGTGGCCCCTTTGGCAGAGATTATTAGATCATATGGGTTCTTTCCAATCTCTTACGCTGACGACACTCAGCTGCTGTTCCCCTTTCAGACCATAACACCTGCAGTCTTGAAATCCTTCCAAGATGGAATGAGAGCGGTGGCGGGTTGGATGGCCCGGAACTTCCTCCAATGCAATGGGTCCAAGACGGAGGTCATGTTGTTTGGAGGGGCCACCAGGCTCTGGTCGCCGGATTGGTGGCCACTCGAGCTAGGACCTGTCCCAGTGCCCAAACTAACCATTAAAAATCTGGGAGTGCGCCTGGACCAAGCCCTGATCATGAAAGATCATGTCAGTCAGGTTACGGGAACATGCTTCCGTATAATAGGTCTTCTACGGCGTATCTTCCCTTTCCTACCCAACACCCATAGGAAGACACTGGTACAGGCACTAGTTCTTGGACGAGTGGACTACTGTAATAGTCTACTCACCTCCGCCAACCAGGAACAACTACGCAAACTGCAGGTAGTGCAGAATACTGCAGCAAGACTCATCCTGAATGCCCCTCCCCGCACCCCTTCTCGTCCCCTTCTCTTCCACCTTCATTGGCTCCCGGTGCAACAACGAATAGACTTCAAAATCTGCTGTATCATGCACAAGTGCATATATGGGTCGGGTCCCAAATACCTAAAAGAGATTTTTCTTCATATTCCCCTGGACGTGCTCTGCGCTCCAGTAACACTATGCTGCTGCAAGTACCCAAAGTTACTAAAGCTAGGCAGGGGGGGCGAGCACCCTCCTTCAAAGGCCCCATGCTGTGGAACTCTCTTCCACCCCAACTGAGGCTGATCACTAACCTCTTTTCCTTCAGGAAAAAACTAAAGACTCATTTGTTCGCACAATAATAAACCGGCCTTTTCTCTTTCTATCTCACCATCACTACAATTTGGCCCACTCTTGCAGAAGCTACGCGCAGAGATACCCCTTCGGGGCTGATTCAGGCGCGCTACAAGACCAAGAAAAAAATAGAAATAGTATAACATACAATAAGATGCACAATTATGGATAGGCAGGGTGGCCACTCAAACCATATATTAAGAAAGTGGTATAAGTACCAAGTCATGAACAATGAACAGGCCTAGGGCCTAGGGAATTGCTGGGCCTACACTGGACTAACGAAGGTTAGGACATAGGAGGCCCACAGGATGCGGGTGCAGTGTCTATAGGCAATCGCGTTTACCATACAAGTCAATGGTGCGTAAAAATCAGAAAGTTATAGGTTTAGGAGTCTTCCGACTGGACTAGAACTTAGCCACTAAAAAGTAGGACACTAGAGGTGTAAACCACTATAGGAGCACTGGTGTAATCTCGTTAACTCACCCAGAGGAAGCGGGTGCATAGGTGCCAAAGTGCGTTGGGTTTCTTTGTGGAGTTCTATGGAGCCTGGAGGTAAAGATGCTGCAGGCGGCCAGGAGAGAAGAGTCCGGTTGGATCCAAGGGTGGATAGAAGATGTAGAGTACCTGAAAGCAGAGGGGACAGAGTCTAGGTCACTAGCCAGTGACCAGGATGGAACCAGGACGGAACCAGGCAGTGTCAGGTTGCGATCAGGTGCTGTAGAGTAGTTTGTCTCCGCTGCCACGTGGACCACGAAGGATCGAAGATGACCAGCTGGTGGACACGAGCTGTCCCACAAAGGCTCTTGCTGTCGGCAGTCTCGGTTCTCGAATTGGAGTCACCAAACCTTGGCAAATGCAACCCAAGCAGGACTCAAAGATGTCTTCTGGATCAGACCGGGAAGGTCAGAACAATGGCTCCTTTTCAGGGGAGGTAGGGCCAGTCTGGAACAACCAGACCAGCAGTGTAGTTTTGATGGATCGTCGTCACAGAGGCCACTAGCCAACGGGCAAATGACCGGACAACATGTCAAGCAGGAAAAGTGCAAAAGGGCCCCACTCAGCACTCGGTGAATGTGGAGGGGTGATCTTTAAAGCACAGGCTGCTTGGGGCTGGGGCTTCTCAAACCCCAAAGCACAGCGTCTAGGGTGCCTCGGGAGCTGCACAGGAAGCACTTTGTTGACTCTTCAAGATGGCCGGTCCCACGTCTCTCGTCGCGTCCACGGGTCTCAGCTTTGCCAGGACTGAGGATCGGGCTGTTGGATATCTGGGAGTCTGGGTCTTGTCAATCTCTGTTGTTCGAGCTCTGGCGGGAGCAACGGCAAAGATAGTCTTGATGCGCTGATGGTGCCTGCTTGCACAGGGTGGCCACTCCTTGACCACAAAGGAGATTCTTCAGTCTTCCACGCCGAGTGGGATGTCGAAGGGTCCAGAGTTTCATTTCAAAGTTTCAGTCAGGATGATCTGGTTTGCATTGGCACAGCTCCTACCTTTATTCCAAATCTAGGGGCTTGATCTCCTGCTAGGTCCCTCCTATGGGTGGGACCCAGTCAGGGGGTGGTCACACCCCTTTTCCTTTGTCCAGTTTCACGCCAGAGCTGGGGCTGGAGAGCCCCAGCACCGGTTTGAACTGGACTTTGCATGGGACACCTTGTGTGCCCCAGACAGTGTCTAGTTTCATTCAACCTCCCTGCCCCAATCCACAGCCTTGAACCAGAGGGTGGCAGTGATGAACCAGAGGGTGGCAGTGATAAACCAGAGGGTGCTGTGATAAACCAGAGGGTGGCAGTGATGAACCAGAGGGTGGCACTCGTGCTGCAGGGGGTGGCAGTGATGATCCAGAGGGTGGCAGGGATGAACCAGAGGATGGCAGTGATCAACCAGAGGGTGGCAGTGATGAACCAGAGGGTGCTGTGATAAACCAGAGGGGGACAGTGATGAACCAGAGGGTGCTGTGATAAACCAGAGGGGGACAGTGATGATCCAGAGGGTGGCATTGGTGAACCAGAGGGTGGCAGTGATGTACCGGAGGGTGTCCGCGAAGAACCACAGGGTCGCAAACAGGCTTGACACGTAGAAACAACATGGTCGCGACCTTTGCGACCACACAAGTAAGTTTGCGTTCCCGAACTTGTACAAAACCCCCGCGAACTGGCAAAAACAGCAAATTCGCACGAATTCACGGATTTTGCGGGTTGCGAGTTCGTGAATACGCAAATTCGCAAAGCGCGAATTTGCAAAGTTTGCCCATGTCACTATTTTTGTGGTTTCTTGAAAGGTTGGGGGGACGCCTCTGGGAGCTACCTGTCGCTATTCTTCTCACCACTTTATCTATAAGATCATTCGTGTTTTAGACTATCTGGGCATTGATTTACTTCCAGATGTTATTACGCTCTGTCATAAAGATCTTACCTTTTTTGTAAAGAGAACTTCTTTAAACTTGATTTCTTCCTTCTTTTCTTTTAGTGTGAAATCAAGGATCTCTTTGTTGGACCTTTTTAAATTAGCTGCCAACTCTAGAAAAAAAACAGATAAGGTCTAAATTCACTTGTTCAGGCAATATTATGTGCATGCTACCTTTCTAGGTTTAAGTTTTAGTGGCTTCCCCCTCTCTTGCTTACTTGTTTAAGGTAGCTGAACTGCGTGGCGTCCTCCCCCTTCCCGAGTTGTTTAGAAATGATTTACTCTCTCCCTCTACCTGGTATAAATACTCTCACTAATTGGTTAATTGCTCACACCCCAGGACGTACCCACCCCAGGACGTACCCACGGCCCATTCACCTGCCTTTCCTGCAAGTTCAACTGCCTCAGGACCCTCACCAAACCCTCCTCCTCCAAACACAGCTCTGATCCTAACCACCTGAAGTGCATCCTGCTGAACACCCGCTCGGTCCACAGACACGCAACTGCACTCTTGGACCTACTCGACACTGCGTCACCGGACATCGCCTTCATTAAAAAAAACTTGGATGAACACATCATCAGCACCCGACATCGCCATACCCATACCGGACGCTTACAAGATCACCCGTAAAGACCGCACCAAACAAACAGGAGGAGGCATCGCCATCATCCATAGAAACACCATCAAAATCACGACCAGCTCCGACGATAACCTTGCAACCGCCGAACATCTCCACTTTCAGATCCACACCGACCCCAGGACCACACTTAGAGGCACCCTCATCTACAGACCTCCAGGAACCCGCACTCAATTCAGCGATGACATCACTGACTTCGTCAGCCCCCATGCCCTCGCTTCCGAGAACTACATTCTACTAGGAGACCTCAACTACCACCTTGAAAACAAACACGACAGCAACACCTCCACCCTTCTGGATAACCTGGCCAATCTTGGACTCAAACAACTTGTTGACACCCCCACACATGTAGCCGGACACACGCTCAACCCCATCTTCAACTCCAGCAGGCACATTTCCTTCGATCGCACCACAACTCTCCATTGGACGGACCATAGCTGTGTTCACTTCAGCTACAATACCACCCTGACCCACAACCACCCCCAACCGATTCCTCAAAGAAACTGGAACAAAATCTCCCCCGAACAACTCCTCACATCACTCAACCAAAACCCTCCCACTCTATCACTGGACCCAAACCAAGCGGCCATCAATCTCAAGCAATGGATCACCCACAGTGCTGACGAATTAGCACCCCTGAAAACGCACCAGATCAAACCAAGCAACAAAAAGGCTCCCTGGTTCAATGATGACCTTAATAAATCCCAAAAACTTTGCCGTACCCTGGAGAAGACATGGAGAAAAAACCCAACCACCGTCAACATGGCCACCCTCAAAGCAGCCACCCGCAAACACCACCAACTGATTCGATCCACCAAGAAATCAGCATTCAAGGATCGTCTTGACAACAACGCCCACAACAGCAAAGAACTTTTCAACATCGTCAAAGAATTCACCAACCCCACCGCAGCATCTAACAACATCACTCCTTCCCAAGACCTCTGCGACGCGTTATCCTCCTTCTTCCACAACAAAATTGCCGACATTCACAACAGCTTCGAGAACACTCCCAACGTTCAACCCCCCCACCCTCCTCAGATCCTACTCCGCCAACCAACACCCTCAGCGCTTGGAACCCAATCACCACTGAAGACACCATTCGCCTAATGAATTCAATCCACTCTGGCTCGCCAACCGACCCCTGCCCCCACCACATCTACAACAAAGCTGACTCCATCATCGCACCCCATCTTCGTGATGTCATCAACTGCTCGCTCAACTCGGCCACCTTCCCTGAAAGCTGGAAACACGCCGAACTCAGCGCCCTCCTGAAGAAACTCACAGCTGACCCCTCCGAACTTAAAAACTACCGACCCATATCCCTCCTTCCGTTCCCCACCAAAGTCATTGAGAAGGCCGTCAACAGCCAGCTCGCCGCCTTCCTTGAATCCAACAACTCCCTCGATCCATCTCAATCCGGATTCCGAGCCAAACACAGCACCGAAACCGCCCTCATTGCAGCAACAGACGACATCCGAACACTACTGGATAACGGAGAAACAGTGGCCCTCATCCTTCTCGACCTCTCCGCCGCTTTCGACACAGTCTGCCACAGCACCCTTATCCATCGCCTCAGCAACATCGGAATACAAGGAAAAGCCTAGGACTGGATCAGCTCATTCCTCGCCGGAAGAACTCAAAGAGTCCGACTTCCCCCATTCAACTCAGAGGCCACTGAAGTCATCTGTGGAGTACCGCAAGGATCATCACTCAGTCCCACCCTCTTCAATGTGTACATGAGCCCACTCGCATCCATCGTGAGCCAACACAACCTCAACATCATCTCTTACGCCGATGACACCCAGCTAATCCTTTCCCTCACCAAAGACCCCAACACTGCCAAAACCAATCTTCACGAAGGCATGAAAGAAGTAGCCTAATGGATGAAACATAGCCGCCTAAAACTCAATTCAGACAAAACGGAGGTGCTCATCCTAGGATCTTCCCCCTCCGCCTGGGACGACACCTGGTGGCCTTCCGCTCTGGGCACAGCACCCACACCCACCGACCACGCACGTAACCTTGGCTTCATCTTAGACTCCTCTCTCTCGATGTCCAGGCAGGTCAACGCAGTCTCATCCTCCTGCTTCAACGTACTTCGCATTCTCAAAAAGATCTTCCGCTGGATCCCCCTCAAGACAAGAAAGACTGTCACCCACGCACTGGTCACGAGTCGACTGGACTATGGTAACACACTATACGCCGGAATCACAGCAAAATTACAGAAAAAACTCCAACGCATCCAAAACGCATCAGCGAGACTCATACTGGACATCCCTCGCCAAGATCACATCACCGAACACCTAAAAGACCTCCACTGGCTTCCCGTCAGCAAGATAATTGCATTCCGTCTTCTTACCCACGCACACAAGGCCCTCTACAATCTAGGACCTGATTGCCTCAACACTCGACTGTCCTTCTACACACCCACCCGCCAACTAAGATCGTCCAATCAAGCCCTCGCCGCAGTCCCACGCATCCGAAAATCCACCATAGGTGGCAGATCCTTCTCCTTCCTGGCTGCCAAGACCTGGAACTCACTCCCCACTCACCTCCGCCTTACTCAAACCACATCTCCTTCAGAAAAGAACTCAAAACCTGGCTATTCGACAAATAATGAACCCCTCCCCCAAGCGCCTTGAGACCCTCCGGGTGAGTAGTGCGCTGTATAAATGCCTGAACTTGAACACCTAATTTCCTAGTCATGCTCAAATGGTATATTTTTAGGAGTTTGATGTCCTTGGTGCGGTCGCCATCTTGTAGTGTGTTATTTACTCATACTTTATCCTATAGACTCACCTTTTGTTCATTTGTTGGGCTGATATTCAATCCTATTTTACTTTGTAGTGATATTTGTTTACAATTAGGGCTCTACTGTGAGATAACTAGAATATATATAGTTAGTCCTCTAGGTATTCCCTGTTGTTTATTTAGCTCTAGGTTTGAGGGCGTCTATTTTTATTCGCTTTATGGATTGTTCTAGTGTAGGCATTCAGGTTTTTGCTAGATTTATTCTCCATTATTATGCATTTGGCTTTGTTACCTTTTTTATATGCCTTTGCTTCTATTGTTCCCGGTCTCGATCAGCGATGACCGAACATTATACGTGGCCGCCATTTTGAATTGGGGGACTGTCTGTTTAGTTAAATCAATGCCTTAGCATTATTCGCACATTCTCGGGTCTTGTTGTTTCGAAATTTGTTAACAACACTCGATTAGAATCTGCTCCTCTTTGTTGGCTATTTTTTGGTTTGAAAGACCCATCGGTCATGTTTAAATTCACAAACGTTCTTGTTTGGTGGTCGCCATTTTAGATTGGGATAACGTTACACTTTTTTTTACAACTCTCGTTTGCTGTGATTTATTTTCAACCGTACTCTTTTGGTATGCGCACCATTTTGTTGGCTACTTACTGATTTTAAAAGCCCATAGGTCATATTTTGAATTTTCAATCGTTTTTATTTTCATTTTATGGCTATCATAATATTGTCTTATTTAGCCCCTTCCCTGACATATTCTAGATCATCCCTCATGTTTGTAGTTGCAGTTCCAATGTTAGATGTTGCAATCGACGTTTACCAACCTTATTACGTGGCCGCCATCTTGAGTCGGGCAATTGTTATATTGTTTGTGTAATGTTTTGCTACAATTATGGGCATCTACCTTGGCTTACTAATACGACCCATGGTCTTATTAAATGCAACTCACTATATTGGAACAAAACCTGATGCTATCATTTGTTCCTTCTTTATTTCTGGGTGATGGTAGAGGGGTATTTTTTGTAATTACCAAATAGTTGGAATTTTTATTAAAGTATCCTATATCTTGTTCCCAACTGTTATGTTGTCTGTTTCATCTATGTATTATTCTAGGAACTGATTACCTTCTTTGTTCATAATTATTTATGAACTTTCTTATATTCTGACCGGGGGGATGTTTCCGTCGTAAAATAATAGCAAATTTGTTTGTAAAATGCACTACCCTAGTTGTATCCTGTTGTCTTCTCAACCTATTTGTTATTAGTTTATGCGTTATAGGATTCTCTCCCATTCTTCTTTATTATTCAGTCCTGTTTTATAAGTGCTGAACCTGGACATGTAATATTGTTCCCTTTGTTTACGTTTTTTGGTTCGGTCTCCTCCTCTTCTATTCAGACTGACAACTTCTAAAATGCACCATCTAAGTTCTTCCACCTGGTGGCCCTTTTCCATCCAATGCATCACCAAGGGTGCTGTTGCCTTCTTCGTGCGGATGGCTGACTTATGCTCATTTATCCTTTCACTTATTTCTCGTTGTGTTTCCCCTATGTACGCCCTTTCACATGGACATTTGATCATGTAAATGGCATTTTGAGTTCTGCAATTGAAAAGGGCTTTGTGTGTGTGTGTTATTTTTCCATAGCTTATATTAGGGCCTGGTATTATTAGAGGACAGTTTCTACAGTTTCCACAGGCAGATAGACACTGCCACCATATTATTCGTTTTCCGCCCCGGCCGCAAGGCGACCGGGGTGGAAAAGCGGCAGATGGTATTTCCGTCCGCCTAGGTCCCCGGAAACGAGTGTGGATGTCGGGCGGATTGTACCCGCCAGGCTGGCGGTGGCTACCGCCAGCCTGGCAGGGGCAATCCGCCCGACATCATAATGGGCCCCTGGTGTCTTCAGCTTACCTTAGCGCTGTGAGGCTCGTTGGGATAGCAATGCGGGTTCTAAATCAGAATAGAATATAAATACTTACTTATATATAATCTCAGTATTTATTAACATAATGTTTTGTAGATTCTTGTATTTGTAGGTTGCATTGTAAGTATGCAAACTGGATATTTAGGACCACAATATTTTTCCCACTACATTTCTATATTGCGATAATTTTCATATCAATAATATGTCATAGACATGCTAAAGAATTCCGACTTCCAAAAAAGTAACTAAATGCAACAGTAAAACCTTGGACCGGGGAGAGGCTGCAAATCTCTCTGGCCAAGGAAGCACCTTTAAGTCAAAACAACAACAAAATCCCACTGACTGAATTATTTAATGAATCCGCAATAAATCGGGGATTAGAAAACCACAAGGGAAACTATCAATTGAGTCCCCTGGGAACAAAGAGAACGGGGAGCTACGTGGAGACAATCAATCTGATAGACATAATAGAAATGAGACATGGATTATATGACAATAGTTTAAAATGTATTTAACCCCTTAAGCGCTGCGCCCATCTAGCGGCCGACTGCACCACTACCTCGGGAGTGCTGCCGTTGGACGTTCCAACTGCACCTGCGCAATGGAACGTTCAGCACTGGAGTTGTTAACATTTTCAGGTATAAAAAATTTCAAAAGGTTCATTAGAACAACATGACATAACTATTGCAATAAAAAACCACATCCTATGCATCGAGAGATGCTATTAGTGAAAATAGTACTCAGGCGCCAAACAGACACTCCCTGAATCCTATCATACATACCACAGATTCATGCTAACTCATTCACACAACAAGTTGTTCAATCGCCTTCCTCTCACCCCATAGCAAATGTCCTAAGAGGGTGATAGGTGGAATTTAATGTCCACTGACACATAGGTCTCCATCTCTTACCACCTGATATATGTACACCTCAGCGGCTAATATGTAGCTTTCTGAGTATGATTTAACCATCGATCACTGACCATCCATTTTTATCCTGTGATTACAGCACATTTAGCAACTACCATAAAGCACTGCATTCGTAGATGTACATTAAATTTAACCTATCACCCTTTTAGGACATTTTTTATATCTGGAAATGTTAAATAAAAATGTAATACTATTGTCATTTAATCCAGGACATATTTCTATTATATGTATCAGACTAAGGGGCTCATTATGATTGCGGATTTTCCGCATCCTCCGGGCCGGCGGAAGCCACCGCCGGCCCGAAGGATGCGGAAAATCCACAGCGGACCCACCAAAGACCCACCGCCACATTAGGATGGCTGGTGGGTCCTGGTTTCCGTCCGCAGCTTTTCCTCCGCGGTTGGCTTACAACCGCGGAGGAAAAGCACTAATCTGGTGACGGTGTCTCTCAGACACCGTCCGCCAGATTAGTATGTGCCTTCAAACATGCTTTTCCGCGGCGGCTTTTCCGCCGTGGAAAAGCATGTGTAACTTCACTGCGGGGGCCCGTTGCGGGCCCCCTAGGTGAAGGGGGGGTGGAGGGTGCACATGGGGGGTACCTATGGTACCCCCCTGCATTTGTATGCAGAAAGCGGCAGGCACCGCGTGGTGCCTGCCTCTTTCTGCATGCAAATGCAATGCGTGCATTTTTAACATTGCCGCGGGTGCAGCTTGAAGCCGCACCCGCCGCAATGTTAAAAATTGAGGATGTGACCGCCACCCTGGCGGTCACATCCTAATCGCACAGGAGGGAACTCCGCAGCCCATGCGGACGTCCCTTCCTCCTCAATGATCGCGGACGGACGCAAGTCCGTCCGCGATCATAATCGGCCCCTATTTGTCTCCCCGTAGCTCCGCAGTTTTCTGCTCCCCAGGGACTGGATTGATAGCTTTCCTTGTGTTTTTCTATCTCCGACTTATTGGGGATTCATTAAATAATTCTGGCAGTGGGATTTTGTTTTTGTTTTGACTCATTGTGTTCCCTGTTCCTCTGCCTATGCATCCTATACAGGGGCCCCCTCCTGTGCGATTGTTCTCTTTCATCGAAGCACCTTTGACTGTCATGTAATTCGGATTTGTCCACCAGCTTCAGTGGCAGCTTCATGACAATGTGTCTGACTTTGAGGGACCCTCACCAAACACAGACTTAGACCTTGTGCTGCTGGCAGTTTTTTAATTCAATAAAAAATCAAAAGTAAAAAGAATGAGACGACCCACTTGGTGTATCCGACATCTGCTCCATCTCATTCAGCCTAAATTTGCACCCAGTCCAAGTCAACCATTAACTCTTTTCAGTGGTGCTTTATTTTTTCTAGACACTCTTTGCTTAAAACTTGACGCTTCTGGTTTCCCTTAACCTATTTAAAGGGTCTTGTGTTTTTTTGCTCCATATAGTTTTCTTTATTTTACAAATTCGTTTTGAATTTTATTGTATTATGTTCTTTACCTTAAAACAGTTGGTACTGCTTGCCTTAACACCCACTTGTTTTGCGATTTCCTTCTGGTTGTACCATAGCTTACAAGGATTAGCAGATGTTTCTAGAACCGTGCCTAGATCCAGCCAGATTAGGTTTATTCAGTTGGTAGGGTTCACCTCCCAAACGGATAGTCAGTTTCAGCCATCTACCATCCCAATATTGGCCAATGCCAGAACAGAATTAGATCAAGGTCTGAGCAGTCAGTTTCCAGTCATGCAGGCCATGGTTGCTCGGCCCCTCCACTCTCTGATGAAATCGCATATGACAGGAAAGTCTTCCTATGACTGGGGTAACTGGGGTACTGCCTTGATACCCCTATACCAAAATTAAGACAGACACTGGGTACATATGTGTTTTGGTCATTTTTATTTTTAGGTCGTGCATAATAATGTGTAATATTGTATGGATAGATTCGCATGGAGCTTCATGGCACTGAGAAAAAGACTGCATGTTACTAATATCTTATGGATTACAATTTTGATTGAGTTTTTACCATGTGCATGGGAGTCATTTATCATATTTTCCGTTCAGGACTTTCCCTTGCATTCCTAAAGAGCAAAAATTGCGTCCAGTGCTTAATTTGAGCCAGTGGTTTATGGTGCTCTGTACTACTACTTAATTGCTTTCCTTTGCTCAGCACCGGCACAATTAACAACACTACACTTATGACAGTCTGCTACATGGTGGCGCTGATCATCTAAGTTAGAGATGAGCATAACAAGAGGCGTTTATGAATACAATTCACATCAAAAAGTATTAAATCCTGCCTCCCCAGCCATTTCTTTAGCTTTGGGGACATGGAATAGTTTGAACTGCTGCACTTGCAGGCGAGAGAGATGGTTAGTAGTTGTTTTGGCAATGAAGACAGGGTCGATGGGTGGTGCAAGCTGCAGTGGCCTCCTAGTCAGAGCCCAAGAGCTTAGGGGCAGATTTACAAGCCCCCTGCGCCACCAGTATGTCATTTTTTGTGATATACTGGTGGCACAAGGGGGCTCTTCCATATTTACCAGGAGAGGAAAAGCCACCCTGCATGACTTTTCCTCTCCTTGTAAATATGGCCCCTTCACATGCAGCACTTTGTGTTGAAGGGGCGTTCCATGGGTGTTGCTGTGGGTGTTCCTATGCAACACCCATGGAACAAGACACATGTCCAGATTTACGAGAAATTGTAAATCCGGAGTTGTGTCTGAATGCTACGCCACCCTAGAAAAATGTTTTGATACCTTCGTGTTTTTTCCGCTTTCAATGCGTGCTGCATTCTACAGCATGCATTGAAAGAGGAAAATGATTATAAGGTTTGTTTTTGTCCGGGAAGGTGCCCCTTCCTGCACAAAAACAATCTCCCCAAAACGCAGGCATCTTTGCACCATGGTGCAGGGTGCCTGCGACAGCGCATAGCTGCAGTTTGTGTGCCAGCGCTGAAGCACAGACATGCAACATATTCTTATAAATATGTCGCATCCCTGTACTTCCGAAGTGACGGAGCGTGGCGCAGTCAAAGGGCTTGCGGTGCCACGCTGCTGCACATCCTTGTAGATCTGCCCCTTAATATTTGACAAATTAAGCATTGATTGCATCAGAACAACCTCCCTAATAGGGCGGACATTCTGGTACATATTGAGCGATAGCCATTACGCAGATGGGCCATGTGTCAGAGGTTTCCCTTGGAAGAGCTAGCTGAGGCTTTACTGACAAACACCTGGGGGCAGATTTATAAGCCCCTTGTGCCACTTTTGCATCACTTTTCCCATGTTAGAAATGACAGAAAAATGACGTAATGGACTTGTAAATCTCTCCCATGGTGTTTGAATCAAAATAGAAACGGTGAACTGTGAGTTTGGCAGGTGAGGAATGAGCCATTTTAGGGCGATTATTCCAAATTCGCCAAACTCTAAATGAAGCACTAAAACTGTGAAATGGAAAGAGGCACAACATGAGGGGAAATATTGTGAAAGGGAGCAGGATTACAGTTGGCAGTGGGTCATCAATGTTTCCACAACAGTGTCATTTTTTTATATGGACAAAACTAACATAAAAAGGCAAATCAATTTAAAAAAAAGCTACATACATTGTTTTCCTCCGTTTAAAGTACATTGAGGCTAGCTGTTTCGGGTTTCCGTGTTCTTGGAGCCTCACAGCTCAGTCTTTGGTACCTGCAAGATACAGGGAAACAGCTCTGCAGTTCCACTGGAATTTTTGAATCTTTAGAGAATTGCTGACAGTCCTCCCAGTATGTGGAGTATCACCAGCTTGCTGGACGAGATGACTTTCGCACAATTGTTGAGAATAGGCGAGGAGGCCGGCAGGGCTAGTGTCACATCATTTGCTTCTTCTGTAGTTCTTGCTTTTGCTGCTCTTTGACCCTTCTTATTTTGCTCTGCAGGATCTGATTTCCTGGTGCCAGGGATCCCCTAAATACTGAATTATGGGGAGTTAGGGAAGAATAGGGTAATAGTCAATAGACTACATACCCTTGGGGTTGTTTTTCCCCTTATGTGATCACTTCCTAGGGGTAAGGGGGCATAACCCTGACTCAAAGAGCCTAGGTTTGCCATCACCAAGATGGTCACCTGCTAAAAGTCACATCCACTTTTGGTAGCCCAGTTCAGAGGCGTTTCTTCCCTGAGGGTGGGCATGCCTTTCTTGCCTAACTAATTTCCCCCTCTGTCCAGATGCCAAAAGGCTCTGGACAAAGGGGGTAGTTTTCCCCTCCTCTGAGAGAAGCCCGATTCGTATACCAAGATTGGGGGACCTCTTTCAAGCTCCCCAGCCTTGGAATGCTAATCTGCAGGGCATCCTCTGGGCGTAGGTCCAAGGCACCTCCTGCTCGAGCAGGCTTGGTTGATGGCCTTGGAGAGCAAAGACCCTCACACTTGTGGGTCAGAAACTCATCTCTAGTGGCAGGCTGGGTAGAGCCAGACAATCAGTGCACCGGTGGCGGTACGTTTTCAGTGGGCAACTCTAAGGGGCTCTCTGTGTGCACGTATTACTCTGTCTGATACTGGCATCAGCAGGGGTTTATTAATATGAGACATTTGATACCAAACATCCATTTTGTCAGTGATGCCATTAGTAGCTGAGGAACTCATTTCTACCAGTGTCCAGTACATGCTTGTAAAATGGCTTCCCTGTTCACTTCTACTGGCAGCAATGGTACTGACCAGCACAGGGGCACACCTGCTTGTACAGTGATGCCCTCAAATGTAGTATAATGCACACTGCCGTAGGGCTGTAAGGCATGCTGTAGGAGTGACATCCATACGGCATGCAGTGTCAGTATGCATGGCACACAGGCTGTGTTTCATGTCACGTTTCACTTTTGTCTGCATCAAGACAAGCAGCCTGCAGTAGCAGTTTGCATGAGCTAGGTGCAGGTGCCCCTAGGATGGAACAATTTGTGCTGTCGCCCTTAAGGATTCTCTTTATTGCCTCAGGCCCTACATACCAGGGGTACCATTTAATAGGGACTTTTAGAAGGTACCAGAGGTATTCTAATTTGAGGGGAAACAAATGTACGTTTTGGGAAAGAGATCTGGCACTGGGGCCTGATTAGCAGGAACCCAGTGACCTTCCAGTCAAAATCACATCAAATACCAAACAAAAAGTGGGGATGACCATGTCGAAAAGGGGACTATCCAACAGTAACTGATTCTAGTTTACCTGTTCTGGCCTTTGGGAAGCATTTTCTTTATGGAACCTCTTGTGGGTATATTTTGTAGGCACCTTTCATCAGGTGCTATTCGTACTGAGGGTGCACGGCGTCTGGGCTCCGAATGTCAGTGATTACTTTTCTCGCGAAATTTGGTCGAGGAGTAAGGAGACACCTTGAGATACATTCCCTTTTCCTATTTGAAGGCTTCATTGTATAAGTCCAGATTAAGGTGCACAACCTATGGATGGTGCACCTCGGTAATACTTACCTCTAGCAAGAACATAAGTGACTTTGCCTTATTACTGACTACAAAATTTAGTGAAATTTCAAGCTCAGCTGTATACTCATTCTGGAGGATAGAAATAATATAAAGACCTCCAGTTGCTGTTGCATTTGAACTTTTTATTTCGAGACTGCGAAACAGACCTCCACTATCCGGCCTTCACTGCACGACCACTCACACCGCCAAGGATTTGTCAATCTATTCTTGCCCTGAAGAAGTCCCACCCGGGACGAAACGCGTCGGCTGTTCGTTTTCTTCTTTTGAAAAATAAATGAATCAAACAAACAAGACTTCTGGACATCACTATTTGTGCCTTTACAATAAGTTTGTTGTTCTTGCACATTTGTAATTCATGGTGCACCTGTGCTTTTTTTCATTACATGTTAAAGCTCTGTTTAGGACTGTCATTGTGATGGCGGGTGTCTTATTGGTGTGCATATAATCCCCGGTCAACTATCTAAAAAAGGGGGAAAAAGTATTATAGAGATTATTTTGGATCAGGTGCATTTCTATGAAGGTTCCGCCATCTGCCATGTTTTAGTGCACCTTTCAATGTTCTTTGTGACACTGCCATACCACCTTTTGGTAGTTTTTGTTAAGCTAGACCTTTAATTGGCCTATAAGAAGCACTAGCACCATCTACCCATTGACACCACTATATGATTTCAACATTATTAACGTTCTAGACCTAATATACATTTTTCTTTCTCTATTTTGCATTTTTGATAATTAAAATTTGTCATAGTGTAACTCTTGTTTGGATAGTTGAGGTCTTCATTTATACTGACGATCTTCTTTGGGTTTGTTAAACACAGTACCACATGATTTTCACAAGAATTTAGTTGAACTCTTAATGCCAAGTTACCATTGGTGAGCCGGGGTACCCGGGGAACACGGTTAATCTCTCGGGGTCTAGTGTGCTAAGATTCAATTTTATACAAGGACAAAAGTAGAAATGAAAGGAGAAAACAGGAAAACACTGAATGCAGGGGAAGTTTTGGTGACATAATACGACATGGGTAAATAGAAAGAAAGCTGCAATGGCGAATGTGATTTTAACCAAATTGGAAAAGAAAAAAAGGGGCAGAGGCATAACATAGGGGGCATTGGAGAAAAAGAAGGGGTGCAATAGCTTACCACATTTCAATAAAACTAAATACATGTTTTAGATAAGGTTTGTGCCTTCAACAATATATTATATATATACTAGAATGAAGGCAAGAGAATATATGATGTGACATAAAATTACTGACATTTAGAGGGAAAGCTTCATTTGCTTGTATAATAATCATATGTGAATTATCACTAGCTAACATTCAGGTGGATGATGTTTTTCAAAATGTTTCATGCATAAAGGCACTTATAGTGATAAGAGACC
Source organism: Lissotriton vulgaris (assembly GCF_964263255.1). Taxonomy (NCBI): domain Eukaryota; kingdom Metazoa; phylum Chordata; class Amphibia; order Caudata; family Salamandridae; genus Lissotriton; species Lissotriton vulgaris. Next base: position 1,913,436,659 of record NC_141687.1, on the reverse strand, counting down.
CTACTCCAGTTAATATATATACATATTCCAGCTCAACACTTCATAAATGATTCTCTTTTGGAGACTTTCTTGTCAGTGTAAGTCCTGTGAGTAAACAGCATAAAACAGAAGATGTATACGACATCAGACACTGTTATTGACTTAACTGGGGTGCTCCTATCACCAGGTGAATTGAACCTCTTGGGAAAAGGCTTCTATTTCTCTCCTGTACCTAAGGACCATAATACAGCCAACATGATGAGAGACCTAAAAACCTTCAAGAGAAGATGCTGAATTGCAACTTGTACAATAATTGTAATGTTGTTCTGCCAAGCTTCCTTCGAGATCCAATAAGGAGGTTCTGAAATCCCAAATCATGGGCTCCTCAATATGGTGGAAATCCTGTTCTTGGTAAATACATTTAATCCATCAAAACCTCTTCCTGGAATCAACACCTGAAAATATTTTTGATAACATAACTTGAGAAGAAAGAAAAGCTCTACACCACCGTCAACAGAGAATGGATGTCATTATAAAACTAGCAGAACAAGGTGGTGCAATGGTTGCCATGAAAGTAGGAGATTATAATCAGGTGGGAATGAGACAGCTAATGGATACCAACCAACACTTACAAATCTTTAGAAACAGATCCCATAGAAGAATTAAATAACGAAATTAAGACCATGGTTGTAAAGTACAAGAGCTTATACTTCATTAGTGAAACAACAGCCAATATATTTGTTCATCTCAAACCAAGACCTGGGAGATTTTATATTCTTCCCAAAATTCCCATCACATCATCTCTTGCAGTGATACAACCACTGAGACACTATATGTATTTGCCGACCTGCACCTCCAGCCCATAGTACAGGAACTTTCATTAGTTGTTAAGGATACCAGTCACTTCCTTCAGATTATTGAAAAATTAAACCAAACCTACACATTTGATTAATACACTCTTCTGGCTACACTTGATGTTACATCCTATGCAAATATCTTCATGGGCAAAGTAGAGGACTATGAGGTTGCTAATAATAGCATCAAACCCCTGGTATGGATATGATACATTGTTGCCAAATCAAAAGGAGAGAGAGAGGACTAGGTAAGCTAGTCAGGATCCCCAGGATTATATGTAGATATCAATAAGGACTAGCTAGGTGGTGGGAGGAAGACTCAATAAGGTACGTGTGCTAGTAAACCATTTGGTTTGTTCATGAAGCCCTCACCCACCAACCTAGTTGGTGGCATGCTTCATCATCGGGCCCACCACAGTGACACCGAATGTTAATGATATCTACATATGATACATTGTAGACATATTTATATTATGAAACACAGGAACTAGAACAATGGGACAATTTACAGTTTATATCAGAAGTATCCATCCTACCATCAAATGCACCAGCAGCAATGCTAAACAGAAGCATCATCTCCCTTTTATTTATGTGCTACTCACCACTCATGAACAAAAAATTAGAGCTGAGCTGTGTTCCAAGCCTACAGATGCTCATTTGTATTTAAACTGGACTTCATCTCACCCACACCACGCGAGGCTCAGCAGCATCTACAAACAAGAACTCAGTCTAAGACCCACCTGTAAAGACCATCTTCAGGAACTTCTTACATTATTTTCAAAAACAAGGCTATCCTCTGCATGTCATATAGCAACAGATTGACAAGTCTTTGCAGTTACCCAGGAAAGCACTTATTTGGAATGCCAACAGCAGAAATAAAAGTGTCAGAATTCCATTTGTGGTTCACTATCATCCATCAACTACAGAAATATAATGCAAAAAACCTTTTTTCTTCAATCCACTTGTGAAAACTGCAAAAGGTTTTTCCAAAACCTCCAGTCATAGCTTACTGCAGAGCTCCCAATTTGAGATCTCTTATTGTGAGAGCTAAATTCAAGCATGCTATGAAAAATGCAGGGTTACATTGCTGTGACTCTAAAAGGTGAATCAAGTGTGAATACATTTTACAAACATCATCATTAACTAGTTATGTTACAGGAAGGGCCTATGGAATAAAACAGCATCATACTTGTCACTCAACATGCATTATTTATGTGATTCAGTACAGCAATAGTTAAAAACAAACTTGACAAGCATGTAGACAATCATTGTAACCTTTAATAGTAGATTTGAAGATTTTCCCTGTGCAACATATCTTACTGGAAGAAATGCTGGACTCCAGAGAAAACGTCTGGATGTACCAATTAAAATCCCTTCACCCAGATGGACTAAACATCACTAAAAATATGACTTGAATACTCTATATCTCAAGACTGTATTGATTCCACATTCCAAATAGAATCTTCACTCATGATGTTTCTTGAAAATTCAGCAGTGTCATCTGTGCAGTCACTGAGAAATCCATTGGGTACTTCCTGAGGAAGCCAGAAGATTAAATGTTATAGTGTAAATATATTTGTGCTCCTTGATGAGTTCATCTTCTTGAGTCACTTTGTTTTGTACATGTAAGTCACCCCTAAGGTAGGCCCAAGGCAGCCTCATGGGGAGGGCGCAGTGTATTTAAAATGTAGGAAATGTACTCATGTGTTTTATATATCCTAATAGTGAAATACTGCTAATTTCATGTTTCACTATCGCAAGGACTATCTCTAGGGGTGGCTTCTCCATTAGGGTGGAGGAGCGTCAACCCACTGCTTTCTCATAGTACAAGAAGCAGAAACATAATATGGTAAAACTACAATTTTTTTGTTTCTGCTTCTCGCACTGCAAGAAAGTAGAAGTGCTTGATTGGGGCTGCTCTAGGGCAGGGAAGGAGTGGCTTGCCCACTGCTGAGGGCACTGACTGTTTGGTCAGCCCTCTGGGGCCGACCAAACCAGTCATTGCACACACTACCTTTTCTCCATGTAGGCTGCATGCAGCCTACATGGAGAAAAATACTTTCCCATAGACGCCTGGCTGGTCAGCGTGCAGACCAATCCCAATGCTGCCATTGCTGCGTTGGGATTGGCTTAGGGGAGGGGAGGAGAGGGAGGCAGCCTGCTTCCTGTTCCTGCCAGAGGCAGAAGAACAGGAGAAGAGCAGAGACAATACAGGACCGGGCCTGTGAAGGCAAGTTAACTTTTTATTTTAATTTTAAATTAAACCCTGCCGTGTGACCAGTTTCCCTGCGACCCCTCGCCTTCCCACCCACAAGTCATGCCAGCTGCAACTGACTAGCTCTCCCACAGGTTAACATTGGGATTGCCTTGAACTATCTTTTAAGTGTGATTTCCCATTAGTACCAGATGGAGATTTGGAGTTTGGTGTCTCCAAACTCAAAATTTAAAAGTGCATCTTTTGCTGAAGATGGTTTTTAAATTGTGTGTTTGTGAATGACACTTTTAGACAGTGGGCCTTTTCTTTCTTCACCATTCTGTGCCTCTACCTGTCTGTAGAATCCACGTCTGGGTTAGGATGTCAGTTGGGCTCTTTTGCATTCACTCTAGACAAGTTAAAGAGGTGGGTAACCCAATATACCCTTGCGGGCTCGGGCAAACAATATGTATTTCAGGGAAAGTACCAGCAAGGGTTTTATTTTGAAAAAACAGAGTTTTTCAGTGAAATAGGGGTTGTCTTATTAAGACTCCTCTACAGAAGAAATCAGTCACTGTTGTAATTATTAGTACAGTTTAAAACCTCATGGAAGCTACCACACTAGCCCCGAGGAAATCAAACAGTTTTGAAATGACAATTCTGTTCATCAAATGAAATTCAGAAAAAAGAAAAATAATAATGAGAAGCAACACAGGAAACATAATTTAAAGAAACTTATTATTTGTATCTTCAAATTAAATTCAAATTTTACAAGGGTTCATGGTCAAAATAATTGCAAATAAATCTTAGGTATAAGGAAGCGACAAAATCATTCCATCAATACATAAGAAAATTGATCCAGTCTGTAAATTAAATGAAGAAATAACTCCTTGTTGAAATAAACAGAAAGTCAGATGCAGAGTGTAGACATGGACTGGTGTGTCGACGTTTCGGTCTTATATGTTTTTATCCCAAGACCATCATCAGGACGGAGAATTTTAGTGAAGTATGGATGACCCTTATAGTAAAAAACACAGATAGCACTGCGAGCATTCAGAAGTGCAATTCAATGTGTAAATTCATACCCTCAGGGATTTAAAAACGTGTCCCTTTAATTGCGTCCAAAGTGGTGATTCAAACCAGATTTTATTTCAGGGTGTTTAGTACCGGATACGTTTTTGATCGAAGGAGAACGGACTCACAACACCGCAAGCATCGGGTCAAAGGGGATCACCTAAGATATATTTGCAATTATTTTGACCATGAACCCTTGTAAAATTTGAATTTGATTTGAAGATACAAATAATAAGTTTCTTTAAAATATTTTTCCTGTGTTGCTTCTCATTATTATTTTTCTTTTTTCTGAATTTCATTTGATGAACAGAATTGTCATTTCAAAACTGTTTGATTTCCTCGGGGCTAGTGTGGTAGCTTCCATGAGGTTTTAAACTGTACTAATAACTACAACAGTGACTGATTTCTTCAGTAGAGGAGTCTTAATAAGACAGACCCTATTACACTGAAAAACTCTGTTTTTTTAAAATAAAACCCTTGCTGGTACTTTCACTCTAGACAGTCACACAAAGGGAGCTGAGGTGTGTCTTGCATATCCTGAAGGCCATCACCTGGATAATGGGCCTTTCTGAGATAGAGTGGTAGAAGGAGTTGCCTACTGTCACACAACGCTGTCTCCACTCCTGTAGTGTGTTTGAAACCAGGTCAGGGAAAGGCAGAATCGTGTGTACTACAGAGACATTCCTTTGAAGTTTGCCTACTTCAAAGGCAGAAAGGGGTATACGTATTATACAACTGCCAACCAAAAATTGGCAAACTTCTGGACTAAAAACATTTTGCCAGGGAGAAGAGCCGGATGTTACAGGAGGAACTGCCCATTGCTTTGTTGTGCTGGCCTGATGCTTGCTGCTTCTTTCCTGGGAGTAAAAGGACTGGACTTTGCTTTCTACATCCTGCTTCCAAGGTTATCCAAAGAGCTTGTGTGTGCTTGCCTTCTGTTGAAAGACTTCACCTATAAGTGATTGAGCTCTTCTGATGAGATCCATGACTTGCCAAGTGGTGGCAAATCCAGTTCCAGTGCCATCTGAAGTAGAATCTAGTGATTTGAAGTGAAAATCCACACATCGACTCTTAGAGTCCATTTACTCTTGCAGCTGAAAAATCGATGCATTGACGCAGTGCCTGTAGTGTGGCTATACAATCATTGCAGCCTGAGTCCCGTCCTGAGCACCGTGTCACCAATGTCTGTGGCACCAGCTCTGACTCCGACAAAGTCCCTGCTGTGCAGCTGAAGAATCAACACATCACCTGCTGTGCGGTAGTGAAAATGATGCAGCACCTGCTTTGCCACATCTGCATTGCGCGTCTGAATTTTCAATGCATCGTAATTCAAATCTCTCTCTTTATCGACATTGTCCAGCAGTATGAAACCGAGACCACGTGTCTTGAGAACAATGCATCATGTCCACTTTCAGTAAGGAACCGATGCATCACCTTCCTTGAAAGTAGGGAACCGACGCATCACCTTCCCTGCATAGCAGTAAGGAACCAACGCATCACCTCCTCTGACAGTAAGGAACCAACACATCACATTCCGTGGGAGTAAGGAACTGACTCATAGCTTTGTTTTTCTGGCATCTCACCTTCCCTGCGCCTGTTTTCACCTTTGAATTTGATACATCCCAGTTACTTTGTGCAAATTGTGATGCATCCAGATTTCTATGGACTCCATTCGCTTAACTTTGGAAAAGTAATATCTTTATTTGTGTATGTTAGATTTTTGTCATTTTGGTCTTGCTTCAAAAAGATAAATTTCGGCTAGTTCTGAACTGGTGTGGGCTCATTTTGTAGTGTTTTCACTGTGTGACTGTGTGTGTGTATGTACAAATGCTTTACACATTACCTCTGAGATAAGCCTGACTTCTCGTGCCAAGCTACCAAGGTGGTGAGCAGAGGTTATCTTAGATGTGCGCCCTTACCCTGACTAGGTTGATGGTACCGACTTGGACAGGGTGCAATCCACTGCCAACTAGAGACCAACATTTCTAACAAAGAGTATAGTCATAAATTCATCTCACCAAGTAACATGAATGTGGAAGATTATCACCATAGATGGTGAACAGAGTACTGACATTATAGCTAAACAGTGTAACAACGTAAATGTGCAACCACCATAGACTGAGGATACGTGCAACAGACACTTGGAAATGTAAGGAATTGTTCAGCACTGTCATGTTTGTGTTGCATAGTAATGTATAATGATCTGAATGAAACAATGCACAGAAAATAGCAGAGTCATTCAAAACATACCACAGAGTAACATAAATTCACCAAGTGTCCCTCTTGATCAAGTACATCCCTTCAGAGGTAAATTGATCATGGCTTGGCTTATGCCAAATGTTAAAGGTCCTCGGAACGGTGTGATTTGCGTGTGTGCTAAGGCATTGTAAAAACTAGTGTGCATAATAGGGTTGATCATAATTAGTCAATTAATCCATACTTGCGAAAGTATCACAGTGTGATGCAACCCCAGTAGGATAGTACTACCAACCTAGTCAATCATGATTTGTAAATAAAACTATTCCCTGAACAATTCCTGCAAAGGTGACAAATTGTGATGCAGCCCCAGTGGGCAAATAGAGAAGACCTGGGTTTGGGTTATGCAGGGTAGTACAAAGTATTGAGGCATAATATGACAATCAGCAGGAGACTACATGAAGACCAAGTATGCAAATTTACGGCAATTGCCAATGCAAGGTTGTATTATTTGGCCCAAACAGTATCTCATTCCTAGATCGTATACTAACTTTGTCTACATTTTGTTGAGAATCCATTTTGGTTAACCTCATTGTGTAAAATGATGTTCTTCTTTTTTCAAATAAAAAGGTGCTGTCATTGCTGTGGTTAATTTTAGCCCGTACTAGTTCCCTGTACAGGATGCTCCATTTTAGCTGACCTGGGTGACTGCTTAAGTCATGAAGCAAGGTATTCCATGCAATCATCTTATGGTGTAATTGAGATGTTACTTTGTTATTCATTATGTCTACCTCCACATCCCGAAAAGTAATGTGTTCCCTACTCAGACTGAAAGAAAATTAAAGATTTATGTTCAGTGTAATTGAGACTAGTCACAAACTTGATTGCATCATGCACACTGCCCTACCAGATCAATTAGTAGATCATCAATGAACCTCACCCAAAGTATGGGCTTATTCATGTCTTCTCTGAACTCTAAACACCTGCTCCTCCCATCAGTCCCTGAGTAGGTCTGTGTAGCTGGGTGCAAAGTATGTGCCCATTGCAGTCCTCTGCATCTGTTTGCATAGTGTTTTGTTGAAAGTAAAGATGTTATTCATGGAACAAAACTCTATCATATCAAGAAGCATCAGAGTGTGTGGGCAAAGGAACCTAGTGGCCTGGCTCTTAAAAAGTGTTTACAGGCCCTCATGGCATCCTGGTGTCAAATACTTGTATACAATGATTTAGTGTCCAGCATCATGAGGAAAAAAACAGACTCCAATCAATACCATTGATTCTCCTGAGAAAATCCTTGGTATCATCTATATGTGAGGGCCAGACTCTAACCAAAGGGATTAGAAAATGATCAATGTATGTGGAAGTGTTTTCAAGTAGTCTACCAATTGATGCTACTATGGACCTACTTTAAGGGTTAGAGGCCGATTTGTGTGCCTGGGGTAGTAAGTATAGGGTAGGGATTCTTGGAGGGAGATATTTGTGAAACTGGTACTCTTCAATGAGTCCTTTATTTTTCCACCCGCTCAGCATGTCATAAAATATACCAGTAGTTGCTTTATATTCTGCTACAGTTATGAGTGTACAGCAGCTACTTTCACTGAGTTGTCTATGTGCCTTGCCTAACTACATATTGGTTGGCATTCCCACTATACTCCCTCCCTTGTCTGTGGGTGAATTACTCTGCATTTTTAGTAGCAAGTGTATCTATAGCTTTCCTCTCAGGCCAGGTAATGTTTTTCCTTGCTCTGCCCTCCCTGGATTGTAGTTTCCTAAGTTCAAGACCGTCTTTTTCATGAAAGACATCGATCATGTTGAAACCCATAATTTTGCTAAATTTTGATTTGGGTTTGAGTTCAGTGAGAGCATTATGTTCAAATGCCATGCCCTGATCATGTAACATTTGTTCAAAATTACTAGTGCTGGCTTCACAATCTTGCATATCCACCAGAGTAGTGATAAACTCTATATCGCCTATGTTGAGTTCATCAAGTGGGAGCAGGATTGAACTAGATGTTTCCCGTCTCTTCCATGTTGTGTTATAGTTAAAAAAATCAATATTAAGTTTAAAGAGTGTAATACATTTAAAAATATATATTCTATTGCATGCAAAGTTAACATTTTCAGTAGAGCAAAAGATAAGGCCGACCAAAACTTAGAACTCAGTTCAATCCCCATGAGGTTTCTGTCTGACAGGTTGATAACAGTGCTGTTACCTGCCATCATAGTCCCAATGGCTGTGCCCCTTTCTGCATTCCCATGAGTGTGTTCCTGTTTCTCTTTTGTCTTTGTTGCATCTTCTTCTGCATCTCCGACCTCTGCTGTGTCCTTATGAGCCTTTACCCAGGATTGGTGGAGGTTTTGTTATGTGCGACCTTCTTAAGAGGCACATTTCTATTCTATTGAACAAACAGGGACGACTATGCGTAATCATTATCCAGGTCCAGCATACATGCCCAAAACTAACTATAAACAGAAAGGTATGCAGTTCCTAAAGAACACTGTAGGTTGACGTGTAGTGAGTGTGTATGGGTCACACACTTGATGGCAGGAAGAAAATTCCTCCTTTCGAAAAAGAGACCCTCACACATCCCTGAGTAGTGGGGTGTCTTGCTTCATCATCGGGTCTGCTCCTAATTGGGTCGGCGTGCAATAACCTATCAGCACCCTTGCTGGGCCTTTTAACGGAGATCTTTTTTTCCTTTTTTGCCATAAGGTGCCGTGCATGTGAGGGCCCTAGTGAGTGTAGATGTGAAGAGTGTAGAAGTGAAATTAAAACAGGAAGTGAGAGTCCACACAGAACTATTTTAATGTTTGTGGCCACTATCCTGATTAAAAACGCGACGGTTAGCGCACCCCTGTTATAAGATCACAGGATTGTGCGCATTGATGGTCAACATGTTTCTTGCCGCTATTTCAATTATAAGGTAATTCTTCAGGACCTAAAAAGAGATCTGGTCAAACTTTTTGGTGATGGCAGACAATTCAAATATAGTTACCACCCTTACAGTACCCAAAAAAGTGGTACTTGTAGATCAATTGTAGTCAACCCAATCGGGGTCATGAGGATGTTACATCGGTGGTCGGAGGGCTCAACCACTGAATAGGTCAGTGTCTTAGGAATCATGCGCTCCTGTCTGCAGATCTACCCCTGCTCCGCCAGCCCCGCTGGTACATTTCTATTCTCTCCTTCCGATGCGCTGGCCCTCGGTCCCTGATGTACGTCATATGTCATTGGCAGTCTCTCTGTTTCTATTCATCATTGCTGCAGATAGGGCTGCTGAATGCCCAAGTTACTTTTGGTGGTGTTCTAAATGTGATTGAATTTCTATTGACCTTAAGGATGTGCCCCGTCTGGTAGTCTGCGGTGCCATGTGCATATTTACTCTGTTTGCATATTTGTATGTCATTTTCAAATTTTTCTAGCTTCTGTTGCAGCTCCATGGGTAATTAAGCAATTTGATCTTGCTCTTTCTACCCTGTAAGCCAGATTTTAATCTCTGCTATATCTTTGAGAGCATTTGACCAGTCTGACCATGCATACTTTTTTTGGATGGTTAACAAAGTTTGGATCAATTAGTGAGGTTTTGCACCTATTCTTCCACCATGAGGGGATCCAGGTCCTCATATGGCGTTACTGTAAAGATTCTTAGCCCTCTTGGGACCATGTCCATATCAAGATTACACTGCGGTGAGGCCGCCTCCCGCCACTTGGGGCGCATTTGAATTAATGCACTTGGCATTTGTGCTGGTTTTTACATTAGCTGCTACAAATGCTGCAGTTGCAGCTAAGGTTCTCTGCACGTCCCTTTCCGATGCCATACCCTCGGCTGGAGAGGTACAAGAAGTCAAAAGTATGCCAGAAAAAGTTCTAATTATCTTTCACCTGTGACCCTTGGTAACGCATGGGTTCAGGTTCCCTCTGCATCCAATCAAGAGGGTAACCCATTCCCTCCTATTGGTCAACATGCCTAAACAGATAAGGTTTCCATCTTGTAGAGTGTTGAGAGCCAGACAGAATAACAATGTTCCTCTCTGTCCCACCCCAGAGACTTACCCACAGTGTTTCCACTTCAGCATCTCTCGTGTCCGGCAACCCACTACCACTGACTGTACTCCGCTGCTGCTCCTGTCGGGTGATAATCACTGCCATGCAATGGTGGTCTGCCAAGTATTACCAGCTATAGGTCAAAGTTTTTATAGGGTCTCCATAAAATGCAATGTTGTTCAATCCAGGACAAAATCTGCACGGCTCTAATTTAAGCACACCCATGTTGTTGCAAATGCCATGCTGATCCGTCCAGCTATAGATTAATAGCGTTATTGGACTTCAAGGGGAAATTGTTTGCAAAACACATTCAAAACAAATTAAGGCTCTGGGCAGAGGAAAATTAATACCAACAACACAAACCGGATTTCATTAAGGGTGTTCAACAATTGATAACATAATTTCACTGGCTCTATTAAGAAACAAGCATTTGCAATGCAATCGGTCTCGCCTTTGGGACCTTATATGTATTTAGCTATGCGTCACATTAGCCTGGGTGTTGAAACATCTACTGTTCTTTAACATTGAGGAAAAGTAAGCACCAAACTGCGTGACACGCCAGGTATGGTAACACATGGAGAGAAATATTGCCTTTGGGCAGAAAATGGTATAGTCCAAAGCTCTGTTTTAACATAAAATCAGGACCTTTGGCTGTCATATCACTGAAAACACAAGATTTGAAAAAAATATTATTGTCTACGGGTGCTCGTGGAAGACAATTTCTCTGGACTACAATCTAGAGAATGCTAAAGTAATTCTGATATTTTACTGTCCTCTGCTGGTCATTTTCTATCAAGAAAGTTAAATAGAGGCAGTTGCCAGGAAAATAAAAAAATAAAACCCCTCAGCAGAAAACAATTCTGGTATTTTACTGACCTCTACTGGTTGTTTTCTATCACAACAGATAAATAGAGGCAGTTGAACAAGCAGAAACCAATTCTTGTATTTTACTGACCTCTACTGGTCTTTGTCTATCAAGACAGTTAAATAGAGGCAGGTGAACAGAAAAAAAGTCCCTAAGCGGAAGGAGACAAGTCCTAGGGCTGATCTCCAGAGCCCACAAAGTACATGCACATATAAGTATATACTAAAGTATATACAAAAGGTCTTGAATGCTCGACCTAAAAAGCATGCTTGCAGAAAACAACATATGCCTGGTTTGTGAATTACTCCACAGTGTTCAATAAGGTAAATCGACAAAGTCTATGGAGTAAGCTTATAACATGGGCAATTGATCTGAATCATTCAGAAACATGGCTACAGGTAAAATTAGCACACAAAAATATGCTATCACCAAAAATATATACCATACATGGCATTTGGCAAGGTTGTGTTCTTGTACCATTGTTATTCTCTCTCTACCTTGCTGACATAGCTATGGCACTAAAGTCTGATATGGGTATTGCACCAAAATAAGGAGGTACAAAATTCCATACCTAGCGTTCGCTGATGACCGCCTGATCCTGTCTCTAACCCCGAATGAACTGCAGCATCAACTGAAACAATTATACCCAATGATACAGTGAATTGATTGATAGCTAATATGTCCAAGATGTAAATGGTGACCTTTGGACAGTCTATATAACCTAAAAGATGGACACTAGGAGAAACATCAATCGATGTAGTGGAGCAATACGATTATCTTGGAGTGATTTTTGATAATATGTTATCCTGTTCAAGTCATTCGGCCAGCAGAAATTCAAAATCAATTGTCATTATTAAATCGATTTCAAGATTTATGAAAATGTTTGGAGGGATAGTAATTAGCTCATCATTTAAAGCATTACAAATTAAATTGGTTCGTATTTATTACATACATCTCCAGTAATGAGTAGGAAGTTCATCCGTGAGTTTGAGAAATGTTTTATGAAATGTGTAGGCACCTTATTCCATCTACGACAGGCAATCCCACACTGTATCATGAGATTGGAACTCGGCCTAAAATACTTGGTACTTGTAGTATCCCTTTAACTGTGTGCTACTGCCTTACTATGTTGTTTCTACCATTAAGGGAAAAGTCTATATTTCATCCAAAGGTGCTTCTCTGTTAAGTTGGCCACACCAACATGAGTTGAAAATCAAGCTAGATCCCAATGCTTCTCCACCTGTATATATTGTATCTCCCGCTGAAGATGAATTTACTGTGTCTGTCAAGAACAAATTCCCTGAGATTTTTTCTGATGTTCTGGGTGAATTTGTGAACTTTAAACACAAAATCATCTTGAAAGAAAATGCAACACCAGTTCGACATAGAGTCAGGAACGTCCCATTGGCATATCGAGACAAACTAAAAGTGATCCTTTCAGATTTGGTGACTCGTGGCATCATTGAACCTACCGAGTCCTCACCCTGGGTTTCTCCAGTAGTTTTGTCAATTAAAAGTAATGGGGAACTTCGTCTCTGTGTAGACCTCCGCAGTCTGAACGCTGAAATTTGGGTGGACAGACACCCCTTACCCAACATCCACGAGCTAATTTCCACTCTTTCTGGTGCTTGCGTTTTCTCTACCCTAGATTTGGCCAGTGCCTATCATCAGGTCCTTCTCCATGAAGACTCCAAATTCCTTACCACGTTTATAACCCCGGAAGGCATGTTCCAGTTCCGTCGCATGCCATTTGGCTTAGCCAGCGCAGCGTCGGTTTTCCAACGTCTCATGAAAGAAGTCTTGGAAGGTTGTAATAATGCTATTGCCTTTCAAGATGACATTTTGATATATGGTAAAGATCATGAGGACCATGACAGGAATTTGGACAAAGTAATGATGTCTGTCAAAGCTAAGGGTTTGACATTGAAGCTTTCTAAGTGCAAATTTAGACAGAGCACTGTGGAGTATTTGGGCCACGAAATCTCCTCGCAAGGTATCAAACCTAAACTCAATCACATTTTAAGCATAACCAAGGCACCTTCCCCAAACAATAAAGAACAATTAGTGTCCTTTCTGGGTCTTACCGAGTTTTACAGCAAATTTGTTTCAGATTATTCCTCCAAAGTTCATGTTTTAAGACTGTTGTTAAAAAAAGATGCAAAATTTGTATGGAAGGATGAACATCAAATTGCTTTTGAGTTACTCAAGAAAGAAATTATCAATGCCCCCTTCTTGAGACCTTTTGACCTGGGTAGAGAGTGCATTGTGTGTGTGGACGCAAGCAACGTGGGACTTGGTTCAGTTTTGATGCAAAAGCATCTAGGTGAGGAATATGTGGTCTCCTATGCCTCCCGTACTCTTCGTGGGGCAGAATTCAATTATTCCACTATAGAGAAGGAATTGTTGGCGTGCACCTGGGCTGTTGAACACTTCAGGCAATTTATTTGGGGAACAAGGTTCCGCTTGCGTACAGACCACAAACCCTTAATAAGTATGTTGACCGCTGGCGGTGGTCGCACTCTGACTGCCCGCTTGGCACGCCTGGCTGCTAAGTTACAGGAGTTTCAATGTGTAGTGGAATACGTCCCTGGTCGTTTAAATGTCCATGCTGACTGTATGTCCAGACTACCTTGTGTGTCCTTAGTTACCACGGATTCTCTTCATGATGCGGACGTAGTTTTAACTGTTGATGATGTAAACGATGCCAGATGTAATACCACGTCCAGTGTTATCTCTGAGTCGAACTGGCGTGATGCCATGTCTAAGGATGTTTCCTTATCCAATGTAGTAGATTTTCTGAAGCATGGATGGCCTGAAGAGAGGAAACTTTCTGGCGATATCCTCTCCTTTAGCAAGATAAAGGAAGAACTCATGTTTGACCAGGGTTTTGTAACAAGGTGTGACAAAATTGTACCTCCCTCTAGTCTTCGTGAAAAAATAATTTCTATGGCCCATGAAGGTCACATGGGAATGTCCAATACTAAGAGGCGTGTCCGTGAATTCTATTGGTGGCCCGGCATTGACAGGATGGTAGACAAGTGGGTTAGTTCCTGTTCCCCTTGTTCCAGTAGTGATAAGTCGGCAAAACCCCTTGTTGCCAAATCTATTGTTTCACCTATTGAATACTCCATGTGTCCCTGGAAAAAACTTGGAATTGATATTATCGGCCCCTTAGACTTGTCTGATAATAAAGCTGTATTTATTTTAGTCTTAATTGATTACTTTTCGAAGTGGCCGGAGATCAAGGTCGTGGACAGGACTGGCTCTTCTCAAATTATTGAATTTCTCGACGAAGTTTTCTGCAGGGAGGGAATCCCGGCTGAGTTAGTCTCTGACAATGGCCCACAATTTATTAGTTGTGAATTTTCATCCTTTCTCGACAGATGTGGAGTTGTTCACAAGAGGGTGTCAAATTACAACCCTCAAGCCAATGGCCTTACTGAGCGCTTTAACAGAGTGATCAAAGAGTCACTACAACTTGCTATTAAAAGTAAATTGGATTGGAGGAAGTCCCTTCGTGCTTCTCTCCTTTCATATCGCACTTCCCCTAATTCAGTTACGGGCTTCTCCCCTTTTGAGTTATTAAAGGGTCGTAAACCTGGTTCCAAACTTCTTCCCTGGTGGATGAAGGTAAAGATCCCTCCCTCGCCTAGTGCTGATCCTTCCTTGGTTAGAGACAAGGTGTTGAAGTATCAAGAGAAGATGAGAGGTAATCCCATTCGCCTTTCTAAACCTGGTATCAAAATTGGTGATTTGGTGCGGGTCAAGTTTGGTAGATCCTGTGGTTCAAGGTGGAACAAATGGTCTGATCCATGTAGAGTTACGGAAGTTTTCAGTAAGGCTGTCAGAGTGGATGGTGGCAAAGTGTGGAACTTTCGTAGAGTTTCTTTGTGTAGAAAATCCGAGGCAACAATGAATTCTCTACCCTCTTCAAATCTTCCCATTGGCTCGAATAGTCATCCCTCTGATGACTGTCATCCCGCCCTTCTGGACACCTTTTACAGTGATGTTCAACCTTCCTCGTGTAACAATGATGTTCCCAACATTGTTTTTTCTTCTCCCAATGTTGTTGTTCATCCTGAACAGTTTTCCCCTCACAATCCTGTTCCTTCTAATAGTTTACAATCTTCTGATGTTCCTCTAAGAAGAAGTGCCCGTATCAGGTCAGCTCCTGTTAAATTACGTGATTTTGTGCATTAGTTTTTTTTCTTTTTTTTTTTTTCTTTTTTTTGTTTTCAAGGGGGGGAGGTGTGTAGTATCCCTTTAACTGTGTGCTACTGCCTTACTATGTTGTTTCTACCATCGCTCTAGAATTGTTCCTGTTTGATATGTACATTCTACATTCTCTGTGTGGTGGTTGACCATTCTTCCTTAGCCCTGCTTACTAGTGGTTGTACAAGCTGTTTCCTTGGTACTGAATAAAGTACTCTTCTTCCAATACCTGTTTCAGTTTACTTCAGTACTACTGCACAACAGAAGCTGTGTGAATTATATTAATGATTGTGCAAGGCTGATCCATCTTCATTGAAACATCTAATATTTGAAGAATTAGGGAGATCCAAATACAGAGATCTAGAACTGTATAGTACAATGATGGGATTAGGATCTTATGATCTGCCTGACATACAGGAGTTGGGTCAAATGACCGGATCTGTGAGAAAAAAATCTAATACACAATACACTCACTAATAAGAAGTGGAATTTATGCCTTCTACAAGCTGAAAAATACAATCATACGGATTTAGTAATCGATACATATACAGAGCCAAGAATATTTAGGATGGAACCTACCTTGTTATATAAAAAGGACATTTTTAAGATGTCCAATATTTTATATACAGTTTTGGGAGGTTGAAGGGTCATGGAACCACGCGCTTAAAGGTAGACCAACATGTTGGCTCTGTGGAACTTCTGATTAATCTTTGGAACACTTAATATTTACCTGCCTTAAGCTGTTGCCAATGCAGAGGATATACTTATGTTCCTTGTTTCGAAATTCTAAAATAAGAATAACTGCTGTGGTCGTTAGATAATGTTTTAGGCTCAAAGAGGACAATGATGCTAAAGTTTTTAGATCATGCATATTAAGCATTAACAGCATAGATGACATATATAATGGGAAGTATTACAGATTTTAACGTTAGAGAAATACATATTTTAAATTGCACAACCTTGAGAAAAATATGTATCTTATATTCCTGGGGGCTCATTTATGAGCCCATGCGTCACTTTTGCACCACTGGTGCGTCACTTTTTGTGACGCACCAGCAGTGTAAAAAATGTGCCTTGTTGCGCAATATTTACAAAGTGACGCATCTTGGTAGTTGCATCACTTTGTAAACCCCTGCGCCACATTATACCTGTGCCAGGTATAATGTATGCAAGGGGGGGGCGTATTGCCCCATGTGAAAGGACACATTGCTGAAGTTGCGTCTCTTTTGTGACACACTCCAGCAATGCGTCACTTTTGTGCCATACAGATACGTCAGAAATACTGACGGATCTGTAACTTTTTGTGCAATGATGCGTCATAGTGTAAATATGACGCATCATTGGTGTCGCAAGGAGGGTGCAATGAAAAGTGACACATCGCTATTTTCACACAGTGATGTGTCACTTTTCATAAATGAGGCCCCTGGAACTTTAGCACCTTAGTATATTGGTGAAAGCAATAAAGTGAGATAAAAGATCACAATATAGAGACAAAAGGGTGAACGAATTTGCACGTTTGGCACATTAGTACTTTAGTATATCTTGAAATCATAGATTGAGCCTAAAAAGTGTATAATATTGACAAATGATTAAATAGAATATATAGACTATTGTATGTAAAGGATTACAAATTGCATTTATGTCAGGGAAACGTATGTATAGAATTTTTTATGATAAATCAGACGTATATATTTTACCATATCAGCACATTTGCACTTTAACTTGGGAAAGTAATACACCGAAGTAAAGAATACTCTGATACAGTGGTAGACAGATGAACAATCAACAGAAACCAGTTGGGAATTTACAGAATCTTTGTATTACGAAGTGTGTATTGACCATTCTAGTACGTTTTAGTTATTGAAATTTTAAAGTATTGACAATTCTTCTTTTAAATGCTTGTATTTTTATTGTAATCAAATTAATAATACAAGAAAGTATTTTACTACAATAATTGTAAGCTGCAGTTTTGCTTAGCCATTAAAAGTTCCCCAAATGGGAAACTACCTTTGAGGTTTCTTGGGTAGTTGCTGTGAACGTGTAAAATACCACTGACAGCAGTTTTCTTGTGGAAAAGGGTAGTATGTACAGACTCGACATGGATCTAATTTCATCGAATGTAGAATGTCTCCGGTAAATCTGCTGATTGCTGATGACTATGGTTATTAGGCCACTTGGCCAGTACAGTTGATATAAAATGATACCAAACATGGTTTAGTCAGCTTGAAACTTAACACGGTTATTGACTTAGAAATTGACATGAAACATATTATTGTAATATGGAATACTTCTGATGGTTCAAGAAACCTAATAAATTAAATCTGAAATCATGTCAGAATGGCTGCTTTTGGAGTCAGATCGGAACAATTATGTTTACTTTATTTTAATTCAAATCAATTTGAATTTCATGCCATTAATTTGTTTTTCTTGAGAATGAAGTTGTTCAATTGCATATACAAAGATGTTGGTTTAATAAGGGAGTCTGCTCTCATAACTTATGGGGTTGATGATGTGATCGTATTTTTTCTATTTTCATTGTCTGTTTGATGTTTTAAAGGGTAATAGTGCACCATCTTGTTTGCATTTGACCATGAGGAAGATTGTCAGATCGAAAAGCGTTGTTGCCAATAAAACGTATTTGAACTCTGTTCTGGAGCGTGAGTGTGAGTGTCTTAACGTTGGGACACATCTCCTCCTTGAATATATGTTTATACATATATATTTTAAAAGGAAAGGAAGATATATTTACACATATCATGAATTTGGTTTCTCCTTCATCTAGACCTTGAGTGTAAAACTCATCAAACTGAGCAAAATAATTAAATGTTTGCATGAAAAATAGCACAAAACAGTTCCTTGTTTGTAAAAAAGAAAAAAATAGAGTAATTAGAACAACAGCTAAAGAGGAAGAAAAAGGTGCGTTCTGGTTCTGTAGTTAGAAACCTCATTAAGCATTGCAGGTCAATTAATGAATCAATCAGGGGTTTGTAAAGCGCGCTACTCACCCAAGATGGTCTCAAGGCGCTAGAGGGCAGGAGGGGAGCAGCTCCGGATCAGTTGAAGAGCCAGGTCTTGAGGTCCTTTCTGAAAGTGTGCAGAGTTGGGGAGCGTCTGATGTTCACAGGCAGCTTGTTCCAGGTCTTGGCTGCAATGTAGGAAAAAGCTCTCCCACCTGCTCTGTTTCTGCGGATGCGGGGGACCTCTGCCAGGGTAAGGTTCGTGGAGCGGAGGTTCTTCTTCGGTACGTGGAAGGTGACTCTCTCCTTGAGGTATTCGTGTCCGATGTAGTTGAGCGATTTGTAGGCATGGGTGAGGAGTTTGAAAGTGACCCTCTTCTCGACAGGGAGCCAGTGGAGTTCTTGTAGGTGTTGGGTTGTTAGATTTGAGGGTCTCTAGTTGGCACAGGTAGGTACTTGTGACGAATAGGGACCCCTGCCTCTAGTCAGGGTAAGGGAGTACACTCCTAAAATAACCCCTGCTCACCCCCTTGGTAGCTTGGCATGAGCAGACAGGCTTATCTCAGTGTGTAAAGCATTTGTGACCACATACATCAATTCAGTGACAACACTACAGACGGACACCACACAGGTTTTTTATCAAAAATAAGTATGCTTTATATGGACTGACCACAAGACCACAAACAACAAAAATCCACAATACTGTAATTGAAATGGTGGTTTTAGCTTAGTTCTGTTCAGTTCTTAAAAATGCGACACTTTAAGTCAATGTACCTTACGATGCTCTGGTGCAAAGAAATAAAGACGTGAAGATTTTCCAGATGCGGCACGCTTCTCAGATTTTGCGAGGAGTCTCGGCTCGATGCGTCAGCTGCAGCGGTGACACTCTTGTTCAGAAATGCGATGAAAGCGGCTTTGGCAGAGGCACTCTTGTCCTCCGATGCAAAACGCTTCTGCTCGATGCGACAACTGCAGCGGCGACACCCTTGTTCAGAGGTGCGACGACAGCGGCTCCGACGGCGGCACGCTTCTCCGTGAGTGCTAGGTGCATTTCTTGACGCGGTGCAATGCGTCCGCTACAGCGGCGACATCCTTGTTCAGAAATGCGACGGCAGTGGCTGCTACACTCTTCTTCTTCAGTGCGAGACGCTTCTCTCGATGCGGTGCAATGCGTCAGCTACAGCGGCGACATCCTTGTTCAGGGAAGCGACGGCAGCGGCTGCGACGGTGACACGCTCCTTCTTCAGTGCGAGATGCTTCTCTCGATGCGGTGCAATGCGTCAGCGCGAAAAAATAAATAAATAAATAAATACATTATCAAATATAATATCACCAGGGAGACAACGGTAAGTATGAAGCACACAATAAATTTAAAAAGAATTCCAAAATGTTATGTTTATTAGGTATATATACTCGAGCTAAAAACATTAAAATTCATAGCACATAATAAAATAAAATAAAATACAACATATAACCAATTCTAAACAATCAGTGTAATACAAACAATAACACCATTAATTCATAAAACAGTGGCGGACAATGGTAGTCCTCTTCGACGCGCGTTTCGGCGTTTTCACAAGAACGCCTTCTTCAGGAGCCACATACACAATCAAGTATCTGAATAATCGAGATTGTTCCCAACGGTACCTGGAACATGCAGGGGAGGGTTGTCCTCAGTAGGGATAGCTGAGAATGCTCGAATTCTTTAGATAGAGCTCGATCGTCAGGTCAGAGTACTAGTGCTCTGATTAGTGATCAGTGTGGTTTGTTATCTTGTGGGCACCATCATTCATTTTCCAGGTGCTGGTGTATTTAACCCGGTAGTTCCTAGTCCACGACTGGAATTGCTGCTTTTAAAATGTAACGCTCGTTATTCTTGATATATAACTGCGCAGTGAATAGCATTCAGCGAAATGATACCAATGTTCAGCTCGATATATTTGATTTCCTTCTCATATATAGATTAAAAAGATAGAATTTTCTTAAACCGACTTCGGTGAAGCTAATAGACTTCAAGCGGCAAAGGGGTCACGGCTCTGTTTCTGTTGCGGTAACGAACAGAGCATCCGCATGAACATCAACCTGCGGGCGTCACGACCGATGTGTCTGATGGCGTCCCGCAGCCGTTGGAAGGGATAGTCAGCTACAGCGGCGACACCCTTGTTCAAAGATGTGGCGGCAGTGGCTTCGACGGTGACACGCTTCTTCCTCTTGAGTCAGGCTTCCAGCTCCTTGCGACACGCAGTCCCTCAGAAGGCCCAAAACAGCAGCAGACACTTCTAAAGAACTCTTGGGGAACTGAGGTTTGAAGTCTGTTGTCCCTGAGACTTCGATTTACAAAAAGCTTGTTTCCTTCCCAGTGTAAGAATTGGCTTTTGTAGTTTGGTTTGCCCTGTTCCCATCATGCACTGGGACAGGAACAGACTAATTTGCATACAGCCAGGTTCTGAAACTGGGATGGTGCAGTGAGCTAAAAAACGGTGTTGGATCTAGCCCTGATCTCTTGACTGGGTGAGAGCTTTCTGCTTAATTCAGAGACTCTGTCCCTCACCACCCCTTGTTGTAAATATTTTTGTCCCTGAGACTTCAGCAGGAGGCAAGCACTTGGAGATCCTTTCAAGTTGAAATAAAGTACACAAAGTTCCTTTCTCCTTCCTTTGGCAGTCAGGCAACCACTGCAGGCCAAACCCCCAAGAAGCCCTTCAGCTTAGGGATAGTCTCTCCTCAGTTTCTTCAGGTTCCTCTCTTCAGTAAAGGTTTCTTCTTGTTTGTCCAAAAGTGATCTATTTTCTTGGGATCAGGGTCCCAATATTTATACCCCAAATCCTTTGTCCTCTGAGGACAGAGGGGCCTTTGCCCCGTCCAAACCAGTTCTGGAGCACACTGTTGACATGATTCCTTCTCTTCATTCACTGTGCAGGGCAGAGACATTAGTCGCACCCCAGGAGGTGGAGCCAGCATTGTGGAAGGCAGTCCAGGTGCAACTCCTCCCACCCATCTAGATGCAGATCTCTCTATTCACCACTAGGCTGACTCATTCTGTCTCCTGGAATCCCCCAGCCCTGTCACTCAAAAACACCAGACAAGGAATACACAACCAAGCAGAGGCAGGCTTTGATAATTAGACAAGAAAATACATACTTTCTACAAGTAGTATTTTCAAACACAGAATGTTAAAATCAACCTCACTAAAAGATGTATTTTATCATTCTGAGTCCAGGCATACTAAACTCGATTTTCTATCATGTTCCCTGAGTCAGTTAGGATTATAAAATGCAATAATCCAACTGCCCATTCTGGCCTATGAAGAACAGGTAGCCTTGCAATAGTGAAAAACAAAAATGGCTGTAATTCACTATTAGGACATGCCACACACTCCAGGGCATGTCCTACCTAATGCTTACAATGCACCCTGCCCTTGGGCCTGGCAAGTGGGTGCTCGTGCTCAGTCAACATGGCAGTACAGGAATGCACATAGGCTCTGCAATGGCAGACCGTAGACATACTTTTACAGGCCGCTTCTGTGGGTGGCACAACCAGTATTGCAAGCCCATTAGCAGCATTTGGTTTACAAGCCCTGGGCAAACTCTGTACACTGTACTAGGGTCTGACAGGTAAATCAAACTAGTCAATCATGGAATCACCAATTTATACATTCATTTACAATAGGGAGCACTCGCACTGTGGCACTGGACAGCAGTGGCACAGTGCCCAAAGCATCTAACACCAGCAAAAACACATGAGGCAACAGCAAAAATGGAAGGGAGACCCACGCCAATGGTGCCAGGTCTAACATGGGTCATGTGTTCGTGGAGCTGTGTCCCGAGGAAGAGTCTGGCTGCAGCATTCTAGATGGTTTGGAGTTTGTGTAGAAGCGATCTGTTGATTCCCACATGTAAGGCATTTCCGTAGTCCAGTCTGCTAGTTATGGGTGCTTGGGTGACTGTCCTTCTGCAATCGGAGGGGATCCATTTGAAGGTCTTATGGAAAATGCAGGGTCCGAGGAGGAGGATCTCTGTTTTCTCTGAGTTGTGCTTCAAGCAAATGTCTTTCATCCATGCTGTGACGTTCTTCATTCCTTTATGGAAGCAGAGTCTGGTGTCTTCGGGACTCTTCGTGAGTGAGAGGATGAGCTGGGTGTCGTTGGTGTAGGATTCTATGCTAAGCCCATGCTATCTGACGATGGCGGCGAGGGGGACCATGTAGATGTTAAAGAGCGTGGGGCTGAGTGATTATCCTTGGGGTACTCCACAGTTGATATCGGTGGGAGTGGAGAGGAAGGGAGGGAGTATGATCTTCTGAGTTCTGACGGAGAGAGAGGATTGGATCCTGTCGAGGGCGGCTCCTTGTATCCCCGCGTCATGAAGTCTGGCTGCAAGCGTGCAATGTGATATGATGTCCAAGGCTGATGAGAGGTCTAGAAGGATGAGGGCCGCAGTGTGTCCCTGGTCGAGTAACATGCGGATGTCGTTAGTGTTGGTGAGGAGTACGGTCTCGGTACTGTGTTTGCTGCGGAAACCAGACTAGGAGACGTCTAGGATGGAGTTCTCTTCGATGAAGGCAGTCAGCTGGGCGTTAACGAGCCTCTCTGTGACTTTGGCCACGAACGGGGAAGGAGCCAGATGGGCCGGTAGTTTTTCAGGTACATTGGATCGGCCGTGGGTTTCTTGAGGAGGGGTTTAACCTCCGCCCATTTCCAGTCATCTGGGAAGATGCCAGATCTGAAGAAGGTGTTGATGATCCATCCTAGTTCGGGTCGATGGCGGCGGCGGCTCTGTGGAATATGTATGGTGGGCAAGGGTCAGTTGGGGCTCCTGAGATTTCTTCATGGTTGCAGTGATGTGTTTGATGGTGGTGGGATTCCAGGTCATGATGGTAGGCTTATCGGTGGTGGTAAGGAGGGTGGTGGTGTCCGATGTCTGTTCGCTGAAGTTGTCGTAGAGGGCCTTGATCTTCAGATGAAAGAAGGAGATGAGCTTGGCCTTGTAGCAGAGTTCCTGGGAGGGTGTGATGTCCCTGGCTTCGCTGGGGGGTTTGGTGAACTGCTGTATGATGCTGAACAATTCCTTGGCGGGACGCAGCGCGATTACTGGGAGTACGAGCGGGGCAAACCACAAGCCCCAGAGAGCAGCGGGACCAGCAGGGCAGGAAGCAAAGGCCCCAGCCCCTCCCTCACCGGCGCTTGGTGAACGAGAAATAAGCTGTTGAGGGATAACAAAAGATAGGCTTTTTCCATATGCCCTGTCGTCTCTTTCGCCTATATACTTAATGTCTTTTTACCCCTTTTATATTATGTGTTTTTACTGTATTTTTTAGATGTGTATTTTATACTGGTTGTATGGAAATATGACACTGTCTTTTAAATTGGTGCTGTTCCTAAAATGATGAATTTGGATTGTACAACTTTTATGATAATTTTATTGAATAAAGTACAAACAACAATTCCTTGGCGTTGGTCATGTTGGTCTGGACTTTGTCTCTTATGAAGGTCCGTATGGTGTCTCTTATGCGCTGGCGGTATTCCTTCAGGGCGCTCCTGTGGCTGTTCCGTGCTTCCTTGGTTTTCAGGTCTGCTTTCAATTTCTTTAGAGTGGTATACAGGTGAGAAAGTGCAACTTTGCCACTCTAGCAGACACTCTATGAGACTATTTAAGTTAAACGCCAGTCTCTACAGAATTGTTTTTAGAGAGATTCCTGAACGATAGTTGGATTGTCTCAGATTCAAATTAAACGTACTCTATAGTCTGAATCCTTTCATGAGTTGTCCTTTGCCACCATGTTTTGATTGAACGAATGGTCGTTGGATAATTGGGTAGACAGACGTTGCATGTTTGGCTCTGAAGGAGGCATAATAAGGTGTCAATTTATGCACATGTTAAGGTCTTTTGCTTCATGAGTGGACGGAAACTTGATTTGAATCGGAAATATCCTAAATAAATTGGGTAATAATAAATTGGCAAACCATGACCTTGTGACACCAACTACCAGTACAACTGGCCCAATGCTAGGAATACCATGCTGGGTCACAAACATGGTTGCGGATTTACAAGCATCCTTGGAGCGGACTATTGTTGCCCAACTTAAGCCTCTGGTTTCAAAACTTGATAAACTCATTGCTGCTCCAAATACAAAGGGGGGAGGGAAAATTGAGCCAGCCAAACAAGTGAGAAACTCTGCACCCCATGTTATTGATACTCCATCCCAAAGTGTTCCAAGAACTAGAGTAGTGGAAAGTAAAAACCCCCTAGTACAGACCGCTAATGTCGTAGCTACACCAACTTCCCAAAAACCCACGCACGATCCACCACAACACCTGCCAAGAACCAACACTCAGAAGCAGATCTGCCAAGCAGCAGGAAACTTGGCAAATGCCATAGCGAAAGATATGCCAAAGAAAAAAGAGGGAGATAAGGGAATTAACAAAACTAGTTCGCCACCGAAACAAAGCCAAACACCAAGATCCTTTTCTCGACAGCCACCAACAATTAACCTACCCCCTGAAGCCCAATCCTATGTGGTGGCACTCGCAGGAGTTCCTCCGTTAACTGAGGGGAAAAGAGAAAGGGAGACTGAGCTGAAAAACAAGTGCATCCAGTGGCTTAGTGTAAATAGACCCCTCCCGGGAATGTCTCAGGGGAAATCCTGTCAGCCAGAAGAGTGGGTTGGATTGGGAGAAGCCCAAAAACTGTGGCTGGTGATGTGATAATTCTGAAATTTAGGGATGCCTCTTCTGTAGGGTATATTTGTAATGCCCTGCACTATAGTTCAGACACGCAAATATGTCCGCTGCACCTCTCATATTTTTACCCCACTCCTAGCTTGGAACCATGTCGTTCTAGATTCACACGCAATAACAGGGGGGGTTTTCCTACATCACATAGAACTTTAAATGGGGGGGTATTTAGGGATGGCATGTCTACCTACGGTCCACTATTCGCGATACAGCCACATTGGAATAGATTCAGTGTTTTGGAAAAAGTAGACTGACTTAGTCAAGGAGGAATGTCACCCTCAGAAGCCACAAATGTAGTACACAGAAGTTCAGGGGCAATAGAGGAAAATATCCTGACACCAATGTCGAGGGAGGTTCCAAAAGCTGTTAATATAGTTAGGGAAAGGACTAGCAATAGGGGGATTAGGGAAGTCGAAGGATCAGATAGCTCAGAAAAAGGATGCCTAAAATTGGTTTCCTTGAATATAGCCGGTCTAAAAAACAAGCTGCTTACTCCCGAGTGGGCCACCTTTATGGCAGCATATGACATCTTCCTGATGCAAGAGACCTGGGCACTAGAAGAGACCTCGAGTGCAACCTTTGCAACGTTTGATATCTTGGCAGTATCCACAGGTAGAGGGCGCCCGTCGGGCGGGCTATCAATTTGGATAGGAACTCACCTGGGAATCCAAGCAACCAAGATTCAAACAAATTCCCCGGACATCCAGTGTGTCTTAATAGAACCCCCAAGCCAACCGCTAGTAGCAATAATAAACACCTACTCGAGACCATCACGGAATGGCCAGGAATCAGCTACAGTTAGAGCCCTGAATTCCTTCATTCAAGGGCTAGACCCCTCTATCTCAATAATCCTCGTAGGGGATTTTAACTGCCAATTTGAACCTCTAGGTAGTCTAGAACTGGGTGACCAAGACGAGGTAGATGCACTATGGCATATCCCGGACCCGAATATTGCCCCCGTCAGGGCATGGACACCCCTTGTGCTCCAAATAAAATGTTTCTCCCTTGCGACATCCCTGCAGGCGTGCAATGGGAGATTGGACCCTGACCGCCCAGCAATGGCAACCTTTAATCGGGCAAACAAAAAAACCATCATTGACTACCTAATGGTGGATGCCAAAAACTGGGATAAGCTGAAAGAATTTAGGGTCATTCAAAGACAGGACAGTGATCACAATACCCTGGTAGTAACTTTCAAACCAGGGTCATTTGGACTAATCACCCCTGACCACATACCTGCCACAATGACACTTCCCCTCACGCTGACTAATAACAGAAGGAGGGTTAAGTGGCCCCACCTTGTAGATTCAACCTCGAAGCTTGCCAAAATCTACCAACTCGCTATCCCTTTTATAGCGCAGATGGGTGACTCGCCTGGCTGGCAGCAGGCATTAGATACGCATAAACAGCTAGTTGAGGTACTAGGGGATGTGTTCTACCCCATAAGTAGAATTAAGAAGCATGTTCCAAAAACCCTCCCCTGGTATAATGATGCATGCAGGAACTCAAAAAAGGAGCTCCTTGCGGCAATCAAGGCAAAAGACAGAGAGAACATTAAGGCAGCTAGACTAATCTATAAAAAGGAGTTGACCAGGGGCAAAAGAGAGTGGGAAGAAGCCAGGTGGGAAGAACTCAGAGGTGCCCTTGTGACAAAAGATGCCAAACTATTCTGGGCATTAGTAAATTCCGGTACAAATGAGTGTGGGAGGCGCATTTCTCTGCACTCTATACTAGCCCTGTGCCCAGTTACAGTGACCATTTAGATAGGTCTGGGATGTCAGAGTTAGAAGGTCCCTCCTGGGTCTCTCCTGCCCAAGACCCCCCGCACGAGTACCGACTGCGGGGGGCCTCGAGCATGGAACACCAGGTAGACCATAGGGACATCGAGGTGAGGATGGCCCCGAGAAGTGGTGAGAGTATTTCAGTAAAGGAGGTGGAGACTGCAATTACCAGACAACTCCCTAACAAAGCACCAGGCCTGGATAGGGTACCGGGTGACCTTTTTCGTTCTCAGCCAAAGATTTGGGCGCCGTACCTAACCGTATTGTTTAATGCGGTCTTACAAGGGGCAAAGATACCTGACACCTGGGCGGGGGCCGAGATCGTCCCCATTTTTAAGAAGGGGTGCCCTTTGGAGCCGTCAAATTATAGACCAATCAGTCTCTTGGACACTACCCAGAAACTGATGGGCCGGATACTCCTGGATAGAATACTGGGATGGGCGGAGGAGCATGAAGTAATAACTACCCTCCAGGCCGGTTTTAGATCAGGGATCTCGACCACGGACCAACTCTTTAGGCTGCAGGTCCTTTTTTGGAAGACCGTAAGTGTCGAGGGTGGCAGCCTCTACCTGGTCTTCGTAGACCTGCGGGCCGCTTTCGACCTTGTGCCGAGGGGGAGTTTATGCAGGGTCTTAAAAGATCTTGGCCTTCCTCCCTATCTATTGGAGGTCTTGAAGCGGTTTCATGCAGGGAACTATGCCCAGGTGAGGTGCGGGAAGAACGGGGAACTATCTGCACGTTTCCCTGTAACTAGAGGCGTACGCCAGGGCTGCGCCCTGGCTCCCACGCTCTTTAGTCTCAATATAAATGGCCTGGTGGGGGAACTTGAGAGAGTCAGGGATAGCGATGCCCCTTGGTTGGCGTCAGGTCGGGTGCCTGCTCTGATGTTCGCAGACGACACCTTATTGTTGTCGCGAACATCAACAGGCATCCAGCGGGTTCTGGACGGTTTTGTCTCATTCTGCGCCTCGAGGGGACTCGAGATCAATTTAGAGAAAACAAAATTTATGACCTTCGGTCCCCCGAAATGCACTCGCCCTAACCCCACATTAAACGGCATCCCGCTCGAAAGGGTGAGAACTTTTGTATACCTGGGGGTCACTTTGACTGAGGACTTTGGTTGGGGCCCTCAGGTATCCAAATCTACCCTAAAGCTCTCACAGATTTTAGGGGGCATAGGTAAGTTTCAGCAGACAACGCAATTTAAGCCAGTCTCCCCAGCGCTTGAAATCTACAGTGTTCAAGTTAGACCTGCAGTAACTTATGGTGCAGAACTTTGGGGACATTCGAGTACAGCAAGCCTTCTCAGGGTTGAACGGGCCTTTATGAGGAATTTGATTGGTCTACCCCAAAGCACCCCGCTCATACCCTTGAGATTTGACCTAGGTGTGGAGCCCATCTCTGAACTATTAGAGGCCCGACCCCTCCTGTACTGGAGAAGGCTCTGGACAGTACCGGAGCTTGCGGATTACAGAGCTGAGTTTGCTGCTGTCTGGGGGGCGCTGAAGAGCAAGAAAATACCCTGGTTGCTCCATATTAAAACTATTGCCTATCGAATAGGAATGCCCGAAATATGGGAGACTCCGGCGGAGAGTTGTCCAGTGCTGAGGAGAACTGTGCTGTTGGCCTCTCTGAGGCACTACAACCTAAGTTTGCTGCACCGTTCGCCAAGTATGGGCAGGTTGTCTTCGGAATTTTTGCAGGTAAAACTCGTGCCCAGTAGGGAGGAATTTCTGGATCAAATAGAACCACATCCTGCAAGAAAATAATATACACAATTAAGGCACGGCTGCCTGCCACTTGGGACACTGACCTGCAAATGGGCAGGTCAAGAGGAGGGAACCTGCCCTGTCTGCAACAATGGCAAAGAAGACATTGCCCATGTTTTGTTTTTTTGCCCTGCTTATAGCGTAATCCGGAGAGCCTGGCTGGTACCACTATGCAGAAATCTGGGACTAAAACATGGTGCTCAAGCCGTTAGAATTTTAAAATATGATACATCCCCCCTTATTGTGTTCTCGGTCTCCCGCTTTTTGTACGGTATGTGGCGCAGAAGGTCCACTTTGATTAATTGCAACTAATTTTTAATGATGGCCATTTTTCGTGGATAACTGATTCTTTAATAATGTTTTAACTGCTGGTTCTTAATTATTTATGCATTTTATTGTATGTACATACTTTGCTTGTGCTTTTATGGTCGTCGACCGAAATAAAGTTATCACGAATGAATGATTTGAATCCTTGACACTCTTCTGAGTGACTGAATGCTTAAAGAGGGGGTCTGAATTGGTGCCAAATCTAAAGGCCTCCTGTATAGAAATGCTTTTTTTGCATAATCCCCCCAATTTCTTTTAATGGTGCTGCTATTTGTTTGGCTTTGTTCACAGGGACCCTTCTAGCACAGCCCCAGTGCATGTACCCTGACCCCTGCAACATGTTGAAATTGGCCACACACCTAATTAACACATTTAACTTATGTTTAAATCCCTAGTATATGGTACAAAGCGTACACAGGGTTATAAGTTAAATATCCCTAGTGGTCGGCAGCAAACATTGTGACACCACTAAAGTGACAATGTGAAATATGGCTGAAGGGCTGCCACCTGTAACCTAGATGTGCAAATTCAAACTACAAATTTGACCTGCCCAAATAACTCTTTTTGACAGGCCTAAACCTTCCTTTCTAACATTAATTTGTCACCATAAGTAGGCCTTAAATGTACATAAGGCAAGCTGCATGGTTTTTAAAAGTAGCACATGTAAAGGTTGTATTGGTGAACATGTCCCTACAGTGGCAAGGTCCTAAAGGCAATAGTCAATGTAGCAGGATTAGCTGTTCCAAGAGAAAGCATTGGAACCCTGCCTAAGGCCGAGCTAAAGAGTTAATTCTTCGACTTTGTAAAATATTTAGTACAAACCCAATTGATTGGTAAAGTAAAACAGATATGTACTACATATTTTACAAAAGATACTTTTGAAAGGTCAACTTTAAGCTGCCTAAAGTCTCTAGAACCCCATGTGCATGACCTCCCAGCTCTCACCCATCAGCCGAATAGCTCCTTGGTGAGGTGTGAACTTATTCCCAGAGTTTAGACAAAGGCATTGGGTTTGGAGAGGTGTTATATCTCTCTGATAGAGTGGATATATGGGCAGTGCCCAAGAACTTTAAAAGGGGCCTACCCAGTCACAGACAGATGTAGCTGGGCCTGCCCAATCCTTTGTCCCTCTAGCTAGTCAGACATCAGTCCTAGTGGCAGAGGAGTTGCCATTAGAGCTGGTTTTGAATTATAACACAGGAGGAGTTGTTCAATCCCCTAGCCATACCTCTGGTTGGGCACAGCTCTGCAAAAGGAAAGAAAGGTTTTGATATATTGGTTTTTAGGGAAGATAACCAAGTTGCATCTCCTGGTTAGGACATGTCCCCCGTGCACAACTATTGATCCTAAATTGATGAGTAAAAGTTTGATCAAAATAAATAGTCCACCAGTTAAACAATTTTCTCTTCTCTGTGATGTTTATTTACATTGGTGTACGATATTGCTCATATCAAATTTCGTGCCTTTTTAGGGCAAAAATCCACATGCATATGTTTAATACAGCAATCCTGATGCATTTCGGGCAACCCAGTGCACTTCATCAGGGGTAAACATCTGTAATGAGACAAAAAAAGCACTTACATGAAGAAAGCAACCCAAGGGGGTGTGACAATACAATGAGAGTGTGAAACCTTATCTCCCACATCTAAAAAAATAACAAAGAGGCGGAAACATCTTAGCGAGTGGTAGAAACCATAAAGAAGTACATGCCAAAAAGAAGTTCTTAGGCTGCTTTGAAAATGGTGCACATGCGGGCGTAGTGAAATCAGAGTGAACAGGTGGACCTCAAAACTTAATACCACATGCTTGAGTGGTACGACTTTGCGTTAATAGGGCATCACGGTGAACAATGTGTGACCGTGTAGCGATAAAATAAAGTGTGGCGGATAACCAAACGTGTGTATCGCTAATAGCAGTTACAGGTGGATAGAACACATACAAGTCTGCGCACGGCGGGCAGCCATGCACCGGATGTAAATATCCAAGCATTATGTTTACTCACAATGCATTTGCAATAATGAATGCGCTGCAACCTAAATGTAAAACAAGCAAAAATCAGTCTGTAAAACTCCCACAGGAGTGAAGTTCAGAACGTATAGACTAGTATCAACATAGTACTTACGAAACGGTCGTCCCACAAACGTGCGCATGAAGCGTGTAAGTGAACAATGTTAGTAAGGCGCAGACAGTTTCCGGAAGTTAAGTGCAAATACGGACGATGGGCGCTGACCTCTATTCGGTAAGGTGGATTTGGTCATATGTCGCAGTGTGATTGGTTACAGACAGTTTCCAGGCTGTAATAGCTATGAGGATGGTGAACGATAACGTATATTAAGAGGGGTGAAATAAAGTGCCATCTTGGAATGGAGCTAGTCATAAAGTGAAAGTTACGAGATCCACACATATGTGCTAAAACACACGCTGAATACACTGTGACGTTACTGAGTGTTAGTGAATGATAGTCCTACATCAACCTCCTTTTAGACTTATTGTTTCAACAAGAGGAAGCATACATGAAGAGGTTGGTAAATTCATTGACAAGCACTTACAACCATGTGTCATTAACATCAACACGTACATCAGACATACCACAGATTTCATTTCCAAAATCAATGAAATCACCATTACACCTGATGAAGAATATTGGTTTTGCACAGTGGACGTAAAAGCACTATATACTTCAATCCCACACGACCTTGGCACAGAAGCCATCGAACATGTTCTGTTACAATCTGCATTGGGTCTAGACTTACAAGTATTCCTAATGGAGTTATTACAGTTCACCTTATACCAGGGCTACTTCAAATGGGAGAAACAATGGTTTTTACAATTGTCTGGAACTTCGGTGGGCAACTGTGCAGCCCCATCGTATACTAACATTTTCATGCACCATTTCGAGGAGCAACATATTTTGAACTCTCATGTCTGGCAAGAAAATGCCAAAATGTTTGTACGATTCATAGATGACATTTTCCTCATATGGACAGGTTCACACACTGAACTGATATCAGCCCTCAATGCACTCAACTCCATTCACAAACGTATTCAATTCACCTTTGATGTTCAACATGATAAGATCACATTTTTGGATGTACAAATACACAGAGTAATGGATAAATTGGAAACCAATATTTTCGTTTAAGTCACGGAGAGAGACAGTATCATACATTTTAATAGCTTTCATCAATCAACATTGAAAAACAAGTTACCATATTTGCAACTATTGTGGGTTAAACGCATCGTATCTGAACCTAAACAATGTGCACAACAAACAGATGTCATGCTTTCCAGATTCACGGAACGTGGCTGTCCAGCTGAAATCCTTGAACAAGCCAAATCAAGATGTGCCAACAGAAACAGAATCAACCTTCT
Organism: Lissotriton vulgaris; assembly: GCF_964263255.1. Classification (NCBI taxonomy): domain Eukaryota; kingdom Metazoa; phylum Chordata; class Amphibia; order Caudata; family Salamandridae; genus Lissotriton; species Lissotriton vulgaris. Next base: position 1,913,404,301 of record NC_141687.1, on the reverse strand, counting down.
CAGGAAGACAGAGGAATTCCCCCAAAATCGGATGGTGGTGGTCTCTAAATATTCTACTATGAGTCATTGTTGCAAAAACATCATCAACAAACAGTGGTCAGTACTTGCTCTAGAACCTGATTTTAAGGGACTTTTTTTGAACAAACCAATTTTTGCTTACAAAAGAAGGCGGAATCTAAAAGAGATTGACCAAGCCTATTGAAAATATTCAGCCCTCTCTTATCAGGGCATGCAAACCATGTCACAACTGCAGCAATTGTCACAACACAATCCAAGGGTCAATCATCACTCACGCAATGAAAGGCACCAAAATCAAGTTGAAGGTTACAGCTACTTGTAACACATCTAATGTAATTTACCTGTTGAAATGCCTGTGCCGCCTACGTTATGCAGGCAAAACTGAGAGGAAAATAAGAACTCGCATCCTGGTGCATAAAAGTAGTATTCATATAAAAAAACTAAAATCAGTTGTGGCTGCTCACTTCGTAGACAAACAGCACAACATTTGCCAATTGAAATTTCTTGTTCTTGAAGTGGTCGACAGAAAAGAAGGCGTGAACAACAACAACAGGTTACTCCAAAGAGAGAACCATTGGATCCCTTTTCTGAACACGATGAAGCCTCATGGACTTAATATTCTCATGGAACTTTTGTGTTATTTATAATTCTGATCCATATGTGACTATTCTGCCAATCAAACACTGTCTCTCATCCTTGTTTCCTGCATTATGACCACTGTATGTCATTTCTTTGTTCTGGTTCTCATTATAGGCCTGTTACCTTGGCTATTTTTGTTTGTTGTCTCTATTCTCATGTTTTCTAGATCTGATACACACCCCTTTTATGTTCACACATACTTCTGGGGCCCGTTTTTGAATCATTCACTTACAAAGCAGTTACATTGAAGCACACCCTGTTTGTCTTCTATCTTATTATTGTGGACATAGTAAATTTTGTTTAATAACTAGCTCCATTCCATGATGGTGCTCTATTTTCCCCTAACGGGTTGATGCTATAACCCACATGTTACAACCTGACATACACTCTGGTATTAGTTCACATGCACCACTGGACTATCATTCACTAACACTCAGTAATGTCACAGTGTATGCAGCGGGTGTTTTTTCACATTTGTGTGGATCTAGTAACTTTCACTTTATGACTAGCTCCATTCCAAGATGGCGCTTTATTTCACTCCTCTTAATATACGTTATCGTTCACCGTCCTCATAGCTATTACCGCCTGGAAACTGTCTGCAACCAATCACACTGCGACATATGACCGTTTTCACCCTACCGAATAGAGGTCACTGCCCACCATCAGTATTTGCATTTAACTTCCGGAAACCGTCTGTGCCTTACTAACATTGTTCACTTACACGCTTCATGTGCACGTTTGCGGGACAACCGTTTCGTTAGTACTTTGTTGATACTAGTCTATACGTTCTGAACTTCACTCCCGCAGGAGTTTTACAGACTGATTTTTGGTTGTTTTACATTTAGGTTGCAGCGCATTCATTATCCCAATCGCATCGTGAGTAAAGATAGAGCTTGGATATTTATATCCCGCTGCATGGCTGCCCGCCTTGCACAGACTCGTATGTGTTCTATCCACCTGTAACTGCTATTAGCGATACAGACATTTGGTTATCCGCCACACTATATTTTACCTCTACACGGTCACACATTGTTCACCGTGATGACCTATTAATGCAAAGTCGTACCACTCAAGCATGTGGAATTATGTTTTGAGGTCCACCTGTTCACTCTGATTTCACTACACCCGCATGTGTACCATTTTTCTAAGCAGCCTTAGAACTTCTTTTTCGGCATGTTCTTCTTTATGGATTCTACCACTAGCCAAGATGTTTCTGACTCTTTGTTATTTTTTAGATGTGGGAGATAAGGTTTCACACTCTTGTTGTATTGTCTCAACCCCATGGGGTGCTTTCTTCATGTGAGCGCTTTTTATTTGTTTCATTACAGATATTTCCCCTGATGAAAGGCACTGGGTTGCCTGAAATGCATTGGGATTGATGTATTAAACATATGCGTATGGATTTTTGCCCTAAAAAGGCACGAAATTTGATGTGAAGCAATATCGTACACTGATGTAAATAAACATCACAAAGAAGAGCAAATTGTTTAACTGGAGGACTATTTTTTTAATCAAAACTTTATCCATCAATTTGGGATCAATAGTTGTGCACAGGGGAACATCCCCTAACCAGGAGATGCAACTTGGTTGTCTTTACGTTCAACACTTTTTGGATTAGAAAGTGAATCCTTAGTAGCACGCCACACCTTTCAAATCTGAAGCATCCTGGTAGTGTGTGTCTCGAACTTTTTTGCACTTTTTAGGGAAGTGCAGTGGTCATTTGGTTGCTGACAAGCATATATAAACTGCTGCCAAAAATGGATAGGGTATACCCTATTGGTTAGGGAGAGCTATACCTTCTTTAAAATGTTTTAAGTGTGAAAGTAACTTTCTGACTGGGACCAATCTAACCTGTATATCTGGCCCGCGCTCCATCACTTTCAGCCTTAATCCTTCTCCTTGTATGGGTATAGCGTGACCAGTTGCCAGCGGTTGGCAGTTTGAGATTTTTAGCTCTATTTTTATAAACAAATTTACACATTTTTACAAACGTTTTAGTACTTTTAGATTTATTATACACATTTCTTACATTAGGCTTGTGTGCTCTGTTGTGAGGGTTTGTGCACAGGAAAGAACATGTACCCTCTCATTGCACTAGTGGTCTCTGTAATAGCTCTCTTTAAACATACTACTGAAAGCCTTTCTTGTTATCTCAGCCCCTCCCTAAGACTTCTGTGTATGTTGCTCAATGTGTTCACAAGTTTGGACATTGCTGTCTTGTGCGCACATTGGACCTTGCTTTTACCAAGGCTTATTTAGAAAACATTGGACCTTGCTTTTACCAAGGCTTATTTAGAACACTCCTCCCTAGGCCATGTGTTACTTCAACTCATTAGCATAATAACGTAAGCTCTGCACACCTGCTTGTGACAACCACACCCAGTTCTTCAAACCACACCCAGCTCTTCGAACCACACCCAGCCCTGTCTATAAAAGGCAGCCCCTGAGCCTCACCCAGTGCTTGTGCTCATCTACCTCCCAGTTGCCTGAGAACAAATCCTTTGGCGCTGGCACTCCTGCTCTCTCCAGACCTTCATTGACTTCAACGGTCATGGCTTCTGGCTCTTCCTTCTTCTGGTTTCCGACCCCTCTTCTGTCCACTGCAATCGACCTGCAAAAGAGAAAGAGGTCAAGGTTAGACTGATCAGTATCCCTTTTCAGCAACAAGTAAGTGTAAAACTTTTTATTACCTGAAAGAACTTCATCGGCGATTTCTGGATTCATGTAAAGGCAATTTGGAACAAGATATCTCCCACAAACTTTGTGGTTCAACCCCTTTGTTACAAGAATACTTTGTGGAACTTTGTGAAATAAACATTGTTTTACATGGAACTCTTTTAAGAATCGAACAGAGGAAACCATTGACAGCATGGCAAACAGTAAATCAAGGACTTACACAAATTACCTGCTGTATTTTGATGTAAAAGTACAGTATTTGTTTTATAAAAAGTCTGGAAATGTGTGAAAAGTGAGTTTGCTATTAAGAATTTAGGCTTTAGTTATATTAAGGTGAATGTTAGACTTTGGTAATTCTGATAATGATATTCGTTTGATTTTACAGAAGTTTTACAGTAATAGAAAGCACATCCCAGAACAGTAACACATTCCAAACCTGGAAGCTTGAGACCAGGATCCAAGAGGTACTTTTAGAAGAGAATTTCTAATAAGATTAAGGTTTAGCCAGGAACACATTTAGGGATAGGTTGCACTTATCTGTTCTTTGTTTATGTTTCATTAGGCACCAGTTTCTACAGAAGCCAGAGAGGGCCGCAGATTTTAGCAGCTCTTCTACAGTGGAAACGCAAGAACGGTGTTGTCTCTCTTTTTTTTTTTTATTTTATCCACTTCCCCCCTTCCCTTGAGCTTCTGGTTCTCAGTGCACTGTTTTAAAACTAGTGTGCTGGAACAAGCAGTTTCAGGGTGGGGTCGGACTGTCTTCAACCTCCATCACAACTGAACAGAAACTCAGGTGAGCTGGGCTTTGACATCCGTGTCTTAGCTACCAGGTGTAAAGCACAGTTTTAAATTACTGAGAACTGAACAGGACCTAATTTGTGCAATAATTTGTTGTGATGGATGTGAGAAGTTGGCCTGGTATATAATGTTCACTAATTCTTTGTGATCACTTTGTACCATGCCAAGCAACCCTTATGATGATTGGTTGTAATTCAACCTTGTAGACCAGTTATCCTAGTGGTAACGTGGACAAAGCAGTCTTAGGCTAAACTCTGAAAGACATGTGAAGCCAGCTGTATTACCATACACGACCCCCTTGAATACCAAATGAAAGGGACACCACACAGATATATATTGAAAATATATATTGATTTATTAACTATAAAATCCCCTGGACTCTTTATGAGCACAGAAGCACAAGCGTTAAATCACAAGACAGTTTAAAATACACAAAAGTTGCACAACATGGATGAGCCCTAGGGGCCACCTAAACCATATACTAAGAAAGTGGTATAAGAGATACCAATAGGAAAGGGAACAGGCCTAGGGCCTTGGGAATCGCTGGAGCTATTTGAGACTAGCAGTGACTAAGTCGGGAAAGGCCCGCAGGACTCGGGTGCAGTGTTCAAAGTGCACGCACTTTCCAATGCAAAGTCTATGGTGCGTAAAAAGTACAAAGTTAGAAAGTTAGGAACCTTCCGAGTGACCTATGGAGCTGAAACTTAAGACACAGGCCCTTGAGATGTGTACCAGTGCAGGAGCACTGGCGGAGCTGAGTTACCTCACCCACAGGAAGCGGGTGCACAGGGTCGAAGTAGTGTCGGGTTTCGTCACGCTGGTCGATGGTGCTTGGAGCTGAAGATGCTGCAGGCGGCTCGATGTGAAGAGTTCCGGTGGATCCAAGGGTGGATCTAAAGATGTGAAGACCTGAAAGCAGAGGGGACAGTGTTCAAAGTCACTAGCCAGTGACTACCGTGGAACCAGATTGGAACCAGGCGATGTCGGGTGCAAACAGGCGTTGTCGGGTAGATTCTCTCTGCAGCCACGTGGACACCCGGGGTTGAGGACGTCCAGGAGTCGGTCACGAGCTGTCCCACGCAGGCTTCTCGCTGTTGGCGGTGTCGGCTACCTGATCGGAGCAAACAGGCCTTGGCAAATGCAAGCCACGCAGAAGTTGAAAGATGCTTAACACTCGGACCAGCAAGGTCAGAGCGAGTGCTCCTTTTCACAGGAGCTTGGGTAGGTCTGGAGCAACCAGACCTGCTGTGTAAATCGTCGGTTTCGTCGCCAAGATGGCCGCTGACCACGTGGCTAGTGGCCGGGATGGCGCGTCGAGTGGCACAATGCAAATGGGCCCCACACAGATCGTGGAGATGCTGGAGGGCTCTTCTTTGATGCAAGGGCTGCTCGGTGGTGGGGGTTCTCAATCCCCAAAGCACAATGTCAAGGATGCCTCAGAAGCTGCGCAGTCAGCTTTTCGAGTGTCTTCCAAGAGGTCCGGTCCCACGTCACTCGGTGGCTCCACGGGTCCCTTCTCTGCAGGGACTGTGGATCGGGCTCTGAGAGGTCTGGGAGTCTGGTTCTTGTTGGGCTCTGGGCTCGGGCTCCGGCGGGAGGCGGCGGCGGCAAAGCAGACGTCGAGTTGCTGGTTGGTGCCTGTGTTCACAGGGTGGCCACTCCTAGGCCACAAGGGAGATTCTCTTCAGTCTTCTGAGCAGCAGAATGTCGAAGTCCAGTCTTCTTCTGTATTTCAAGTTGATTCAGGATGATCTGCTGTGCAATGGCACTGCTCCCACTCTTATTCCCAATCTGAGGGGTGGATCACCTACTAGGTCCCTCCTCTGGGAGGAACCAGGAAGGGGGGCGGTTACACCCCCTTTCCTTTGTCCAGTTCCGCGCCAAGCCTGGGTCTGGAAAGTCCCAGGACCGGTTTGGACTGGCCTATGCACGGGGACACCTTGTGTGCCCCGGGCATGTCTGATTCTATTCAGCCCTGTCCTACCCAATACACAAAACCCTGTCTGGGGTGGTGCTCGCACCTCCCAAGGCAGGAAACCCTTTGTCCAGGCCACCATCTGCCAAGTTTCTTTCAGCAGCAGGAGGCCAGACTCGTGTCTGTGGTGGCAGCATCCATTTTGTGATGCTGAGGCTCTGTTTAACTTTAACCGGGGTTAAGGCTACACACATGTCGTGTCCCTCTAGAAGGGTGGAATGCTATCCCCGTCGACAGAACTGTCGAGGGGATAGTATTCCAATTTGTATGACACCTTACTCGACATGTTTTGATAAAGCCAAACCAAAGATAGCAAATAACCGCGAGGATTATAATGCACTTAAGAGTATATGGTATGGCAATATCCCGGAACAGCTTAGGGAGTGGTTCCCGACAGCTGCAGACAGGCTCAGCTCATGCTAGAGCACCATCTCACATATTTCCAAGCACTCTGCCTCCAGGTTTGATGAGGCCTTCCATAGGAGTGGCTGATAGGAACATATGTGTCCAGTTTAGGGTTAGGCACAGGCATACTGTACCTAAGTAAGAGGTGATTACACCAACTTACCCCAGCTGAGTGATCAGCCAGTTGTGTCAAATATGGAGGCCAGGCCAGGGGTGGCACAATACATGCTGCAGCCTCTGGTAGGCCTTGGATACACCTATGCCCTGGGTACCTAGGGTACACTACTACAGGGGCTCATAAGGTGAACCAGTTCCAATTGTGTTATGCACCTAAGGTACATGGAGTCCATTTTAAGGAGAGAGCAATCAGCCTGGGGCCCTGAATAGCAGGATCCCAGGCCAACTAAGTCAAAAACCAGCTAAACACCAGGCAAAAAGTTTGGGGGTAACCATAGTCAGATATCCACCTTCCTACATAACCCCCCCCCAAACGAAAGGAGATAAGGCTATCCTTGACCAGGTAAGCCTATATTGCCTAAGTGGCCATATAAGGAAGTACCAGCTCTGGCTTGGTAACCCCCTGTCTCATGGTCCACTAAGCAATCCCTCACCCTAAGGGCATCTGAGGGTCTCCACCATAGGGAATCTCTACCTGTGGTGTGTCTTTGCAAAGTCAAAGGCTGGTGTTGAAATGGAGTACTGAAGTGAGTTTCCTCTGTAGGGCTCAGCTTCCTCCAATCACTCTCCACCATGTGTGCCTTTCTTTCTCTGACTGAGTTGCACTGTGCTCTCAGGGTCAACCTCTGGCTACCTAAAGCTGGAGGCTGAGTCCCTCTGTTTGGCTTACTGGAGGGACAGTTCAGGTTTGGGCCCTTAGGGTCCCAGGTTTGGCTGTGCCCAACAATATCCATCTGGGGGAGGTCCCTAACTACTTTTAAGGGGGATCCCTCAGGAGTTTTTAAAGTTTTCACCTCACTAGGGCTACTAGTTTTGGTGCCCCTAATCTGTTGATGGGGGTGCTTTATTTGACAGGGGGCCCTTTGGGTCTCACTGTCCTTCTTGTCCTCTGCAGCCCTGGGCTGAGTAAGGCAAGGTAGAGAGGGGCAGGTTACCTGCTCCAGACTGGGTCCCACCTGAGAAGGGTCCACTGCCATCAGAGGCTCTGTCAGGACAGGCCTAACAACCTCTGGGACAGTTCCTTCATCAGGGTTAAGATCAGTTCCCTGAGGAGGCTGATCCTTTCCTAAAGTCTGGTGAGGGGGAGATTTCTCTTCCTCCTCCATGCTCTCAGTTTGGGTGGAGTGATCCATCATTTCAGGCTTAACTACCCAGGTATCAGTTTGAGTTTGGGCTGTGGCCATCACAGCCCCACCAACCTTTTCAGGAGGAGACTCAGTTTGGGTATGGGCTGTTACCAGTACAGCCCTGCTACTCTTTTCAGGAGGGAAGTTAGCTAAAGATGGGGCTGAGGTTTGCTCAGCCCTTCCAACCTTTTCAGGAAGGACATCTTGGATTGGGGCTGTAGCCATCACAGCCCCACTAACCTTTCCATGGAGATTTACCATTCTAGAATGGGTTTGCTGTTCAACCTCAGCCCAGGCTGAGATTTCCAAATCATTACCCAGTAGGCAATCTACAGGCAAGTTTGCTGACACTGCCACTCTCTTTGGGCCAGTGACACCTCCCCAGCTAAGATTGACTACTGCCATGGGATGATTGGTTTCTATGCCATCAATGTTTGTCACCTGATATTTGGCATCAGGTAAAAGTTGCCTTGAGGGGACTAGACATTCAGCCACCATGGTGATGCTAGCCCCTGTGTCTCTGAAGGCCTCAACTTTCAAGCCATTGATGAGGGGCTCCTGTCTATACTTGCTCAAAGTGTTTGGGCAAGCAGTGCAATTGGCAAACCCCATGCCAGTCTCATAGACAAGAGTATCTGATTAGGGGACCTGGATAGGCCAGAGTCCACCTGTCCTCCAAAAGTAAACCCACCCAAATTCTTGGGGGTGCTCCCACCACCTGGGGGACCACTGCTAACAGTGACAGGAGGTGTTGGAGCCTTACCTGGAGGTATATTCTCTGTATTGCCATTCTTGGGACAACAGCTATCTGTTTTGTAATGCCCACCTGTTTACAGGTATGACAATAAGGCTTTTTCTGGGTTGTAGAAGTGTCTTGGGACCCACCCCCATTCTTGGAGTTTTGGGGCCCTGGGGAAGTCTTTTCCTTATTTTTATCCCCACCCTTCTCTTGAGGCTTGGTAGTCTCTTTCTTTTGATCACCACCCTGGTTCTTAGCCCTGATCCTGGTTCTGACCCATTTGTCTGCCCTCCTACCCAATTCTTGTGGGGAGGTCAGATCAGAGTCAACGAGGTGCTGATGTAGAAGCTGATTTTGACAATTACTTAAGATTTGCTCTCTCATAATTAAATTATACAATCCTGTATAGTCAGTAACCTTACTTCCCAGCAACCAGCCCTCCAGAGCCTTAGTGGCACATTCCACAAATTCTGACCAGTCCTGAGTCTGTGTCTTCTGGGTATCTCTGAACATTAACCTGTACTGTTCAGTGGTTAAGCCTAACCCATCAATCAGAGCACTCTTCAGGACCATGTAGTTTCTAGAATCCTCATCACTAACTGTGAGGAGTCTGTCTCTGCCTCTACCTTCAAAGGAGAGCCACAGGATTGCTGCCCACTGCTCCTGAGGGATCTGCTGTACCATGCAGGCTCTCTCAAGTGCAGTCATCCATTTGTGGATATCATCCCCAGCTTTGTAGGGGGGCACAATCTTACTCAGGTTTCTTGTATCAAAGGACCTGTCTTTATCCTTCTGGATAGTGCTGCCACCAGTGGATCCTAATCCACTCTCTCTAGGCTGTCTTGCTCTAGCAAGTCTCTCTTGGACCAGGGCAACCTCTAATTCTCGCTTCTGGATCCTAAGCTCAGCCTCTCTCATTTTGGCATCATGTTCCCTTCTCTGAGGGCTAGTCATCTCCCTTCTGGAGTGACCATGAGAGCCTCTAGAAGCATGGGATTTGTCAGAGTCACCTGAGTGAGTCCTTCTCCTCCTAGGCTTCTGGTTAAGTCCACCTGGGGGTCTGAATGGGTTGTTACCTGATTCATTCCCAAGTAAGCTTAAGTTAGCCTGGTTCAGTCTACTGACCAGCACCTGACTATTTCTGTCATCATCTGACTCACTGCTTTCCACCTCTTCCTCTTCTTCCTCTTCCTCTTCCTCCTCCTCTTCATCTACCTGAGGAGCTCCAGTGATGGGGGCTTCCTCATCTACTAGGATGATAGGACCAGGGGTGTCTACAGTGTCATCCTCTGAAGGATGGCCTCCTTCGGCATCCCCTGTGGGGTTTGCCTTAGAGGGCTTTAGAGTCTCAGACTGGTCTAAGAGCTCTCTTAGGTGGTCTGTAGTAGGGGAAGGCCCTGTCTTCAGACCCCTTAAGACACAAAGCTGTCTTAATTCCTTAAAGGAAAAAATAGCAAATTTGGATGGTGCCCTTGGAGGGTCACTCTCAACAGGGATGTTCCCAGTGGAACCCTCTGCTCCAGACATTGCTCTAGCGTGGGTGGATGTGTTGCAATCTACCTACACTGGTGTTTACCTACTAAACCTATCTAGTAGTTGTAGCTAGGGTGTGCTACTCCCTTTGCTCTACAACAACTAAGTTCAGTAGAACTTATGTATACTAGTCTTGTTTTATATGTACCTAGCAGGTACCTGTATGATCTTTCAAATGATAATCTCAAAGATTGTAATGGTAAAACAACAGCAAGCTCAGATCCCAATCAGCTGCTCACCAATGTGAGAAGTTGGCCTGGTATATAATGTTCACTAATTCTTAGTGATCACTTTGTACCATGCCAAGCAACCCTTATGATGATTGGTTGTAATTCAACCTTGTAGACCAGTTATCCTAGTGGTAACGTGGACAAAGCAGTCTTAGGCTAAACTCTGAAAGGCATGTGAAGCCAGCTGTATTACCATACACGACCCCCTTGAATACCAAATGAAAGGGACACCACACAGATATATATTGAAAATATATATTGATTTATTAACTATAAAATCCCCTGGACTCTTTATGAGCACAGAAGCACAAGCGTTAAATCACAAGACAGTTTAAAATACACAAAAGTTGCACAACATGGATGAGCCCTAGGGGCCACCTAAACCATATACTAAGAAAGTGGTATAAGAGATACCAATAGGAAAGGGAACAGGCCTAGGGCCTTGGGAATCGCTGGAGCTATTCGAGACTAGCAGTGACTAAGTCGGGAAAGGCCCGCGGGACTCTGGTGCAGTGTTCAAAGTGCACGCACTTTCCAATGCAAAGTCTATGGTGCGTAAAAAGTACAAAGTTAGAAAGTTAGGAATATTCCGAGTGACCTATGGAGCTGAAACTTAAGACACATGCCCTTGAGATGTGTACCAGTGCAGGAGCACTGGCGGAGCTGAGTTACCTCACCTACAGGAAGCGGGTGCACAGGGTCGAAGTAGTGTCGGGTTTCGTCATGCTGGTCGATGGTGCTTGGAGCTGAAGATGCTGCAGGCGGCTCGATGTGAAGAGTTCCGGTGGATCCAAGGGTGGATCTGAAGATGTGAAGACCTGAAAGCAGAGGGGACAGTGTTCAAAGTCACTAGCCAGTGACTACTGTGGAACCAGATTGGAACCAGGCGATGTCGGGTGCAAACAGGCGTTGTCGGGTAGATTCTCTCTGCAGCCACGTGGACACCCGGGGTCGAGGACGTCCAGGAGTCGGTCACGAGCTGTCCCACGCAGGCTTCTCGGTGTTGGCGGTGTCGGCGACCTGTTCGGAGCAAACAGGCCTTGGTAAATGCAAGCCACGCAGAAGTTGAAAGATGCTTAACACTCGGACCAGCAAGGTCAGAGCGAGTGCTCCTTTTCACAGGAGCTTGGGTAGGTCTGGAGCAACCAGACCTGCTGTGTAAATCGTCGGTTTCATCGCCAAGATGGCCGCTGACCACGTGGCTAGTGGCCGGGATGGCGCGTCGAGTGGCACAATGCAAAAGGGCCCCACGCAGATCGTGGAGATGCTGCAGGGCTCTTCTTTGATGCAAGGGCTGCTCGGTGGTGGGGGTTCTCAATCCCCAAAGCACAACGTCGAGGATGCCTCAGAAGCTGCGCAGTCAGCTTTTCAAGTGTCTTCCAAGAGGTCCGGTCCCACGTCACTCGGTGCCTCCACGGGTCCCTTCTTTGCAGGGACTGTGGATCAGGCTCTGAGAGGTCTGGGAGTCTGGTTCTTGTCGGGCTCTGGGCTCGGGCTCCGGCGGGAGGTGGCGGCAAAGCAGGCGTCGAGTTGCTGGTTGGTGCCTGTGTTCACAGGGTGGCCACTCCTAGGCCACAAGGGAGATTCTCTTCAGTCTTCTGAGCAGCAGAATGTTAAAGTCCAGTCTTCTTCTGTATTTCAAGTTGATTCAGGATGATCTGCTGTGCAATGGCACTGCTCCCACTCTTATTCCCAATCTGAGGGGTGGATCACCTACTAAGGCAGGAAACCCTTTGTCCAGGCCACCATCTGCCGAGTTCCGGTCAGCAGCAGGAGGCCAAACTCGTGTCTGTGGTGGCAGCATCCATTTTGTGATGCTGAGGCTCTGTTTAACTTTAACCGGGGTTAAGGCTACACACATGTCGTGTCCCTCTAGAAGGGTGGAATGCTATCCCCGTCGACAGAACTGTCGAGGGGATAGTATTCCAATTCGTATGACACCTTACTCGACATGTTTTGATAAAGCCAAACCAAAGATAGCAAATAACCGCGAGGATTATAATGCACTTAAGAGTATATGGTATGGCAATATCCCGGAACAGCTTAGGGAGTGGTTCCCGACAGCTGCAGACAGGCTCAGCTCATGCTAGACCACCATCTCACATATTTCCAAGCACTCTGCCTCCAGGTTTGATGAGGCCTTCCATAGGAGTGGCTGATAGGAACATATGTGTCCAGTTTAGGGTTAGGCACAGGCATACTGTACCTAAGTAAGAGGTGATTACACCAACTTACCCCAGCTGAGTGATCAGCCAGTTGTGTCAAATATGGAGGCCAGGCCAGGGGTGGCACAATACATGCTGCAGCCTCTGGTAGGCCTTGGATACACCTATGCCCTGGGTACCTAGGGTACACTACTACAGGGGCTCATAAGGTGAACCAGTTCCAATTGTGTTATGCACCTAAGGTACATGGAGTCCATTTTAAGGGGAGAGCAATCAGCCTGGGGCCCTGAATAGCAGGATCCCAGGCCAACTAAGTCAAAAACCAGCTAAACACCAGGCAAAAAGTTTGGGGGTAACCATAGTCAGATATCCACCTTCCTACATAACCCCCCCCCCCAAACGAAAGGAGATAAGGCTATCCTTGACCAGGTAAGCCTATATTGCCTAAGTGGCCATATAAGGAAGTACCAGCTCTGGCTTGGTAACCCCCTGTCTCATGGTCCACTAAGCAATCCCTCACCCTAAGGGCATCTGAGGGTCTCCACCATAGGGAATCTCTACCTGTGGTGTGTCTTTGCAAAGTCAAAGGCTGGTGTTGAGATGGAGTACTGAAGTGAGTTTCCTCTGTAGGGCTCAGCTTCCTCCAATCACTCTCCACCATGTGTGCCTTTCTTTCTCTGACTGAGTTGCACTGTGCTCTCAGGGTCAACCTCTGGCTACCTAAAGCTGGAGGCTGAGTCCCTCTGTTTGGCTTACTGGAGGGACAGTTCAGGTTTGGGCCCTTAGGGTCCCAGGTTTGGCTGTGCCCAACAATATCCATCTGGGGGAGGTCCCTAACTACTTTTAAGGGGGATCCCTCAGGAGTTTTTAAAGTTTTCACCTCACTAGGGCTACTAGTTTTGGTGCCCCTAATCTGTTGATGGGGGTGCTTTATTTGACAGGGGGCCCTTTGGGTCTCACTGTCCTTCTTGTCCTCTGCAGCCCTGGGCTGAGTAAGGCAAGGTAGAGAGGGGCAGGTTACCTGCTCCAGACTGGGTCCCACCTGAGAAGGGTCCACTGCTATCAGAGGCTCTGTCAGGACAGGCCTAACAACCTCTGGGACAGTTCCTTCATCAGGGTTAAGATCAGTTCCCTGAGGAGGCTGATCCTTTCCTAAAGTCTGGTGTGGGGGAGATTTCTCTTCCTCCTCTATGCTCTCAGTTTGGGTGGAGTGATCCATCATTTCAGGCTTCACTACCCAGGTATCAGTTTGAGTTTGGGCTGTGGCCATCACAGCCCCACCAACCTTTTCTGGAGGAGACTCAGTTTGGGTATGGGCTGTTACCAGTACAGCCCTGCTACTCTTTTCAGGAGGGAAGTTAGCTAAAGATGGGGCTGAGGTTTGCTCAGCCCTTCCAACCTTTTCAGGAAGGACATCTTGGATTGGGGCTGTAGCCATCACAGCCCCACTAACCTTTCCATGGAGATTTACCATTCTAGAATGGGTTTGCTGTTCAACCTCAGCCCAGGCTGAGATTTCCAAATCATTACCCAGTAGGCAATCTACAGGCAAGTTTGCTGACACTGCCACTCTCTTTGGGCCAGTGACACCTCCCCAGCTAAGATTGACTACTGCCATGGGATGATTGGTTTCTATGCCATCAATGTTTGTCACCTGATATTTGGCATCAGGTAAAAGTTGCCTTGAGGGGACTAGACATTCAGCCACCATGGTGATGCTAGCCCCTGTGTCTCTGAAGGCCTCAACTTTCAAGCCATTGATGAGGGGCTCCTGTCTATACTTGCTCAAAGTGTTTGGGCAAGCAGTGAAATTGGCAAACCCCATGCCAGTCTCATAGACAAGAGTATCTGAGTTAGGGGACCTGGATAGGCCAGAGTCCACCTGTCCTCCAAAAGTAAACCCACCCAAATTCTTGGGGGTGCTCCCACCACCTGGGGGACCACTGCTAACAGTGACAGGAGGTGTTGGAGCCTTACCTGGAGGTATATTCTCTTTATTGCCATTCTTGGGACAACAGCTATCTGTTTTGTAATGCCCACCTGTTTACAGGTATGACAATAAGGCTTTTTCTGGGTTGTAGAAGTGTCTTGGGACCCACCCCCATTCTTGGAGTTTTGGGGCCCTGGGGAAGTCTTTTCCTTATTTTTATCCCCACCCTTCTCTTGAGGCTTGGTAGTCTCTTTCCTTTGGTCACCACCCTGGTTCTTAGGCCTGATCCTGGTTCTGACCCATTTGTCTGCCCTCCTACCCAATTCTTGTGGGGAGGTCAGATCAGAGTCAACCAGGTGCTGATGTAGAAGCTGATTTTGACAATTACTTAAGATTTGCTCTCTCATAATTAAATTATACAATCCTGTATAGTCAGTAACCTTACTTCCCAGCAACCAGCCCTCCAGAGCCTTAGTGGCACATTCCACAAATTCTGACCAGTCCTGAGTCTGTGTCTTCTGGGTATCTCTGAACATTAACCTGTACTGTTCAGTGGTTAAGCCTAACCCATCAATCAGAGCACTCTTCAGGACCATGTAGTTTCTAGAATCCTCATCACTAACTGTGAGGAGTCTGTCTCTGCCTCTACCTTCAAAGGAGAGCCACAGGATTGCTGCCCACTGCTCCTGAGGGATCTGATGTACCATGCAGGCTCTCTCAAGTGCAGTCATCCATTTGTGGATATCATCCCCAGCTTTGTAGGGGGGCACAATCTTACTCAGGTTTCTTGTATCAAAGGACCTGTCTTTATCCTTCTGGATAGTGCTGCCACCAGTGGATCCTAATCCACTCTCTCTAGGCTGTCTTGCTCTAGCAAGTCTCTCTTGGACCAGGGCAACCTCTAATTCTCGCTTCTGGATCCTAAGCTCAGCCTCTCTCATTTTGGCCTCATGTTCCCTTCTCTGAGGGCTAGTCATCTCCCTTCTGGAGTGACCATGAGAGCCTCTAGAAGCATGGGATTTGTCAGAGTCACCTGAGTGAGTCCTTCTCCTCCTAGGCTTCTGGTTAAGTCCACCTGGGGGTCTGAATGGGTTGTTACCTGATTCATTCCCAAGTAAGCTTAAGTTAGCCTGGTTCAGTCTACTGACCAGCACCTGACTATTTCTGTCATCATCTGACTCACTGCTTTCCACCTCTTCCTCTTCTTTCTCTTCCTCCTCCTCTTCATCTACCTGAGGAGCTCCAGTGATGGGGGCTTCCTCATCTACTAGGATGATAGGACCAGGGGTGTCTACAGTGTCATCCTCTGAAGGATGGCCTCCTTCAGCATCCCCTGTGGGGTTTGCCTTAGAGGGCTTTAGAGTCTCAGACTGGTCTAAGAGCTCTCTTAGGTGGTCTGTAGTAGGGGAAGGCCCTGTCTTCAGACCCCTTAAGACACAAAGCTGTCTTAATTCCTTAAAGGAAAAAATAGCAAATTTGGATGGTGCCCTTGGAGGGTCACTCTCAACAGGGATGTTCCCAGTGGAACCCTCTGCTCCAGACATTGCTCTAGTGTGGGTGGATGTGTTGCAATCTACCTACACTGGTGTTTACCTACTAAACCTATCTAGTAGTTGTAGCTAGGGTGTGCTACTCCCTTTGCTCTACAACAACTAAGTTCAGTAGAACTTATGTATACTAGTCTTGTTTTATATGTACCTAGCAGGTACCTGTATGATCTTTCAAATGATAATCTCAAAGATTGTAATGGTAAAACAACAGCAAGCTCAGATCCCAATCAGCTGCTCACCAATGTGAGAAGTTGGCCTGGTATATAATGTTCACTAATTCTTAGTGATCACTTTGTACCATGCCAAGCAACCCTTATGATGATTGGTTGTAATTCAACCTTGTAGACCAGTTATCCTAGTGGTAACGTGGACAAAGCAGTCTTAGGCTAAACTCTGAAAGGCATGTGAAGCCAGCTGTATTACCATACACGACCCCCTTGAATACCAAATGAAAGGGACACCACACAGATATATATTGAAAATATATATTGATTTATTAACTATAAAATCCCCTGGACTCTTTATGAGCACAGAAGCACAAGCGTTAAATCACAAGACAGTTTAAAATACACAAAAGTTGCACAACATGGATGAGCCCTAGGGGCCACCTAAACCATATACTAAGAAAGTGGTATAAGAGATACCAATAGGAAAGGGAACAGGCCTAGGGCCTTGGGAATCGCTGGAGCTATTCAAGACTAGCAGTGACTACGTCGGGAAAGGCCCGCGGGACTCGGGTGCAGTGTTCAAAGTGCACGCACTTTCCAATGCAAAGTCTATGGTGCGTAAAAAGTACAAAGTTAGAAAGTTAGGAATATTCCGAGTGACCTATGGAGCTGAAACTTAAGACACAGGCCCTTGAGATGTGTACCAGTGCAGAAGCACTGGTGGAGCTGAGTTACCTCACCTACAGGAAGCGGTGCACAGGGTCGAAGTAGTGTCGGGTTTCGTCATGCTGGTCGATGGTGCTTGGAGCTGAAGATGCTGCAGGCGGCTCGATGTGAAGAGTTCCGGTGGATCCAAGGGTGGATCTGAAGATGTGAAGACCTGAAAGCAGAGGGGACAGTGTTCAAAGTCACTAGCCAGTGACTACCGTGGAACCAGATTGGAACCAGGTGATGTCGGGTGCAAACAGGTGTTGTCGGGTAGATTCTCTCTGCAGCCACGTGGACACCCGGGGTCGAGGACGTCCAGGAGTCGGTCACGAGCTGTCCCACGCAGGCTTCTCGGTGTTGGCGGTGTCGGCGACCTGATCGGAGCAAACAGGCCTTGGCAAATGCAAGCCACACAGAAGTTGAAAGATGCTTAACACTCGGACCAGCAAGGTCAGAGCGAGTGCTCCTTTTCACAGTAGCTTGGGTAGGTCTGGAGCAACCAGACCTGCTGTGTAAATCGTCGGTTTCATCGCCAAGATGGCCGCTGACCACGTGGCTAGTGGCCGGGATGGCGCGTCGAGTGGCACAATGCAAATGGGCCCCACGCAGATCGTGGAGATGCTGGAGGGCTCTTCTTTGAAGCAAGGGCTGCTCGGTGGTGGGGGTTCTAAATCCCCAAAGCACAACGTCGAGGATGCCTCAGAAGCTGCGCAGTCAGCTTTTCAAGTGTCTTCCAAGAGGTCCGGTCCCACGTCACTCGGTGCCTCCACGGGTCCCTTCTTTGCAGGGACTGTGGATCAGGCTCTGAGACGTCTGGGAGTCTGGTTCTTGTTGGGCTCTGGGCTCGGGCTCCGGCGGGAGGCGGCGGCAAAGCAGACGTCGAGTTGCTGGTTGGTGCCTGTGTTCACAGGGTGGCCACTCCTAGGCCACAAGGGAGATTCTCTTCAGTCTTCTGAGCAGCAGAATGTCGAAGTCCAGTCTTCTTCTGTATTTCAAGTTGATTCAGGATGATCTGCTGTGCAATGGCACTGCTCCCACTCTTATTCCCAATCTGAGGGGTGGATCACCTACTAGGTCCCTCCTCTGGGAGGAACCAGGAAGGGGGGCGGTTACACCCCCTTTCCTTTGTCCAGTTCCGCGCCAAGCCTGGGTCTGGAAAGTCCCATGACCGGTTTGGACTGGCCTATGCACGGGGACACCTTGTGTGCCCCGGGCATGTCTGATTCTATTCAGCCCTGTCCTACCCAATACACAAAACCCTGTCTGGGGTGGTGCTCGCACCTCCCAAGGCAGGAAACCCTTTGTCCAGGCCACCATCTGCCGAGTTTCGGTCAGCAGCAGGAGGCCAGACTCGTGTCTGTGGTGGCAGCATCCATTTTGTGATGCTGAGGCTCTGTTTAACTTTAACCGGGGTTAAGGCTACACACATGTCGTGTCCCTCTAGAAGGGTGGAATGCTATCCCCGTCGACAGAACTGTCGAGGGGATAGTATTCCAATTCGTATGACACCTTACTCGACATGTTTTGATAAAGCCAAACCAAAGATAGCAAATAACCGCGAGGATTATAATGCACTTAAGAGTATATGGTATGGCAATATCCCGGAACAGCTTAGGGAGTGGTTCCCAACAGCTGCTGACAGGCTCAGCTCATGCTAGAGCACCATCTCACATATTTCCAAGCACTCTGCCTCCAGGTTTGATGAGGCCTTCCATAGGAGTGGCTGATAGGAACATATGTGTCCAGTTTAGGGTTAGGCACAGGCATACTGTACCTAAGTAAGAGGTGATTACACCAACTTACCCCAGCTGAGTGATCAGCCAGTTGTGTCAAATATGGAGGCCAGGCCAGGGGTGGCACAATACATGCTGCAGCCTCTGGTAGGCCTTGGATACACCTATGCCCTGGGTACCTAGGGTACACTACTACAGGGGCTCATAAGGTGAACCAGTTCCAATTGTGTTATGCACCTAAGGTACATGGAGTCCATTTCAAGGAGAGAGCAATCAGCCTGGGGCCCTGAATAGCAGGATCCCAGGCCAACTAAGTCAAAAACCAGCTAAACACCAGGCAACATTTTTTGGGGGTAACCATAGTCAGATATCCACCTTCCTACAATGGACTAACATCTACCCCAACTAACAATCCACTTTCTCACACTTCATCTTTTACATCATCGCAGTAAATGTTAGGGTGAGACTTGAGGCGGTGTTATTGCAATAGTTGAGGCATGCTAGGATAATGGATGTCACCTGTTTGAGTCTGTGATCAGTTTGTAGAAGTTGGATGATTTTTTGGTGAAGAGAGTGCAGCAGTTTCACACTCTGTCACACTGTTTACTTGAAGAGTAAAAGTGAAACTGACATTGCAGAGGATCCCCAAGGCCCTTGCATTTGGTGAGACATAAGCGCCTGTCAAAGGGAAATGTATAAATCCTAGTACCTGACTCTGATCTTTTTACCATTCATGTACAGAAATATTGCTTTTATCCATTGGAACACACGATGCTAGTTCAATTTGTAGACTGTTTTCAAGTATATATGTATGCTGTCAGAGGGATTGCTCTGTATATGTATACATAATATGTGGTGGATTTGTCTCATCCAAGCTTGACTTATTAGCTATGCTTAGTAATAAATGAGTGCAATATCTTCAGGGCGCTCGAAGGAATGCTAGCTAAATGTGCGCAGCATTCGAGCAGAATAGTGAAGTTGCAATCAGCCTTGTTGGCTACATCCAAGTGTGACCTGAGCTCCTCTGCCATATTGGCATAGGTGGTTTTGGTAACACTTGCATGACAGAGTTCAGAATAGTGATCATAGAGAGGAAGGTTTCGCTCTCTATATTTTTGAAGGTCTCTCGTCTCCTCACTTTCCATATGTACAGAAAAATTGAGGTTTATTGTTGGTCGGTAATTGGACAGTATCACTCAGTCAGCAGATCTTTTTTTTCAGAAAGAGATAATCTGAAAGTGGATCTGAAACGAGGCCACAGAGTATGAAGGCATTTATGACATTTGGGGGTGGATAGTTGTTTGAGGCATAAAACCAAGAAGCAGTCTATTGAAGAGTTGTACTCTTTGAATTTGTAGATCAGATGAAGAACTTCAGCAATTTCCAAAGATGTGAAGACATGATGAAAGATTGCAGCACTAGAGAGGGGCTATGTGATATTAGGGGAGAGAGTGGTCATCTGGGTGCTAGTATTTAAATCACTAGTTTGGGCATTTAAGGACTCAAAGAACTCAAGAAGCCATTTAGAGGCTACTTTTTATGACAAATGAGTTGGCTAGTTCCTGGAAAATATTCTGGATTCCTCTCATCTGATTGAGTATCTCAAGCATGCACCTGACAAACTAAGCCTTTTTGGCTTTTTAATAGTCTCTTTTGCATTTGGGCCACTGAAAGGGTACACTATTGTGTGCACTTTTCTACCAGATATGCCAGCATATGCAGTTAAACCCCTTATAACGAGCATGATGTTTGCTATCCAATTTAAAGTTGCAATGTGTTTTAATGGTTACCATTTGTAAACTCAATAGATAGTATGTAGGAATTAAGGATGGTGCACCAACAAAAGAAGTCTGTGGCAAATATGGTAAGTAGAAAACATTCCTTTATTATTAGAAATCTTTAAAAGGCCTCAGCTGAGGATTTCTAATAATAAAGGAACTTTTTGCTACGGACTTCTTTTGTTGGTGCACCATCCTTCATTCCTACATTTCGGTATCTGCCCTGACAGTGGAGCTTCTGTGTGGCTAGCCCCGGATGTGACTAGCACAACTTTCTAAATTCTTCCTACTGCGAAATTTGAGTGCGAACCTTGGTCAGCCACAGCTTTCTTTCATTGACATTCAATAGATAGTATAACTTTAGATTTTCAGGCACTTTAGTTAAGATAAAACGCATTTACAACTTGTCAAGGATGACAATGCTGATTTTATCTTTAATACATTTTTTTGTGTTTTACAGTGACGGGAAAAAATGAAGTTAGAAAAAACTTGACTTAGAGCAGGGGTACTAAAAGTACGGCCCGCGGGCCAGTAGCGGCCCGGCAAGCCTTCAGTGGCTGCCCCTGGAGCTTGAGACACTTTGCATCTGTGTGTTTTTTTTTTTACTTCAGCAAACACCTCTGAGTGGAGCTGCAGGGGCGCTAAGAGGTGAACAAAGCCTCATTAACAAACAAATGGTCGTTTAAAGACCTGTGAAGTACTGGGTGCCCGGGAGGCTGTGTCAGCCAGCTGACACACAGGGGAGAGGGGGGGGAGGAGGACAGCAGGAACTGAGAGCCGGGTGAGGTGGGAGGGCAGAGCAGGGAGTGAGAGCCCGGGTGAGGGAGGTGGGAGGCCAGAGCAGGGAGTGAGAGCACGGGTGAGGAAGGTGGGAGGGCAGCAGGGAGTGAGAGCCGGGTGAGGTGGGAGGGCAGCAAGGAGTGAGAGCCGGGTGAGGTGGGAGGGCAGAGCAGGGAGTGAGAGCCTGGGTGTGGAAGGTGGGAGGGCAGCAGTGAGTGAGAGCCCGGGTGTGGGAGGTGGGAGGGCAGCAGGGAGTGAGAGCCCAGTGAGGTGGGAGGGCAGCATGGAGTGAGAGCCCTGTGAGGTGGGAGGGCAGCAGGGAGTGAGAGCCGGGTGAGGTGGGATGGCAGCACAGGGAGTGAGAGCCCAGTTAGGTGGGAGGGCAGCAGGGAGTGAGAGCCGGGTGAGGTGGGAGAGCAGCAGGGAGTGAGAGCCCGGTGAGGTGGGAGGGCAGAGCCGGGAGTGAGAGCCCGGTGTGGGAGCTGGGAGGGCAGCAGGGAGTGAGAGCACAGTGAGGTGGGAGGGCAGCAGGGAGTGAGAGCACGGTGAGGTGGGAGGGCAGCAGGGAGTGAGAGCCCAGTGAGGTGATGGAGGGCAGCAGGGAGTGAGAGCCCAGTAAGGTGGGAGGGCAGCAAGGAGTGAGAGCCCAGGTGAGGTGGGAGGGCAGCAGAGAGTGAGAGCCCAGGTGAGGTGGGAGGGCAGCAGGGAGTGAGAGCCCAGGTGAGGTGGGAGGGCTGCAGGGAGTGAGAGCCTGGGTGAGGGGGGAGAGCAGCAGGGAGTGAGAGCCCGGTGAGGTCAGAGGGCAGAGCAGGGAGTGAGAGCCCGGGTGTGGGAGGTGGGAGGGCAGCAGGGAGTGAGAGCCCGGTGAGGTGGGAGGTCAGCAGGGAGTGAGAGCCGGGTGATGTGACGGAGGGCAGCAGGGAGTGAGAGCCCAGTAAGGTGGGAGGGCAGCAGGGAGTGAGAGCCCGGTGAGGTGGGAGGGCAGCAGGGAGTGAGAGCCCGGGTGAGGGGGGAGAGCAGCAGGGAGTGAGAGCCCGGTGAGGTGGGAGGGCAGAGCAGGGAGTGAGAGCATGGGTGTGGGGGGTGGGAGGGCAGCAGGGAGTGAGAGCCTGGTGAGGTGGGAGGGCAGCAGGGAATGAGAGCCGGGTGAGGTGGGAGGGCAGCAGGGAGTGAGAGCCGGGTGAGGTGGGAGGGCAGCAGGGAGTATGAGCCGGGTGAGGTGGGAGGGCAGCAGGGAGTGAGAGCCCGGGTGAGGGGGGAGGGCAGCAGGGAGTGAGAGCTGGGTGAGGTGACAGAGGGCAGCAGGGAGTGAGAGCCGGGTGAGGTGAGACAGATAGAGATAGAGACAGATAAAGACATATAGAGACAGATAGAGGCAGAGACAGATAGAGACAGGGACAGACGGAGACAGATAGAGGCAGAGACAGATAGAGGTAGAGACAGACAGCGATAGAGACAGACAGCGATAGGGACACACAGCGATAGAGACAGACAGCGATAGAGACAGAGAGAGAGAGACAGGCAGAGAGAGAGACAGACAGAGAGACAGACAGAGAGAGAGAGACAGACAGAGAGAGAGACAGAGGGAGAGAGGGAGACAGACAGAGGGAAGGATGAAGACAGACAGAGGGAGACAGACAGAGGGAGGGAGACAGACAGAAGGAGGGAGACAGACAGAGGGAGACAGAGGGAGAGAGGGAGACAGAGGGAGGGAGGGAGAAATAGGGAGGGAGAGAGAAAGAGGAAGGGAGGGAGGGAAGGAGACAGAGGGAGGGAGGGAGGGAGGGAGACAGAGGGAGGGAGACAGAGGAAGACAGAGGGAGAGAGAGAGAGACAGACAGAGGGAGACAGACAGAGACAGACAGACAGAGGCAGAGAGGGGGACAGACAGAGGGAGACAGACAGAGACAGACAGACAGGGGGAGACAGACAGACAGAGGGAGGGAGACAGACAGAGGGAGGGAGACAGACAGACAGAGGGAGGGAGACAGAAAGACAGAGGGAGACAGACAGAGGGAGGGAGACAGACAGAGGGAGGGAGGGAGACAGACAGAGGGAGGAGGGAGACAGACAGAGGGAGGAAGGGAGGCAGAGGGAGGTAGGGAGAGGGTGGGAGGGAGGGAGGGAGGGAGGGATTGAGATAGACAGAGGGAGGCAGGGTGACAGACAGAGGGCAGACGGAGGGAGGGGGAGATGGACAGTGGGACACAGATAGAGGGAGACAGATGGAGGGAGACGGAGAGAGGGAAAGAGAGGGAGGGAGAAAAGGAGAGAAAGAGAGGTAAGACAGAGAGAGACAGAGGGAGAGAGACAGAGGGAGACAGAGAGAGATGGAAGGAGGGAGCAAGAGAGAGAGATAGAAGGAGGGAGACAGAGAGAGGGAGGGAGAGATAGGGAGAGAGAAAGAGAGATGTGTGTGTATTCTGGTCTGTTGGCTCAATGGATGAACGCGTCAGCTGCAGGGGCCTGTGTTCAACTTCATGGTCACAGTTTTTAGGTCGAGGACCTAAAGGCTGCGCTTGGGCAGTCTGGGGAGGAGATTTAATGTATCTTAGTAGGGCTTTAGAACCCGCCTCAATGGCCCGTCTCTCCTCCATTGGCTGGCTTCCTAAACGGAGGCCAGCCATTGGAGGAGAGATGCGTCACTCCGATTTAGCCCCGTCTTTTTCGGATTTGGGGTCGTAGGTTTTGCTGTTCTTTAGACAGTGACGTTGTCTGTCACTCAAAACAGCAAAACCACGCCCCCGAATCCGAATAATTCGGAGGCTTGCGGCCGCCATTTTGTTTCACCACAGTGAAGGTGAGCATTGAGCCTCTGCCTCTGCCACCGTTTATGCAGTTTTTAGTGCTCCTGCACCCCTGTTTGAAGTCCGCTCCATCTGCCTCTGCCAGGGGCAGCGTGATGTGCTTTCGGTATCTGCAGCCAAATGTAGGGGCTGTGAAGAGTGGCAGCCATTTCAGGCCGAAGGCGCTGAGAAGAGTGGCAGCCATTTCAGGACGACCTCCGCCGGAAGAAGTCCAGGTGAGTGCTTGTTGCCTTCTGATTGTGCCCGTTCCTGCCCCCCCCGCTGTCCGTGTCTCCTCTCCCACCCCCCCTCCCACTGTCCGTGTCTCCTTTCCCGCCCCCCCTCCCACTGTCCGTGTCTCCTTTTGTCTCATCAACATCGGACATCTCGTGTGCCAGGCAGGAGGCTGGCATCCAGCCTGTGGTGCCACAGCGTGGACTGTACCCCTGGCGTCCCCTCCCGCCATTCCAAGCCATTCATAACCCCAGTCAGTGGTGACTTGCTGTGCCTCGGGCAAAGTCCAGAGTTTAATTCTGTGCCTTATTCAACTTAAGCTAGAGGCCAGTGCTCCAACCCGCCCTACTCTTCCTCATCCTGTCCCAAGATCCCAGCACTGCCTCCCCCGGAAGCATCGGCGATCCAAAGCCTCTGTTACAGGCACTGCAGACCCCAGCAGTGCCCCCCATGCCAGGCACTGCAGACAGGTCCAAGCAGTGCTTTCTTTGCAAGCACTGCTAACATCCCACTGGTGCCTGCACTGCAATCCCAGCAGATTCCATTACTAACTTAACGGTAAGCGCTGCCGTTCCAAACAGTGCCTTTAATGAAAGCAATACAGGTCCCTGCAGCACATCCACTGCAAGCGCTGCAGACAGATCGCAGCGCTGCATCCAGCGTTAACGACACAGAAAACAAGAGTTGTTCTGTAACAGCAGACATCCTTTGCGAGGGGGGACCGAAAACATTAATACCGAGTCCTGACGGCCCCCTCTGGATTCTTGTGTTCAGATCATTTCCGGAAGCAGCGCCAGGGTCCCCATTTCACTATGTGATGTCCATTCTCGAAGTCTCACCATAAATTTTGGGCCCCGTTTTTTTGGGCCTCGTGTAGAGAGTACTGCGCTCATTTCTGGAAAGAACTCATTTTAGGTGCGTGTACAACACCGGGGACCACGTCCCTGAAGCAAAGGGTCCCTATAAACTGCTGGGCTTGCTCCCCTGCCCCCTGGCTGTGCTTGCTTCCCTGCCCCCTGGCTGTGCTTGCTCCCCTGGCTGTGCTTGCTCCCCTGCCCCCTGGCTGGGCTTGCTCCCCTGCCCCCTGGCTGTGCTTGCTCCCCTGCCCCCTGGCTGTGCTTGCTCCCTTGCCCCCTGGCTGTGCTTGCTCCCTTGCCCACTGGCTGCGCTTGCTCCCCTGCCCCCTCGCTGTGCTTGCTTCCCTACCTCCTCGCTGTGCTTGCTTCCCTGCCCCCTCGCTGTGCTTGCTCTCCTGTGCGTGTGTGGCTCTGGGTGTGTGTGTGTGGCTCTGGGTGTGTGTGTGTGGCTCTGGGTGTGTGTGTGTGCCAATATACGGCAAGCCCTGCCCCAGGAGTGTTACACAGAGACCCCTACGAGGCCTCCTCATTCAGAGGGGAGAGGCATACCCGAGCTGCACGAGTACCGAGGGAGAGGGAAGTATGTACACCCACAGCAGCTCCATGTTAGAAGGGGGTGATATGACAGGCGTAAAGACTGCAACTGCCGCTGTACAGTAGAAGAGAGAGCACAGAGGTCTGAGAGGGAGACTGAGGCGAGGGAGAGAGAGATTTAAACCTTCCAGTGGTTTCAATACAGTAGATAAGATCCCACATCCCCACTCAGATCACTGCAAATAAACCCCACATATTCACAAGATCATGCTCCTTTGGGTACAAAGTGACAAAAAGATATGCAAGTATCAACATAGAAATTGGTAAATGACACAAACTGCATTTAGGCTGGGAGTGTACGGGCAGAAAGTAACGGAATTAGTTTAAAAATGCAGGGCAGACTCGGAGCAGTAATGTGAGAAGAGTCTGAAATGAAGCAAAACATTTGGTGGTATACTACAGTGGGGCTTGGCATGTAGAGACTCTTCAACATATTTTTTTTCTCGGTCTTGCTGGACAGTGCTATTAATATACCTACACATCAAATGGGCTTATGAGGAGAAATTATCTCTCACCTCGTTCTGTAGGCTGTTGGGTGCATAATTCTATCTCCTCATTCACTCCCTCTTCCTCCTCACTCCGACTTGTTTTATTAATGCTACCGGTAAACCCAAATAGCAAAGAGTGGGATGCCACAAAATCACGGCACCTATAGGTTAAAAAACTTCAAACGCATGAACTAGCGTCCCCATCCCTACCTTCTTATAGCTGCTGACACCTCTGTCCCTGGAATGAATTAAGTTTGTAATCTGTGGTTATGATGATACCAGCTTTTTTAATGGGAAATCAGTAATTAAGTGTGTGGCGCCAATGTGCTTGCAGGCTGTGCTTTTGATCCTGACAGCTGCCTGGGCAGCAGACAGCAGGCAAGGGAGGCATGCAGGGGAGATCGAGGCAGCTTTGATAGTGCACACCGGCTGACCTCGGTTAAGCTGCTCTCTTCAGGAAAGCCAGAAAAGTCTTCAGGCAGCTTTGCCCATCTCCCATCATACACTGGCCTCCCCCCTCTGCTCTGCTTTGATGACTCACCGCAGCTTGCCTTACACAGCTCCAGATGAATGTTGCTTGATGCAGGGGTCTTTAGGGCAATGCAGGCATGCAAAGGAGCACACTGTGTACCCTGTGACATTTAATTGGGAACTTTTTGCGATATTTACACTATGTCATCATTTGTGCTCACGGTCTGAGCAGTCAACAGCGTGAGTAGTTAGTGCCAAATTGTTTCTTAGACTATCCAGAAACTGTAAAATGTGTGACAAGCATAAACTTTGGCCAAATCACAACTTCACGCTACTGATGCACCACCATATGCCTGTGACCCACGAGCCCCTGAGTAACACTGGTTATCAATAACCACTATGTTCTGCTAACGTTGTGCAATTACCACACAAATCACGTAATGCTGTTTTACCAGAACCATGTTGACAGAGATGTGTCAATGCCACATAAACAGTGGTGTGAAAATGCAATGCAATTTACCACCCTCCATATAAATGTACCCAACAGCATACAGATAGTATTGCCCATGTAAATAATGCCATTTGAATGCCATGTAAATTATGAGGTGCAATGTTAGTATTCCAATACATTATAAATAGCTTTATAATAACATGTGTGTTAGGGTTATTGTCATGTTAAGAATATGAGTGAGTGAACAAGCTTTATTCGAGATATTTTCTCATAAAAGCACAGCATAAAATCAAACATAACAGATAAAAACAGATCATTTAACATATACATATTCATGTAAAACAGTTTGTGCAAGCTCATAGAATACAAACATATAAAAATACACATATATATCAATTTACATTGGGAATTGTAAAACGAATATAAACCAGATTAACTAAGCCCACCCATCAACCGCCGCCTGATTGCCCAAGCCCACCCCAGATATTTGGCTACCCCGAGAACTATCGACTCCTGGGTAGATGTACATAGAATTCTCAATGCCACTGCACTATGTCGTGTCCCAAGGTTTTTGCATACTGGGGTAAGCCATACCCTCCTAGGTAACGAATAGGCTTTGCAGACAAATAAAAAGTGGCCTAGACTTTCAACAGCTGCTTCACACACTGGACATGTCATAGTGGTCGGCCTCTGCCATCCCGCAGTTAATTTTTTTAGCGGGAGGATCCAGATCTTAACTGGAAGACTAACTTCCTATCCAGTGGGACTGTGATGTTGTCCCAATAATTTTCTAAGATAGGGTAGATTTTGGCTTCCAAGAAGCGACCCGCCATAGAATCAGACCTAGTGCCTCTCAGAAGGTTGTTATCCACCCAATCCCAGTATTGCGACTTGAGGGCTTCCTTACTTGGAAAGACTTCCCCCTGCGGGTTGGTCCAAAGATTAGAAAGTCCCAAGTTAATTAACATGGTCCTTAGATTTTTTAGCCACTTTATCTTGTGAAAATTGTCTTCCTTGATTATTACCAGGAAACCATCAGCATAATGCCTAATCTCAGGGGTTGTCCAAAGACGTCTCCAATACAGAACAGGGCGCAGTCGCGCTCAATCACTAATTGACCGTCTACCCAACTCCAGGAACAATGGTATTAAGGGGGTACTCTGTGGGAGGCCTGTGATCCCTCTGAGGAACCTGTTTTCCCATATCTGTAAGGTCGAAAGGTTCTCCCAAGCCCATAACTCTGCACCATATAGGGTCGCTCCTAGGACCTTTGCATCGTATACTATAAGGACTGGTTTAATCGGTTTAGTCTTGGATTTTCTGTGTTCCCCCCGCAATGCCCCTGATAATTGTTGGTGTTTTAGGGCCGTTTTTTCCAGGTGATGGGACCAACCCGGGCCCTCTGCTATTTGGACCCCTAAATACGTAAACTCCTTAACCACCTCTAGCTTAGTGTTATTCAGGGATACCTTGGGATGAATTTTACGGCGTGGGGAAAAGACCATTAGTTTCGTTTTGCCCACATTTACTTCTAAGCCGTGCTCTTTGCAAAAAACATCAAATATGTTTAATGCACGTTGTAACCCTGCAGGAGTCTTTGACATAATTAGGGTGTCGTCAGCGAACATCAGGATCGGGACCCTGGCACCCGCTAACGATGGTGCATCTATACTCACGTCTAACATTCGCTCGACAATCCCATTGATGAATAATGAGAAGAGTAAGGGTGCCATGGCGCAGCCTTGGCGGACCCCCCTTTCCACCGGGAAGTCCGATGTTGACTCACCATTCCCACCCCACTGGACTCTTGCGAAATTACATTCATGCAGTCGCATGATTAGGGTGAGCAATTCAACCGGGATGCCTAGCTTTTGCAGGACCAGCCATAACTTGTACCTGGGGACCAAATCAAATGCTGCCCGCAGGTCAACAAATGCGACATACAGGCAGCCCCTGCCAAGCAAAACCGTCCTCCACCGCAGTATGGTAAAACGGAAGACCTGGTCAATTGTGCTGGTTGCCCTCCTGAATCCTGCCTGATAGGGGGAAAGAGCGTTGTTATCATCCACCCAATCCATAAGCTGATTTGTAACCATTTTCCCCATTACTTTTTGTATGGTTGCTATCAGACTTATGGGCCTGTAGTTGGCTGGGAGAGACCGATCTCCTTTTTTAGGTCTCGCCTAGACGAAAGCAAAAAGCGGAGCTTTTTGCTGTCTAGGGAGACAACTAATGTAATCACTTTCGGGGGAATGTAGACAGGAGACTGTCACGAGTCTCCTGCCGGAGATTCTACCTCGTGAGCGCGCACGTCGCCGTGCCTCATTTTCCCATTCTCAAACAAAGCTACACTCACGCATGCGCACATACACACACTGCATACAAACACACACGCACCCCCCCTTAAACAGACACACGCTGCATACACACACGCACCCCCCCTTAAGCAGACACACGCACGCACATACACACTCAGACACACGCGCGTACACCCCCACCCTCAACCCCACTCACCGGGCTCCTCTCCCCTTACGCATGGGAAGGCACTGTGGAGCTCTGTGCAAGAAGGAGCGCTGTTTAAAATCACCGCCGCCTCCCACAGCGGCATTGTAGGGAAATCTTTCCACGTCCGTTTCGGTTTTGTAATTACTACCGGGTCTGACATCAGAAAGGATCCGCCCCACAGACCCAAACTCGTGCTCAAGGCTTCAGCTACGGGCCACCCACTCGGGCTGAGAAAGGAGCGAAGACCTCAGCCTGCCTGGGTGTCACTTGGCTACCTCCCTCGGCAGGTAATCCCCTCGGGCAGCCTCTCTCCACAGGTGAGCGGGCACTTGTCGCACTGACAGCGGTCACAGCTGCAAAGAGCGCGCGCAGGAATCCGGGAGCGCAGACTGCGCGTGGTCACGGGACGGCAGCGAACCAGAGGCCATGCACAGACTCTAGGAGGACGGGAACAGGACACGACGCGGTAGAGGCCGGATGGCTCTTAACCCATGGGTTGCGCCACAGACAAGCTGCTGCGTATTAAAGTTAGGCTTATGTTACTTGGGTGACTACTTACCAGCACTAATCCCATTCAACAGAGCTCTGAGACCGTGTTTCTCGCCAGGGCTGGGCTCTTAGACAGTGCTGGAGCGACAACACCATTTCCGTCAAACATACTCCGTAAATACTCCTCATTGCTCGTTTTGTCTCTGTGAAGCCGCCCACTTAACGAGGGGCGGGGCGTGCAGCCGCTAAATGCTGTGCCGGAGTCAGTCTCTCGCGCGTTCAGAGCCAACTCAGGCTATGCAAGTCTCGGGCTGCGAGCGTGGCAATCGCGTACATCAAACTTTACACATTGGTGGTACAAAGTGCCCTTAATGCCTTTCTGTATCGAAGATGCGAACATTAACGTCCGCTGGGCCGCTTTGGATTGTGCAATAAATAAGGAATACAGCCACCCTTTTCGAAAGAAATGGAAGACTGATGAAAGATTCTGGTTGAATCATCTGTTGTTATTTCTGTCCTACAAATTGTTTTGTGTGCACAAATTAGGCGATTGCTTTCCCTCCTTTATTTTGTTATATATTGGTCAGCCTTTCTGTGCATTGTTGGGCATATTCCTGTGTACCTCGAGTATGTTTACAAAATAGTAGATGCATGGTTTCTATTGGGTCATGTGCCCCTTAACAACATATTGTTTCCTGTGACCTTTGTCACATGCCAGGCAGATAATGTGACAGTGGGAGGGGTGATGAACAAGGAAACGCTACTCCCAGGACTACTCACTACTCTGCGCTTGTATGCAGTGGGCAGCTCTGAGGAAAAGTCGGTCCCGTCCGTGACTGCACAGGGAAGAAGCAGAATGGAGATCACAAATGGGGCAGCTGTGAAGTTTCAGGTAAGAATTAGGGAGAGTGCGCCCCTCACCTTCTGTGGAAAGGATGTCCTGTATTCCGCATTCTACCTCAGTGCACCCGGCATTTTGTATCTTAGAGGAAACCTGCTTGGAAAGGGGTTGATTTCTGAAAGGCTTGTTATCTTATAGGCAGGTAGGGCTGGTGCACAGTGATTTGTATCAATATAAATCTGGCACTACACATACTTTTCACCAGATTCGACCGGCCTTGGAGGAACCGGCATGCTGGGTAATTTGTTACTTTCTCCATTGCCTGTATATATTATCACTGTGTGTGCTAATCTCTACTTCTGTCAGGATGTCTTCAGGTTTGTGTCTGTTCTTTTATAGTCTGCCCTCTACTGCTCCACTGATTGTATTCCCCGTGTCCGACCCCTGGTGTCTCTATTCTGAGTGTCTCGTCCCTGCCAGTCTGTATCCCAAGGTGTCTCTTCTTTGTCACTTTTCCCATGTGTGTCCCATGTCGCTCTGTGTTGTCTTCTGCCCCACTGTATAATCTCCCTCTCTCTGACCCCTTGTGTCCCTCTGCCTCTATTGTAGGGCTCCTGGTGTCGCTGTTCTTTTTCGTGTCCCTTAGTTTTACTGTCTTTATTAGTCACTAATCCCAGGTGCGTCACTCTCTGTCCCAAGTGACTTAAATCTCCTTTCCCATGTTACATGCGTCTGGTCTGTGCCACTGTTTGTCCCCAATTTGTCTTCGGCCTCCTCTCTTCTCGGTCTGTTCTGTCACTGTTACCAGGTCTTGTTTCTCCTCTCAGCAAAGTGACCCGTTTCTTATGGATACTTCTAACCACAGATTACTAACTTTAGGGAATATTTCCTAGAGGTGAGACTTTATCTGCAAACGTTAAAGCAGTACTCGTGTGCACCGGTAGGTGTTGACACACAGCTCTAGCCTGTCATTTCAATAAACGTCCTCTGCCCCATTAAAAGTACAGCTGCCCCTCAGACACGCTCTGCTGTAAGCGGCGCATGGGCTGCCCATTCGGTGCGTGTGACGCCTGTCTAGAACTCAACATTCTGTCCTGACTCATTTATTTTCAGGCTACGGAGTGTAGGCATTGTTCTATTTAAATAAATGTAGACTTTGCCCTATTAAATGTACTGCAGCCCTGCCCGGCAGATTTGTAGCGCTCACTGTCTCCCTGGAGGGGTATTAAAATAGTACTAATGAGTTCATATCAATTTCCAGACAGTGTTACTGAGTTTAACAAGCATCTGCAATGCAATAGGTCCTGCATTTACCCGAGTTTGAGCTATTAGCATTTTAAATGACAATGCCTTATATTTATGTTTTGGTTTAAAAAGCATAAATAAAAGGCATTGTCATTTACAATGCCAATAGCTCAAAGTAGCGTAAATGCGAGACCTATTGCATTGCAAATGCTTGTTGTAAATGGGTATGATGATTGCTCCTTGCCATAGCTCAGGGACCACCCCCCCCCCCCCCCCCCCCCCTTGGCAAGAGCATTTCCCAGCAAAAAGATATACCTCGCCCATCTCTTCATGTCATGCTTAAAGACATCCGAGGGTATCCCGTCTAGCCCCGGTGCCCTCCCACATTGGACATTACTAATTGCATTCTTTACTTCTTTGAGGGAGAACAAATTGTCAATAGCAAAGACTGGGAGTATGACCTCCCCCATCCCAGGATACTTTGCTTCTGCGTATTGTGGTCTGAAGTACTCAACCCAGGCCTCTTCGGCTACATTGTTATCGGGCCTTGCGGGGGTACCTCCTCTGCCCCACTTAATAATTTTCCAAAAAAGCCTAGAGTCCTTACTGCTAGAAGCCTCCTTTAACTCTGCCCAGTGGTCTTCATCCCATTTCCTCTTTGCCTGGGAGATGGCTATTTTGTACGCTTTCCTAGCTGCTCTGGTTGCAGCACTGTCCCTTTCTCTAATGGCTTGGCCCAATTTCAATCGGGCAGATGTGCACTGGCAATTAAACCACCTAGCAACTTCCGGTTTTTTTTTCCCTTTATTGTTTTTTGGCTGTATGAAACATGGTTTAAGGAGGGAAAATAGCTTATCATGGATGTCTGTAATAACCCTAGACCCGGGGGTTATAGATTCGGCCGCTTCCATAGTGGAAATTGCCTTATCCACCTCAAGATTAATGTAGGTCATTGCTTCTTCATTAGCCAATACCCTTGGCCATTTTAGCCTTCGTGCGTCATTAGCCATTACTGGGATCTGGTCATTTCTTAAATGCATATTTTGGGATCCAACATTCCACCACCTATGGGTCACACAAAGGGGGTTGTGGTCACTTTCTAGTCTGGGCTTAATGACCATGTCAAGAACTCCTTGCCACAGTGGGAGACTACATATTACATAATCAATTCTACTCCTGCTATGGCCATTGTCAAAAGTACAACTACCCTCCTTGTCCCCTGGTGTTCTCCCATTCAGGGCCCTTAGGCCATACTCCATACAGATGGCATTTAGTAACAGAATATCCTTCGTCCACCGCTTGACAGGATTTAAGCATAAAGATGGTACTCCCCAAAGAGTGTCCTCATCCTTCCCTAAGGGATCGTTTGTACTGTCAAGAGGTTCGAAGGTCCTGTTTAGATCCCCGGCTACTAATACCCTACTGTCTTGGGACTTAGTTTCTAGGGAGGCGGACAACGCCTCTAAGGTGGGAGAGTTAGCTGAATTACTGCCTCTTGCATAGACGTTATACAGGTCGATAACAACCCCTTTTTTGATGCAATTCTTAACAATTGTAAATCGCTAATACCCAAATCCAACACTTTGATAGAAATATCCAGGTCCTGCTTAATCCATACAGTGAGTCCTCCCATTGGCCGACCCCTACCTCCTCTAAAGGCCGGTATAAAAATGTTTAAGTAGCCACAGAGGAAAACGGGGTCACAAGCCCAAGTTTCTTGGAAGCAACACACATCAAACCCATTAATGAATTCTACCCAAGTTTGTGAGTCTAGCTTGCTTCCCAGCCCAACAATGTTCCAAGATAGAAACATACCAAGGCTAAGCTCGCCCCCACTAAGATTATTATTATTGAAACATGGTTGGGAAATCATTGGGTTTGCAACACTGTCAATAACCCTCACAAGACCACCATCGGTGTCATCATCCTCGTTTACTGTAGGTGTGAATGGTTCCCCTGCTCCAGCATTAATATTTGATAACCCACCTCCTTCCACCACAACCAGACTCCCATTTCCAGGGTTCCTAGCATTTGGGATTGGACCGGCATTGACATCAGGTTCTTCACAACTCCCTTGTAAATCACTATTACTTCCTCCTCCACTACTGCACAAATATTGTGGCATTTGTCAACATCCCCACCCTTGATCTTGCCATCCAACCGGAGGGTTATAATTCATACCGGTGAGGTAATTTTGACACTGTGGAGGTGGAGCTAGTGTGGGAATCATCAGCCATGGTAGGTTGGGAGGGTTTGTGTGTTCATTGAGCAGGCTAGTCGATACACTGGTTGGACGGGGATAAAAGAAAGTAAGGTCGACAATTCCAATTCCTCCCTTATTTATGCCCCATCCCTGTCTAGTTATCCATCCTGCCACCCTTGGATCTTGAAAGTTAACCACAATACAATCCCCTCCCTGGCTTTTGGTTGTATAGCCTATCCAGTCTATTCTCCTTACCCCCAGGATTAAACCATCGACATCTCCAGGTAGAGGCCGATTTACCCTTAACCAGTGCATGATCTTATTTTTAAGCATCTGGAAGGTTTCTCTCTGTCCTACTGGTAGTGGTGGAACATTTATGAGGACTGCTACATAGGGGAAAGAATCTGGGGTAAGGTTCATGGGGGGTTTCCTATGTGGTGGCTTTATCAAGGGTGTTGGGATTGGTTTGGTAGCTATAGGAGCAGGGCGGGGTGCAGGTTTATTTGCTACTAGCTGCGTATTAGTTAGTTGGGTAGGTACTGGAGCATTACCTACTGTAGGACACACATTACCCCCTATTCCAGCGGTAGACGGAGGATTTGGTATTGAAGGCGGTTGCTGCGCCTCAGTCTGCGCTGGGATTACAGTGTTAATGGAATTTACAGCAGGGCCTGGTAGAGCTAATTCAACAGGCTTGGGAGGTCTTTTTGCAACCGCACTACCTGGCTTAGGTGGCAGTGAAGGGTTGGTTTGTTGCCTTCTTCCCTTTTCCTGACTAGCACAATGGGTATTGCTCTGGGACTTACTGCTTACATCTGCCCTTGTATGAGTTTTAATCAACGCTTTTGTAGAATAAAAATTGTCTAGCGTTACCTGTTCAAAATGGTCTAATCGGTCAGAGAGCTTACCAATTCTGTCCTCAATAGGGGAAAGAAGTAATCTAAGCAACTTTTCTAACTCAGGGATCAAGTTTTGGAGGGGTGATAGCTTATCATCAATTGGGAGACCTGTCACTGGGGAATTATTGCTTCCGGGATCTGGGCTGTTTAATAAAACAACATCCCCATCCTGTAGGCTTTCTATACTACAACTTGCTTCAGTGGCAACCTTTCTAGTACACGTACTTTTATGTACCTTTCTATGTTTTTGTGGGGGTTTAACAAATTGACATTTTCTTGTTATAGTAGTCCTTTTCCTTTTTGATCCGTGCTTGGGTTGGGTCAAGGTAACCTGGGCACCTGGTTCTGGGAGAATCGTAGGATCAATGTAACTCACACAAGAAGAAGTCAGTTCAGTTATATTGTCCTTACTTGTTACATTTGAGAATACATCATATTGCTCAATTACAACAGGGAGATTTACTGAGGATAACGGTGTTACCAATGCAGGATAGATTTGGGCAGGGTGCTTGTCCGTAGAGTTTTTAAGTAATTCAATAGACAATCTGCGCTCAGCACGCCTCTCTGCGAGTGTTATCTCTTTGTCAATGTTTTGGGAAGGGCGGTTAAAGAAGAATTTATCCAGCGGTCCAATTACCAGTGGTCCAGTCTCAACAGGTGGGGTCGTTGTGATAGTACTACTTGGGGATACAGACATAATTATTAAGGTCACCAACCTTGTTACTACACAACAATGTAAGGCACTTATCTATCGCTTGTTGCTATGAGATCCCTTAAAGGTGATATCAGAGGACTGGCCCAGCCCGGCCTCCTTCGGCCCCTGACGGCCACAGACGGTCCCGCCCTTGTCCCGGGCTTCTCCCGGCACGCTCCCGCTCGCTCCCGCAGAGCGGGGATAGTGGTCAATTTTATACTCTGTTGGTACTTCCCAATTGGTTAGTGGACAGGGGGGTGTGGCCAGCGGGGAGAGCAGCCCAGGTGTGTCAAATGGGCGCGCAGGGACTCCTGGTCACTGGAGTCCCTGCCTACGTGCTCGCAGCCCCGCCGGCTCTCTCACCTGCCCGCTCCTCCTGTTCTGTGTCCCCAAAGTGTCAGCAGCCTCTGCAGCACGCGGCGCTGTGGGACCCGCGAAGCGGGTCCGGCGAGGTGGGTAAAGTTCAGCGGCTGCAGCGGTCTTTAGTCCTCAAGGGGGGCCGATTTTCGCTCCTATGGACGGCTTGTCAGGCACACCAGCAGTAGATAAGAATATGCAATACCGGCATCCATGCCCCATTAAAAAAAAATGCTGTACAATTCTTAACTTTATAATGGCTCCCTACTTTTTTTTCGCACTCTTTCTTATCTCTCTTTCCCGTCTACCTGCCCCTTCACTGTCTCCCCACCTGCCCATCTTCACTTTTCCTGTCTGCCTTCCATTCCCCTTCCCTCTAGAGAATCCTTAAAACTGCTGAAGTTTACGTTGTATGGCATGTATTTTCTTTCCTTATCATTTCTTGGGATCCCTGACAGTGGTTGAGTACAAAGTCATAGATAAAGGCACATTTCATGTATGCAGGGTAGGGTTTCGCCTAAAAAGGTTAGGTTAATCTCAATATGTGAACCATGATTAGTGAAAACAATGAATAGATCTTTCAGCACTCACCCAGCCCCCTCTAAACATAGTGGTGTAACACAAGCCCCCACAGGCCCCGTGGTGCTGCGGCCCGCGAGCTGCAGGGGGCCCACTCAGCACAATACTCTGGCCTGTGAGCTCTGGTGCACACACAACATAATAGAAAATAGCTACTAGCTTTTTTTAACATACTTTTATTGGTTTTATTCACGTAAACATTACAATCGAGCATAGCATTATTATAGGTTTCAGGAATCATCAACATAATACACAGTTGGTCTTCCAATCTTACATTCAGTGACATATGACTTTTCCATTGTACTTGCTATAGTCAAACAGTTTATGTATGTTTAATTACAACCATTTTAATCAATTTTTTGTCTCTACATCTTCTTGAGGACTCTGTAATAAGATAATCCAACCTGGAACATCATAAACTTCCCCAACGCCCCATTATCCCACCAATCGCCTCAATGTACCTGTCCAATATAGGATGGCTGTTTTAAGCAACAAGGGTATTTTAGAGACAGGCAAAAGCAGTCTGTGCTTGCTCCCATGCCCCCTGGCTGTGCTTGCTCCCCTGCCCCCTGGCTGTGCTTCCTCCCCTGCCCCCTGGCTGTGCTTCCTCCCCTGCCCCCTGGCTGTGCTTGCTCCCCTGGCTGTGCTTGCTCCCCTGCCCCCTGGCTGGGCTTGCTCCCCTGCCCCCTGGCTGTGCTTGCTCCTCTGCCCCCTGGCTGGGCTTGCTCCCCTGCCCCCTGGCTGTGCTTGCTCCCCTGCCCCCTGGCTGTGCTTGCTCCCTTGCCCCCTGGCTGTGCTTGCTCCCTTGCCCACTGGCTGCGCTTGCTCCCCTGCCCCCTCGCTGTGCTTGCTTCCCTACCTCCTCGCTGTGCTTGCTTCCCTGCCCCCTCGCTGTGCTTGCTCTCCTGTGCGTGTGTGGCTCTGGGTGTGTGTGTGTGGCTCTGGGTGTGTGTGTGTGGCTCTGGCTGTGTGTGTGTGTGGCTCTGGGTGTGTGTGTGTGTGTGGCTCTGGGTGTGTGTGTGTGTGTGGCTCTGGGTGTGTGAGTGTGTGGTTCTGGGTGTGTGTGTGTGTGTGGCTCTGGGTGGGTGTGTGTGTGGCTCTGGGTGTGTGTGTGTGGCTCTGGGTGTGGGTGTGTATGTGGCTCTGGGTGTGTGTGTGTGGCTCTGGGTGTGTGTGTGTGGCTCTGGGTGTGTGTGTGCGGCTCTGGGTGTGTGTGTGTGTGTGGCTCTGGGTGTGTGTGTGGCTCTGGGTGTGTGAGTGTGTGGTTCTGGGTGTGTGTGTGTGTGGCTCTGGGTGAGTGTGTGTGTGGCTCTGGGTGTGTGTGTGTGGCTCTGGGTGTGTGTGTGTATGTGGCTCTGGGTGTGTGTGTGTGGCTCTGGGTGTGTGTAAATGCAATAGGTCATGTATTTGCGAGCAATTAACCTATTGGCATTGTAAATGACAATGCCATTTATTTAACGATTAAGCTATTGGCAATGTAAATGACAATGCCATTTATTTAAGATTTAAAAAAAAAATGTTATGAGCAATGCCAATAGCTCTACCTTTAATAATGCCGAGACCATTGCATTGTAAATGCTTGTTTTCTTTCTAGCCCCTTCCCCTTCCCCCACTGACCCCGCCTCCACCGATGCGGCCCTCGGCCACAAACCACACTGTAAATTTGGCCCCCGAGAGAAAGTTTGTGAGTACCCATGACTTAGAGAATTAGAGCGTATACATTTTAATTTAACGCACAGTTTCTGAACCAATTTATTACGATAGCATTGGGTGTGAGAGCTACATTTACATGCAAAATAACCCTTCCTAGAGTGTTGAGGTGTGTGCATCTCCAAAAGTGTGCAGAGACTTTCTTCTAGAGAACTTTGTGTCAATGGAAATCAAGTGAATAGCAGTTCATCACTGTAACTTTCTACCAGGGAATGTTGTGTTTGTGGGTTTGTGGGTAGAGTCTATCACTCTAAATACTCTATCGTATTAACTTATTCCATGGATAAACTTAACAGGTCAAAGTTTAGTTATGATTCTGAATGGAAGGCATCCTTCACTTTTGATTATTTTGCTTTCGTTGCTTTACATTTTTCAGAAGAAACTATGCTTATATGTTGAATTGATATATAATTTCAAATGTATTTCTTTGAAAGATCTTTTAAGTATAGAAGAGCTAGTTATACATGGGATCAAAAAAATTTAAACTGGCAATGTTCCTTCTGTGTCTCTCTTAAACTTGCTTTTATCAATGTGCACAAACGAAGAAATATCTCTTTCCTGCCTTGAAAAATGTACACTATTTTGCACACCGTGAGCTCTAAGTGTGGGC
Organism: Lissotriton vulgaris; assembly: GCF_964263255.1. Taxonomy (NCBI): domain Eukaryota; kingdom Metazoa; phylum Chordata; class Amphibia; order Caudata; family Salamandridae; genus Lissotriton; species Lissotriton vulgaris. The sequence continues at coordinate 1,913,365,160 of NC_141687.1, read as the reverse complement.
TGTACCTTTAGAATGTGACAAAGCAATATCCTTTCTCACATCGTGATACATCTCTCTCTTATATTTTTATCCACGCACTGAGACAAGCAGTGATAGTCAAACGATCACATGCTAGCTTGACCTTAACCACCCCTCCTCACTCGCTGGAAAAGTCAGCCAACACAGATACCTTAGCTGACAGCATTCATGCCCACGGCTGTGCTATCAGGGATCTATTTTTAGCGTGTCCCTGCCCTGCTGGCAGCATGCACACATCTATGGCGCACACTCGGGGAACCTCAAAGTCAGGAGCGCTTCTGCCAGTAATGGTAATGCTGGGACTGCTGCCCTTAAGCATGGAGACTAGCAAACTCGCTTCTATCTATCGAGAAGAAAAGTAGGGGCATATTATCAAGGACCAGTGTTCAAATTATCGCCGTTTTATTTGCAGGAAACTGCAGATAAAACGGCGATACTGGGCTTGATAATATGCCCTTGTTATTTCCCATAGAAGCCCATGTTTTGGTGTTAACATGGGCTTCTATTGGAATTAACAAGAGCGTATTATCAAGCCCATTATCGCAGTTAAACGGCGATAATTTTAACACCGGTCCTTGATAATATGCCCCGTAGTGCAAATAATGAAGTACTACCCAAAGAAATAGAGCATCCTTCCTGTCTTCGAGGACACTCATTGATGAGCATTCAGGACCAAATTCTCACCGAAATGCATCTTTAAGAGGTGCATGTGTAGTGAGGTGACTCCTCGGGCCCGATTCAAGGTTTGAGGTGCAGCACGTCGTCCGTCAGGGGCGGTGAAGGACGTAACCTCCGCCACCCGCACAGACTACCGCACTCGAACTGTAGTGATAATAGAACAGCTGTGCGTGGCTCGTCAGCAGGTCCATAAAGTGTGGTGGATTGCCGTCATCGGGTTTCAAAGCCCTGCATAAGCTTTCTCTTTTTCGAAAACTGGCACCAAAATTAAGAGCTATATGAAAACCGCTTTCTTCAGCTGAGTATCCGTATATAAGATTATACGCACATAAAGAGTGAATTGTGTGGATTACTCTTTTCAAGCAAAGTGCTTTCATAGAGTGGAGCTGCATTTTCAATGAGCGCCGTAGCCTCATGACTGCACGTGTGCGTGGATGTGTGAGAGCAGGAACGTTGGTGTGCGTGTCTTTGAGTATAAGCAGCAATAAAGTTAAAGCATTTTCAAGAGGGCATATTTATATAGCCTTTTAGAAGAATGGTGTGAACTTACATTAGAAGTCTCAAGCGTATTGCAGCTTCAGAACAGGTTTAAAGCAAGCACTGGCGATGCCAATCTGTCCCCCTCACCTTAGCACTCAAGCCATAACGATTGGCGTTACCGATATGTGTCGATAGTAGTCCTCAATGTCTGTCAAGATCAATGTTGTATCTTTCTATTTCTTTTTTTCACTTTTGTTTGTAGTTCTCATGCCCCCATCAGGTGTGCATGACGTTTCTAACGAGTCCACCTTTATACATACGGAGCTAAATTAAGACAAAGGCTTCTGCCAGCAGATGGTACCCACCGCAAAAACCCAGCAATTTTGGGTATAATCATCGGACATACTCTGGTAGTTTATCAATTGATTTATGACCATTCTATAATTTTTACCACACATTTTCACCCGAATTTATATTGTAGCCTGTACTTTGCTCGCATACTGCAATGCCTTTAACCAGTTCACCAGTCTGTGGGTGGTGGGTAGAAGCCAATGTTTACATCTCTTTCTTATTGCCAGTAAGCTCATATAATGAAGAAGTCTCTTTTTTGGTGTGTACATCGGTATTAGGTGGGACATCTGTGCTGAAAAGATGGAATACCAGCTTACCTTGATTTCCACTCAGAGAATTGCTGACATCGTTTCACTTAAATTTTACCAGTATATTCTGAGAGCCAAGCTGCTTACAAATGTATGTTCATCATCTCCGTCTATTAGCCCTCAGTTTTTGCAACAAGATGCTTCTCCTTTGTTGAATTTTGCCATTATATGAGGAGTTCTGTATATCCTGTGCTGAGTATAAAGTGATTCTTTAAAGCAACAGACTTAGTTTTATAATAAAGTAAGTTCAAATATACTTGCCATAAATGTCTGAGTTCTATGTAAGATTTCTTCCCACGAACTGTGAGCATCATTTAACTGCTTTCTTCTGCCATTGTCAGTTCCCAGTGTCATAGCGACACCTCTCTGTTTGAAGGGCCAGAGTCTTGTATCTGCTCCTCATATTACTAGCCATCTTACTCGCTCCACTCTTTAATTGCCCATCATGACATGAGTTGGATGTAGTAGAATTTTAACATTGTGTATATTAAATTATGGTCTTCCCATAACTGCTCTCATCTAGTTATGCCTACGTCTAACAGGGAAATAACCTATCTATCTTCTATGCCACTTGAGTTCCAGGTTGAAGCAAATTGGGAGTACTATTCTATTCCTAAAATTTTCCCAAAAGTATACCATACTTCCAGACAGATTCTCAAGACATTTAGGTGTAGCATTCTAAATGTCTTACATCGAAATGAGTAGCAATAAAAGTTGAGGTCTGGGAGTGCTAAGCTTCCCTACTTTAATTTTTTCCTGACTTTCCTCATTGAAAGTATCTAGCACACAAGAGAAGCTGCATGGTATTTAAAAAATGAGAAATGTAAACATCTAATGCCACCACATCACTGAGATGGAAGCCCCCCAAAAGCTATTTTAGCTGTGGAAGGGCATAGCCATCTAATGAAAAAATTTGAATTTAGATTAAACTATTTAGTCTACTATCTCATGATGGGGACCAGCTAGAAAAAAAATGAAACCACTCTTATTAATATTTATTTATGATACAAGTTAATGGTAGTGTTGAGGTTTTTAATAAATAATTTGGAAAAGTAACTTTTTGAAAGCTATCTTTTCCCTGACATCGGCCAGGGAAAAGATAGCTTTCTCGAAGTTACTAAATTGTAGCTCTCCTGCAGCTGACCAGCAAGTGCTTGACCTTAATGGGGGGTGGGGGGGTGAAAATAAATACCAGGAACTTAAATACCTTGAAAGGGGCCTGGCCTGTCACAGGTAAATATCAGGTGACATCTGAAAAGAACCAGCCTTTGTCACTCTCGTCAGGCTGACAGAAACCCAGTGGGAGGAGAGCTCATTACTCTGGCACCACCTCTTAGTGGGCACATGGGTAATGCAGAAAGGAAGAAGGTATCCCCGTCTTGAATTTGGGGATGCACAGACTTGGTGTATCTGGCCTGCATCCTATCACAATTGGCCTGTACTTCCACCTAGATCCTGGAAAACCACAACCATAGACTATCATCAGTGCTTTTCTATTTCTTTTTTTTAATAATTTTTTTATTATCAGCACATATTGAAAAGTTAAACACAAACAGTACATATATACAGCGACGGCTCGTGGAGGGAGTTACGGTGGGGCAGGAGGGTGGGGAGGGGGAGGGGCAGGGTGGAGGTTGCTAAAAACCGGCATATGGATAATTGCAGGTAAGTAAACAATTTAATTAATAAAACGAATTTCGTAGTGCGCCTTGCATCGCAAAATGCAATGCAGTGCGAGCTACGAAATTCGTTTTATTAATTAAATTGTTTACTTACCTGCAATTATCCATATGCCGGTTTTTAGCAACCTCCGCCCTGCCCCTCCCCCTCCCCGCCCTCCTGCCCCACCGTAACTCCCTCCACGAGCCGTCGCTGCATATATACCATCATAATCTATACATAGAGCTATACAGAAAGTCATAAAATAGAAGCTAAGCACGAAATAAATTAAAAAGTATACAAGAAAATTCATAGAATAGGAAGACGAGAAGATAATGTCCCTGCAAAGAAAAATTTAAATAAAGTTGCCCCAAGTTTTCTCAAATTTAAGTAAAGATCTGGTACCCCTTATTCGAGCTAACCCAGCTTCCATGTTGTGGATTTCATTAACCAGAAACCACCATTGCATAATCTGTGGTGGCTGTGGCGAGATCCAAGCCCGAGCTACAATGAGTTTAGCACAGGATGGCAAAATGGTAACTAAAGCTTTTTGAGGTAAGGTAATACTGTGTATATCTAAAAGTATAGCAGAAGCTGTCAGTACCGGTGGTCTTACCAATTTAAATTTCAAAACTTTATTCAGATTAAACCAAAAGTCTTTCAATTGACGGCAAGAAAATAGCATATGTTCTATATTTGCACCCACAGTATCACATTGAGGGCATTTGGTACGATCAGTATATAATGGATTTGAAGACCATTTAAAAATCACTTCCGGGGTATGATATAATAAACAAGAGGTTTTGAACTGTTGCAAACGAAGGCTAGCTGAATGAACCAAACTGTTTAAATTAGAGAGGGAGTGTGAGATCTGATTCGGATAAATCATAGTTCCAAGTTTAGAACTCCATTTCTCCGGGGGCGTGGCTTGCGCGCCGCTGTGGTATGGCGTGTTGCGCTTGAGCTCCGGGGTGAGTTGATCCCGTCGAGCGTTTCTCTCCGTCTCTTCGTGCCCTCTTGACCGGAAAAACCATACACCTACGGCGGAACATGTGCTGATCTCCACGACGCTGTTTTTCCGCGATTTAAATCATCGGAATTATGCGTTCTGCTTCAAACCTCGCAGGCGCTCGCATTCCTGAGGAGCGGCCGCCATTTTGCCGCGTATGACGTTCCTGTCATCTGTCTTCTGAGGCGCCGCCGCGGATACAATTTAACAGTCTTTCGTGTCTGTCTAAGGGTTTCTTCACACAACGGCTACAATGGTAACATTTATGCTTTTTTTCTAATGTTACTTCTTGCTGCTTGGCTGGGTTCGAAGCTGCTCACAGTTTTTGTTCTCTCTTAACTGATTCATTGAGATGCTCATGTCGCTATATTGAGGTGTATTCCTGTTTATTTATGCTCATATTTCAACCGCTAGATTAGCGTAGCGTGTTTTGAGCGTGAATTGCCTCTTTTTTCACTGTTTTCTGACTATTTTGCGCAACTCTGGTGCTATACTCTATCCCAGGGGTATTTTTGTTAGTCTTCTGCTACAACACTGTCATTATGAGTCGCTCCTTGAACAGCAAAGACTCTAAGGACCCGGGCACATCTTTGAAGCGACTTAAGTCAGTCTCTCCGACTCCTGAATCGCCTCAGGCGGACAATACTTCCACATTGGACACCATATTGGCGCGCCTCAATGAGGTTCATGATATTGCGCAGTCAACCAAAACTAACACTGACTTACTACAAGTGGAAGTGTCTGCTATCAGGAATGATTTTAAAGCCCTTTCTCTACGTGTATCAGCGACAGAAACTCGGATAAGTTCCGCAGAGGATGGTATGCAAAAGCAATCCAGGTCCCTCTCTCAAATGGAGCGGTCTATGGCGGCGATGCGCAGAGACCTCACGGAGCAGGAGGATCGTAATAGGAGATCTAATCTGCGTATTTTTGGCCTTCCGGAGGACTCAGAGAAATCATCCTCCTCCATGATTGAGTTCTTATCTCATTGGATTCCTGATACACTTCAACTATCTTTCCACAGAGACTTTGAGATTGAAAGAGCACACCGTGTTCCAACGTTCCGTTCTAAGGCAGCCACCCAGCCAAGAGCAATCATTTTTAAGCCCTTACGACATCAACACACTGAGCTGATTTTGTCTCATATGCGCAAGATTAAACAACTCAACTGGGAGGGTCATCGCATATCCATTTCCCAAGACTTTGCCAGAGACACGGTCATAAGACGGAAAGGTTTCTTGAATCTTCGGAAACGTCTCACTGACTTGGGCATTCCTTTTTCCTTTTCTGGTCCATCCAAGTTTCGCATTACATATAAAGGGCGTTCCAGAATCTTCGATGAGCCGGCAGACTTGACAACGTTCTTGGACAACCAGGAGGAGATAGAGATGGAGATTCAAAGAGCAACGACGCAGACTCCTGGGGCCTCAGGGACCTGATTTGTTGTTCTCTTTACTTCTGGTTATGTCTTTTTCTGGATGGTTACCTTCTCTTTTTTCTCCAGCCATGTTTTCATGTTGATCTACACCTCCGCTATTGTATGTCCTATCTCTGTTCTTCTTTCTATACTACTCTGATAGATCTCCTTCTTTCTAGTATCCGACCTCTCCTTCTTTTTTCTCTTCATTATCCTTCGAGAAACTTCTTGTAGATCCTTTCAATTTTCTCTTCTTCTTTCTTTTACCCGTCTTCTCTGATTTCGTGCGTATTTGTATCTCTTTTTCAACTCCTTCTTTCTTGCTCCTATCTATTTTTATTACGGTGTATTTCACTTATATTGTTGCTGTTTCTACTTACTAGTTACCTGCACTTTTTATAGTTATTAGTTGCAGATTTATTGTCTATAATTCAAGTATTATTACTTCTTTCAATAGCATCTTGTATTATATTTGCATTACACTATGTAGCATTGTAGTATCGTGGCGTAGACTTCTCCTTTTTCTTTCTGCTCTTTTTCATCTTCCCTCTCGGTTTCTTCCTCGTTTCTACATGCTGTTCTCATACACCTTTTTTTCTTTCCTCTTATGTACCTCCATTTTATAGTATAGTTATAATTAGGTGTTTTTGTATGATTCATATGCGATTTCAGTACATATTTGTTCCTCTAGTCACAAAATGATATATGTTTTTTTAAGATGTTTCGTACATAATTAAGCTTTTCCTACATTTTATAGTATTGTTATTTAAGTCATGCTCTTGCGCTTGCTGGGGTACTGTTAATATACTCTGAGTGGTATTTTTCTTCTATTAGCAATATAGTATCTCATTATAAAATGTATTTCTATGTGTATGGTTTATCTATTGCTTTTTAGCTCACTGACAGTTGTTTTTTTTTCATAATGGGCTATTCTTCTTTACCAATTTTTGCTCCTAGTACGGGTCTTCGACTCGCCTTTTCCACGTTCTGCCTTGCATGATATGGGTCTCTTTTAGACCTCCCCCTCTGCCTTGTTTCTCTCTCTTTTCTAATCTTTCTTCTCTCCTTCTGGCTTTTCTTTTTTCATGGTTCTCCCACATGGTTGCTCCCGTAACATCTATTTTGTTTTGTGGTTGGTCTACTATATTTTTGTACTTCGTCCTTTCTCTGTTATCATTGTTGTCTTCGTGTGTATCCCCTTCAGTTATATGCCAGGTTTAAATGTATTATCCCTTAATGTTAAGGGTTTAAATCATCCGGTCAAACGGTCTAAAATCTTAGATTATTGTAAATCTCTCTCAGCGGACTTAGTATTATTTCAAGAATCTAAGATCACTAGTAGAGAAGCGTTATTCTTGAAGAAACAATGGGTGTCGGATGTGTCTTGTTCGGATGCATCTGGTAAACGCAATGGTGTGGTTACGTTGGTTTCGAGAAATTCTGGTTTATCGATTCTCTCTTCTGAGCATGACTCTGATGGTCGATGGCTCTTATCTAAACTATCAGATGGACAACATGATCTGTTTGTTATGAATATCTATGCTCCGAATATTGATAACCCTGCTTTTTGGAAATCCATTTCTAAAAAATTGCATGATACCCCACATGCGGGTAATCTTATTGTTGGTGGGGATTTTAACTTACCTATGGATCCTTTATTGGACAGAAATTCCGCATTTCAGTTTCGTCCGCCTAAAGCACACAAACAGATGCTCAACATGTGTTCCATTGCTAAATTGCATGATATTTGGCGTCTCCATAATCCCACTGGTAGTGACTTTTCTTTCTTTTCCTCCCCTCATTCCTCATTCTCGCGCATTGATTATCTCCTAGTCCACTCTTCTCTTGTCGCAGCTTCTGCTTCCCCGCTTATACATCCCATTGTCATCTCCGACCATGCTGCGGTCACTTTTACGCTATCGTCCTTTGCTCCGAAACCACGTGGTCGTTCCTGGAGACTTAATACGGAGGTGTTATATGACTCTACCCAAGTGGAAGAATTTTCCAAGGATATAAACACTTTTTTCCGTGAAAATGAGGTTTCTGTATCTTCTCCAATAATTCTTTGGGACTCTTTTCAATGTACTTTCCGAGGCCAAGTTATTGCATGCATGTCCAAACGCAATTTAGCGATTAAAAAAGAACTTACTGATTTATCATCTGAAATCAAGACTCTGGAGGCTTCCTTTAGACATACTAAAGATCCGACTATCCTACAACAAATTAAGCTTCTAAAATACAAATATAATACAATTGTCACTAAAAGAGCTCATATTGGTTTCCAAGCACAAAAGTCCAAAAAATTACTCTTAAAGAATCGGGCTGGCAAACTTTTGGCTGCTACTTTAAAATTCCAAGACTCCTCCTCTAAATCCTCTCAGATCTCTTCTATTAAAGATCATAATGGCTCTAAAAAATTCCAAACTGAGGAAATTCTTGAAGTTTTTCGTGATTTTTATAACAAATTGTATACCCCCTCTAACCAAGCCTCTTTTGATAAATGCCAAGATTTTTTAAAATCAATTCCGATTCAATCAGTATCAGAGGAAGATCGCTCCACTCTAAATGAACCTATTTCACCTGAGGAAATAGTTTCTGCCATCAAGGCCACCCGTTCGGGGAAAGCTCCGGGCCCTGATGGTTATCCGATCTTATTTTATAAAACCTTTCTCCCGTTGCTTGTTCCTAAGTTGCAGGCTGTCTTTGACGCTTTTGTTCGTAATGGTTCTGTCTCTGGTACGGCTGCCGAAGCCACCATAGTGGTGATCCCAAAAGAGGGGAAGGACCATTCGGACCCTAAGAATTTCCGCCCTATTTCGCTTCTCAATATGGAAGCGAAGATTTTTGCTAAAATCTTGGCTAAACGTCTAGAATCCTTTATTCCCAACTTAGTCCATCCCTCCCAAACTGGTTTTGTTAAAGGTAGGCTAGCAAGAGACAATATTCGCACTTTCTGCCATATTATTGGGGCGGCCAAGCGATCCCAATTACCTGCCGCGGCCTTGGCCCTCGATGCGGAGAAGGCCTTCGATAAGGTTTCTTGGCCTTTTCTTCGAGCTGTCTTACATGCACATAACCTTGGGGAATCATTTATTAACATGGTAATGTCTTTGTATTCCCAACCTAAAGCTAATATTAGAGTTAATGGTTCTACATCCTCTTTTTTTAATCTTTGCCAGGGCACGAGACAAGGATGTCCCTTATCCCCTCTCTTGTTTTTGTTATCTATCGATCCTCTCCTTCGGCTGATTGATTTACACCCCGATATCAAAGGGTTCTCTTTTGGCCCTCATTGTCTTAAAACTGCAGCCTACGCTGACGATGTTCTCATTTTCTCGGACGATATCGCGTTAGCCATTCCTGCTATCTCTGACACCATTTCTTTGTTTTCTAAAGTTTCGGGATATACCCTAAATAAAGACAAGACAGAAATGTTCCCTTTAAATGCCTATTGCTTTCCTGCGCATATGGGTTCGGCTGGCTTTAAATGGCAAGCTACCCATCTCAAATATCTAGGCATTTATTTCTGTTCGACACTACATACCACGGTTACGTATAATGAGTCTCAAACTCTGGCTAAAGTTCGTCGTCTTCTGGACACATGGTCTCCAAAACATATTTCATGGTGGGGGCGCCTACAAACCCTTAAAATGATGATCACGCCGATTATCAATTTTGTCTCTTCCATGATTCCGATTAAATTATCTGACTCTTTTTTTCGGGAAATCGATGGTATCACCTCCAAATTTTTATGGAGCGGAAAACGGGCTCGGTTAGCATACAAATATTTACGTAGACCCTGTGATATGGGAGGTTGCAACTTCCCGGATTGGGAACAATACCAGACTGCTTTTTTGGCCTCTCAAGGTGCCCTATGGTTTTCTCCCCCAACCCGTCATATTCCTCTATGGCTACGCATAGAACAGGATTTAGCTGCTCCCTTACCACTTGCCTCTTTTTGTACTACTTCCACTCTACATATTCTGTTCTCCCGATCTATCATTATTGATACAATTGTCGCAATTAAGAAAGTGGACAGGAAGATGGCATTTCCTCTGCACAAAACTAGATGGTCTTCCATTTGGCGTAATTCCAAAATTAAAATCAATATCACTCCCACTCTCATGTCGTATTGGGCGATGAAGGGTGTCTCTCTTGTACAACATCTGTATAATGATTCTGGTGAGCCCTTACCTTTCTCTACCTTAGCGCTCAAATACTCTCTAACAAATCTAGACTTCTATACTTTTCTTAAAATCAAGGTTGCGATCTCGAAAACTCGTCTTCACCCCTCCTCGTCCACCATCTCACTGTTTTCTATCTGGCTCAAAGCGGGTCATGTTGCTTCCCACATATATAGGTTTCTATCCTCTACTTCGCTTCCTGATCAGACGGTTGCACAGCAAAAATGGTCGCGTCATTTTGATCACAATATTACGGATCATATCTCCTCCGAAGCTTGGCAATCCATTGGCAAACTAGCGTTACGTAACAAAATAGCTCCTTCCTTAATACAGTCCAAGTTTTTCTCGATCAACCTACTCCACTGGACTCTGGTACGTCTTCACTCTCTCAACCTTAAAGAGGATGACCTCTGTTGGAGTTGTGGCGTTGAGGCAGGTGATTTTCCACATATGTTCTATAACTGTTCCTTACTTAAATCTTTCTGGGACCTTATTCAGCAACATTTGTCTCTTATCTTTGACGTTGAGCTCCAGCTCTCTTTTCCTTTAGTTATTTTAGGCCCCTGGGCGGCTCCTACGCCTCTTCCCCTTGATCCATTACAATTACAACTGTTAGACCTTCTTTTATCTGTAGCGATCAAAGTTATCCTTATGGATTGGAAGTCTTTCTCGTCTGTCTCCTATCATACTTGGTGGGCATGGGTTTCCTTCTTACGCAGTGCTCACACCTCAGTAGAGCTAGCACACCTGTCACCTTCCATCTCTAGTGGGGTTTGGGCAACTCTGGATGAATATATGGAACTTTCTGCGAATGGTGTAGTCCCTCAATTTCCTGCTGTTATGTCTACCTAATTTTTGTCTGGTAGTTGCGTTACATTGGGTTGTTCCTGTGGGATTCCTTCTTTCTTTCTTCCTCTTTCCTGTCCTCTCATCCCGTTCCTTCTTTTTGCTGCTTTTTTCCTTGCTCTCCTTCCTTCTTCCTGTTGTTCCTATTACCTTCCCCTGCCCCTATCCTCATCTTAGGGACTGATATGTTCTACGTTCTGAACAATGTATCCCTCTATTGGCTCAATTCATTACCTTCATTTTAGGTGCCTGTTCTCCAATTTTACTTACATTGAGCTTCGTTAATGATCAGATATTACCCATGGTTTCATGTTTTTTCTCATATTGGAATGTATCGCCTCTTTGTATTTTGTTGGATATTATTTGGATCATTATTTCTCTCAATAAAATCCTCTTGAAATGAAAAAAAAAAGAACTCCATTTCTCCGCTAGTTTGGAGCAATCTTGTTTTACATAAGAAATTAGACAGTTATAGCCAATGCTTATTACTGATTTAATTTTAGATGAATAGAGGCAATCCCAAATATCAGATTCTGAGAAAGTTAAGATTTTCATCCGAAGTATCAGAAAGTCGTGAATCTGAATATATTTAAACCTCATAGACTCTGTCAGATGGTACAGATGTTTTAATGTCTCAAAATCTAAAAAGCCATTAGTGCCATACATATCCCCTAAGGTTGATATACCATGGGTTGCCCAAACACTAGCCCTGCTATCATTAAATATCCCTGGAAGTCCTGGGTTGTCCCATAGCCTCAATTTTGAGTGATAGAAGGAAGTTTTACAAAAAAGCATCATACCAAACCAGATCTTAGCAATGTTTTGAACTGTCTTAAATTTTACTCTTTTGTAAAAATTTGGGTCGTTCAATCTGAGCAGAAACATTCTTGCATCTAAATTCAGCATTATAGTATGAAAGAAAAAATTATTACGCTCTGGATTAAGTAAGGAATGAAGGCGCCCTATAAAAGTTGCCCAAAAGTAAAGTTTAAAGTCTGGGAAGCAAAGACCTCCCATATCAATAGATCCTTTTAGTGAGGATAAGCTTTTTCGAGCTTTCCTATAACCCCAGATAAAGCTGCTAAATATTCCGTCTAGCTTTTTAAAAAAAATATTGTTCAGTGCCAAAGGAATAGAACGGAGGAGATAAAGATATTTCGGCAGGATTTTCATCTTAATTAAGTTTTTTCTACTTATAATATTTAGTGGTAGTTTATGCCATTTTTTAAAAAGCTGCTTAGTTGATTTGACCAGCACATCCAGCTGACTATGTTGCACCTGAGACCAATGAAAGACAGCACAGTCCACAGATAATCCCACCCCTTTCGGTCAAAAGCCTTTTCGGCGTCTAATAAGATCATGCCGAGTGGGGAGTCTTCAGTTTCTGCAATGTCAAAGGCTGTGATAGCTGTATTGATATGAGTTGTTATGTCTCTGCCCAATACGAAGCCGTGCTGTTGTTCACTAACAATCCCAGGAATAATCAGGGCCAATCTTTTTGCCAGCACTTTGGCGAAAACCTTCGCGTCAGAGTTAATCAAAGATATTGGCCTGTACGACCCACTTTCCTCTGCCGGCTTATCTTTTTTAAAAAAGAAGATCATTTTCGTTATATTCCAAGAGTTCGGGGCTTTCCCAGTTAATCCAATATGCTGTGTTACAAGGAGAAAAAGAGAGATTATTTCCTCAATACAGATTTTATATACTTCCAAAGGAATTGAGTCTTCCCTTGAAGCTTTCCCTGTTGGCAGAGATATAATTGCATGTCTCAATACCAGCTTGGTAATATTATCCGAGAGATCTTCCAAGCCTGGTAAATTAGATTATCCCTTAATATTACTTTCTAGGTATTTTAATATATCAGATGTAAGGAGTTGATTCTCCGGAGTGTAGAGAGTATTATAGTAATCTCTGAATTGAGTCAGAATCTGTACAGGTTGATTATATATAATTTGATTTGGACCTTTAATACATTTGATACGAGTCTGGGCTCTGTCATCTGCTACTTTATAGGCCAGTAACTTACCGATCTTATCCTCTCCTTCATAGCACTGAATTTTGGTCTTGAGCATTTTGGCACAGTTTTTTTCCATTAAAGTAGTTTTAAGATTAGATTTTAGTGATCCTAGTTTTAGTTCTATTTCTAGAATATTGGTAGATCGTAAACAGAGTGCCTTAACCAATAAAATTTCATATTCCCTAATATCTGCTATTAATTTGCTATTATCTTTCCGATGTTCAGAATTGTGTTTAAGAATATATTGTTGGGGGAGGAGCCAAGATGGCGATCGGAGCGGACCTGTAGGCTCCCGGCTCCGCCAGTCCGTTTTTGCCGTGCTGATATCCTGAATCCGATCCTGGTTCACTCGACGGCAGATGGTGTGCGAGACGGCGCTGATCTCGGCGGTGCTTTTCCGGACCCCTGACCTGCCCGGCAGCCGCAGATATTTGCCTCCTAGCTCCCGGCCCTGGACCCCGCTTCCGTGGGCTCCTCCTTCCGTGCCTCTGAGACCTGTTGCCGGCCGGAGTGCTCCGTCGGCGCCGGCTGCTGCGCAACCTGCCTGGCCCCTGCGAGGCGCTGCCCGAGCCTGATCACCTGGGATAACGCGATGCAGACGTGGAGAGGGCAGTGACTGCGGTGCTGTGGACCCCCATCTTAGCGGAGCCTTTGTCTGAAGCGGCAGGTACGGGGAGAAGACTGTCCGGCCATTTTGGGTCGCACATAGTTTGCTGTCCCCGTGCCTCGCTACCCGGGATTGCAGTGGGGCGCCTAACCTGCACTGATTGTTTTTGGGGCACGGAGTATGATACTTAGCCAGCGGCTACAGGAGGGTGCGCTGGTGCTCCCCTAACACCGGTGCCCGTCGCGGAACTAGGTCGCAATGGCTCAGTGTGCCGCCATGCCTGGTGAGGAGCTGCGCCCGTCCACGCCAGAGACCAATGCTGCCCTGTCTACAGGGGGTCCCGAGACTCGAGAGATCCCCCGGGGACACAAGACCCAGGGACTACAGCCTGAGATTTCTCTTGGCACTGTCCTGTCAGTTCTACGGGACCTCCGTTCAGAAGTGCGCCACTGCTGCCAGGAACTGGGGGACAAGCTGGATTGCTTAGCGTCTGTGTTGGGCTGGGGCACTAATGCCTCGGATTTGCGAAGCTGCCGCCTACCGCTGCCTGCAACGTATGGGGCGCCAGCGCTCTCTCCTGCTTGCTACACATCTGAGCTCGATGTTGGCTTCGCTGACGCCCAAGATCACCAGCCTGATGACTCCCCTCGGGACACTTTGTTTCCCCTCCAAGTGATGTGTGCAACATTGTGGCCGGACTCCCTAACGTGTATGCCTCGAGAACTGTCTGGAACATCGTGGCTGCTTTCTCCTTCAGCGCTGTGCCTCTTGCCTATTCTGAATACAATATCGTGTACTACTGGTGTAATTATGGAACGTTATGCTGCACTCGACGGACTCCCTGCTGTTTCATCGTGGCCATTTTGTGCTCCCTTGTTGCTGTCCTCTTTCCTCTCGCCACTTTGCTCCTTTGTTCTGTGGTGGGCGGGCCTCTCCTGGGGAATACGTCTGGGGGTGTATCCACGTTCGGGTCAGGGCTAGGCCGGTTTTTTCCTGTTTTTGGCTGCTGGGCTGGTGGGCCGGGGTTTGGGGGAGTATCTTGTGTCCAGATTGCTTGACCGCTGTTGATTGATGCTTTGCTCCTGTGTTGCCTTAATGCTTGCCGTTTATCCTGAACTTGGGGTGGAAGGTATATTAATGACTGGCGGGAACCGGGTTGCCTGGAATTGATCCTCCTCCTGTCTTCCTTTTTTGTCTTTGAGAGTGGTAGAATAGGGCGTCCTTCTCTCCCTCTCTATATCACATGGAACGTTTTTCTTTATCTTTTCCTTCTCTTTCTTCGTCTTGCTGTATTTCGGGTTTATTGGGCGACAGACACACTGCAGGGGGGGGGGCAGGCCGTAGCCTCCGCATGCGTGTAGGGTGGGGGGTTAGTAGTTAGAACTTAGTCATTATTTCTATGGTGCCTTCTTTTATTCCTATTTTTTATTTTCACTTTTGGTCCGGGTCCATGCCTAGTTTACTAGGGGTTAGGTGGCGGCAGAGACCGGGTGGCGCGCGAGGGGGGTCTTCTACTTGACTCTGAAGATAGCTGCCTTACTGCCCGGGGGGAACTCACTGGTTGGTGTTGATATCCTGCATATATGTTTGAAACTGTGGTTCTGCTCCTCCCGCATGGATCCTTCTTTATTTCCTTTTTATAAGACTTGAAACAGTACGATTTGTTGCAATGCTTGCTTTAAAAAACCTTTTAAAATTAACCTTCATTGATTCTGGGACATGGTACTGGGGTAATCGAAGTGTAATTTAATGGTTGCTTAAAATGAAGAGTAATACTATGTCACCGTAACGCTGCATTGGTGCTTAACTGTTTCCGTGGCCGGCCGGTGGGTTGTAGGCCCGTATCTGTTCTGATTTGATGCACAATAAAGGTTTTCAAAAATTAAAAAAAAAAAAAAGAATATATTGTTGCGCATGGCCTCTAATACTGGCCTTACATGTATACCAGACACATATATGGGAGGCGGTATGAAGATTTATTTTGATGAACTCAGACATATGGACTTTAAGTTGGGAGATATAAGCTGTGTCTGTCAGTAGGTAGCGGGGGAAAGAAAACAATCTGGTGCTATTTTGGCCCTCATTATAGCTATTGGTTAGTAAAATGGGGTTGTGATCCGAGGACACCCGGGGGCAGATTTCCATATAGCTGTTCTGAATAATTTGATCTGTTGCCCAATCCATATCTATCCACGTACGGAGTTTATGCGGAGCAGAGTAAAACGTGTGACCAGGGATATCAGGATAAAGAGAGCGCCATACATCCTTAAGATTGTGTACCCTGCTTAAATCTAAAATGGCAGCCCTAACTTTGTGCATGCGTTGAAAAGCCCCCGTCTAGTAGTATCCTGCTTATTATCAATAATGCAATTAAAATCCCCCATCATGATTAATTCGCCCTCCCAACCCAATAATTCCACATTTAGTTCATCAAAAATATAAGCTTCATCCCTGTTAGAGCCATAAATTCCACATAGTACATATTTACAATTGCCAATACAGACTTGAGCAATCACCCATCGACCCAATTTATTGGTGCCAGATCTGATCGTTTCGATTCTTGATCTTTTATCCTTTAATATGGCTACCCCCCTTAGAGAAACCATTTGAGAAGAACAGACTATAACCTCATAGCCCAGCTGATTAAGTAATTTTCTGTCTTTATATGATATGTGTGTCTCAGATAGAAAAAATTAGCTAAGGATTATAAAGTCTTAGTTCTTCAGATATAAGTCTTCTTTTATTCTTATTATTTAGGCCGGCTACGTTCCACGCTAGACATTTTAATGTATGCATTTTTGTAAATAATCTAAATCAATTTTGCCATACTGTATGTTATAAAGCAACGAAAATTGACAAAAAAACAACAGTGCAGCACTTTCAAGTTTAAGCTTTTATCATAATGTGCTGAATTTTTTAATATTTTAACCTTTCCCTGCCACCCACCCCTCGGAGAACCTGGGCCCGCCCCCACACCCCTTCTCCCTCAGCCCAGAACCAGAGGGAGCCCCTTCCTTGTCTGCCGCCGTTCAAAGGGCAGCACAGAACACAGTAGCACCGGGGCTGTCGGACCACCCACTCTCTCTCTCTTTTTTTTTTCTTTTCTTTTCGTTTATTTCCTTCTTTCCGTTTTTCTCCTTCCCTTCCTTCTCTTTTCTTCATTTCCCCATTTTTTTTCTTTTTTTCCCTTCCTTTCTTCCCCCTTTAATTTCCCTGTTTCTTTAGATTCCTCTTTTTTTCTCCTTCCCTCCCCCTTTAGGTGCCAATGAGCAAAAAAAAAAAAAAAAAAAGAAAAGAAAAGAAAGGGGGGATAGATATTATGATCACTCATCCCTAGCCAGCAATTAGCTCAGATTTGATAGCATATTCTGCGCTTCTTTTTCATCCAAAAAATAGTAGGTGTGAGCACCTTTAATGACTTTGAGGCGGGCAGGCTCCTGCAAAAACGCTTGCCCCCCAATAGCTTTGAAGGGGTCTCTAAGCTTTTTTAGTCTCCATCTCCTATCCATTGTATGTTTGCTCAAATCTGAGCGAACAAATATAGACATATTTTCATATTTTATAGGAGAATTGGGACGTGCTTTAAGAGCTACTGCCTCCCTCAAAAGAAAATTCCCAAAGTAAATTATAAAACGTCTAGGGTATTTACTGTCTCTTTTCTTCTGGAATGGGGGAGACGGTGGGCTCTCTGAACCTGCGAGTCCCAATCCCAGTCAGCTAGATCAGGTAGAGCTTTGCTTAGTAATGCCACCACATATCCCCTAGCTTCTGACCCCTCCACACCCTCCGGTACACCAAAGAGTCTTAGATTTGATCGATGTTGGCGGTTTTCCAAGTCCTCAACCTTCAGCTGTAATGCCAGAATCTGGCTCTCATGATCCTTTAGTGAAGTCTCGGTGTGGGCTGAGCACTCTTCATGCCAACTACTCTCTGTTGAAGGTCTTCTATATCCTGCGATATCCCGCCTAATTTAGAAGTCATTTCAGTCAGTGATTTCTGAAGTTTAGTGTTGTCCCCGCGTAGTTGCAAAAAATGTTCTTGTGCCTCGGCACGATGGCTGGTTAATGTATGTAAGATAACCTCAAAAGGGGACATCTCAGGGCAATTTTCCTCAGAGCCATCTGGAATGATATTGCAGGAAGAGTTGGAAGGTAAACATGTAGATGTGTCAGGGCCATGGCAAGATGGTTCATGGCTTACAGGGGGGATTGCCATTGCAGAAATAGTGGTTGAACATGTCGGGTTCGGGGGCTGGACAGAGTGCTTTTCTATTTCTGGCGCTTTTTCATTTAAACATTTAAAAATTCATATCTTCGATTTCTCTTATTAGAAATTTGCTGTTTTGATGTCATGTTTGTTAAGGCTTTCTCTACTTTTATAAATTGAATAAGGTTTTACTGTGCTGTGGTTTTGATTTTGTAATTGTTTGGTATTTCTCATGCTATACACATTATCTTTAAGTTAAGCCTGTCTGCTGTGTGCCCTATCTACCAGGGGTGGAATACCTTCCACCGCAAATATTATTTCACATTCTTACAACTACTACAAGGCACTCAAATTCAGCAGAAGTGGCTCTGTTTTCTTAGCTGCAGTGCCACAGTAGGAATTTCTCGATGGTGAGACAAGGATGCTCCTGTGGGTGGTCAAACACATAAAGGAAGGAAAGCAACTAATTCGAGCATGGAAACTGAGATGGAAAAAACTATCCAAACTTGAGCAAAGATTGGCTCTGTGGTGTATTTTATGAAGTTCTGTTTGCGACGGACAGCTGGAGCTGTCTGTAGTGAGATTGCAAAAATGAGCTCAGGCAATGGAGGTGCACAACCACTCCAGAAGCAAAATGGTTAGTGATAGTGTGAAAATAGGTGCAAAGCAAGAACAAGATTGAAAAGTTGAAAAATAGATGAAAGATAAAGATTCTAAAGGAATATGTAAACTATTGTGAGGAATACCTCAGAATACAATACTTGAAATAAAGACAATTTGTAAAAGGTAATATATGGCCATTAAAACTTGTAGTATATCCCTGTATACTGTCAGAGCATTTGCTGAACTTCCCCCTTCTACCCAATATGAAACATTGCTCTTGTCCTAATGACTTGCCCTGGATGATCCAGATGTAAGATCTACTGATTAGTAAGCAAGACAACCTAGCAATTCTGTGGCCATGAAACATTAGAATGCCACTTCTATAATCTACACCATTGTGATTTGAAACTTCATTGGCAGGCAGCAAGCAATAGAAAATGAGCTGTCATATTGGCAATAAACATGAAAAATCAGGGTCATGTAAAACGCACATTGGAATCATCTGACTAGCTATGTAGATTTCAGGATCATGCAGAAGGAATTGGGAAACTCTCACCCCACTCCAGTGCATATTATTTTCGAAACTTTGATCAAAGAATATGCACCCAGTTTGGTGATAAACGTATAAACAATAAATATTCACACACAAGACTCTGCGAATCAAGGTCCCAAGCTCCTCTACTACCTTAGATTATGAAAAGTTATGCACAAGAAGGCTTTTTGTCAAAGAGCCATGACCCTTACTGGCATCATCACTAATGTTTATGTTGAGTCCTGTGGTTCTGAGAGCTTAGAGCACGCTGCAACCTCACTGAGAAAACAAATGTGAGAGATGGGCCAACACTTCTTAACCACAGACAAAGCTTTTGGAAGATGACCTTCCATTGTTGATCAGCTCATCTGTCTCATTACAGAATATACCTTATCCTATATAAACCAGTCCCTAGCAAAATTGCTGTACAACCAATTTAACTTAGCTATGTTACATTTGAATGAGAGTACAAGTGACCTCAGGCACTTTTTACTTTGATTGGCTTGAACTGTGAGACACAGCTCAACTGCATTATTATATTCACCAGACCAAGATGAACTGAATTCGACACTTATAAATTACGGCAGATATCGAGAAGAAAATTAATCAGAAGCAAGTGTCTCCACATAATACAATGCAAGCTGTCTACTACTTCATGGACAGGTTCAGTCCACATTGAGGTGGGAGACAAAACAGTGAACATGGTAGTGTATTCCACAACTCACACTGTCCCGAAAGGATAAATCAACATCATCACTTTATCTCTAGTAGGAATGTCCTACTTTAAGTGGCATTGCACCTCCTGCTCCCTCACACACAGTTGCACAATCTCATTCCTTCTGACGCACACTAAGGCTCATCCTCACTAACTTCCACCAGCACCCATACTCACCTACCCACCTAAAGAGAGCAACACACACATATAGTCACATGCCTAGGGCTGATTACGATCTAGTTGGGAAAGACTTCCCAACGACTCGGATCGGGAATGCTTTCCAAACGATATGTATGTGCACAGTCCGAACAACAGAGTACTATGCAATACTTGTCAAATCCAAATGACTCGCATGGAGCACAATCTGGACGAACGACTCGTATGGGACACAATCCGTCCGAGAGAATCCTCCGCAAACAAGGCCAATATGAGCGACTCGCACGCGAACTCTGCAACATAGATTTGCGTGTGTGGGACACACTTGGACCACCCCGCAAATACGTGATTAAGCAACGGTGCAGTCTACGGAACGTGTCGGTAATACTCAATAAAGTACAACAGAAACAGCAACAGACAGAAAATGGCCAAAACACTAATCATCAGCTACACCCACAACTCCACTTATATAAATGGCTAAAATAATGACCATGATCCTTTGCTAAAATTCCATAACTGACAGGACATAGCCACTGATTCACTGCTCTCTGCCATATATATTCACACTTCACCCACCACACACCTGCACAAATCTGACACCTTTGATCTACTATACTCTCAAATACACACTAATTAATTCATACACACTGACCCTCAACTTCCCACTCACCCACACCTCCATCTCCACCATCACCCCTCACCATGCCCCCAAAAAAGAATCCCAGGTTCACAGAGAAGGAGTTGGAAGTGACGGTAGATGGCATTCTCAGTTTAGAGCCACAGTCCTTTGGGAAATTAGTACAACAGACCACCCCTGTACCAGAGAAATAAGATATGGGACAGGATAGGGAAGAAGGTGAACCCTCAAGCACCTTGACTGTGCAAGATGGATGCTGTCAGGAGCAGGTACTATGATGTGCAAAGGAGGGTCAAGAAGCTGCTTGGCAGAGACCATGGCCCGAGTCAGTGGAACGCTGGTGGTCGTCCTGCCCCACCTGTGCACTTCACTTGCTGTGAGGAGAAGGTGCTGCCCATCCTTCCGCCGGAGGGTGTCTATGGAATACTAGGAGCACCAGAACCTGGTGAGTACAAATTCAACTAGCCAACAAATTCACAGCCACAGACATCACTGTCAAGGAGACAGTGATACTAAACACCGTTAAAAAAGCTAAAAGATGCTAGAGCAAAGAAGCATGTAACATGTATGCCAATTTGACTAACAACATACCTTCATTTTAACATGAAAGCTCACCATTCCCAAACGTGTACATACTTATCACTAACTCACAGCAAGGCTATGGGATCCAAACACCAGTCCCCTGTGTCAGCTATCTAGTCTTCACGCATTCACTCCCAGTAAAGCTGAGTCACAGGAAGGATATTTGGGATGTCTGGGAAGGCGTGTGCAGGTACAAGCCTGATGGGAGTAGTATTCACGCCTAACAATCCTCCTCACACACCTCCCAAATTGTTTATCTGGGCCTATGGCTACAGCACAGTGTGGGAAAGTGTACTGACAAGATGAATAGCACTGCTACATGGTGATGATCCTGAAGCACAATACCATCATAGCTATGTGCTACAAACACCAGGACCCAATGTCTGCCATCTTGCCAGTACATTTCAACTCACTCCCAGGGAATGCGTAGTCCCAGGTGTGCTCGCTGGGTTGGCTTTGTAAGGTGTGTGCAGGGAAGCGCATGATGGGAGTTGAAGTCACAGCTAATACTCCTCCTCCCATGTAGCCCAACAAGCCCACCTAGCACTATACGCACTATACTTTCCTCACAGTGAGTGGAAAAGTACTGACAAGATAGCTGACACTGGGGACTGGTGTGAGGAAAACAAGGCCTTGATGGGAGTTGCGTTCAAAACAAACAGCAGGCACCAGTGTCAGCCATCTTTCCAGTACATTTCTATTCACTGTGAGGAAATCATCGTACCAGGTGGACTTCTTGGGCTATGTGGGGAGTGGTTAGCTGTGACTTCAACTCCCATCATGCTCTACCCTAAACACACCTTCCCAGCCAGCCCAGGGAGCACACCTGAGACTATCCATTCACTGGAAGTAGGTGGAAATGTACTGCCAAGATGGTTGACACAGGGCCCTGCTGTTTGTCGCACATGGCTATGATGGTATTGTGCTTCAGGATCAACACCTTGTAGCAGTGCTAATCATCTTGTGAGTACACCTCCCCACACTGTGACGTAGCCATAGGCCCAGATACACAATTCGGGAGGTGTGTCAGGAGAAGTTTTTGGTGTGACTATGACTTCCACCAGGCCTGTGTCCACACCAACCTTCCAGCCATCCCAAACACACCTTACCTGGGATGGAGTGAAAGTGTGCGGACAAGATGGCTGACACAGAACGCTTGTACCGGCTGGGACCCAAACTTCCATCAAGGCACCATACTCATCAAACCTGTACCCAGTGTCAGCCATCTTGCCAGTACTTTTCCAATCACTGTGAGGTGAGCACAGTTCCTGGTGGTCTTGTTGGGCTATGTGGGAGGAAGAGTACTTGCACTGACTTCAACTACCATCATGCCCTACCCTCCACACAACTTCCCAGCCAAACCAACAGCACACCTAGAAATATGCAGTCACCAAGGGAGCCAATGACATGTGGCATCCGCTCCAATGCATAAAACTCCCCCTTGATGTCTGTCAACTGTCCTCGTGTTGGGAACGTGATGTAGAGGCCCAGAAAATTTAACAATGCCTCCAATACATCCTGAAGCACAAATATGATGATTGCCTGGTGTTGTGTTCGATTTTAGATTCTGAATGAATTTCCTGATTCACGCCCTTATATAGGTACAATCCACGTTGCCCTTATTTAGGCATAGTCCATGCTACCCAAATACTGGCATGGCTACTTCCATTGGTTCATCTACGTGACAATGATTTCTTGGAAAAACAGACTCTTAAGCCGTTAGGGACTTCCCCTTGCCTGGATATTGATTTTTCCAAGAACTCATTTATTATGCATGAACATCTATTCCTTAGGGGTTCATTCATGACGTTCATATGCCCGACTTTAAGTCAATACTGGCATTCCTAAACACCTTCAAGGTATAAATATACCTTCACTTGCTATGGCAAAGCACAGTGTGGTTCGGTGCAGTTCGACTACCTACTTGCACAACGCAGCTCGCTACAGCAAGTGCCGAAGGAAGCCAACTCTCTAGCTGACGCACTGATCAGAAGCTGTCATCCTCCAGCCGAGAATCCCGCTCTAGTGTTTCTGGCTCCCCTTGCGGGGTGTTGGGAAATCGAGTCCCGAGAAAGAGACATCAACCTCTTTCATTCTAAGGTATTTAGCTCATTAGAACCTAGAGAAACCTTTGGCAATTCTTGGCAAAGCTAAACCTATGCTAAAGAAAGCACCTACTTCTTCCCTCGTACTAGACCTAGGTTAGGTACACTGGGGTAGGTGTATTTTAGAAGCACCAGTTGAGTATTTTAGCCTGTGATATTTATATATGTTTTTTTACATATGTCATAGCAACAGACAATCCTATTACAGTATTATTTTATATTACTGTTTACGCTGTACGCATTATACTTCGCATTCTGTCTAACGATTGTAGCAGTTCACCTCTCTTGTATGAGAAAGAAGACTGTTCAATAAACCCTTTTTATTGAAACGCCCTTCTCTTTATTTCTGTGCAAACTCTGTAGAAACGAAGCATGCACGATTGACTGAGTGAACTTGTTATCTATTGTATCCACGACTCTGAAAATATTGTTCCGGTTCTAGGGGAAACAAAGTTGTCGCGTTTATTCGGTTGTCAGAGACTAATCCCTTCTAGTTCATTCGAGAACGTTTCTAATGACCTCTGAGTTAGCTGGCACACACAATTAAGTTTAATATACTCGATAGAGACATACTGACCTCAGTCCTATGTCAAATCTATAGTGTATATTATTCCAATGTGCAGAGCCTATTGGGAATATAGGAACTACACTACACTGGGACATCCCACCAGCAGTTGCCAGAGTATACTGGAAGGACCCTGTGGCAAATAAATGTAGGCCCGCCATCACCTTTACCTTGGGGGTCAACGCAAAGGGATATGGGTGTGCAGGCTGAAAATGTGGGCCAACTGGTCTGCGAACTCCACAGTGAGTGGCCTGGTGTACCTATGTACCTATGTAACAAGTGCAAACACAGTTGAGGTCACTCTCCAATGTACAAAGAAACATGCAATGATACCCAACAACATTCAGTCTGGACACAATAAAGTTAGAAGCCAATGGTTGAGCCTGGATACAAAGCACAGTGATGTGACCCTTACCAAACATGTCACCAAGCTATGTTTAGGCACCAATTAGAGTGCTGTACTGTAACTATTCACTGGTGTCCGTCACTGTACATATGAGCAAGCATCAAATACTCCACCACCCCCCAAACAAACTATCCAAGATAAAGGTTTGTGATAACTATCACATGGTTAAAAGGTACACAGAACTGGATCATGCTATGCCAGATACATGGGAAACATGATACAGACAGCGGGTCACCATGCGAACCATGCACACCACTCTCACACGGTGGACACTGTCATGATGTCATGTCTGACAAACATGTACAATCACATGCACAGAACATTGACAATGTGAGGCAGGCATTTATTTGGCAAGCATCCAATATGATTGTGACTCACAGACACAACAACTACTCACAAGCTGATGTGGCAGCTAAAAATCATGGTACCAAAATTATGAAGTGTCTGCATTGTACAAGACCCAGACACAGTGGATTTACAGACATGAAATTACCACAGTGCACATTGTGAAACACAGTCCACCAAAGCCATGAATATGTGTGGACATAACATGTCTTCCCCAATGATCCCCTGTGTTAGACCTGTCTGGCTTTTTGGCGAAGTCCCTCCTAATTTTTATTTATTTTGTCCCCTTTTTGCCCCTCAAACCCTTGTTAATTTTTGTGTCTACTAACTTTTTATAGGTGCTGACCAGGGGGATAGGTGTTCTTTCCCCCCCCCTTGTAATCTTTTGCCTCAGGCCCAGAGGCCTGTGCTGTCAGGAAACCTCATGTTGTCACAAAATGGAGGGCCCTAACTGTCACCAACTGCCACACCATAATCAGCCCCATAGGATAACATTAGGTCTTCCAGAACCTTCTGGACCCTACTGGACTCTGTGAGGCTAGGTTATAAAAGGGCAGGGGGCAGGAGGCCATTTTGTGTAGTCCAGTGTGAGAGGAGAGAGGCTGCAGTGTGAGGAGGAGGACGCGCTAGGAGAAGCTAGTTGGTTTCATTAACTGACAGCATCTTTCAGAGGACGTTCCCCCTTGTGCTGCTGACTGAACCCTACCATTGGCTTAATATCGACCTGGTCCAGTCAAGTAACCAGGAACTTTGGACACTTTCCCGGTCTTGGGCCGTGTCCCACATTCACCCTCAAGACCCCCCATTGGTCTAATAATCCGCTTCCCCACCTTCCGGCGAAACGTCAGGCCTACCGGATCAGAAGAGCAGTGCCCGGTGCGTTCTGGCATCGTGGGTGGCCGAGGTGTCTCTGTCGGGAAGGCGCGAGGCGCTGTGAAGGAGCGCAGCTGGCGGGAAGTGGCACGTCTTCCTGGTTCACGCCGGTAGCGGACTTTGAGGTGAGACGCTGTTCCCCTGCGCAAGAGCAGAGGCGTGTGCTTCCCGGCTGAAGGAGGCGGTGCCGGCCGAGCCACTGGTTCCCCGCGTCTGCGCAGCAGAGGCCTGCGTCAGGAGGAAGCGAGGGAGCACCGAGCAGCGACGCGTTTCCGGCTTCCACGGCGAACCCGGCTGGTGAGGACTGAGGCGGAGGAGCGCCCTGCCTTTCCAGCGAGGCGGGAACCCTGGACCACAACCAGCTTGCCGACAGCGTGACCGGTAACAGCCGAGGCAGCGCGTGGAAGAGCGAAAGGGCTGCTAGCATCAATCTTCCCCATTCCAGCGCTAGATCAAGAGGCTGGCTGGGCGGAGATAGGCGACCGTTATTGCTGCCGGTGTGGTGACGGTGGAGTCGTCTGAAAGGCCCTACCCCTGTGGACTGAAGCAGGACAGGAGAATAACAGTAAGGAGAGAGAGGGGGTGAGGAAGGAAAGGGCTACGCCCTCCTGGGTGGAGCGCTAGACTCACGAATCAGGGTGTACCATCAACGTTAAGACCTGAGCTGTGTCAGAAAAGGCGAGGGGGAAAAAGGAGTCACATAATCCTAACCTCATTTCTACAGGCTTCTGACAAGTGGCTATTAAGCTAGAAAATTAGCGGGGAACTTAAACTATCATCAGGAGAGCGCTGACAGATCTTGTTAACCAGGGAGCTTCCCTCAGAAACTCCTAGCAATTGCTGGGAAGAGCAGTAAAACCAGTGGAATTCCTGCAGATCACTCTGTGTGTGCAAGCTAGCACTAAGTTAATGGGCAGATAAGGGGAGGGAGATCTTACCACTGCAGAAGAGGTGCAGTCAGCTATTTGGCAGGGTGAAGTGTTGGGATACATTAATGTCATTGATTGTAATGCAAAGTGTCACTGCTTAGTGTACTCCTAATGAGATAGTTCCTTTCTCAGAAGTAAGCGTTTCTGTACTCCTGAAGACTGAATGTTTTGAACCATAATTTTTCCACAGCAGGAAGAGTGTTATTTACTTCTCTAAATCAAAGGTATAATCGCAATTCCTGAGAAGAACTAAAATGTATTACACTGTATAATTTGAAACTAAAGAGCATATTATTTTTATAAAACAGCACGTATTTTCACATAATTTTGGTGTAGTGTTTTTCTTTTTGAGTGCTATTGCGTGGAGTTACTTTTGGGTGGTCTGCAACCTTTACACTGTGCCTCTAAATGTTAGTCTTGCCCTAGGCCAGGCTACCTAATTCCAACATATTGGTGCCTAGCGGTGGGATTGCGGACTTGGTTGCAGCTACTTACTAGTAATTTGGCGTAATACACCCAACCTACACCAGGAGTTTTCTCCTTGCGGCCCTCCCAATTAGTCTTTTTGTTTTTTCTAAATTTATTCCTGGTGGTGGGTGGAGTTGGTTTTAGGTTACCCTCACCCTTCTGAAATTTCTGGTGTGTATCCAGGTTT
This sequence comes from Lissotriton vulgaris, assembly GCF_964263255.1. Classification (NCBI taxonomy): domain Eukaryota; kingdom Metazoa; phylum Chordata; class Amphibia; order Caudata; family Salamandridae; genus Lissotriton; species Lissotriton vulgaris. The sequence goes on along the minus strand of NC_141687.1, from coordinate 1,913,338,277 downwards.
GCCAGATTCACCATGGAGTTTGCGGTGGAAAACCTGGAAGTCTATTCTGTGCCCCAATTGAGAATGTTCTGCCAGCAGATGGGGGTCTTTTTCAAGCATGGTGCTAGGAAGGGGGAGCTCCAGACTAGCCTTAGGGCCTGGGTGGAGGCACACCAAGAGACAAAGGAGGAGGATGAAGAGGTTGACCAGGGCACAGAAGGGGGGGTGGAGGAGTTATTCCACCATGAGGGGGAAAACTTGCTCACCGGACCAGTGTCCTATTCCAGAAAGGGCAGTAGCATTTCTGGGAGAAGCCTAACAGAAGCTGAGCTCACCGACAGGAGGGAGAAAAGACAACTAAAGTGGGAGCTGGCTAAGCTGGAACAGGAGAAAGAGGAGAGGAGGATGGTCCATGAGTTTAGGCTAAAGGAACTGGAGCTCCAAAGTCTACAACGGGGGTCCTCTCCTGTTAGGAATGGTGGCAGCGAACTGAAAGAGTCAGCCAGGGAGACCAAACCCTATATCCCAAAGGACCTGATAGCGAGCTTCAGTCAGGGGGATGATGTTGCTAAGTGGCTGGCCGCTTATGAGGTTTCTTTGAAGGTTCATGGAGTGCAGGAGAAGCACTGGGGGGGTAGTTTGTACAAGTACATGCCTCCTGCTGGGCGGGACACCTTGTTGGCCCTGGAGCCAGAGGAACAGACAAACTACCCCACCATGAAGCTGGCGTTATTGAGGAAGTTCGGGCTCACCCCAGAAAGGTACCGACAGAAGTTTAGGGGGAGCCACAAGATGGGAACTCAGAACTGGGTGGACTTCCTTGATTACGCCAGAAAGGCTTTAGAGGGTTGGGTCAAGGGCAGTGAGGTAAAAGATTATGAGGGGCTGTATGATCTGTTTTTGAGAGAACACCTCCTCGAGAAATGTTTTCCCGAGCTGCGCCAACACCTGGTAGACAGCAAGCTGACCAATCCCCGGAAGCTTGCAGAGGAGGCGGACATCTGGACAAGTACCCGGGTGTCCACCAAGGGGACTGGAGGGGAATCTCAAAAAGCCGGACAGGGCGCCCCCCAGAAGAAAGAGGGGGGGGAGAAAAAGAAAGAGTTCTCTAAAGGTCCCCAAAATAACTTCCAAGGGAAGGGAGCAGGTTTCACCCCTAGGGCAAACCCGCCCCGGAACCCTCATCCTGGCCAGAGCCAGCAGCCCAGGGTTCTCCACTGTTTTGAATGCGGTGGCGTTGGACATTATAAGGGAGATGTCAGATGCCCAAAGAGACCACCCCCTCCCACCGGAGGAAAGTCACCGGGAGTAGCTAGTGTAGCGCTCGGGGAGGAGTTGCCCTTAGATAAGGGGGGTGAGTGGGCGGGTGTCACCTTAGTGTCCCTGGGAGAGCGGGAGATGGTGCCAAAGATCCAGGTGCCCCCAAATACTACAAAGTATGGGCAATGGGTTACCATCAATGGCCAGAGAGGGGAGGCTCTGAGGGATACAGGAGCCAGCATGACTATGGTGAGAAGTCAGCTGGTGTCCCCAGAGCAGGTTGTTCCTAATGTACTCCACCCCGCCGCGATGGCTGACGGCAGAATGGGCCACTATCCAGTGGCTGAGGTTCCCTTTGAGTGGGAGGGGGTTGCAGGTTCACTTCGAGTTGCCGTAAGCCCTGCCGTGCCAGTCGATTGTCTGTTGGGGAATGACATGGAACACAATACTTGGAGAGAGGTGGAATACCGGACGCATTCGGCGATGCTGGGTACACCTGACTGGGCCTGTGTCAGCACACGGTCTGCGACTGCCCGGAGAGGGAGTTCGCCTGGGTTGGAGCCTGGAACAATGGCCCAACCCGCTGCTAAGAAGGGACAGACCCGGAGACAGAGAAAGCCTGCTCCGGCTTCCACACCCCATGAGACAGATCGGCCACCTGCGGTGGTGGACCAGGAGTCCGTGGAGGGGGAAGTAGACTCTCTGGAGGATTTACCCATCCCTGCGGAGTGGCATGTGGAGGGAGGTCCTACCAGGGAAGAATTCTGTGAGGGGCAGCGGGAGTGCCCCACCCTTGAGGGACTGAGGCGACAGGCTGAAGCCCAAGCAGCAGGTGATGTTACGGGACATTACCATATTTACTGGGAGGATGGACTTCTCTACAGTGAACCCAAGGTACCCTTGCCTGGTTCATCAAGGGCCTTGGTAGTCCCGCAACAGTACCGAGCCTTTCTTTTGGAACTGGCTCACGCCATACCCCTGGCAGGACACTTAGGTCAGGACAAGACCTTTGCCCGGCTTGTCCTCCACTTTTACTGGCCTCGAATGAAAGTGGCGTCCGACACATACTGTAGGACATGTGTAACCTGCCAGGCCAGTGGGAAAACAGGGGTGAAGCTAAAAGCTCCCCTGGAACCACTTCCAGTCGTTAGCACCCCCTTTGAGAGGGTGGGCATCGACATTGTAGGGCCTTTGGATCCACCGACAGCAGCTGGTCACAGGTTTATCCTGGTACTGGTGGATCATGCCACACGGTACCCAGAGGCAATACCTCTGAGGACAGTCACTGCACCTGTAGTGGCAAGAGCCCTAATGGGAATCTTTACCCGAGTGGGATTTCCCAAGGAAGTTGTGTCCGACAGGGGGACCAACTTCCTGTCAGCTTACATGCGGGCAATGTGGAAGGAGTGTGGAGTGACCTACCGGTTCACCACTCCCTATCACCCCCAGTCAAATGGACTGGTTGAGAGGTTCAATAAGACCTTGAAGGGCATGATCAGAAGTCTGCCCGAGAGCCTGCGGAGGAAATGGGATGTCCTCCTACCCTGTTTACTTTTTTCCTACAGGGAAGTGCCCCAGAAGGGAGTGGGCTTCAGCCCCTTTGAGCTTCTGTATGGGCACCCTGTACGCGGTCCTCTCAGCCTGGTGAAGGATGGTTGGGAGAAATCTCCCAGGAAACCCCCCCAGGATGTGGTGAGCTACATGCTGGCCTTCAGGAGCCAAATGGCGAAGTTGTGGAAGCAAGCTTCTGACAACTTGGAGGCCAGCCAGGCAGTCATGAAGGAGTGGTACGACCACAACGCTCACCCGGTGGAACTGGAGCCTGGACAGAAGGTGTGGGTGATGGAACCTGGAGAGCTTAGCGCCCTCCAGGATCGCTGGACAGGCCCCTTTGAGGTGTTGGAAAAGAAGGGTAAGGCCACATACCTGGTGGACCTTAAGACCCCTCGACAGCCCCTACGGGTGCTACACGCCAACAGACTCAAGCCCCACCATGAGAGGCCCGAAGTCATGCTGATGATGGTGACTGACGGGGGAGAGGAAGCGGAAAGCGAACCTCTCCCAGATCTCTTTTCGTCCCAAGAGAAGGATGGGTCAGTGGAGGGAGTGAATCTCTCTCCTACTCTCACTCCTGAGCAACGGGAGGACTGTCGCCAGATACTGGAGCAGTACTCTTCGTTGTTCTCCCTTGTCCCGGGAAGGACCCACCTGTGTACCCATGATGTGGACACAGGAGACAGCCCACCAGTGAAGTCCAAGACCTACCGGCTGTCTGACAAGGTGAAGGCTAGCATACATGGAGAAGTTGCCAAGATGCTAGAGCTGGGAGTAATTGAACCTTCCAACAGCCCTTGGTCCAGTCCGGTGGTGCTCGTGCCAAAAGCCGCACCACCAGGCACCACACCTGAACTGAGGTTCTGTGTGGATTACCGAGGACTGAATTCAGTGACAAGGACTGATGCTCATCCGATCCCTAGGGCGGATGAATTGATTGACCGGCTAGGAGCTGCCCAATATCTGAGTACCTTTGACCTCACTTCAGGGTACTGGCAGATCTCCTTGACAGATGGAGCAAGGGAAAGGTCAGCCTTCTCCACGCCTGAGGGACACTACCAGTTCTGTGTGATGCCCTTTGGGCTCAAGAACGCCCCTGCCACATTTCAGCGGCTGGTGAACCAGGTCCTCTCTGGAATGGAGAGTTTCTCTGCTGCTTACTTGGATGACATTGCTGTCTTCAGTAGCAGTTGGGAGGACCATCTGCAGCATTTGCAGGCCGTTCTCCAGGCCCTGAGACACGCTGGATTGACCATCAAAGCCAGCAAATGCCAGATTGGGCAGGGGTCGGTTGTGTACCTTGGACACTTGGTGGGTAGGGGGACTGTGCAGCCCCTGCAGGCGAAGATTGAGGCAATCATGGCCTGGGAACCCCCCAAGACACAGACTGAGGTCCGAGCTTTCCTGGGCCTCACAGGTTACTACCGTCGCTTTGTGAAGGGGTATGGCACTATTGTAGCGCCCCTCACAGAGCTCACCTCCAAGAAACAACCTCGACGGGTAGTTTGGACAAAGGCTTGTCAGCAAGCCTTTGAAAAGTTGAAACAGGCAATGTGTGTGGCGCCGGTCCTGAGGGCCCCAGACTTCTCCAAGGAGTTCATTGTCCAAACGGATGCATCAGAGCATGGCATTGGGGCAGTGCTATCGCAACTCAACGAAGAGGGCCTGGATCAACCTGTAGTCTTCCTATCTAGGAGGCTGCTTCCCCGGGAACAGAAGTGGAGTGCTATTGAGAGGGAAGCTTTTGCGGTGGTGTGGGCTCTGAAGAAGCTGCGGCCATACCTCTTTGGCTCGCACTTCCTGGTTCAGACCGACCACCGACCCCTTCGTTGGCTGATGCAAATGAAGGGGGAAAATCCCAAGTTGTTGAGGTGGTCCATCTCCCTACAGGGAATGGACTTCCGGGTGGAACATCGGCCTGGAGTGGACCACGCCAATGCAGACGGTCTCTCCAGGTATTTCCGCCTTAGTGATGAGGACTCCCAAGGGGTTGGGTAGTTCTCCCCACTTTCAGCTGGGGGGGACGCGTGTTAGACCTGTCTGGCTTTTTGGCGAAGTCCCTCCTAATTTTTATTTATTTTGTCCCCTTTTTGCCCCTCAAACCCTTGTTAATTTTTGTGTCTACTAACTTTTTATAGGTGCTGACCAGGGGGATAGGTGTTCTTTCCCCCCCCCTTGTAATCTTTTGCCTCAGGCCCAGAGGCCTGTGCTGTCAGGAAACCTCATGTTGTCACAAAATGGAGGGCCCTAACTGTCACCAACTGCCACACCATAATCAGCCCCACAGGATAACATTAGGTCTTCCAGAACCTTCTGGACCCTACTGGACTCTGTGAGGCTAGGTTATAAAAGGGCAGGGGGCAGGAGGCCATTTTGTGTAGTCCAGTGTGAGAGGAGAGAGGCTGCAGTGTGAGGAGGAGGACGCGCTAGGAGAAGCTAGTTGGTTTCATTAACTGACAGCATCTTTCAGAGGACGTTCCCCCTTGTGCTGCTGACTGAACCCTACCATTGGCTTAATATCGACCTGGTCCAGTCAAGTAACCAGGAACTTTGGACACTTTCCCGGTCTTGGGCCGTGTCCCACATTCACCCTCAAGACCCCCCATTGGTCTAATAATCCGCTTCCCCACCTTCCGGCAAAACGTCAGGCCTACCGGATCAGAAGAGCAGTGCCCGGTGCGTTCTGGCATCGTGGGTGGCCGAGGTGTCTCTGTCGGGAAGGCGCGAGGCGCTGTGAAGGAGCGCAGCTGGCGGGAAGTGGCACGTCTTCCTGGTTCACGCCGGTAGCGGACTTTGAGGTGAGACGCTGTTCCCCTGCGCAAGAGCAGAGGCGTGTGCTTCCCGGCTGAAGGAGGCGGTGCCGGCCGAGCCACTGGTTCCCCGCGTCTGCGCAGCAGAGGCCTGCGTCAGGAGGAAGCGAGGGAGCACCGAGCAGCGACGCGTTTCCGGCTTCCACGGCGAACCCGGCTGGTGAGGACTGAGGCGGAGGAGCGCCCTGCCTTTCCAGCGAGGCGGGAACCCTGGACCACAACCAGCTTGCCGACAGCGTGACCGGTAACAGCCGAGGCAGCGCGTGGAAGAGCGAAAGGGCTGCTAGCATCAATCTTCCCCATTCCAGCGCTAGATCAAGAGGCTGGCTGGGCGGAGATAGGCGACCGTTATTGCTGCCGGTGTGGTGACGGTGGAGTCGTCTGAAAGGCCCTACCCCTGTGGACTGAAGCAGGACAGGAGAATAACAGTAAGGAGAGAGAGGGGGTGAGGAAGGAAAGGGCTACGCCCTCCTGGGTGGAGCGCTAGACTCACGAATCAGGGTGTACCATCAACGTTAAGACCTGAGCTGTGTCAGAAAAGGCGAGGGGGAAAAAGGAGTCACATAATCCTAACCTCATTTCTACAGGCTTCTGACAAGTGGCTATTAAGCTAGAAAATTAGCGGGGAACTTAAACTATCATCAGGAGAGCGCTGACAGATCTTGTTAACCAGGGAGCTTCCCTCAGAAACTCCTAGCAATTGCTGGGAAGAGCAGTAAAACCAGTGGAATTCCTGCAGATCACTCTGTGTGTGCAAGCTAGCACTAAGTTAATGGGCAGATAAGGGGAGGGAGATCTTACCACTGCAGAAGAGGTGCAGTCAGCTATTTGGCAGGGTGAAGTGTTGGGATACATTAATGTCATTGATTGTAATGCAAAGTGTCACTGCTTAGTGTACTCCTAATGAGATAGTTCCTTTCTCAGAAGTAAGCGTTTCTGTACTCCTGAAGACTGAATGTTTTGAACCATAATTTTTCCACAGCAGGAAGAGTGTTATTTACTTCTCTAAATCAAAGGTATAATCGCAATTCCTGAGAAGAACTAAAATGTATTACACTGTATAATTTGAAACTAAAGAGCATATTATTTTTATAAAACAGCACGTATTTTCACATAATTTTGGTGTAGTGTTTTTCTTTTTGAGTGCTATTGCGTGGAGTTACTTTTGGGTGGTCTGCAACCTTTACACTGTGCCTCTAAATGTTAGTCTTGCCCTAGGCCAGGCTACCTAATTCCAACACCCTGGGACTGTGTCCAAGATCAGGAGGGTGATCTGTGAAGTGTACTCTCAATGTTGTGATGAGTCTCACAAACAGTGTGTTGTGTGCTCCTCAAGCTTGGCTCCTCATGGGAGTGTGAGCTACCAAGTCCAATGTCCAATATGTCATGTTAAAAACTGTCCACACACATGTAATGCACCAGAACATAAAGATTTCCTCTACTTTCTGTCCTGCTGACCGATTAATAAAAGGAAGCGGTACCCGTATGCGTGCCGGTCGCATCCTTTGGCTGTTGCTTGTAATGGTGTACGATGCAGGTGAGTATCCAAAGTACACATTAGCCGCATCCGAACTGAGCCAGACACACCAAGTGGCTGTTGGTTGTCATGGTGACAGGCGCACGTTTTGTTTCGTGTCTGAATTGAATGCAATCTGACTCCGTAACCTTCCATCACCAATGGATCAAACTAAGGGGGGCCGATACTTGGAACACCGAGATAGGCGTGTTGGATGCTAGCAATGTAAGCAACTGCCCGACTACGCCATACTCCACTTCCCCTGTGAACACCACCAGCGCCAACTGCCTGACCTCCTGGTCCAACGTCAACGACGATGAGACACGCAAGGTCATGAGCTCCATCCACTCAGGATCTCCGTCTGACCCGTGCCCACACCACGTATTCAACAAAGCAGACGCAGCCATCGCACCCCAACTACGGAAGGTCATCAACATCTCCTTCGAAACAGCGACATTCCCTGAAAGCTGGAAGCACGCTGAAATCAAAGCCCTCCTCAAGAATCCCAAAGCGGACCCCAATGACCTCATGAAGTTCCGGCCCATCTCCCCGCTTCCATTCCAGGAAAAGGTCATCGAGAAAATCGTCAACGTGCAACTGGCCCACCACCTCGAAGACAACAACATCTTGGACCCATCCCAGTCTGGATTCAGACAAAACCACAGCACCGAGACAGCCCTCATTGCTGCCCCAGACGACATCAGGTGCCAACTAGACAATGGCGAAACAACAGCCCTCATCCTTCTGGACCTGCCAGCTGCCTTCGACACGGTCTGCCATTGCACTAAAGACACGCCTTCTAGAAGCCGGAATCCAAGAGAAGGCTCTTGACTGGACCACGTCCTTCCTCTCCGGCAGAACCCAGAGCGTCCATCTCCCACCCTTCCGATCCGAAGCCACCGACATCATCTGTGGCGTCCCCCAGGGCTCATCCCTCAGCCCAATGCTGTTCAACGTCTACATGGCCCCCCTGTACAAGTGGCCCACCATCACAACCTCAACATCATGTCCTACGCTGACGACACCCAGCTCATCCTCTCCCTCACCAAGGACCCGCACACCGCCAAAACCAACCTTCATGAGGGAATGAAGGCCGTCGCCGATTGGAGGAGGAGCAGCCGTCTGAAAGCTGAACTCGGACAAGATGGAGGTCCTCATCCTCTGACCCACCCCCTCAGCCTGGGTCGATTCCTGGTGGCCGATCACACTGGGAACAGCACCAACACCCACCGACCATGCACGCAATCTAGGATTCATCCTCGACTCCTCCCTCTCCATGTCTAAGCAGGTCAACGCCTTCTCCTCCTCCTGCTACAACATCCTCTGCATGCTCCGCAGGATCTACAAGTGGATCCCGACCAAAACAAGAAGAACGATGACACAGGCCCTCGTTAGCAGCAGACTGGACTACAGCAAAGCACTCTACGCTGGAATCCCAGCCAAACACCTACGACAACTACAACGCATCCAAAACACCTCTGCCCGACTGATCGTCAACGTTCCCCACTGCATCCACATCACCCCCATCTGAGAGACCTGCACTGGCTCCTCGTTGACAAGAGGATCACCTTCAAGCTCCTCACCCACGCACACAAAGCACTCCACAACACCGGACCAGTCTACATGAACAGCAGACTCAGCTTCCACACCCCCGCCCGCCAGCTCCGCTCTGCCAGCCTTGCCCTCGCAGCTGTCCCCCGCATCCAACGAATGACCTCCGGCGGCAGATCCTTCTTCTACCTCGCCGCCAAGACCTGGAAAACCCTCCCTACCCACATACGGCAGACCCAAGACCTACTCACCTTCAGAAGACTCCTTAAGACCTGGCTCATTGAGCAGTAGCAGCACCCCACTCCCCTCAGTGTCTTGGGACCCTCACTGGTAAGTAGCGCGCTTTACAAGTACTCTGATTGATTGATGGATTGGACTGAATCGGATTATGTGAACGACTCTGATCTATCGTTTTGGTCCCATGGAACCGAGTCCACCTCTGCTGCAAAGACATATGTCTGTCTGTTCCCTACAGTCCTCACTTTCCTGCACTACCTGCATCTTTCCTTCACCTCCCCATCTCTCTGCTGCTGCCTTTACATCCTCTGGGAGCTGCCATGGCACCTACAGTGGAGAGGTACCCCGACTTTCATCGATGAGGAGAACCAGGCCCTATTGGACAGCCTACCTCCACTGTACAGCCAGCTGTACGGCAAACCAGAGGAGCAGGTGAGTGATGATTACAGTGCCTTTTCACTGGCCATGTGCAAAACCATGCACTACTAGCATTGGCATTCCCAAGGGCAAGCATGCAAACAGAGTTCCTGTAAGTTTTGCAGTGTGTTGATTTAGGTTCTGGGCAGCTACAGTGCTGTAGAAGTGTGTGTACTGGGGATGACTTCTCAGCACTGTTGTAATGGGTTAATTAGAAAATTGCACACAGGACAACTGTCCATGATGTCACTTGCCTACCCCTTAGACATCCTTGCCATTCTGACAATGACTTATGTGTACAAGTGTGTGACTCAGAAATATGTAGCATTTGGAGTAGTGGTGTGTCACCATGTCATCCTTACAGGCCAATTCCCATCAGAAGACTGAGATCTGGCAGTTCATCATTTGGGCAGTCTGATCCGTGGGGGTCATCAAAGGCTGCGCCTGCAACTGCCAGAAGAGGTGGCAGGACCTCCGTGGCTGGACACGGAGGATTGCAAGGGTCCAGCTGAAGCTGTCATCTCCTCGTAAAAAGGACAAATACCGGGCCCTGACCCCCCACATACTAAGAATTGAGGCCTTTCCTTTCCTGGATGGGAAGTTGAAGGCTGGATAGCATCAAGGAGGGAGTTCGTAACATGCATATTGCACTCCCTCAGCCTGCTGACCCTCCCACAGGACGTCAGTCAGCCAAACCAAAAATTCTGTCACAAAAGGTAACTATGCCCCTTGATCAGTAGATGTCCAGTTCTGCCCCTTTCAATTTGTCACATGTTTGTAACTTAGGTCCTCGGTAGTGGCTGTAGTCCAATGTTCATGTGATCAGCACAATATACAACATGTGCATGGAATTGACCATCATGAGTGATGTAATTGGCTGACATGTGTCAGCACATTGATTGATGTAGGAACTGTATCCAGTGTGGTACAAACATATATGTGCAGTATGATGCTTAGAGCAAACAGGTGTGCGTAGACAATCCTATACATCCAGGCAGCAGGTGAGACCAATGTGGATGCCTTGGAGAATTCATCTTGCTCATTGTGCCAAATGTTTTGTCCTAGCTGTAGTGCTCAGTGTAATCACATGTATCCCATGGGCCAAGGACAAGTATGCCATCTCAAGCCATCTGAGACACAGGCCTATCACATGTTTGTGTGTGAGGTAACACTTTCCCCATTCAAATGTGAGAATCCATGAAACTCGCATACAGAATAGTTGACATGTGTGTATCATCCCTTGACTGTGCATGCTGGTGACCTGAACATCCATGTGTATGCTACATTACTTTCAGCTTGAGAGATGTGATTTGTGCATGTAAACTAACCCTGGGCATAAAACTTTGCTCCGCTCATGGAGTTTGAGGATTTTTGGCAACTCAGCATTCCGAGTAGAATGCAGAGTTGCCGAAAACCCCGCGCTCCACATCAGAGCGGAGTTGTTTTGTGTTTGTGTGTGCAAAATGAGCTTTTGCGTGCATGGGAGGAACTTACTGGGTGCCTGTGATCGCCAACAAGACTTCCCATCTGTTTGTAGGCGATACAAGCTTTGCTAGGTGGCTGCATGGTACCACAAGAGTTTGCGATCTCGAACATGTCAATTAGGCACTCCATTGGACTTCCGGAAGAGGTTTTGTGAAGATCGATTTCCCGAACATGCAGAATTTGCAATCTGGAGAAGAACTTCTCTCACGCAGCATCAAAATCTTCTTGAAATGATGATTTGGATTAAAAAAAACTACTATGATTTACATTTGGCTGTACTTTTTGTGCAAGGAGTCCTTTTTCTTTTTTTACTTTTATTTTGAAGAGTAAGGAAGTGCCCCAGAGTCTTCAACTTCCTGTTCCTGTCCAGTAGGCTCCTCCCCTCCCGATGCTTTGTCCATCTACTGTTCATTTTTTAATTTGGATTCGGAGCTGGAAGGATCCCTCTTTATGTCTACTGCATCATATATCATTGGATTTGAAGACTTTAGAATGAGAGATTTCAAAAGTAAGTTTGAAAATTGGTGTTGTTTGTTTGATTAGGTCATTGCACCTACATTTTTTGTACTTTTCATCATTTATTGTGGTGGGTGGCCTGTTGTTTCACTGGGGGTCAAGATGTTTGTTTGTAAGTAATTTTTCTTCTTTTATAAAGGAAAGATGTTGCACAGTTCACCACATGTTCTCCAACTTTTGAAATCAATTTGCAATATGCTGGCCAGTAGTCTGCTAATAGGCCTTTCAGCCAGTAGGCCCAGAGCTACTCATGAGTGCATGAAACAACTGTTTTTGTGGTGTCTGTTGGATTTAAACATCATTTAGGGCATGGATGGCATTAGATTAAAATGCTAAATGTGTTTTTTTGGGCATTTCACTTTTTTATCTGTGTTAAATAAATGCCTTTGTTGGATGTGTGTGGTTGTTGTGTAACTTGCAAACTTTTTTAGCCCTGTAGTTTTTCGTTTTTGGCATTGTTGTATTAAAGCTGTGTTATTTAGCATGCCTCCTTTGTCTGGTTAGAGTGCAAGTGTGTTTGTAATAGTGGGCTGGCATTTGTCTTGGCTGAGCCTTCCCGTGGGACATGGGGCAATTGTGTAAAGTCTGTGTGCATATAGGCTTCATTTCATTGTTTTCCAGGCCTCCTGCTTGTTGTTGTTGTGAGTGACTGACCATGTGCCTGGTGGCCATTTTGTGGTGGTAGTAGTACTTTTTTCATAAAACTGCATGTCTTTTTTCCTTTGTTCCTCTTGGCTTATTGCTTCGTGTTGTGGCATGCCTGTCCATGGTGCTGGCAGCCATTTTGTGAAGGCAGCCAGTGTGATATTGCCATAGGCCTGCATTGACTGTCCTCCCTTTCTCTTTGTTGTTGCCTGGCAATGTGGCTGGCGGCTATTTTGTGAAGGGGCAACCAGTGTGCTTCTGCGTTAGGCCAGCAAGCCTTCTTTGTGGTGGCCATGCCTTCTTGCAGGTTGTTGTTTAGCATGCAATTTTTTCTTTCTTTATCCAGCAAAAAGTGTAGCACAGTTCACTACATTTTCTAATAAATTTGCAATATTATTGATTTGAATTGATTTACTATGTGGCCTAGTCTGCCAATGGGTTTTCCGACCAATAGGTCCAGAGTTACTCATAGGTGCATGACACTACTGTTTCTGTGGTGTCTGTTGAATGTAAACACCATTTAGGGCATGGATGGTAATGGATTAAAATGCAAAATGTGTTTTTATTTTGATCTTTCACTTTTTTCATGCATGTGAAATGAATGCCTTTGTTTGATGTGTGTGGTTGTTGTGCAACTTGCAAACCTTTTTTAGACCTTCGGATTTTTGTTTTTGGCATTGTTGTATTAAAGCTGTGTTGTTTAGAATGCCTCCTTTGTTTGGTCAGTGTGTGAGTGTGTTTGTAACAGTGGGCCAGCATTTGCCTTAGATGAGCCTCCCAGTGTGGCCAGGGGCCATTTTGTAAAGTCTGTGTCCATATAAGCCTGCTTGAGTTAATTGTTTTTCAGGCCTCCTGCTTCTTGTTGTTGTGAGTGACTGACCATACGGCTGGTGGCCATTTTGTGGTGGTGGTAGTGCTTTTGCCATAGACTGGATGTCTTCTTTCTTAGGTTCCTCTTGGCTTATTGCTTCTTGTTGTGGTAACCTAGCCACATGGCTGGCGGCCATTTTCTGAAGGCAGCTAGTGTGCCTTTGCCATAGGCCTTCATTGTCTGTCTTCTCTTTCTTCTTGTTGTGGTCTGGCTATATGGCTGGTGGCCATTTTGTGAAGGCAGCCAGTGTGCTTCTGCATTAGACCTGCATGTCTTTCCTGTGTTCTTCTTGGCTTATTGCTTCTATCCATTGTCAGCTGCAGCTCCCTGAATGCTGAATCCCAAGTGATGTACAATGCCAAACCTGGTCTGTTACATTTGGTTTTTTGCTGTTGTTCTTTTTTTTCTATCCTTCCTGAGTGTACTGTACACCAATATACCAATCATTAAAGCCTTTGTTTTTGTCAAAGTCTCACAAATGTCTACACGTTTTTTTTTAATAACTGAGGTAATACATTTAATAATATTAATAACACTAACAAGTGTGACCACACACTAAGTTATATATTATATTTGTTTGTTTGTACTAGTATTAATTGAACCACAACAATGAATGCCACGTTTAGCTGATGTTCTTCTTGCTACTTTGCTTTTAGGTACACAAAAGAGGAGGAGACATCATCACCCATTGTACTGCCAGACAGAATTCCTGCTGCACACAATGTCATGTGACGTGTGACTACAGACATCATTCCACCTTGTGCCACTGTGTGCTGCTGAATTCTTCAAGATGGCCCCAAAGTAAGGTACTAGGTCCAGTACCAAGAAAGTTGCCAATGAGAAGAAGGCATTGCCACTTACCAAGACCAGGATGTCACCCAAGGCCTTTTTTGGGAAACCAAGAATTGTGCCTGCAGCAGCGGTGTCTGGGGAGCAAGCTTTGAGCAGCACCTCCGCATCAGTGGACCCACCTTGAACGTCTTTTTCAGCAGTACAGACCAATCAATGAATATGTCATGCAAATAGGGTATGCTACTGTGAAAGGCATGATCATTGAGATGGACCAATGGGGCCTAGTTAAATGCCTGACAGAGATGCTACTTACTTTTGAGCTCTTCATACGTGAAGTCAACAAGAGGACTGTACTATGGGCCAAGCTATCCCATTTTTGCACATGATACAGAAACAGCTGAATGGGGTGTCTGCAATGTACGCAGGTGTGGAGGAAAAAAGAAGCATATGAGTTGATGGGAGCTTAACCCTTCGCTTATCTGAAAATACAATGGTGCAAAGAGGCATTATGTCATCCAGCCATAACATTTGTGCCACAATTCTGGATCCACGGTACAAACCATTATTGCACACTTTCATTCCTTTTTCTTCAGAAGGGGATGATGCCAACTACAAAACTTGGATAGCTGTGGAAGGCAGTCACTTAGAAAAAGAATGGCTGGGATTTATAGGCCCGCTACTTTAGGGCACAACAAGTACTGCAGGGCAGCCTGCTTCAAGGTCAACTTCAGAGCCGTGAGGTTGGCTCATAGTCAAAACCACCAACAACACCAAGAACAACATCAAAAACAAAAACAACAGTAGCATCAGCCCTAAAATCGGCACAGGAATGATTTCTATAGCAAGGGCTTGTTAGGTCCAGTGCTGAGGCAAAGGCAAAAGAAGCCGAGCAAAGCGGAGCACCCCTGAGCATAGAGCGGATGGTCCAGGCCTATCTGGATGACCCAACAGATGTCTATATTGATCAAAACCCATTGCTGTATTGGTATGGGAGAAGGCACCAATAGCTAGTGCCAAGCAGGCTGGTGATAAACTATTTGGCTTGCCCTGACGCAAGTGCCTCTTCTAAGCATGTTTTCAGTGTTGCTGGTGCCATTCTGACAGTGAGAGGGCCCAGTCTCTTGCCCCAAAACATAGAGAGGTTAACCATGATCAAAACAAAGCAGCCCTTTATACCACTGGATTACACCATACCTGAAGTAGCACAGCAGGAAGATGATGACAGCGACTCACGCCATGAAAGTAGTGTGTTAGGTGACCTACTTCTGAGTGAACCACAAGAGTTTGAGGATGAGCTCTACTTCCCTGACAACTAGGCTCTTTCAATTTCCAGTTACTTTCTTTCTATCTTTGACCCCCCAAAAAAGATATAGCTAAGGTACATTATTTACTTTATTATTTATTTGTTTGTGCAACTGTCTTTCTCGTTCACACATCCATCCCCACCGTCATACTCTTTTTCTTACAGGATCAGAGTTGCAACTGTGTGCAGTCAATGAAGAAGTAAAGTCCATACCGACTCACCTAAAAGCCATTTCTCCCAAGCCAGACATCGGATAGAGAATTCAAACAATCCTGTGCCTACCTCCAACACTGGGCCCTGTCTATTTATCTATCTATCCTTTCCTAACCTAGAGGTACTGCCCCGGTAGAACAGTTAAATGATGGCATTTATTGCAAGATGAGTGATTGTTGTTTTTTTATGTCTATTCTACAGAGTGACCCAGGTCAATCTTTCCCTTCTTGTTGTTCAATAACAATAATTCACTACTACAGGTCTTTTTTGAGTCGGGAGTGGACGAGTCTGGAGGACTCACTAGGGAGTCAGACACTATTGGTATGGACTCTGAGTTGGACACCATGACCACCATACTTGCAGCCAGAGTCAGGTCAGGAGGTTCAGAAATGATTGATGCAATAACTCAGGGCGTGCCACCAGAAGAAGATGGATTTTTTCACAGTCACTGAAACCAACATATTTCAATGATTGATGTTGACTTTGAAGTGGCATAAAGGTAAACTACAACAGAGACCAGACCTCATGTCTGTGTAATGGTGGCGGGAGGTGAGTGTTGTGTGACTGACAGTGGTGCAGTGATATTTTACTTCATTTGGACAATGCTAAGTTGCTGTGTGTATACTATATATGTGTGCTTAGTGCTGTCTGGCTCAAATCTGAAGCTAAGTGGAGTTAGGGTGGGGATGGCCTGTTGTTGGAGGTAACTGCCGTAAACAGAGTCTGATTTAGCCATGCTGCCTCTGAAATTCTTCGTGTTGCACTCATCCTTATGTAGTTTAACTTTTTGTTTTCTCCCTCATTTTTAAATATCCTTTTTGTGTTTCCATCTACAGGGCGTTTACTCTGCCCAATACTGGAAAATAATCTCACACTTGGCACACCAAACAGCATACACCAGACACCCAAGATTCACAGGTGGACAGTCCCATAGGAATGTGGAGATGCAACTTCAGTATCTTTTTTTCTCTTCAATCATTACGACTGTGTGTATTGTGTTTATGTTTGCTTTTTAATTATACAGATCATTTAATTGTATTTGCTATCTTTCAAAGCCTGATACAACAGAACATAAATATAATGTATATAACATGGGTGTTTATTGGGGCAGACAGACAATTGCATAATTAATGTACATCCCTGTATTAGTCTAATACCACCCTTCATTATACATGTATTTCCTTTTCCTCCCATAACAGACTTATGATGGTCGGCTGCCAGGATGAGTGTTGTCCATGTGTAGTGTTTGTTTTACCCAAACCTTTCCCTCAATCCGCCTTACTCAAACCTTTCCCTCAATCCCCGTTCCAACCATTCATTAAACCCCTAACCCTCTTCCCCCAGGCTGCGCAATTTATTGAGGTGTGACTTAACAATTTCTACACCATTAATTGATCACACACTTGATGGGGTAGATGTGGTAAAAGCAACACTGTGACCAAGCGGCTTCCTGGCGCTGAGTAATTGACAGAGGCTTGTCTACGTTATACAGTTCGTAGTAGCTCTGCTTTGTTCTGATTAATTAAATTTTTCACTGCTTATCATACTTTCTTCTTGTGTCTGAGACTGATTATGTTCTTTTTGTCTAGTCTCTGGTGACTGTCATCAAGATTGCATGTAATAATTATGACATCAACCTAGTTTTTTATTTCAGTTTGTTAACTTCCTGTTCGATGACTAGTCCCAGCTCTCAGAGTCTTTGTCCCACAGTTCTAGTTCGCCTAGGAGGGAGTGTAACCTGTCTTCAGTTTTGATGAGTTTACATTCAATATCAAAAGAAATGCTATCAATGTATGCTGCTACTACTTCCACCACCATGATGGGACTTGGTAAACCATGGAGCCCTTACCTCATCTAGGGGGCAGATGTATCAAGATTCCATTTTGCGAATCTCAAATTGCGAGAATTTGTGATTCACAGTTTCAGATTCGCAAAACGGGATGTATGTAAAAAATCGCTAACGTTTTGCGATTTCTTAAATATCGCAAAAAAAACTCAGAATCCTATTTTGCGATTCCTTATTTGCGAAATTTGCAATTTAAGAAATCTCAAATCCGGGAATCTGCAATACAGGTTCAGCTTGATGACATCACAACCAGGAAGTGGGAGTGATTAGCTGCACCTGTTTGCCTGAGCCACACCCAGAGTAGTCAGTTTGGAGTGTGTTTGGAGGCTGCACAGCATTTCAAGCTCAGCAATGGAGTCACAGAGGCCACAGGAGGGCATGGAGCCTGAAAAAAGAAAAAGAAAGCACAAGTTTTCTGAGAAGGAACAGGAGGTACTAATTGATGAAATGGTCTGCAGCCATGAACTCCTGTTTGGGAAAAAAGCCCTGAAGGTACCTGATACTATACAACAAGAAACAATGGCAATACTGATTCATTACTAAAAACTGTTTTACCATAAATGCAAAGACCATACGACAATGCATCTGAAAGCTCATTAGTAGCTTTTTATTCAAATATGCGATTTTTTATCTCAAAAAGTTCACTACTTTTAAAAAACACAAAACAAACAATGGGATTAATTGTGGACACAGGGGCTAGTGAGAAATAAAACATTCATTCACTCACCCAAGCTTACTCTTTTCACAAAATACCTCGCACATTCAACCTACTGGGTACACACACAACAAGGGAAAATCAATAAACCACTTGAGGAGCACCTGGACTGCTAACACAAGCTATTTACACCATTAATGTGTCTTATATACACCCTGCCCAATCAATTCAACTGTGCAACTTAATCACAAAATAATCACAATAATTCGGTGGGACACCATCACAACTAATTGGCAAAAAAACTGTTTGGCAGAACTGATGGTCTACGCGTTTCAAATCCCTTTGGTCTTGGGATTCTCCTCAGGACCACAAGAATCTGTAAAGAAAAGAAAATATGTCTGACCAAATCCTATTAAAAAACCACAGAGCGCTAACCACTCATCTATCACTACAGCTTACCAGTACAACAGATACAGCAATATCTTAATTTCAAGATGCTCTTTCCAAATAACTCTGTAAAAGAAGAGAGAAGGGTGGAGAAATAGCCAAGGGAATGAAACGAATGAAAAGAACCGTAAGTGTGTCTATTTAGCAAGCATGTCCCTGATGATCTAACCTTAGCTTGTTTTTTACTCATGGGCTTACCTATTTACATCCCACAGTGTCCAAGTCCGGACAGCTTCCTTTTGATGGAAAAGCTCAAAAAGCCACAAAATGGACAGCAGCGCCTTGTCAAAAAATTAAAGGAACATAAATGGCAGCTTCTTCATGAAAGCGTATAGATTCCATTACCCGGATGTTTCCCTTTTACCAAAACTGGTTGGCACCCCTCTTACCTCCTCGCACCCGCCGGCGTGGAAAGTCCTATCTTTCTTTTGAATCCTCTGTTTTTAGGTTTCGACCTGGCGAGGGGCACGCAGTGCCCCTCCCAGTTTGAAAACTTTTGTCTTCAGTAGGGATGTTTGGACCGCCTCTGTTTCCAATTGGCTAGCTCCATAAATGGAGACTAGCCATTGGGAGACAGAGGCTGTCAATCACGCTTTCTTGCGAAAACGCGATTCGGGGGGCGTTTCTCGGGCTTTTTTTAAGTCCCGCCCCTTTGTCCCGGGCCGCGCTGTGATTGGCTGCCGGCCCGGGACACCCCCGTGACGTCCTTCCCCGGGCCGCGCTGTGATTGGCTGCCGGCCCGGGACCTGACTTGTTTCCTTAATGGGTTTAATCGATAAAGTGCAGTCCGGTAAAAAAACATAATAATAATTGTAGTCTGTAACACGATAGTCGGATTTAAAAAAAAAAAAACGTTTTGGTGCACTGATATAAGAATTTACCGTGATAAGTAAAGAAGTTTGTTGTGAGGATTACAAGTATATGTAACCGCGTTGTAATGGTACGCACCTAAATTAGACGCACCTAAATCAATCCCCCGTTCGCCGTGCTGCTCTTTTAACTGCTCTTGCCGAGAGCGGAACTGATGGGCATGGCATGGAGTAGAAAATAGCGTGCCTGACCTGACGTAGGAGGGTTGAAAGGGGCAAGCAGCCAATGTCTGCGAGCTGGGAGGAGTCCCGACAAGAGCCGAAGAGCAGGGGAACACACAATTCAACGGCGGTAAACATGGCGGATCCCGGAACGGAGCAGGTCACCAGGGCTCGCCGGCGCTGGGGGCAGGAGCCCGCCGAACTGGAGCGGCGTCAGCGAGAGGAGGAGCTGCCCCCATTGAGCCCCCAGGAGCGACAGAGCCGTCTACAGCGCACCCGAAGAGAGTTATATAACCGCAGGAAAGTGCTCGTTCGGGGCCTGCCAGGGGACACTGGCAACCAGGTGAGAGGAGCGGGCAAAGCCTTCGGGCTGGAGAAGTGAGTTACCAAGCACGAATAAAGTTAAACATTATCCCGAGGGGTAATAGGAAAGGAGGGGTGGGCTAGGCCTGTCCACTGTAGTTCTGTCTTTACTCCCGATAACTTCTGTTTCCAGGTACGTAGAGTAGTGATCCCAAGTTTTAGGCACTGAGTTTATGGGGTAGACGTAGGGGGGGGGGGGGTCATTGGTGATATGTATCACAAGGGCTCCTTATGCCCTGGAGGCCTAGGGCGCACATTGAAACCTGGATGCAGAGTGGAGATGACCATTCCGACAGGAAAGGGACAACTCTACATGGCATTGGTTGGAAGACCGTACTTGGTGGGTGTGACTGCTCCAGGGGGTGTGTGTGTGTGACTGCTCCTGGGGGTGTGTGGAGCAGTCACATACACACGCACATACTCTGGAGCAGTCACATACACACACACACACACACTCTGGAGCAGTCACATACACACGCACATACTCTGGAGCAGTCACATACAGAGTGTGTGTGTGTGTGTGTGTGTGTGTGACTGCTCCAGTGTGTGTGTGTGTGTGTGTGACTGCTCCAGTGTGTGTGTGTGTGTGTGTGACTGCTCCAGTGTGTGTGACTTCTCCAGTGTGTGTGACTGCTCCAGTGTGTGTGTGACTGCTCCAGTGTGTGTGTGTGTGAGTGTGTGACTGCTCCAGTGTGTGTGTGACTGCTCCAGTGTGTGTGTGTGGGGGGGGCTTTGGGTGTGGCTGGCTCTGGGTGTGTGGGGCTGGGTCTGTGTGTGTGTGTGTGTGTGGCAGTAATTGCTGTCTGCTGAGGTCGTCCGTAGGGTACAATAGTTCTCACATTTGCGAGAGATTTAAACTATTGGCAATGTAAACTTCTCCAAAGGCGAAACCGTTGCATTGTAAATGCTTGTTCTTTTTCCGTTTCATGCTATTAAACAAATAACAGGTAGGAATAAAAACCAACCCTGTTTCTTAGCACGTATTGCATTTAATGGGGAGAAAAATAATTCTGTTTACCGAATATTACTTTCCCTTCAACACGAAAATTTGGGACCGCCGTATTGATCAAAAGCGAGCCTCGATGTCAAAAAATGGCGACAACAACATCCGGAAGGTACCTGAGGCAAGGAAAAGAAAGATATGGCTGGAAATCCAGGAAAAGGTGAATGCTGTGGGAGTGACCAACCGTACAATTGATGAGCTGCGAAAAAGATGGTATGACATGTGCCAAAGATCAACGGAGAGGGTGGCAGCCCGGTTGAAGGAGGCACACAAGACCGGTGGAGGAACTTCAACAGCAGAACAGCCAACACCCCATGAGGAGCTGGTAGAGTCCACTCTCCTGCCTGAGAGTGTGTGTGGAGTGGCTGACATTGACAGTTCCGACACTGCATCCAGTAGTGAAAGTAAGATGCATGGCAAATCTTGTAACAGCTACACATAGCATGCACATTGTGCATAATGAGTGACATGAAGAAAACACATTTGACTCCGGTCCACTCCTTACAACACACGTAGAAATGCATTCTGGGAGTTGTAGTTGGGTGAAGGATAGTTTGTGAGTGAGACTTACAAAATCATGCCTAGATTGGGGGTTGCAGTGAAGGCAAAATGACAGTGTCAGGATTTAGACAAATTGAAAGTTGAAAACTTTATTCAGTCCAAAATGCATGACATAACACAAACTCATATGTCCCCCTTTACATCCACAGCACAATCAAGGGCACCAGGGGACATTGCAGAGGGAGAGGACTCCCAAATTAATTTGGAACACACAAATGAAGGGGAAAGCAGTGATGGATCCAACCAAACACCCATTATGCGCAGGAAGCGTACATATGTGCCCCCACTGGATCCATTGGATGACAACATAGACTGGGGATGCAAGTGACAATAGATCTGAAATTCAGGATGTATGTGACAGTTGTGCACAACTGCAACCACAGAAAAGGTCTCAAACAAATGCAGCACGTAGGTCCTTGTTCAGGAGCAGCAGTGGCAATGTTGAGGAGCACACTCTTTTTGCAGGACTGGAGCAGAACATGCTTCAAGTGCAGCGCTTACAACACGAAGCACTGCGTTCAATAAACAGGCAGCTGAACACATTAAATAAAAATCAGAGGCACATGGGTGAGGGCATGATGGCCATGGCAGGTGCCATTGAAAAGTTATGCTCTACACTCGAACGCACTGAAAGTGCCCGGAACAGGGCTGCACAATGTGCCAATGCAGGTATGCACATTATAATAAGGTTGCGAATCGGCTCTGCGCAACCACCTGCAACATAACTCGTCGCAGCATCACTATGCAGATGCAGATGACACACTGCTGCCAAGATATTGCTAGAGGGCTAGAACAAGTTAGAAATGCAGTTGAACAGATGCAAACTGCTAACTCTGGTGGCAGCACACTAATGGTCTCTGTGGAGAGTGAAGAGACCTCCAGTCAGAGCAGCATCACTCCTCCATTGTCAATTACACAACGTCACAGTGGCAGACATGGTGCTGCATCTAGCCATTCAACGGAGGGCACACAGGGAGAACACAGCCCTGCACCAAGCCATCACCGGAGGAGGTGAAGTAGACAATGACACTATTGACAAAAGCCTTTGCAGTTTGAATATGCGCTCCTGTCTCAGTCTCCTCTGTGCAAGGGCATGGATACGCAGCCTCCTGGCTATCACATGTAGTGCTGCCATTGTGGAAGTTTCAGTTGCATTGTGGGCTGCTTTTTATACCTTCCACCTGGTTACCACCTGCATGCACTTGGTGGTAATAGCGATTTCTTAATTTGCGATTTTCGCAAATTTGCACTTTGCACATTTTTGTTACATGTCACTTCGATTTCTTATTGTGCACTATACAGTTTGCGAATTTCGAAAACAGAGGACATCGCAAATTAAGAAATCGCAAAATTGTTCACAGATTTCATGTTCTCTGAACGTAAGAAATTGCAGTTTTTGCGATTTCTTATTTTGCGATGCGATTTGTGTCATACAAACCTATTTCCGATTTTTAAGTCGCAAACGCTGCTTTCTTGTGAATCGCAGCGTTTGTGACAAAAAAAAACGGTTGATACATATGCCTCTAAATCAGGTAAGAGTAGTGAACTGTGGTTGATTGATCATTGTTGAATGGTAATTATTCTGTACAATAGTAATTTAACACCCATCTCCCTCTGAGTCCTTTGAGGTTAATAATATTATATAGTAGTAGTAGAGTAGACTGCAGAGACTAGGAGGAGAGAGTAGTAGGACAAGGGAGGGTACTGCATCATTATTTTGTTTACACTATGGGCAGACCTTTAAAACTGGCTTTAAAACTCAGCCATGCTAGCATAAATCCAGTGGCAAAGTGAGCAAGGCACCAACATCTGGGCATACCCTACCAACTTAGGGCAAACAAAGCCAAACCAGAGGGGATGAAGGACGGAGTGTTGAACATTGCAACCACTCACCCCCAGTCAACAGACCTGGGTTTAATCCATCATCATTCTTTAGCTCACTCCGCCACCCCAGTTCAGACATGGCCATATGCAAATCAGTCTGACCCTGTGCTTCATGGGAACAGTCCAGCCCGAACTGCCTAGCCATGTCTTCCCTGGACTGGAAACAAGCATCCTGGGACTGGTTTCTGCTAATCATCCGCCGCCTGGGCATACCCTGCCAACTTAGGGTGTGTCAGGATTGCCAAGCCTGGAGTCAAAAAGAGACTATCAGTGAGCCAAACATGTGAAAAAATCAAGAAGGCACTAAAACAGAACAAGTCGTCAATCAAAGGCATTCCCAAAATGGCCACCAGAAATCGAGTGCCAGAGTTGCTAGTTAGCGCTCTAGCTTTTGAGATAATCAATACGCTCCAGGTGAAGCGCCCAACCTGTGGCACACTTTACCTGAACCACTGAGGAAGGAAGAACGTGGATCGGAACTGCGCCGCGAACTGTAGGGATAACTTTGTCGCGCATCCAAAAATAGCGTACTTGTTCGTGCACGAATCCGGAGGAATTCACTGAAGCTACCGTAAGACTGTTACGAATTTAATTTTCACTTTTCTGAGAGTGCTTATGTGCATAAGAGAAAAGCTATGGTAGGAGGCATGCGCATATGATACTGTTCTATAGCATTTTAGGACCCTAGTGTAATTTTCCCGATTCATGCCCTTATATAGGTATAAATCAACTTGTCCTTATATAGGCATAGAAATCATAACCATATTTAGACATAGCCCATGCAGTCCAAATACAGGCATGGATACTTCCACTAGTTCCGAAAAGCCACAATGATTTCTTGGAAAACTCGGCTTCAGCAGTTAGGGACTTCCCATTGCTTGAATATTGATTTGTCCAAGAACTCATGGAGTTTTTAAGGAACTGCGATTCTTTGATGACGTTATTATGTCCAACTTTACGTCAAACTCGGCACCTTCTAGGTATAAATATGCCCACACTTGCCCTATCAAACACACTGTGCTTTGGAGCAGCTTGACTATCTACTTGCCTGACACAGCTCGCTACAGCAAGTGCCGAAGGAAGCCGACCCTCCAGCAGACGAACTGAGAGAGGCGCTGTCTTTTCTCTTGCCGAGCAATCCAACTCCAGTGTTTCCAAGCTCCCCTTGCGGGGTGTTGGGAAATCGAGTCCTGAGACAGAAAGATACCAGACCTCCTTCATTCTAAACCAAGGTACGGAGCTGATTAGACCCTAAGAGAAATCTTGGATAGATTCTTGGCAAAGAATACTAAACTTATGCTACACCTCACTTACTTCTTCCCTCGTACTAAACTTAGGTTAGGTTCATCGGGGTAGGTGTATTTTGAAGCACCAGATGAGTACGTTTTAGTATTTATTTATTTATCTATGTATTTTATGGCTTAGAAACCATACCATGCTTTTACAGTATTATTTTATAATACTCTTCTTGCTGTAAGCATTATACTTTACAGCCAGTATTGCGATTGTAGCAGGTAATTTCTCCTGCATGAGAAATGCATTCAATACTATGCTATCAGAAACGGGAAGAGAAAAAGAAACCCACAAAAGATTTTGGGGGAAGAGAAAAAGAAACCCACAAAAGATTTTGTGGGTTTCTTTTCTCTTACCGTTTCTGATAGCATAGTATTGAATACATAGAGGGTCGCACCTCATATCCATTGAATGTACAGACTTTTGAGAAACGTATGAGAAACATTTCCGTGTATGTTATTATCACTAATATATACAGCCTTGTTGTTTTAACTCCGCTGTACAAAGCATGTTTTTTGTAAATAGGAGTGCCCAATATAATGATAGGAATAACAAACTACGACCTATATAAGGTTATAGCTTTAGGACTGCTGTAAACAACTAAGATTCTAGCTATATTTAAAACAGTGGGGCCAAAATTAGAATTAACTGTCTCTGAATAAACAATCAGGTTAAAATATAAAGTATTAACCACCTTTTTTTCGTTAATTATCTCTTTTTTTTAAAAATGAACCCAAAACTAGGTAGGAATTCAGCACCTTAAACTTCAATCTTA
Organism: Lissotriton vulgaris; assembly: GCF_964263255.1. Classification (NCBI taxonomy): domain Eukaryota; kingdom Metazoa; phylum Chordata; class Amphibia; order Caudata; family Salamandridae; genus Lissotriton; species Lissotriton vulgaris. Next base: position 1,913,313,270 of record NC_141687.1, on the reverse strand, counting down.
CTCTTCTCTCTTTTGTCTAAGGATCAGAATATAAAACGCCTATCTATGTTTACATGGGACTTAAGTATTATCTATGTTCCAAACAATATGTTTATGTGATCCAGTTAATACAATCTGTTTAACTAAATTGTGTCACATAGATGTTTTTTGAATTTATGAAGAACTCAAAAAGATGTTTAGCAACTGTTCCAAACTAGACATGTGCTTTTCTTTGTTTTGCTCTCTATGTGTCCCCATTCTGCGGTATAATTTGTCATAAGAATTTCCTGGCATTAATTGTTAGTATAAATTATCAAACTTGAAAAGTTATATCAATTTAAACACAAGTAAAAGTCTTCTTATTATTCTCCTGAATTTTAGAAATATGCTGATAATGTCCTGATGAAGACACTCTGTGTCGAAACGCGTTGACAGACAGACATCAACTCGAACTATCAGCACTGGGAATCATCACAGTTTTTAACTTTCCCTTTGTTACTAGAGATTACGATATCTGAACACTGTAGTCTCTCTTTTTTATTGCCATTTTATATATCTGTTGTTCATGATTTAACATGTTTATCAATTCTTATCAATGTTATTAAATTTTATATGTGATTATAATTATTGGTTATCTTATTTTCTTTTACCTGTGTTTATATATTGTTATACTAAGTTCCTTTGCCAGCTATTTATGTTGTTGTTGCCTGGATACTGTTATCTTCTATCACCTGTTTATTTTAATGTGTCCACGGGCATCTACATTGTTCCACATTCACAAGTTAACCTTTGCATTCACCTTGAACTTTCTGCATCTCAAATTCCTTACCTGGCAAATACCTAGCGTTCTTAAAAACAGTGGGCCCTCCAATATAAAGAAGTATGAAAAAGGGATTTTTACATTTGATACATTAGCAAAGACTTCCCTGCGTATGGAAGAAGTGTTCACGCAAATGGGAGTGCTGCACAGCATCCCATGTGTTGTCCTGCACTCCCCACTGTTCTGGGTTGGCTGCATATCTTCTCAATCCTACGGAGAAGTTGCAGAAGGGGCGAGCCAGTTAGCACGCACAGTGCCAGCAGCAGGCATGGTTTTTTTTTTTGTTTAGAAAGCTTTATTAAATCAAATATGCCAAGTAAAACATTAATACAGAATCACATTTCAAAAAGAAAGAAAATTGAAACAATGGAAAGGTACAATATAAATGTGAATTGTAAAATACAAAAGATCCCAAAAAGGGAAAACATAATGTATATACTAAGAGAAAATGCTTTATTGTTTTGTGAATTGTGAAAGAAAGAAAGAGGGAAAAAGAGGAAAAGAAAATGAAGAAAGAGAGAAGAGAAGGGAGAAGAAAAAGGAAAAGGAAATAGAAAATTAATATAGCTTAAAAAGAATCAATTGAGGCACAATATGATACACATCTGGAAAGAAAATCAGTTAAAGGTAACCATAAAAAATCTCTTTTAATTAAAAGAGAGGTAGTCGTAGCATGGGCACGATCAAGTCTGTGATGGTGACATAACAGATTCCACCATACGGTATAGGAAATCTTTGAAGTATCTTTCCAATTCGAGGTAATGATCTGCAAAGAAATAGCTATAAACAAGTCTATAAATTTATGAATAATAAATATTTGAAACATTCCAAATAGGGAAAGAACCACCTAGAAAAATATGAACTATGTCAAAAGTGTTATTAGAGCTTAAAATATCATTCAGCTTGCACCAAATATGTCGCCAAAGGGAGTTAACCAAGGGGCAAAGGAAAAACATATGAAAGATATTGCTATCGGCATGAGGACATGACCAGCACTGACTGAAATCAGAGGTTTTAAACTTGAAAAGGTCAGAAGGGGTAAGAAAAAGACGATTATAAAAAAAAGAGGGTCTGAGTAGTGCCAGCTGAATGAGATTCAGTGTGAATTTTAGACCAGATGGATTCCCAGGTAGGAAAGGAAAATTCCTGTGCAAGATCCTTTTCCCAAGCAAGTTCGGGTTTGGATTTAGGGCAGTCGGTAGTAGAGCGGGAGAGGATCTTGTAAATAGTGGCAGCTTTGTGTGGGGTGGTAAAATCTAAAGGAGTAGAGTCTGACAGAGCATTATCAGATAATGAATAGTGACATGAGATGAGGGTAGATAGAGCTAATTTAAAATCAGGGAACTTGGGAGAATACTTACTAGATAAATGAAAGGATGATCAAATATCCGCAAAATCCATTAAGGAACCATTAACAAAGAGCTTATCAACATACATAATGCCTTTGTCAATCCATTCCTTCCAAAAAAGGGCTTTGTTATCAATCTTAAGGGAGTGAATATACCATAACGGTGAGAGGGAGTGCAAATGTTCTTGAGAAAAAGAGGAGCGAAACAATGAGAGTGAAAGCACCCCGGAGAGTTTGAAAGTGGGTGATAGAAGGAGTTTAGGAGGTTGAGATAAGTGGGTAGCTGCAAGGAAGGGGAAAAGCGAAAGTTGTGCTAGCTCTAAGGCACTCCATGCGGGGATAGGGGAGAGGATGAATCGGATAGGAATGGCCAGATTTGTTTTAAAGTGAAGGAAGAATGAAAACAAACAAGGTTGGGAAAATGTACCCCTCCCAAGTGTTTTGGATGTTGAGGGCGAAACAGGGATATCATGGATTTACGGTTGTTCCAGAGAAAATGAACGAGGATGCGATTGATAAGCGTGAAAAAGTAAGCGGGGAGGGAAATGGGCAGCATAGAGAGGTAGAAATTAATAATGGGGAGAAGCATCATTTTAATGGTTACCAGTCTACCCCACCAGGATAAAAATAGGGGAGACCAACGTTCTATAGGAGTAGAGAGCTTGGAAAGTATATCTTTATGATTTATTTTAATGGTATCTTTGATAGAATTGGCATATAAAACACCCAAGCATTTGATACTCGTTGGGTTCCATTCGAAACCACAGTGTTGAAACATATGTGAAGAACAATACTTATTAAGAGGTAAAACTTCTGACTTATCAATATTCAACTAATATCCAGAAACTGAGGCGTATTCATTGAGTAAAGAAAAAAGTGTGGGTAAAGAGGTAGAAGGGTTAGAGATATAAAGTAAAATATCATCAGCATAAGCTGTGAATTTTATATCTAGTGATTTATAAACAAAACCAGAATAAGAGGTGGAATGCCGAATTTTATCCAGAAAAGGTTCTAAGGCTAAAATAAAAAGCAGGGAAGACAGAGGGCAACCTTGTCTGGTACCCCCATATAGAGGGAAGTAAGCTGACTGAGCACCATTAACCCAAATAGAAGTAGAGGGGGCTGAATATAGTAAATTGATTAGATTGATGATATGGGGACTGAAGCCATGCCAATGTAGAGCCCATGTAAAATCCCAATTGACCCTGTCGAATGCCTTCTCAGCATCAATGGTGATGGCGGCGAGGGGTGTATCCATCTTGGAAGCAAGACGAATAATATTGAGGAGGGTTCTAGAATTATCCGTAATAGATCTACCTTTAACGAAACCGGATTGATAAATATTAATGAGGTCTGGTACAATAGTATTCAAACAAGAAGCTAAGATTTTTGCATATATTTTACAATCCGTATTGATTAAAGAAATGGGCCGATAATTTTTGCAAAGGGAGGCTTGAGTAAATAGCCTTTAGATTCACCCATGGAGAGAAAGGAGGCTATCAAGGAGGATAAGTGAGGTATTAAATAGTTTTTACATTGAAAATAAAAGCGAACAGTGAAACCGTCAGGGCCAGGAGACTTATCTTTGGGTAAAAGAGTGATTGCTTGTAAAATCTCCTTTTCAGAGATGGGGGCATCAAGTGAAGAGAAATCAAGATCTGTGGAAGAAGATTTAGGTATATTGAGAAAGAAAGAGTCTATTTGAAAAGGAGGCAGAGTCGATTCAGGTGTATATAAGGAAGAGTAATACTGAACAAAATAATCAAGAATCTTATCATCCGTGCTGTGGCGATTTCCATGATCATCAGTAATGACAGCAATGTTGGATTTTTGTTTCCTAATTTTGAGATAATTAGCAAGAGATCTGCCGGCTTTATTACGCCCTCCATACATTTTAGAGTTAAATTTTAAAAGGTGATTGCAGGCCGCCTCACAGGAGAATTTATTAAATTGAAGTTTTGCTTTGATAAGGGAAGAAAGGGCTTCAGGAGAATTAGATGAATAAAAAATATGCTCCAGATCGTTTATCTGTTTGAGGATAAGGGAGGATTTAGAAAGGGCCTGCTTCTTTTTACGAGAAACAAATTCAATAATAAAACCTCTGGCTGAAGCTTTAAAAGCATCCCACACGAAATGGAACTGGGAGGTAGAGTTAAGATTATTATGAAAGAATTCATCTATAAAAATAGTAAATTGATCAATAAATTGAGGGTCTAGAAGAAGAGAGTTATTGAAACGCCAACGACGGGAACTGGGAGTCGGTAAAGGTAAATCAATATCAAGAATAACGGGGGCATGGTCAGAAATAACAATAGAACCAATTTCAATATTTGTCATAAATTGAAGGGTATGTTGAGTGAGGAAAATATAATCAATCCGGGAATGTGATGTATGGACAGGGGAGAAAAAGGAAAATTCCAGGGTATCCGGGTGGGACAATCTCCAGGAGTCGATTAAACCTCTAGAAGAAATTGCTTTGTAAAAAGATTTTTGCATTTTTATAGGAATATATCTGGTCTGAGATTTATGGTCCAGGAAAGGGTCCATTAACTGATTCCAATCACCTCCAACAATTAGATCAACACTGGTGTGAGAGGATAGAAATCTAGAGAAGTCATTCCAAAAGGTGAGATCAATACCATTGGGACCATAAACATTGCAGAAGGATAAATCAGAGTATTAACTATAACATCTAAATACAACCACCTACCATTTGAATCTGAAATCTCATTTTTAAGCTGAATTGACAATGATTTGTGAAACAAAATAATAACACCATTCTTATTATTAACGGAAGGCGAGCAGAATACATCACCCACCCATTGGTTGCGTAGAGAGAAAAGGTATTTTTGGGAAAGGTGAGTTTCTTGTAACAAAGCAACTTGGCATTTTAATTTTGCTAAATGAGATAAAACCGGGTTACGAAGACCTTTAACATTCCAAGATATCACACAAAGACCTTTCATTTAAAAGAAAAAAAGAAAGATGTGCATGAAAATAGAAAAAAATGAGGAGAGCAGAGATAAACCCAAACAGAAGATAAACAGCATAGGAGAGAAAGGAGAGACAGCTGAAAGAAAGGAAATACGCCTGAGAAAATAAAGTACACCACTACCATAGTACAAAGAAAGAGAGTAGGGGAATTGTAAAAAAGAAAAAAAATTGAAAGGATGAAGCAGAGTTTGAGCATGAAAAACAAAGGGAACTAGAAAGAGAAGAGCAGAAGTAAATAAAGAATGCCATGAGAAAAGGAAAAGAATGAGAGGGAAAAAGGAGGGAAAGAAAGGAGTGGGAGATCGAAACTCCCCTGAGATAAAGTGAAGAGAAAAAAAGATGGCGAAAAACCAAAAGGCTTTAGCCATGAAGGACAAAAACGAGTAGGACAATAAAGTGAGAGCAGGAGCTCCAAAAGACAAACGGCCGCACAGCAAAAGGGAAAGTCAAACACATGGTCTCAAAAACAATAAATTAAGGGGAGGCAGAGAAAAGAAATACAATTGAGACTGGAGACCAAACACGACAATGTAAAACAAATGAAGGAAACCTACCAAACAATTGAGAAAAGAAGGTAGCTCACCGGGAAGTACATAACATACAACGGAAGAGCACATTGAGGGGAAGATGGAACCAAATCAATCGGAGAGGAGACCTACAGAACAAGGTGAGAAGAACAAGAAAACATTACAATGAGGAACAACATGACTAGAAATGTATAAACAAAGACAAAAATACAGAAACATTAAGAACTTCTGTGTTCCATGGAGTCATCTTTATGGGTGTTAATAAACTTCCGAAGGTCTGCCGGGTCATCGAAGCTGAAGGTTCTTTCTTTATAAGTTACTTTGAAAAAGCAAGGGTGAATGCGGCCATATCGAGCGTTCATGGATCTTAACGTAGGTCGTAAGTCCAGAAACTCCTTAAGACGCGCAGCAGTCAGCTTTGAAACCTCCTGAGTGAGAAAGATTTTGTGACCAGACCATAGTAACTGCTTGTGCTGCTTGGCAGAGTGAAGAATAGTCATTAGGTCAGAGTAGAGGAGAAAATAAGCGATGATGCCTCTGGGTTTAGAAGAAGTAGAAGAGTTTCTTGGTCCAAGATGATGCGCCCTTTGGATATTCACATCCAGGTGCTTAGGCAGTCCAGTGACAGGTAACACTTGTGACTTTAAAAACTGGATGATGTCTGACCCCTCAGAATCCTCCGGAATACCATAAATGCGCAGATTGTTGCGCCTCTTGCAATTTTCCAAATCCTCAGAGGTGTTCTTGAGCATTTCAACTTCCTTAGTGAGGGTAGCAACCTTGGCAGCAACATCTTGGGCATCACTGATTTGTTTTTCAACATCTGATACCCTTTTATCCAGGTTAGACCATTTATCGTCCAATCTCTGTAAGGTAGTGGTGGTATCAGCCATAAAGGGGCGTATGAGGCATAGCTCCTACATTATGTCTTCCAGAGTCACCGGAAGTGGAGACTTAGAGGGAGAATGAGGGTCTTTTTTGAGGCGCTTACCAGAGGAAGCAGGGTCCTTACGTGTAGCTGGAGCGTTATTCGAAGCTTTTGAGTTGTGTGCGTGTTCCATTGTGGCGAACGCTGAGAGGACCAGTGAAGTAGTGAAGAGGTAGCGAACCACTTAAGTGCTTAGGTGATAAAATGACCCAAAAAGTCACAGCAACCAAGTGAAAATGCACACAAAAAAGATTAAACGCCCAAAAATATAGCAAACTGCCCAAGAATGGTAACGCAGATACGTAGATCAAGGAATGTACCTCAGAGACCAGTGACGCACATTCAAAGGAATGATGCTGAGATAAAAAGAGACCCTGAAAACAGCCGCGAGTTAGTCATATAAGGTAAATATCTTGAGGTTGCAGCAATAGTTGGAAAACAAAAAATGCTGGAGGATCATTTTCATATAAGAGAGGGAAAAATATCTTTTGAAAAAAAACGAGTGAAAAATAAAAAACAAAATGGCAGCTGTTATCGAAGATAGAACGTTTTAGCATTTTTCTACAAGAAAAAACGCAATTTAGACTTGGAAAAGCATACCCAGCAGCAGAGGGTCATTTCCCATTCCATAATCCGCTGTTTGAATGGGGGGACGCTGGCAAGAAACGCGTCCTTCGTGAATAGGTGCCACCTGAAATCGGGGAGCTCAAGTGGGAGCGGCTATTTTGTCTGCCGCAGGCATGGCTTTGATGCCCACGGTGCCACTACTGACTGAGAGCTGACGGCTCACACATCAGTGATACAGGGCATCTTGGGTAAAGGACGGGCTGCACCGATAGTTCTGTTGAATGGCACCAGGCTCACTGCCTCACACCTCAGTGGGCCTTCCTGACATTATGTGCCTTGGGGCCGCGGGTGACCATGTTGGCTTATTGCTAAGCATGCCGAAGCAGGATCGTTCCTCAGCTATCACACAACACACAGACTGGAGGGATTAGCTGCCTCAGCAGGTTCTAAAGCTGCCTACACTTTCTGTACAGCTATGTGGGTTAATGTGTTGGCTGCAGAGCTATGCTGTCCACCCGTTGTTCACATTTTCAAATTATCTGCCTTTCGTTTAGAGTTCTATAAAATAAGTATCATTAGGTCCGCAATTATAATACACCTCAAGAAAATTATTGCAAGTACAACAGAATTTATGAAAGCTGTTGTTAAAAAAGTATGCAGACAGTTCCCAGATGATGAGAGCTACAGGAACTAAGATTCTGCTGCTTGTGTGACTGACTGTGATGAGTAAATAGGGTAGGAAAGTTAGACATGGACAGCCAGCAGAAGATACAACATTACCTGCCCTCGCTGCATAGTTTTATCTGTAAGCACAGAGGTAACCCGCAACCCCTTATTCCTAGAAGAGTCTTGTAAGCTGTGCTTTAAATGTAAATATCGAAGTGCTGGTGCCCATGATACCAGGGTACCTGTTTGCTAATGACAAGTATTGGTACTGTGCCATTAACAGCATTGAAGGCCTCCTGAGAAGTGCAGGTACTCAGTACCAGTTTATAAGTGGTTTTCCTACATTTAGACATAGAACAATGACTTCCCCGCAAGAGCTAGAACTCCACTACAAAATAAGCGGCCCGGACTCCTGCACCTGAAGCTTTTTACTTCTTGAGCTTCCTCTGATGTGGCTACGTCAGTTTATGTTGGTATGCCCATGGAATCATAGGATGTGTAATTTATCAGGGATTATGTGACTAGATGCGGAACGTGGGTTTCTGGCAGTGTTCTACCACAACCGGGCTCCCCGCTGATATGCTGACAGAGCCAAGGCTTTCTGGGCTAATTTTTATGAAGGAGGCTGCATGATGAGGGACATGAACCCCTGAAGCGGGTTCTCATGAGTTTTACTCACTCCCATACCCCTTCCAGGCTACCAGATACGTTGGTATATCTTTGAAACTACGATACCCCTCACTTCATGTTCAACTTCATTCTCCACAGGGATTGGCAAAGGATGTCTCTTTACAAATAAGTGGGAAGGCTTGAGTAAGGAGATATGAAAAGCAGAATGTATTCTCAGGTTAGAGGGTAAAGCGAGCTTCACCACCACCAGATTTATGATTGTGATCACTTTTTAGGGCCCTATGTATTTGGGATTAAAAATACTGTATTTCTTGAACCTGATGTTCTTAGTAGATAACCACACATAATACCCCTTTTTGTATACCGGCCCGGACATCTTTGTTTGCCAGTATCTGCCTTATTTTTGGTTTTCACCTCTCTTAAACCTTTCTGCACTTCCCTCAATGTACTCTGTATGTGTCTAATTCTATCCTTCACTTATGGGATGTGACTGGTATGTAAGACATTCAAGAAAGGGATAAAACGGGGATGAAACCCATAGGTACAGAAGAAAGGTGTATGATTAGTAGAGCTATGGGTTGTACTGTTATATGTCATTTCCGCTAACCATAAGCTATCCAACCAAGCTTCTAATGTGATATCAACATAACTTCTGAGATATTGCTTCAATGCCTCGTTTCGTCTCTCTGTCTGCCCATCTGTTTGTGGGTGGAAACTGGTGGATAGATTGGATGAGATTCTTAATGAGGAACAATACCTTCCAGAAATTGGATCTAAACTGCGAACTATGGTCAGAAACGATGACCATAGTGAACCCATGCAATCTAACAGTGTGTAGCAAGAGTAAGTGGGCTAACTGGCCTGCAGTAGGTATCTGTTTACAGTCAATAACGTGGGCCATTTTTGTAAGAGAATCCACTACAACCAAAACAACAGTGTGTCCCTTATCTGGTGGCAACCCTACTATAAAATCAAAAGAGATGTTTTTCCATGGTTTCAGTGGAGTAGGAAGTAGTTGTATAAGTCAGGCCGGTCTAGCATGGTAACTTTTTATTTGGGTACAAATTGCACCTTCTTTCACAATCTTACAGATGTCCTTTTTATAGTAGGCCACCAAAACTGTCTCAGAACCCTTTCAGCAGTTTTTTCTGTGACATTGTGTCCAGCACTGGGTAGGTTATGGCACCAATTTAACACCTGTTTTCGTAGCGAAATGATTGGTATCAAGAGCTGATTCCCTCTTACCAGAAGCCCTTCAATCACTCTCCATTCCTTATTCTTCCTCAACCACAACTTCCATACCCCAGACAGTATATTTTGTGCTATGCTCTTTAGAAACAGATCTGTGTATGTCATTCAAATCACAATATGTGGATCCACTATGGCATGCACAGGGCTTTCTTCGGGTGAATTTTGAGACACCTGACGAGTCAAGGCATCTGCCTACCTGTTCTCACTCCCTGTCAATACGTCATCAAGAAGTTGAATCCCGCAAAGAATAACATCCATCTCAGCTGTCTATGTGTTAGATGCCTTGCTGCTGATAGAGCAAGGGCTTGTGAAAAATAGACTTGTTTGGAAGTAATCTTCCCATGTAACTACTATCCCTGTATTAAAAATGTGTTTGTGGCAATAACATGCATTCACATGACACTTGAGTATTAGATTGAAGCTTGCATATGTGTTTTACTAACTAGTAACTTGAGAGTGTGCTAAGATGTCCGCTAACTGAAATTCTTTAGTGTGCATGCCTCTACGACATCTATGTAGTATGACGTATCTATGCTTGGAGGGAAACTTTCTGCGCTTGCGCAGTAGCTAACAAGATGGCCGCTTGAAACTCAGATGCTTGCCATCTGCTTGCTGTAAAACTAAACCCAGCTATTATACTAATGCTAATTCGTTAAGAATAATAATAAAATAAAATTAGAGTAGAGATAAGTGGTATACAGTGAAACCATTTATTTTTAATTTTAACATTTGTCTTTTGACTCTTTCAATAGTGCTTATTATTAGCCTGCAGTTGTGAGCCACAGTCTATTCCCTCTCATTCTGCTACGCATGTGTGATGCAACCTAGCTGAAAGACGCCATGTCAAATTGAACTTCTGTCAAGGCTGAAAAACTGTTACATTCATGGGAACCGAAATGACAGTCCACTGAAATGCATGACAACTACTGTTTTTTTCTCTAAGTTGTGACAATGACATTGTGAATACGGGTGGGAATAAAGACTGCTGCATAAAATTTAAGGCACTGCTTGGAAAGGAGAAGACAGAGAGAAAAGCACATAAGTGCATATACATATATAGATATAATTACCAAGTATGGTATGGAAACCAACTCCCAGGCCTAGGAATTGAGAAGGAAACCCCAGGAAAGATCAGGCGAATAAAGGCTTCAGGACAGGATTTCAGGACAGGACAGATGACATCTCTATCAACGACACTATTATTTAAGGGGTGGGATTTTAAACAAAGAGCTTAAAGAATATAATATGAAATAAGCATGGTGTGATGATCACCTCTCCTTGCCTGTCCAATCAGAGTTAGGAGTTTTATACATTTGAAATATTAACGGGTGGTCCAAGCATACAGAAAAGTATAATTGATGTAGCATTAGTTAGTTAGTTAGCAGAGCTGAGAGCACAGAGGAGACGAGAGACCTGGATGCTGTCAGAGAGCATAGAGAAGTCCCAGACCTACATGCTGAAGAAGAATCACATTTCTGAACCAATTATCTTAATTAAATTAATTTAGAAGAATCTCCAGGAGGAAGAGAGTGTCAGAGAGGGGTGATACGCAAGTGTCGGTGATAGAGATGTCATCTGTCCTGTCCTGAATCCTGTCCATGGACCAGAGGAAAGAAATTTTGATCTGTGAAAAGATTAGTTAACCACATGCGCGCTAGCGGAATTTTGCTCCTACGCTGAGATTTTCAAAAGCTCATGTTACGTGACGAGCTGGGCTTGTCATCAGCGTGCGAGCGGGCTACACCATGACGAGCCCAGCTCTTCTTCAGCGTCGAAGGGGTTAAGGACTGAAGATAACTATTCTGAAGAATTACAAAAACATGACCCCAGCGGTTATTACCAGTGTGATGTGAAGTGAATTTATGAGCCCTAGGGAGTATGTGGTGTTGGATTACTTGTTGCTGGTAACCCGCTGGATCACTGCCGTTATGAATTGGAAATTACTGTGGTCTGTAAAAACAGTGACTACATGCCTGGCTCCCATTAGAAAATGTCTCCAGTCCAGGAAGGTGTCACTGATGGCCAGCAGCTCTTTCTCAGCTAATGTATAGTTGCATTCGGCGGGGTTACGTTTTCTCGACATGTAAGGCACAGGGTGTAATTGGCCTGTTGTTTGATGACTTTGGATAATACCGCTCCTACTGCTGTTTCGGAGGCATCTGCTTCTACTATTAGCAAATATCGCTGTTGATTCTTCCATACAACTTCAAAGTTAAAGGGCAACCTTTCAAAAGAACCATATCCATAGATTTCTAGATACCACTTCAAAGAATCAAAATCACCAATTGTAATTCATTGGATAACTTATAAAGGCAGTACTTGATTGAAACCTTACAATACCAGAATGAAGGTTTCCTTAGGCTGGACTTACCTCCTGGCAAAACACAGCTTAGTTCATAGCAGAAGAGGATATGTACCTATGACTCTCAAATCAGTACAAAATGATAGAGTTCCCCAATCACTTCTTAGGGTAAAGACAAGTGGCAGTTGTTTTCGAAACAATATATAAATATAATTTGCCTCTTAAGATTCCGCCAGTTCTCTCTGCATGAGTCAAAGCCTAAACTCGCCAACTTGGGAGATCGGCGGGTGTTCCTCAAAAGCACTAGTGGAAATGAAACCCAAAACTCAGACTGTTAGCAGCACTCAGAAGAGAACAATATTGAGCCAGCTAAGCCAAAGTGAACAACGGCAAGCGGCAGGCGGGGTAACCCTCCATATACTGTTACTACAGGTCTTTCAGACAGCGCATGAGCTGCCTAGGCACAGCCTAAAAATAATGGAACAAAACAATGGGATCATACAATCAAATTTCAGTTCTGCATAGCATCACCCACAAAACTAAGCAAAAGTGAGGTCTAGCATTTTAGAAAAAGGAGATAGCTAAGAAAAGTTATTTTCCGTTTATATTTCTTGCATAACTTGAGGAAATCACACTCTTTTCTTGTTCCTTTCTTTCTCAACTGAGGGCTTGAAATTAGATTCCCTTTAAAATTTACTTAGGAAAGGAATGAATCTGTGGATCACATACTTTGCAAAAAAAACTTCAAACGTTAAGCACTGAGCACCAAACCAATGTATAGCTCAACATTTCCAATGCAGGAACAATGAATATTATTTCCAGGGTGCACGTAAGCCAAGCTTTGGTGTTGCATATGTGGTTTACTTTCCAAATATATAATAATTGAGCAAAACAAAAGTTGTGTATCCTTTATTTCTCCGACCAGCTCTTGGTCAGAGTGCACATAATGCTCTTATGCAATCTCTGAACTTGACTGGTGTTTTGGATTTGTAAATCTGAATAGTTTAGTGCTGTTAATACGGTGCTATATGAATGCTTATTATTTCCACTAGAGTCTTTCAGCTAAGCACATGCCTTCTCATAGTTCCACATAGAATCATTTATGCAGGTAAATCCCAGGTCCCAGCATTTGTTGTTAGAGCAAGAGCAGCACAAATTTCCCAAATTGACATCAAATTTACTAATGTGGTTCCGGTCTGGGATGAGCTCTTTTCAGTTATACAATAATCATGTGCTTGTAGTGCTTTCCTATGTGATATTGGTAAGGGATGAATGAGATTCCCCCGTTTGGATGCTTTAAATGTTTCTCTTGCTGAACTCCAGGAATCCTTTAAATACAAGAGATCATTGAAGCACAAAGAGAGCGATTATGTTTATCACCATTATACTGTCCAGTCCAAGTGTAAGTTCTACCAATTATCTGAGGGGAGGTTGGTAAGACAATTTCTGACATCCTGGGATTAGAAGTGGTGGTAAGACCTACCCCTATTATGTTTGGTATGACACAGCAAGGAACTGGTACGAGGGGCCCCTCTAAAATGTGTGGTGCCAACCTCACCTCCTATTTGATAGCAGTGGCGGAACTCCACTAGATATTTTAGGGAATTGGATGATAAGGTTAAGAGGAACATGAGTAATGTAGAATCTGGGTAATTTTGGAATATGTTGGAAATCAATAGAAGGTCATGATGTCCGATGATTATACTTCTTGGTCAGTTACTTTTGATGTGTGGCTTGGGGTGACACGTTGGCCCACACATTGACTGAAAACAGAACCTGATAAAAGTACGAGGCGGTAGTCAGAGCAGAAGGGTGCTTACTTATGCTAGATTATATGAGGACAAAAAACAAATACATTTAAGAGAAAATTAATATTGTTTAGTCAGTGAAAAGTTGCTTCATGTAAACCACCATAGTGTTAAATCATTACTCTTTTCCTTTCTACACTGAAAGGAAAATATATTTAGGCCTTCATAATGAGTAGAAAAATAGGAATTTACTGGGTCCAATTAATGATTCTATAATATAAGACGAATATAAATAATAATGCCATCCGAAAGTATTGTTACAAAAAATCAGTAACAAAAATTCATAAAACACATAAATATTGCGGTTAAAATTTGTAACATACCTAAATATTGAAAACAAACATACAGAAATACTAAATATCAAGATTACAATAAAACTTATGAAACATGATCAAAATCACAAAAATATGGATATTGCTAAAAATCAATCACATAGCTATATATTTCTTTCTTTAAATAGGTGTAAACATATATAGAACCATACAGGAATAACAGGAAAAAAACATGAACATTGAACATGTAAGGTGCAAAAAAGAAATTCATACTATTAAGTCAATAAGCAGTTAAAAGAAAATGTAAAACCAGTTAACAAAAATACACTTTCCCAATTAAAATAACAGCTGTCGTAGAGGCCACCAATGCTATAAAATGTCACACTGCCCACCTGGAGCTTTAACCTGAAGACTGAACAATTTCTAGAAATAAAGCTCCTATGTTTCTAAAGTAAATACCACATTATAAAATATTGTTAACTACAACAATAAATCCAACATTTCAATATACACTCAATTCAATTATATTAAATTCAAATAACTTTATTTCGGTTCATAGAACCATACAAGTGCACAATGTAAAATTCTCAATACATAAAAACTTCATCTAACATAGTGATAGTCCATACCAATATAAATATCATAACCAGTTACTACTAAACTGTGCCTTGCAAATGAAATACAATAAAGGCCCTAAAACTGCAATCAAAACCAGGGTATTAAAAACCTCAAGAAGAAGCCCCAAAAAGGACTCATAAAGTGTCCGCTAAGTAGCCTGGGTTACTATTTTGCTTCCAGCCTAGGCTGGTTCTGAAGGTCACAAAGATGGATAAAATAAATAAATAAAAATAGTGCACGTGGGCTTATTAAAGGTCTTTAAGACTTAATAAATGTCAATCTACTAGCAAAGTCCATGTGTCCCAAACTTTCCCTACATATAACAAACCATGATTTAAGGAAACAAAATGGAATACCCAAATGGGATTATTAGGTAACGAAAGATCGTTAGGTGCTGGTGAATTGTCTGGGAAAACTAAAAAAGGTTAAAATTAGAACTTCAAGGCGGCTACGAGTGGGCCCGTTACCAATTTTAACTAGCGTGCTACCCCTTAAACAGAAAGACTGATTTTACTTGTATCGCTTTCTAATCACAACGGCACCCTTGATAAAATTTGCTACCCCGATGCAAATATCAGTAGAAGCCAGTGATTGGAGATTGCTGAAACCATCAATAAACGTACACAGTCGATTCTTCCTAAGTAACGGGAGCCTATTCTTTTTCAGTAAAGTACACTCAAATAAACAAAAAATATATATATGTCTCTAATTCACAGACACCAATGTCTTCACAAATCTATTACAAAATTCTAATACAAGAAAGACAAACAGAAATGTAAGTATAATTATAAAAATAATTCAACTTACATTTCTGTATGTCTTTCCTGTATTAGAATTTGTAAAAGATTTGTGGCCTGCTTTTTGATTAGTTAAAAATAAAAAGAACATTGCTATTTATCTAATTTAGTGGTTATGTATAATGATAAAAAAAATTCACGTATCCACTAAATTAGATAAATAGCAATTTCTTTTATTTAGTAAGTGCAAAAACGTAAAAAACAATGAAATTAAACAAACAACAACTATATCTTTTTAAACAGTAAAATTCTTAAAAAAAATAATATTGGAAGGAAGAAAAAGAACAATCCTCCAAATAACTAAAAACCAGCCTACCTCAAAATCAGAAATTCTAAAATTTAGGTCACCAATGTAAAAAGTTGTAAAATGTAGCAAGAATTTTTACATGGCATATACATTACAAGCATTGGCAAAGCCAAATTATCTGACCTTTGACATAGCTACAGTGAATGTCTGAGATAATATCGACAGACAGAATATCGAAATACAAAAATATCGGAACAAAAATATCGACATCAAAAATATGGGAATCCTATCTTCATAAAGGTAAGTACAAAAATATCGAAAAAAAATATCGTAGTACAAAAATATCGGAATTAAAAATGTCGTTTTTTTAAATGTATTAATAATAATGTAAAAATAATTTTAAAATACATATAATTTTACAAATATTAAATAAAAATATTAAAACAAAATTAAAACGAATACATATACATTTAAAATAAATAAAACACTTAATAATTTAATGTAATTTTATTTTTTTTAATGTTATTTAATTGATTTAATGTAATATTTTTTTGTTTTTACCCTGTACGCCTGTACCCCAAAAACCCAAAACTGACCCTGAACCCTAAAAATATCCCTGTACCCCAAAAACCCAAAACTGACCCTTATCCCTAAAAATACCACTTTACCCAAAAACTGAAAACTGACCCTGAACCCTAAAAATATCCCTTTACCCAAAAACTGAAAACTGACCCTGAACCCTAAAAAGACCCCTTTACCCAAGAACTGAAAACTGACCCGGAACCCTAAACATACCCCTTTACCCAAAAACTGAAAACTGACCCTGAACCCTGAAAATACCCCTTTACCCAAAAACTGAAAACTGACCCAGAACCCTAAAAATACCCCTTTACTCAAGAACTGAAAACTGACCCTGAACCCTAAAAATACCCCTTTACCCAAAAACTGAAAACTGACCCTGAACCCTAAAAATACTCCTTTACCCAAAATTAATTAATATTATTTAATTACCAATTAATTATTAATTAACAATAACAATAAAGTAAATATATTAGCACATTAGCTGTAATTAATTTAATTTAATAATTAATATTATTTTTCCCAATTAATTAATTAAGAATAACAAAAAATTATATATACATTTTTTTACTATAATTAATGTAATTAACTAATTAATATTAATTAATTACCAACTAATTAATAATTAAAAATATGTACAAACTTATATTAATTAATTAACTAATTAATATAAATTAATTACCAATTAATTATTAATTAAAATATATACAAACATATATTAATTAATTAATTATTATTAAATTACTTCCCACCCTATTCCCCTATAAACCCATAACCCGCTACAGAACATATTTATCAATTAATCAATTAATTAAAATTAATTAAAAATTATTTCTCAATTAATTAATTAATAATTCCTACTAATTAATAATTAATTTAACATAATTAAATTACTTCCCACCCTATTCCCCTATAAACCCACAACCCGCTACAGTAGTAAAAGACAATATTTAATTAAATTACATTAAAAATAAATAATAAAACATAATAAATACAATATAATATACACTAAATTTATTTAAAAATTGATATTAGTAACATCGAAGTTATTTATTTCGATATTATTGACATCGATATTTAAAACTTCGATATTACTGATATCATACTAATATCTATATTAAGACTGTCGATATTACTTACCTTCGATATTTTGTCCCATTGATATTTAAACTTCGATATTATTGTATATCGATATTTAAAACTCGATATTTTGTCTGTGTACCAGCTAGTGCTAGATGTCCTTACCTAGTTAGAAGAAACAGTGTGAATTCTTAAACAAGACTGCTGCCTTTCAGAACTATACAAGCTATCACTCTCAAGTCAGGGGCAACTGTTTAACATGAATGTCAAAAAGCTGCAATAACTCATGTTCTTACTGAGGGCCCTAATACGATACTGGTTAGACCGGCTTCCTCTGTCCTGTCAGAGGTGGTCAGACCGCACCTGTCTCGTTGGAAGCAGTCACTCTGCCTGCTAGATTACAATGCTGGCGAATACATAGAAATCTAACGTCATCAGAAAATGTCAACCATGATGACTTTGGAAAGGACCAATGGAGCCAGTTGGAGAGCGGACCACCTTACGAACCACCCACCAAATTACTATGCGCCTTTCAGACGAGTCGACCTTGGCAGCCCAATCGCCTCATCAGAGAAGGCAGAAAGGAAGGGCTAGAAGGCCAACACTTACCTTTACACAACTTCTAACATCCAGTGCTGACATGGAGTCCATTGTACATATCCTGCCGCTGCTGTACCTGCTCAATGAAGCCCAAAATCAAACCTGTTGTGGACGCAACCGCCGTAAAGTCTCACAGCTAACCGTGTACATGGAGTCCTCAGCAAATCTATACACTGTCATGCAGTGGTGGCTGCTACCTGAAAACAGCAGTGGAGCAAGGGGGCTGAGGGGGGTTTTGTTAAAAAAAATACTTACCTCCCAACCGGCCAGCTGGCCGGGGGCCTCATATCCTATGTCCTCTTTCTGGCTTCTTGTGGGTGACAGGAAGAAAGAAACACCAGGTCTTCCAAGCTCCCTGCAGCCAATCACAATACTGCAATGCAGAGTTGTGATTGGTCTGAGCTCCATGACATGGTGCTGAGCCAGGGGCTGGAGGGGTGGGCATGTTCTTCACGCAGTCTGTAATGCAGCCTGCATGGAGAACATGGTAGGTGCTCATGACTGTTTTGAGAGGCCCGAGAGGGCAGGCCAAGCACTCATGTTCACATAGGGAGTGCAAACCAGAATTCCCCCTGCTCTGAGAGCAGCCCTGCCCCACAAAGACACAGCAATGGGGAAAACTAAAATGATAATAACCTTGACTTATTGTCATTTTAATTTTCCTTTTTTTAGATTGAAAAAAGCAGTGAGGCAAAGCTCCTCCGCCGCCGCTGCCGCCATTGCCGCCATGGAAAAGCATGGGTGTAGCTAGCTCAGTATGACAGGGGGTGTGTGAGAAGTTTGTTTTCAAGTCATCATGCTGGGACATCTTGCCAATACATATTTTATGAGAAGCATGACATAAGGGGACCTGAAGGGACAGTTGGAAGAGTGAGTATAGAGAGTTGTGTTACAGGGCTTGAGATGGTTCGGTGTCTGCTGTTGGTTAGCATCAGCAGGTCTAAAAGATAGATGCTGAGATGGGTTCCATCGCACGCTCCATATTTGCGCTCACCTTCAATGTGCAAATTAAATTCTACTCTGCAGCAGTACCATCTTACACTGCCACTGATGTAACTGCATAGAGACTCGTAATACTCTATTCCCAGAATTGTCAGGTCAGAACTGAAGCATTATCATAATATTATGCAATGAAGTCACAGTTATTGCTCCCATAACTAATGAAACTCGAAACCATTGGCTTTTTGCAGGTGCATTGTAACTGAGTGCGCACTGACAGAAGTAGGAATATATTATTTGCGTAGGACAATATGCCAATTATAGATGTACAGCTTTCATGCTTCTAAGCTATGTCTTCCTGTACATCAGCCACACCCCTACCTCGCCGCCCTCCGCTCTCCCTCCCCGCTTCCCGCCACCGCCATTTACCCCGCCCCTTTTCTCTTCTGTACCCTCCCCGCTCCCGCCTCCCAGCTGCTCCGCCCACCCGCGCACTTGGCCTTATATGGCGACCGTGCGACGCAGGTGAGTGTGACCCACTTGTGGGACACCCCCGCGCCGCACGGCCACCAGCTGCTGCGTGCGCCCCTCTGCCGTGCCTAACTGCCTCGCCGCCGGCCTCGCTGCCGTCTTGGTTTCTCCCCATTTGTTTTTCCCAGTTGTTTTGCCCTCCATTTGTGCTTGTTTCTTTCTTTCCGTAATTATTGTGCCGTGGTAACGTTTTTCTGCCTGTTTTCCCCAGTTGTTTTGCCCTCCATTTGTGCTTGTTGTATTGTTATTATTGTACCGTGTTAACAGTTTCCTTCCTGTTTGCCCGCCTACCTCGCCGCCCTATGCTCTCCCTCCCCGCTTCCCGCCACCGCCATTTACCCCGCCCCTTTTCTCTTCTGTACCCTCCCCGCTCCCGCCTCCCAGCTGCTCCGCCCACCCGCGCACTTCGCCTTATATGGCGACCGTGCGAACGCGCAGCGGCCACGCGCAGCGGGCGCGCCGATTGTGCGCCGAAGGCGCGCCAAAGGTAAGCCCGTCTGCGCCCGTCCGCGACCGGATCGCGACCAGCGCCAGGACCCCTGACCCACGCAGACCCCAACCAACCCGCCTGACGTACTCCGCCGCCACCCTCATCGCACTCAACACCGGCCGACTCCCAGGATGCCTCCAAGCCACACCACGACGCACCAACGGACCCTTCAGCTGCCACTCCTGCAAATTTTCCTGCATCCGGACCTGCCTCACACCAGCACCCGCCAAGACGAACACCAGCAGCACCCACCTCAAGTGCATCCTGCTCAACACCCGCTCCGTCCACAGACACGCCATCGAACTCTGGAACCTCCTAGACGCCACAGCCCCTGACGTTGCCTTCCTCACAGAGACCTGGATGAACGCCTCTTCAGCTCCCGACATCGCCATCGCCATCCCAGAGGGCTACAAGATCGTCCGGAGGGACCGCACCGCCAACCAGATGGGAGGAGGCATCGCCATCATCCACAGGAACACCATCCGCCTCACGACCAGCACCGACAACACCCTGACCACCGCCGAACACCTGCATTTCCAGATCCACACCGACCCGAACACCACCCTCAGAGGCACCCTGATCTACCGACCTCCGGGACCACGCACCCAATTCAGTGAGGACATCGCCGACTTCCTCAGCCCGCATGCCCTCCCCTCCGCTGACTACATCCTCCTGGGGGACCTCAACTTCCACCTGGAGAACAACAACGACCGCAACACCAGCACCCTGCTCGACAACCTCGCCAATCTTGGACTCAAGCAGCTGGTGTCCACCCCCACCCACCTCGCCGGACACACACTCGACGCAGTCTTCTCTTCCTGCACAGACATCGACTTCAGCCACGCCACAGAGCTTCAATGGACGGACCACAGCTGCGTCCACTTCACCTTCAAGAGAACGACGACCCACCACCACCAGCAACAGGCCGCCCGCAGAAGCTGGAACAAGATCACAGCCGACCAGCTCGCCACCTCCCTGAGCCAGCACCCTCCTGCCAGCTCAGCAAACCCCAGCCAGGCCGCCGACAACCTCACGAAGTGGATCAGCATCTGCGCGGACGAACTCGCCCCGCTGAGGACCCCGCCCAGCAGACCCGGCAGCAAGAAAGCCCCGTGGTTCACCGACGAACTCAAGAGCTCCAAGAAGAACTGCCGAGCCCTCGAGAAAGTCTGGAGAAGGGAACCTACACCGGACAACAGGACCACCTTCAAGCTGGCCACCCGGAAGCACCACCAGCTGATCCGCGCCGCCAAGAAAACTGCATTCAAGGACCGGCTGGACAACAACGCACACAACTGCAAGGAACTCTTCAACATCGTGAAAGAGCTATCCAACCCCAGCGCAGGAAACAACGACATCACCCCATCGCAAGACCTCTGCAACTCCCTCGCTTCATACTTCCACAACAAGATCGCGGACATACACAACAGCTTCAACAACCAACCAACGCACACCAAGACCGAACAACCACCCCCCACCACCACCCTCCACGCCTGGACCCCGATCAGCACCGAAGACACCATCCGCACGATGAACTCCATCCACTCCGGATCACCGACCGACCCCTGCCCTCACCACGTCTTCAACAAGGCCGACGCTGTCATCGCACCCCACCTGCGAGACATCATCAACACATCATTCGACACCGCCACCTTCCCTGAGAGCTGGAAGCACGCCGAACTCAGCGCTCTACTCAAGAAACCCACTGCGGACCCTACCGAACTCAAGAATTACCGCCCCATCTCGCTCCTCCCGTTTCCAGCCAAAGTCATCGAGAAGACCGTCAACAAGCAGATGGCCGCCTTCCTCGAGACGAATGGATCCCTCGACCCCTCACAGTCCGGCTTCCGAGCCAATCACAGCACCGAGACCGCCCTCATCGCCGCCACCGATGACATCCGAGCCCTGATGGACAACGGAGAAACAGCGGCCCTCATCCTCCTAGACCTCTCCGCGGCATTCGACACTGTCTGCCACCGCACCCTAGTTCAGCGCCTCAGCAACGTCGGAATCCTGGACAAGGCGCTGGAATGGATCATCTCCTTCCTCGACGGAAGAACACAGAGAGTCCGCCTTCCACCGTACAAGTCAGAGGCCACCGAAGTCATCTGCGGCGTCCCTCAAGGATCCTCACTGAGCCCCACCCTCTTGAACGTCTACATGAGCCCCCTCGCGGCCATCGCACGCCAACACAACCTCAACATAATCTCCTACGCCGACGACACCCAGCTGATCCTCTCCCTGACCAACGACCCCGCCGCCGCCAGAGCTAACCTGCACGAAGGGATGAAAGAGGTAGCCGAGTGGATGACGACCAGCCGCCTGAAACTGAACTCGGACAAGATGGAGGTCCTCATCCTGGGCTCTTCACCCTCCGCCTGGGACGACTCCTGGTGGCCTCCCGCCCTGGGCACCGCACCCAAACCGACAGACCATGCACGCAACCTGGGCTTCATCCTGGACTCCTCCCTCTCCATGACCAGGCAAGTCAACAACGTCTCCTCGGCGTGCTTCAACATCCTACGCATGCTACGGAAGATCTTCTGGTGGATCCCCCCCGAGACCAGGAAGACCGTCACCCAGGCCCTCGTCACTAGCCGACTGGACTACGGCAACGCCCTCTACGCTGGTACCACCGCCAAGCTCCAGAAGAGACTCCAGCGGATCCAGAACGCCTCAGCCAGACTCATCCTCGACATCCCACGAACCAGCCACATCTCCGGACATCTGAGAGACCTTCACTGGCTCCCCGTCAACAAAAGAATCACCTTCCGCCTCCTCACCCACGCACACAAAGCCCTACACGACCAAGGCCCGAGCTACCTCAACAGCCGAATCAACTTCTACGCTCTTAAACGCCACCTCCGATCAGCCAACCACGCCCTCGCCGCCGTCCCCCGCATCCGAAGAGCGACTACAGGAGGAAGGTCCTTCTCCTACCTGGCCGCCAAGACCTGGAACTCCCTCCCGACCGACCTGCGCCTGACCCAAGACCACCTCTCCTTCAGGAAGAAGCTGAAGACCTGGCTGTTCGAGCAGTAGCGGCACCCCCCCCACCCCCAGCGCCTTGAGACCCTACGGGTATGTAGTGCGCTCTACAAATGTCATTGATTGATTGATTGACCCCTGTGAGAGACCGCCCAACCACCCCGGTTCAGTCATCCGAATCAAAGCCTTCTTGTGGAGAAGACGAAAAACACAATAAAACACAACATTCACCACACTGTAAATGTCTATCACAACATCAATATAGAGAGCATGTGTTTGTGTCGGAGTGGGCAGGTCAAACATCCCTGGTAAAAATCTACAGACACTGTACATCACCTGACTGAAATCACTTCTAGCCAACTTTGTCCGACACAATACATCAACCATGAGGTTGTGACACTACATACACTCCCCTAGAGCCACAATACCATACATAAGGCTAGGGGTGTTATATCCCTGGTTCAAACCTTTTTTGTGGGTCCCTTTAAGCAACATGATAAAATGTATGTTCCCATCAAATCTGCATGATGCCCTCTATGTCCAGGTCAGTGATCTTGCAAACTCTACATGTGTGCACATCTCAGAAGCTGGTGTACTGCTGTGTGCAATAAACAGTGTCACAAAACAGCACCTCCTCATCAATGTCACAGAAGATGATTGCTGTGTTATCACAGCAATCATCTTCTGTGACACCCTAATATTGCTCAAAAGCTAGGTCCAGTTGTGGTATCGAACAAACATATAAATATCTCAGGATGTCACAGGAACAAAACCACCTGCTAAAGCACTTAAATGGGCCTTCACACATCGTCCACATTAAAAAGGGTAGTCATGTAAATGGGATTACCACAGTCTCATACATTTAAAGGCCACAAGGTAAAGACTTTGCAGATTTGGATTACCTAAACCACAGGGGCTCCTGCAAGACAATGGGCCAAGACCACTGTCCATATTTCCCCAGCTTTAAAGTCTCCATGTGCATAGGACCTATGGCATGAGGTATATCAAGGAAACCAATATCGTCACAAAGTGGAATGCCCATGTGGCTAATGTGTAAGTGCAAGTTCAGAAAAAAACCAATGCTGCAACAGCAGTTGTCAGACGTCTAATAATAGTATGTGGAAAGAACACATATGAAAATGGGTAAATGTGCATCCAAAGTGCCAATTAGGTATGACAATGTACCACCCCCTTTGTGTGGAGAAACAAATACCTACCTTGCACGTATTTAAACACATATCCACCCTACATCTCAGGTAGCACCACAAGCCGAAAGACATGGACATTGGCCAGGCAAGCTGCAATACTTACCATAGCAGATCCCACCCAAGGCAATGTCAGCCCCAATTGGAACCCAATCCACATATATATCAATTAAATATTAACTCTTGTGCTCTAGAACACCATAACTTGTCCCAAGGTCTGCCGTTACTTACCACTGCAAATGGATCAGCTATCATGGTCCAACAAACACAACTATAGTCACACATCCCAAGTTGGTCAATAACAACAAGTAGCATCAGTAGCAGTGGCCGAACACAGGTGTTCTAAACAAAGAAAATTGTTTATTATGGAGTACAAACTGGGGCCCAAAAACAAAGGCTAATGAGCAGTCAAAATTTAGTATGTGGTCCAGAACACTTCCTTGCCACCTAAACTGCCTACAAGAACACTGCCAGGGAAACCTCCCCAGGAAGGGGCATCTAATGGGCAGCCCAGACACCTGAATTATGTTATTTGGGCAGGATGGGGTTGGGATCGGGAACTCTGGTTTGATCCATGGGAGGGCTGGAACTGGGGTGGTTGGGTTGTTCCGTGGGAGGGCTGGACTCAGGTTTGGAAGGGGTGGGTTTGACCATGTAGGGGATTCAGTAAGCATGAACAGTAGTGATGGGTATGGAGAGGGTAGGAGCTATTTCTTAGTTTCTTGTTTGGCCTTAAAAGATCTGCAGTGGGGTGGGGAATAGGTCCTTTGGATTTTGGGAGGAGGTGGGTTGTTTTTTGGACAGGTAGGTTTCCTTTTTTTAGGCCTTGTGGGGTATGGAGGGATTTATTGGGGGGCGGTGTTTTTGGGGTGGGCTTGGAAGTGGTAGTGCAGGGTGGGGTGAGAAAGAAGATATTTTAGATTTGGAAGAGGGCAGCTGTGGCAGGAAAGTTTGTCAAGGGCAAACTGGGTAAGTTCTTTGGGAGACTGCGGAGGAGGTAAGCCAAAGTGTTGGACCTTGGAGGTAAAGGGATATGAAGTCTGAAATGTGGATGCACCTGTGGTTTGTGCATGTCTCTGTGTGTGTTTGGTTGATGAATGCTCCTGTCCCTTGTCAATGCATGATAAGTCTTTGGCTGGTGGTGTGGGTGTGGTGTCTGGGTGTGTGATGTAATTTGTGGTTGTTTATGGTGGAGTGGTGTCTGCCTGTATGTGTGCAGTGGCTGTATCTGCTGGTGTGGTGTCTGCCTGTATGTCAGTAGTGGATATGTCTGCTGGTGTGGTGTCTGGATCTATATGTGTTGTGGATGTATGTGGTTCAGTGAGTGTGGTGTCTGGTTTTATGTCACTGGATGCGGTGATGAGGGTGTCGACTGCAAGGTGAGGGATTGTGTGCCTGTCTTTTTTCTTATGTTTTACTTGTCGTGTGCTGCCTGTGGATGTTGAGGTGGATGCGTGCTTATGTGTGCTTGTGTTTTGGATAGGTACAAGAATATGGATTGTGGCTGGGGAAGAGACAAGAGGCAGAAAATCTGGAATTGATGGAAGGCTGCCATGAGTGTGTAAGCCAGAGCCTGAATAGATCTCTTTAATGCAGATCTCTTTGTGAATCCCTTCCAGGTACAACACCATCTGCGTCAACTGGGGGCTTTTAAACTTAATGGCATTCAGCACTGCAGTCTGACCCACAGAGATCTACCTGAGGAAGTCAATTGCCTCCACTCAGGGCAACAGGGGAGACAGGGTCAGTGGGTAAGGTGCCTGGTGCAAAGTAGACTCCTCCCATCTTAGGGGAGTGGACCAGAACAGTTGACTAGGTAGCAGCATGGAGGATGGGGATGGAAGGGGGGTGGCTGACACAGGGAGGTCCGCCACCATCAGGAAGTAGGCACTGGAGCTCGACTCAGATGGTGACAAACTTATAAAGATGCCCTTCAGATTTATAAAAAGGCAATCTTGGCCCGAAAAACTGAATTCTTCTCGGCACAAATTGAGACCGCTGCTAATTCAGCCAGAGAACTCTTCTCTGTTGTCACCAGCTTGTCTACCCCCCCTGCTGGGCCTGAAGTGGAGCCCTCACAGCCTTTCTGTAACGAATTAGCAGCCTTCTTTATCACAAAGGTTGCAGATATATATGCTTCCTTTGAAGATAACTCTAGAACTGAATGTAGAGGTGGTAGCGGGAAAGAAACATTGTCCCACCACAACCATGACCATTTTTCATGCTTTCTACCCGCATCACATGAGGATGTGATTAAAATTGTTTCTACCATCAAATCGGGCTCCCCACTGGATCCTTGTCCCCCAACCGTGATGTTAAAACTCACAGAAGCGATTTCCCGCCCTCTCATGGAGATCTGCAATACTGCATTTTCGACAGGCCAATTTCCAAGTATCTGGAAGAACGCTGTCATAAAACCCCTCCTGAAAAAACCTTCCTTAGATCCCACAGCCGTTGCAAGCTACAGACCGATCGCGTGCCTGCCCTTTCCTGCCAAAGTATGCGAATACCTGATGAACAGACAGCTTTCAGAGTTCGTCGAGACTCACCAACTTCTCGACGATACGCAGTTTGGATTTAGGAAAGGGCATGGAACAGAGACTGCCTTGATAAAGGCCTCTGACGAGATCAGGGTGATCATGGACCAGGGAGGGGCAGCTGTTCTTATTCTTCTGGATCTGTCAGCAGCTTTCGACACGGTCGACCATGCCACCTTAGTCGACCGTGTCACTGCTTTGGGGATTAACGGTTGTGCCAAGGATCTTATATCATCGTTCCTGGCAAACCGTACCCAGACAGTAAAGTTGGGAGATTTCTATTCCCCTATCTCTGCACTCCCTTGTGGAGTCCCACAAGGCTCCTCGCTAAGTCCTATGCTTTTTAATATCTATGTAGCGGACTTGGCGAGGATAATAAAGGCCTATGGGATACAGCTTACATCGTATGCAAACGATACCCAGCTGGTGCTGGGTATTCACAAGGATGGTCTCACCGTAGCAGCCAACTTTCAGAAAGCTATGCTTGAGGTCAGTAGCTGGATGGCTCTGAACTGCCTTCGCCTCAATTCGGATAAGACCGAGATCATGACCTTCGGAAGACTCTCCCCTGAATGGTCTCCTGGTTGGTGGCCAGAAAAGCTTGGCCCTCCACCTGTCCCAGTAGAAAAAACCAGAAACCTGGGAGTGATCTTCGATAACAAGTTGGTTTTCGACCTCCACACCAATAAGGTGGTGTCGTCGTCTTTTTTCATTTTGAAAAAAATCAAGAAGCTGCTGCCTTATCTCCCGCCGTCAGCTGGGAAGACTCTGGTCTCTACCCTAGTCTTCTCAAGGATGGATTATGGGAATGCACTTTTCCTTCACACCCAGAAGCGTGTCACAACGAAGCTGCAATCTATTCAGAATGCGGCTGCTAGGATTCTTCTCAACATCCCTCGTCGCAAATCTACCACTCTTGGTATTCGTCAGCTTCATTGGCTGAGAGTGGAGAACCGCGTCAAGTTCAAGGCCCTCTGTATTGCTTATAAGGCTGTACATGGCATTGGACCTAGGTTCCTGGTTGAAGCCTTTCAGATGTATACTCCTAGGAGGCAATTAAGATCGGCCAATAACAGTCTCCTCCCGGTGCCACGCACAAGATCGGTCACCTGGGGAGACAGGCGCTTTCTTGTGGCCACTCCAAAACTTTGGAACCTCCTGCCACTAGCCATCAAAACCGCCCCGAACCTGATGAGCTTCCGCAGACTCTTGAAAACATGGCTGTTTAATCAGTAAGAGGATGATTTGATGACAGACTCCAGTTGCTCTACAGCGCCGAGACACCTCCGGGTATTTGTTGCGCTATAAAAGTTGCGTAAATAAATAAATAAATAAATGATGCTGAGGTGTCGTTTGGCTCCTCCATGGCAGTTTGATCACCCTCTGAGCCACTGGGTCCCTCTGTCTCACTGGCATTATGGGAACCACTCAATCAATCATTTGTAAAGCGCACTACATACCTGCGAGGGTCTCAAGGCGCTGTGGGGGATGCTACTGATCGAACAGCTTGAGTATCCTTCTAAAGGTCAGCAGGTTTGTCGTAGGCTCAGTGGGAGGGTGTTCCATGTCTTGGCGGTGAGGTGGGCAAAGGATCTCCCACCGGTGGTTGTTCTTCGGATGCGTGGGACGGTGGTGAGTGAGAGGTCGCTGGAGCGTAGCTGGTGGTTGGGGATATAGAAGGAGAGCCATCTGTTGAGGTAGGCTGGGCCAGTCTTGTGGAGTGCCTTGTGTGCGTGGGTGAGGAGCTTGAAGGATATCCTCATGTTGACTGGGAGCCAGTGAAGGTTTCTCAGGTGGGGGTGATGTGGCCGTGGCATGGTACATCGAGGATCAGTCATGCCAAGGCGTTTTGGATGAGTTGAAGTCGTTTGATGAGCTTGGTCGGGGCTCCAGCGTAGAGGGCATTTCCGTAGTTGAGTCTGCTGCTGATGAGGGTCTGGGTAACTGTCTTTCTTGTATCTGTCGGGATCCATCTGTAGATCTTGCGGAGCATGCGGAGGGTGTTGAAGCAGGAGGAGGAGACGTCATTGACTTGCTTGGTCATTGAGAGCATTAAGTCGAGAATGATTCCCAGGTTGCCTGCGTGGTCTGTGGGTGTCAGGTCTGCCCCCAGTGCTGTCCGCCACCAGGAGTCGTCCCAGGCTGAAGGGTTGGAGCTGAGGAGGAGGACCTCCGTCTTGTCCGAGTTCAGCTTCAGACGGCTAGTCTTTATCCAGTCGGCGACGGCCTTCATTCCTTCGTGGAGGTTGCCTTTGGTGGCGATGGGGTCCTTGGTGAGGGAGAGGATCAGCTGAGTGTCATCGGCGTAGGAGATTATGTTGAGGTTGTGCTGTTGGGCTATGTGTCCGAGCGGGGCCATGTAAATGTTGAACAGCATCAGGCTAAGGGAGGATCCCTGGGGTATGTCGTAGATGATCTCAGAGGCATTGGAACGGAACGGGGGGAGGTGGACGCTCTGGGTTTCACCAGAGAGGAAGGAGGTGGTCCAAACCAGAGCCTTGTCTCCGATCCCTGCGGCAGTGATATTACTCAAAAAAAGACATTTCCCCAAGAGAGACAAAATCTCACCACAGAAAGTATATTCTTTCCAATTATTTATTTTTTATTTTTTGCATTTTCATATACTTTTTTGTATATTTATATTAGACACATATATTCATAAAAACAGTTACAAATGAAAGATAATTATATCACATTTCAATTAGAAAAATCCTAGACTACACTGGAATCTGTGGGAAGAGGTGTCACGCGAGTGAAGAGAGATGAATTGAGTTGTTTCTCGTTTAAAGACATGTTATGAATGAAACACTGGGACAGCTCAGATTGCCTTTGAACTAAGGATTATATTTCTCAAGAACTAAACTATCATTTTAAGGATCAAAGTATTATTTCCTCAGAAAATCTCACTTTGGTTGTCAACGTTCTGGACTTCCAATATTTTTCAACATCAGAGACACTTCCATGTTTCAATATAACATATAGAACCCTACATCGCAATACAGATGAAAATTACATTGTTAAATTGGCCCTGAAGAAGGTGATATAAATAATTGGAGTCATCGAAACGTGCATAGGCAATCGTCACACATCTGGGTATCCTACCCAAGAATCAAATCGAGAGAAGAATTAATCTGAAATAAATGTGATGGATTTGTAAACATTTACATCATGACTTTGAAAACTGTGATGGATATGTATTAGAGGGCATGATTCTATTTCAGATGTGTTTTTATTGTTACTTTTTTGTGTGGTATGATTGATGGTATGTGTAAGAAGAATGCAAGGTGAGAGTGGAAGGATGATGGTGTAAAAATCTTGTTTCAATTTGGGGGTCATGATGAATTGTTTCGAAACTGAAAGATTCTAATCTATATTTTTTCTAATTGAAATGCGATATAATTATCTCTCATTTGTAACTGTTTTTATGAATATATGTGTCTGAAATAAATTTACAAAAAAAATATGAAAATACAGAAAATTAAAAATATACATTCTTGATAAATAAATAAAACTGGAAAGAATATACTTTCTGTGGTGAGATTTTGTCTCTCTTGGGGAAATGTCATTTTTTGAGTAATACCACAGTATAAATGAGATAGGCCAGGTAAGAGGTTGTTTGCATTTATATTCTTCCCTCTCCTCTTAAGTCTTGAATTAATTGGGGGATACCTTACTGTACACAGGTAACTTTTGGGCACCTGCTACAGCTCAGTTGCAGCAATATGTGACTGCCAAGAAGAAGGTGACATGGAAGTGCCCATTTTACACTGTTCACACTTCCCAAGTGACACTTTCACATCTGTCCACTGCCAGATGATGCAGTTGAAAGCTGCACATAAGTAGCTTAGCTAGATGTTGCATGTAGTACAGAAGAGTTGCATGGAGAGAATGTGGCTCCAAGTGGTGTGCGATTTCAGCACAGAAACCTTGTACATAAGTCTGTCTAGGAACATCCACAGTCAAGATTGGTTCATGTACGCACACTTTTTTCACATTACAAATGTCAATGTCATTTGAACACTAAAAGTACATGAGGCTCAGGGAGTATCCAAATCCATAAAGAGGGCTTACTCATGTCCAAAAGGGAAGGGAATACACTGCACCTTAATTGTCTTACAAACACAAATAGAAATGTACTACTGAGTGCTGACACACAGCACATATGACCCCAGCATGTTACTCTCTGAAGCACACAGGCATTACACCTCAATGACATGCAAACTCACATTGCCAGATAGTACGGGAAGCCTTCCAACAATGTGTGTCAATGCCTCAACAATTTGACCTGGCTAATGGCATCCATCAATGTCATTGGGTATGTGTGACTCACATACCCAAGTCTACACACCTTGTATGTGGTTATATCTACTATGTATACCCCACACGAATACTATTGTCATGTACAAATGGGCCAACACATATAAAAGTGATGCAATCAGAATGAAAACCTTGTAGACCCTCAGATTGTGTGTGAAACAGTTGTACATATAGCAGTTCAACACATAAAGGTGCACATGCCAGCATGTAGGCATCAATACAGATGGCACCAATGGTGTTAGCCACCTCATGATACTGTACAATCCTCACCTACCAAGGTAAAGTAATGCTCAGTGTCTGCACCTAGAGTGCATCGTATGCAATGCCACAAGTAGTCCACCACCACATGAGACACAGTAGGGAGAGAGCATCACTCCAGACACAAGTATGACAAGTGGCTTGTTTGGGACCACTGTCACACATGACAGCAAAAGAAAAAGTAGGTGATCTGTGACATTAGATAGCGATGCGGCTGTTCAACTCTGGAAACTGATATTTGACTGGACCCTGCTTAGTTCCTCAGGATCAGGGTCCAGCATGTGTCCCTTCTGCCTTTAGAGGACAGCACCAGCTGGACCACCATGATCATAGGGGTCTAGCATCTGAGGTCCTCCCACCTTTTCCTGCAGTCCACACCTTACGGGCGATGGGCTTTGACCTGTATGGATGCAATATATGAAGAGACTGAGTAGGCAAGATCATAGGTTACTAGTTAGCATAACCATCAATCTATATTGCGCACACTAGATGTATAAGCCACACATGCTGAGCACCACAAAAAGCTTTACTAAACACTATTTAAGTCATCTGAGGACTACCCTCAATCCTGATTATGCATATACTGACTAAGTCAGCCCACTGATATCACGTGGCCCTGGCCCACACAACATGTGCTCTGAAATGAGTTAACATATAACACAGCACACCATTGTGTCCTTCTGAAGAGTACAGTACTAGTGCATCACTGGACAGACACCTAAACAGTCTGGAAAAATGACTTTATTCAAACATTCCAACATCACTGATAACGTTCTATTGACTACATTCCAAGATTTGGTCACAATAAAAAGGTTGGCATGTGTGTCACTGAGAACTCCCAATCCGATGATCATTGAACATGTGATTTACTCATTTGGACATCATACTACGCCTGTATGTGTTTGTGTGGGAATTCCTGGCATCCAAGAATTGACTGTATGCCATATGTGGCAGTGTGTATGGGACGACATCAACATACCATTTTATATACTGCATGATTGCTCATTCTATCACAACTATGGTGCAATTCTGAACTGTACTACAGATGTAAAAAATTATCTACAGTGTACGTGTATCACATGAGCAATGTTTCTGTACAATGCTAGGATCACTCATAGGACAGAAAAATCAAAGATGTGGGAATAAGGAGCCTCTCCTAAGGCAATGATACAGGGACAGTATGGATCCATGGATAGTAGTCTTGGGGCTGGGCATCTCATCATGCACCATACCAACTATAGTAATACTAGGTGAATTTAGGCCAACTCATGGTCTGGTTACTCTAATTTAAGCCACATTTGAGGATTATCAGAACTACAGGGAGAGTACTCTGCATCAGTTCCATAGCCACATTTTCTCTGCTTCAGCCTGTGCCATTGAAAAAAACACAGTTGATGGACAGAATACAGAACAATGTCTTACATTCACCCCAGTACAAAGATCTGGGCCTAAATCCATTGTTTTTTTGCAATCCACACCACCCTAGGTCAGACAATGGCTATATGCAAATCAGCCTTGACCCTGTGCCTCATGGGAACAGTCCAGCCCGAACTATCAAGCCATGCCTTTCCTAGACCGGAATCAAGCATCCAAGGACCGGTTTCTGGCTTTCAGCCTTCTTCCGCCTGGATAGCTTGACTCCAGTGATGTGGAGAGCCTGGGACTCACGTCTGAGCATACCCAGCCCACTCGGGGTGAAAATTGCAAAAAACAAAGTTGATGGACAGAATGCAGAACAATGTCTTACATTCACCCCAGTACAAAAATCTGGGCCTAAATCCATCGTTTTTTTGCACTCCACACCACCCTAGCTCAGACAACGGCTATATGCAAATCAGCCTTGACCCTGTGCCTCTTGGGAACAGTCCAGCCCGAACTACCAAGCCTTGTCTTTCCTAGACCGGAGTCAAGCATCCAAGGACCGGTTTCTGGATTTCAGCCTTCTTCAGCCTGGATAGCTTGACTCCAGTGATGTGGAGAGCCTGGGACTCACGTCTGAGAATACCCAGCCCATTCAGGGTGAAAATTGCAAAAAACACAGTTGATGGACAGAATGCAGAACAATGTCTTACATTCACCCCAGTACAAAGATCTGGGCCTAAATCCATCGTTGTTTTGCACTCCACACCACCCTAGGTCAGACAATGGCTATATGCAAATCAGCCTTGACGCTGTGCCTCATGGGAACAGTCCAGCCCGAACTACCAAGCCATGTCTTTCCTAGACCGGAATCAAGCATCCAAGGTCCGGTTTCTGGCTTTCAGCCTCCTTCAGCCTGGATAGCTTGACTCCAGTGATGTGGAGAGCCTGGGACTCAACTCTGAGCATACCCAGCCCACTTGGGGGCAAAATTGCAAAAAACACAGTTGATGGACAGAATGCAGAACAATGTCTTACATTCACCCCAGTGCAAAGATCTGGGCCTAAATCCATTGTTTTTTTGTACTCCACACCACCCTAGGTCAGACAATGGCTATATGCAAATCAGCCTTGACCCTGTGCCTCATGGGAACAGTCCAGCCCGAACTACCAAGCCATGTCTTTCCTAGACCGGAATCAAGCATCTAAGGACCAGTTTCTGGCTTTCAGCCGTCTTCAGCCTGGATAGCTTGACTCCAGTGATGTGGAGAGCCTGGGACTCACGTCTGAGCATACCCAGCCCACTCGGGGTGAAAATGGCAAAAAACACAGTTGATGGACAACTCAGGGGTTGTTCTCTGCAGCCTGAGCATACTGTTCTCACATGATCATCATATGTCCACATTTTCAATACACAATAGTACATCTTGTGACCATAGTGGTTCACTCTAAAGGGGTCTGTGAGGTGTTGGTATCTTCCAGACACAGTTTGGTGAGGCCTCATGGGTGTTGAGTGATATGTGGGATTGTAGACAAATCTCACATCATCTTCATATGCTACTTACAAGAAACACTAGTTAAGGTGTAAGGCCTATACATTTGTTAGCACATCTGCCATGTACTGAATAGCAAATTTGTCACAGGCAACAAAACATTTATGCGTACAAGGATATGTGCATGCAACCGTTGTAGGATTCAAGACTAATTATACATCAATATGGTAATGTGAGATCCACACAATCCACACAGTACAGTGCCACATAAACCATGACATGATTGTCCTACGTAGGGAAAACACTATCTAACTTACTAAAAACTGATGTCAGTCTGGGACTCTGAACCCCATTGTGGCCAATGGGATCTGATAGGATATTTGTTGCAGAATACAGATTGTATTAGCAGTACTCGCATGCTCCTCCGGGGAGCCATCGAGCTGGAGATACAGGGGAAGGACCTCCTTCATCACAGTCCCCAGCCCCTCCTTTTATTTTCTTAGGACAATCAATGTCTTACCTTAGGCTGACTTCCACTAGGATCAGCCTCTCCTACAGTGGTCAAAGGGTGAAATCGCTTCTCCAGATCATTTACTGGCGTCCCTCTGATTTTCCTTATCCCAAATGTTGATGTGTATGCAATTGGATCTAATGCAATCACAATTGGAATTGCTGTGTAGTGCTAACATATGCCAGTATGTGTGGTCATGACTTTTGCGTTTGTCTTGGTGAATGTTAGTGTGGACACTGTGACCAATATCCATATGTCTGCACACTCCACATATAAGTACTCTAGCAGAGGGATGAGACTACAGCCTCAAGTATACCAGCCATTTCCAGACCTTCAAACTATGAAAGAAAGAGACATAATCATGTAGTTTCTTCTTAAAAGGCAGACAATGCAAGATTTATCTGACCTTTTGGAGCCTCATTTATGCCCTCGAAGAAACGATCCCACATCTCTGACACCAATGATGAAACTCATGGTAGAACTGAATTTTCCAGGCCACAGGTTAATTTCTGTACACTGTGGCTATATCTGATGGAATGTCACAACCTATGTTCAGTGGCATACTACGTGATGTGCTTTCTGCAATGATGAGACACATGGACAGCTACAGTCAGTTTCCACACATGAAGATTTGGTCAAATGGATTTCTATGGATTTGTTCACATCTCATATGTTGTTGGAGCAGCACATAATGCCCTAGTGCCACTGCAAGTCAGAGAACAGGTTTATAGGAAAAGGAAGCACTTCCATTCTACCAATGTGCAAGTGGTCTGTTTATTGCATTTGTACATCACACACGTCTGCCAGATTCCCAGGATTGGCCTGTGACTCCTTCATACTGTGGAACAGAACCATACACCAACTGATATCCCAACCACTACTGGAAAGGGCCTGGCTTGTTGGTGAGTTTGATGTGCCAAACCTTTGTTTTTGTGATGTCAGGTCATACCTTCTGAAAGTGTGCGACTCACTATTGCAGTTGTGTCTTCCATCTAGGATGGAAGCTGTATCCCAGCTGCCAGTAGTTATTGACACCACTTATGAATTTGACAATGTCATGGGAGTCCACTTCAATGAGGCCTGTTGAGGAATATGGCAGCCAGTGGAGGGAGCTTTTGGGCTCCTGAAGGCCAGATTCAGATGTCTGGGCAGGTCTGAGGGAGCCCCCCTCTACTCACCCAGGAAGGTGTGTCAGATCACCATGCCCTGTTGCATGCACCACAAAACTTGCACTGTGACGGAACATCCCTCTCATCGTAGAGGATGATACTAGCAGAATCCACCAGGGTAGGATCCTGAAATGCTAAATGATGATGATAGTGGTGAAAAGGAAGCAGTTGACCTGAGTCAAGAGCTCATCAACAACTTCTCATGAGTGTGAGTATGCTGTAAAATGTTTTGACTTTGACTGTTACAGTGACTGTTGTTGTGATGTTTTGAGGAGGGCGCTCATGGATACATTATAGGTATTTACAACTGTGGCAAACTGTGCACAGCTGTTTGTGGAGGAAGGTCTTGACACATGCACACGTTGTTGATGTTGCTTTTTGTATGTGACATGTGTACTGTGTACTACAGAAGTGGACTGTGATTGGTGTCATATGCATGCCTTCCTAGCTAATCTCTTTGTATTGGTCTGTTTTAGGTACATTCACCATGACATCTTCATTTGGACAGTTCAGAGTTGTGCCATTAGTAGGTATATGATGCTGTTTTGAAGTACGAAGTGGACATGGATTGTTCCTGGGAATATCTGCTACAGACTTTGGGTGTACAACTCCAGTACCATGTCAGCTTGCACAGCTATAAGATGGAGTTGCTATGACTCTATTAGACTCGTTGCCTGTCATGTGGTGGTCCATTTGTAATATGTGTGCCATTATCTTCTCCAATACATTGTTGTTGTTGGGCTAAATCATGCTAGTCTCCCTTCACTTTGGCTAAGTCCTCAATGTGTCTGAACTTGATGTCACTGTTGACGTGTATCATCATTGTATGCCACAGTGCTTGTGGCACATCGTTGACACATGTTTGTGATATTCCACCAACTGCAGCAACACTGGATTGGAATGAATCTGTGCTCCAAAACCATGTTTTGGTTTCTTGTTTTCAATGAGGTAGGACTCCATTTGTGAAGTTGTTGATATGGCTCCAGAAGATTCCATGTACAAATTGTTATGTCTGTTCTTTGTGGCATTGTCAGATGTATCTCCTCCCAACATGTTGATGTCTGCACATGACATTTTTGTACACTGACACAGATCGTTCTAGTCATGTATTAGCTTAGTTTTAATAATTATTTAAATTATGTATGAACTATGAAATAAAGATGGTATGAGACTGTAATCTTGTATGTCTGTGTTAGAGTGACATGCTTGTGATACTCAGTAACACATTGTGGACATTCCACATGTCCATGCTTACACAATAGCTTCTACTTACATTTCGTAATAACTTCCTAACCTGCTAGATGTGAATAATACTACAAGAGTGAATGAATTTGTGACAAGTGAATTTATTACAGTGCACGATGTGAAGAAAAAAATATCCAGACAAATAGAGAGAACACAGAAGTGTAGTAGCCATTGTTGGTGGATGAAACTATTTTTGTAGGAGTCACATTGTCTGAAGCCCAAAACCCCCAAAAATCTTCACATCCGAAATGGAAAAGTGTACGGTAATAGTTAACAAAGTGAACGTGTTGCACACAAAGGAGGACATCAAGTACAATGTTTTTTTCCTGGCGGTGATGGGTGCCTTGCCAACCAAACCTATTAGTTGTTTTATTCGGTATCCTGGAACACTACTGCAGAGTCAGGGTTTTCTGAGGAGTCAGCCTCTGTCAGGCCCTCCCTTCTTGTGGTTGCTGCAGATGTAGAAAGGCCAGATGTAGATGGACCACAGGTAGGGGTAGGCGGCAGGGGAAAAGCCCTTATAAGCTGGTCCATGTTGTCATTATGGGTGTCCAGCCTTTGGTCTATGGACCTCTGCAGCTGGTTCATCTCCTGGAGGTACTCAAGTACCTGGCCCACAACTCCTTGGGAGTCCTCATAGGCTCCCAGGACTTGGTGATGTTGGCATGGGCATCAGTGGCACCAGTGGCCTCACATTGTGGGCCCACAGTTACCCTTCCACCAACTCTGCCCCATGGTCCTGTGACCATGGGCCAGTTTGCCCCCTCCCACTAGCTAGTCCAACCTCAGTGAGAATATTGTCTATCCTCACTTCTGGAAATGGGACTGGGGTGTAGGATATGTTGCTTCCCATACTAGGTCCACAGCCTGTTTGGGCAGAGGTCAGCTGAGATGTTGCAGTTGGGGTGGGAGGTGTGGTTGTGGGCACAGTGAGACTCATTGTTCCTGTCTGCCCAGGTTGTCCAGATGCTCCAGGTGGGTCTTCCACATCCATGGGACAAGGAGACTGCATCACTGGAGGCTTAATCCGGGGGGGGGGGGGTGGAGTCTCTGCGGTGTCCTGAGTCACGCCAGATGTTGTGCTGGATCGACCTGTTCAGACATAGAGTAGATTTTTATTGTTGTAAGTGTGATATGTACATCCACATCATTTGCTACACAGTGTGTCTGTGATTGGGAGGGCTTGCAGCAATTGGACCTGCTCTGGACATTTGGTGTTTTAAAGTACATGGGACTGCGAGGACCAGCAGCCCGGTTTCTTCACAGCTTTGTCCTCTTCCCGCTTTGCTCCCGCCCTTTGCCTGCAGGTATTTATTTGACTACTCCTTCCGCTTCACGGAACGTGCACGGGCGTGCGCCGGGCGAAGCCCGGGCCAAGGGCGGGCCCTTTTTAGCCCGTTTTAGACCGGACTGGCCCACCACTCTTTCGTCTGCATTAGAATACACACCCATTGTTTGGATTTGCTGTAAGTACCCATGAGGCTGAAGCTTCGCAGTATGGCTGCACGATAAAGCAGGAGTAAGATTTTGACTGCAAATAGGCATTTAACAGGGACATTGGACAATTTTATCATAGGAGCCAATTCTGTTATTTACCAGGGGATAAGTCTAATGGAGCGACGGGTCTCGCAAGACCTAGCCATGGCCAAGCGATCTTCCATGGGTCATTTTGCAACTGCTTGGACACCCGAGCCTGATAGACGAGCTAACACTATTGCTGTCCCAGTGACCATACATAGCCCACCCATTTCTCAGGAAAAAGATTATATTTCCCCAGCTCCCCATTCACAAATATTGGAGGACAATGAGAGTATTGCTGTTCCAATCTTGGCTAGTTCTCCTGAAAGACCCAATACCCGATAGTTGCGGGGGAGACGTGAGGGTGCGATGCCCAAGAGGAAGCGGACTGAGGCCATTGTTGCTGGAGGCAGGAAGCCGAAACTTGCTAAAGGTTCAGGTAGCAGTGATATAACATCTAAGCACAAGGGGTAGAATGCTCTGAATGATACGAACAGTTATGTGCTATTGCCATTGACTGAAATGAGCACAGGACCAGCTCCCGCAGGTGTGGCTAAGACCACTAGCGGAGCAAATGGCCAAAGAGGATCTTCTACTTTTAATACTGGACACTTCATTAAGATCCTCACTCGAACCACTGGAAAAGAGACTCATGTGCATTTAGCAACAGCTCGCCTAGCTCGAACAAGTCACTCGGTGTATTGCGGACAGTACAAAGTAAAAATGTTTCACATTTGGGTAATGTTCAACTGAATACTGTACTTGATGGGTCTGTAATGCACAAATCCCCCCTTCTGTTGTGCCACCTATCCCAGATGTACTTAGTGCACCCATGGCAAAACCCTTTGCAGCCCCGCCCGCACCTATTAATACCTCCAGAATGGGCACCACAGCAACTATAGCAAAATCAAAAGTGAGTGGTCGGAATTTATCTGTAGCGGCTTCCCAGGGGGATTGCAGAATTGATCTGCCCCCTGAAATGAGCCCTTGCCTGGTAGTACTGACAGGGGTTCCTGAAATAAGCAAGCCTAGTCAGGAATCGTATATGTCCCTAAAAAATAAAGTCACCTACTTGCTCAACAACAACAGACCACTACCTTCCCACATTACAGTCACATTCTGATGGTACGTAGGCTCTCTTGGGTGGGCCACAGCCCTAAAACTATTACAGGTGATTGTGTGTTGGTAAACTTTAAGGATCCCCGCACTGTGGAGTATATCTGTAATTGGAGCCAAAGCAGTGCTGGGACAACTATTGAATCCCACCCATGATCATATTTTTATCCCTCAACTAATTTGCCTGATGGTGGAGGTGAATGGTCCCTGGTAACGAATCGTGGTGTGGGTAGGGTGGAGTGGGGTTGGTATAGGCGACCAATTGCACATAGCCATATATCCACACATAACAGATTCAGTAGTTTAGAAATGGTCGATTGACTACAGCACACCAAGGTGGAAACATCGGGCTTCGCTTATAGCAGAAGTAATGTTAATCCTGGTGGAGCAGTGGAGTCATTTAGTACCCAACTCATTAGTGATTTTCTCGATTCTCATCTTTATATTCAGGGGACTACTAGGGGAAATGGCGACGATGGTTTGGGGAGTACAGTGTCACCCCACACGCTGGAGTCCCCCCAGGTAGTTGTAAGTGAAGGAGCACCATTTGAGTGTGATACTATCGGCCCTAATGCTACCAAATTGAAGTGTCTGACAATATTGTCATGGAATGTGGCTGGTCTAACACACAAACTAAACTGCCCAGATTGGGGTTCCCTGGTGGACAAGAATGATATTTTTCTCTACCAAGACACCTGGGCTAGGGATGAACAACATAGCGTGTGTTTTGCCTCATTCCATGTACCTGCTAGGTGGGGAGGGAAGGGGCGACCTTCAGGGGGCCTTACTATTTGGGTTGGGTTGCATCTGGGCTGTATGGTTGAGACCTTGGTCACACATTCTGATCATGTGCAGTGTATAGTTTTGAAGTGGCCAAACCTTTTTAAACTTCTTATCATGAATGTTTATTCACGTCCGGTAAATTTGGCCACTGAATCTACCACTATTGCTGAGTTATCGCATTTCTTGAGTACTCTCTCTAGTGATTCTCACCTTTTGGTGGCCGGGGATCTGAATTGCCACTATGTGCCCCTTTTGGGGAAGAATAAAGGTGCCCTCATGGGAGAGGATGACTATTGGGCCATTCCTCTATGCCAATCCCCATGCCCTAAGTCATGGTCCCCTCTAGCGATTCAGATTATGGCCCTGACTTTAAACAACTCTATAAGGGCCTGTAACGGACGTACACCGTTCGACACTCCCTCTATGTACTCATTTAACAAGAGGGGCAAAGAATCTCGCCTTGACTACATCATGGTTGAAACACGGATGTGGTCTAAGGTTATTGATTTTAAGGTAATCCCCAGGGTCGATAGTGACCACAATGCACTAAGTCTGGAGATGGTTTTTCCAGGGCCAATGGAAACTTGAACTGCTGATGTGGTAGATCATGATGATTGGATGACATTAACAAATGACAGACGCAGGGTCAAGTGGGGGAAAATAGTGGAATCCCCGGAGGAATTGGCTAAATTATATAAAACAATCCTTCCTCTATTTTCGTAGGTTGATGTCCTAAACACTCAACCTCTGTCCTCAGATTATAATGAAAAATTATGGTCCTACACTCGGTCTTGGTTTCCAGCCTAGCTGAGGTTTTTAATCCACAGGTGTCAAAAAGGAGGAAAAGGGCACCAGTTTACTCCTGGTACAACTCAGCCTGCAGAACGGCCAAGTCGGAGCTGGTAAAGGCTCTTAAGACTGGGAGTAACAAACCCAAAATCCGGGAGTCAAGATTGAACTACAAAGAGGTAATGGCACATGCAAAGAAGGATTGGGACCTGGAAAGGTGGACCAACTTAACAGATTCTGGTCGATAGTTAGTACAGGCTCTGGAGAACCAAAATCTGTCATATAAACTAATATTGATGCATCGGTGTGAGAAGATCACTTTAAAGCCCTTTACGCAGATGAACTAGGCATGGAAAATTCGACGGCACCCGCAGTTTTAATTGACCAGCATGAGAAGTTTGAGTTTACTTTGGAGGAGGTGTGTCATGCGATAGGGAAACTTGCAGCGGGAAAAGCCCCGGGTATTGACAAACTCCCGGGAGACCTTTTTAGGCACCAACCCAAGATCTGGGGTCCCTACCTGCACATTGTCTTTAATGCAGTTTTGAGAGGTATGGAGGTACC
The DNA here is from genome assembly GCF_964263255.1 of Lissotriton vulgaris. Lineage (NCBI taxonomy): Eukaryota > Metazoa > Chordata > Amphibia > Caudata > Salamandridae > Lissotriton > Lissotriton vulgaris. Next base: position 1,913,271,445 of record NC_141687.1, on the reverse strand, counting down.
CTGTACTTGGCTGGGATCAGAGATAGTTCCGATTTATAAGAAGAGCTCTCCTCTGTTCCTGGCCCATCCTCATTGACGTTCCGCAAAAAATCTTTGCACGGCTCGTCTTGGATCATCTGCTGGCATGGATGGATGAACACGAGGTCATCAGCCCGTTTCAGGCGGGGTTTAGGAGGAACACTTCCACCATAGACCAGATCTTTTGCCTAATATTATTGTATTGGAAAACGGCAAAGATTGAGGGTGGCAGCCTCTATACGGTGTTTGTGGACCTCCGGTCCGCGTTTGATTTAGTGCCCCAAGGGAAGTTGTGACTGCTGCTTCAGGAACTGGGTGTTCCATCCCAACTCCTGAATGTATTGATGAAGTTACACACGGGGAACTACACGCAGGTAAGATGTGGGAGGAATGGGGCGCTGTCATCTAGGTTCCCAGTTGGCAGGGGGGTGAGGCAGGGGTGCATTTTGGCACCGACCCTATTTTACCTCTACGTAAATGGCGTAATCTCACATCTGGATGATGTCCCCAATAATGATGCGCCAAGGTTGGCAGACAGGAGGGTGCCAGCGATTATGTTCACTGATGACACCCTCCTGCTTTCCAAGTCCCCTATGGGGATTCAACGAATATTGGACGGCTGTGGGGATTTCTGTCGATGCCGTGGATTGGAGATAAATGTTGATAAAACAAAATGTATGATATTTAATCCTCCGGCATCCTCACGTCCTAATCTTATCCTGGGTACTGCAAGATTGGAAAGGGTTACGACTTTCCAGTACCTAGGGGTTACACTCCATGAAAATCTGTCCTGGGGACCCCAACAAGTAAAATCGCAAATGAAACTGTCCCAGCTGGCGGGGGGCATTCTTAAAGTCTCCAATACATCGACTTTTAAGCCAGTGAGCCCCGCACTGGAGATTTATAAGACTCAAGCGAGGGCTGTGGTTCTACATGGTGGGGAGTTATGGGGCTTTTATGAGGTCCTAATTCCCTAAAACAGAAACCAAATTTATTAGACAGCTATTGACACTTCCGCAAAGCACCCTGCTTCTCACCTGTAGGTTAGATTTGGGGCTGAGTCCCGTAGAAGATGAGCTTGCACTTAAACCTCTCAGGTTCTGGCGCAGGCTCTGGACAACGCCAGATCTCCTGAATTATAGGCTAGAGCTTAAGCAAATACTAATCTATAGTAGTACAGCAAAAATTCCCTGGTTGGAGTTCATAAAATATGAATTTGTGAGATTTGGATTTCCTGCATTGTGGCATGATCCGGAAAGGGGCTGTCACAAGGTTTTGCGTAAGTCCCTCACTACGATTTTTAAAGACAAAAAACGTAACTCTGTTTTGCACAACCCCCATTCTGGCACTTTGACCATTTTTTTTTATGACTTAAAGCTTCTTACTCTTATGAGAATTTTATGGATGTTGTTTACCCAATTTTATTTTAGAAAGAAAGGGGCCCCTGCCTAATAGGATGAACCCTGGCAAGGAAACAACATGTGAGGAAAGAGGACAAAGTTGCACTGGGTTTTGTGCCTGTTGTACTAAAGAGAAGGAAAACTAAACGCTAATGACTAAACTGACACTGAAAATATATATTGATACATTCTAATATTTTATTGTTTTTTGTATCAACTTTTGTATTGAAATTAATTTCTTTCTTATTTTTGTAGCTTAGTACATACAAAAATCCATTACATGTAACACAAATTGTGAGAATAATAACAAACAGTTCAATTAATTTATAAAATACAGAAGTGCATTCCCATTTCAACGCGTTTTGGCATGAGCCTTCTTCAGGGAGTCTGTATTCATACACAATTATGTTGACTTCAATTCTGTTAGCAGGGTAGAAAACTGCAATGTTGTAGACTATGGTGCATGTAACTATAGGTTCCCTGGTAAAAGGGCCTGTTATATTCCTGTAGATGACAAACCAGAGAATTGGGGATAGAGAAAAGTGGCGACACCCACTCAAATTTGCTTAATAAAACACGGTGTTCCAACCGAACTCGAAGTTCTGGGTATGGTTAAAGGTGACTTGGAAACGTCAATACTCCCAAAAGTGCTCCATTTTCAGGGCAGAGATGCAGATGCGTGGAGCGGGCGTCTGTATGTGATTCTCTCAAACCAATTTTAGCTAGGAAAATTTTTATACAATTGGAGATATGGGGCCTCATTTATGACTTTTTGCTGCAGGGAAGCGCAGCAGGCCTTCCTGCTGCGCTTCCCTACGGCAAAAGAAAAGGGCAGAAATGCGCCGTATCTATAAGATACAGCGCATTCCTGTCCTTTTCCACTCCGCCGGCGCACAATGGGCTGCCTGTGTCAGCGCAGGCACCCTTGCA